>NC_044387.1:104390888-105091531 GCF_006542625.1 Nomascus leucogenys | reverse complement strand
CTCCCAAATCCCCCCAACCTGCTTTATTCTTTATAGCACATACCACCACCTGATATCACTAGACAATTGTTTCTTTATTGTTGACTGCCCCCCACTCCTCTTGCTAGAATCTAGCTCTCATTCAAAAGACCTCACATAGTGGTAAGGACTTTTCTTATTTACTGCTAATTCTCTGAAGCCTAGAACAGTGTTTGAGACAAAAATAATAGTCAGTAAATATTTGTTGAGGCCAGCGCAGTGGCTCATGCCTGTAATGCTAGTGCTTTGGGAGACCTAAGCAGGAGGATCACTTGAGGCCAGGAGTTGGAGGCCAGCCTGAACAACAAAGCAGGACCGTTGTCTCTACCCATCCCTGCCAAAAAAATTAACTTAGCAGGATGTGGTGGCATGTGCCTGTCATCCCAACTACTTGGGAGGCTGAAGTGGGAGGATTGCTCGAACCCAGGAGTTCAATGCTGTAGTGAGTTATGATCATGACACTGTACTCCAGCCTGTGACAGAGTGAGACCCTGTTTCTAAAAATAAAATAAAATAAAAATAGAAATGTTTGTTGAATAAGTAAACAAGTAGTTCAAATACTTTATCCCGCAACTTAAGTTTTTTTAATAGTCGTACTCCAATTTGCCTTTACAGTAACAAAGTCTAAACTTTGAAGGTAGAATGGACCACATTAGAATTGTCTTTTCCAATCAAAGCACTTTAAAAGATGAAAATAATGAGACAGGTTAAGATCAAGTTGGAGGCCAGATCACACAGCTAATTGGAGAAAAAGCCAGAATGAGAAAACCTGGTCTCCCCAAGCCTGGCTTACCCCAACCCACACCAGTTCTTGCCATCCACTCTCCATAGAGGGACCAAGGTGAGCTTTCTAAAAGGTAAATGTGACCTGCCTCTGTCTAAAACTGCTCAGTGTCTCTCCGTACCACAGTCCAATGGTCTAAGCTGGCTGAGAAGGGCAGCCAGTTCTGCCCTGTCTCCTTTCTTTACTCCTCCAACCTCACCCTCTGTGCTGTCTCATATATCTGGGCCTCTGTATACATCAGCATTTATGCCTGAGCTTATCATTATCTGCATGGTGATTCTTATCCATTCCTCCTTCAAAATTTTATTTAAAAGTCTACTCCGCTGTGAGGCCTACCGTTATTTCTCCAGTAAATAATTAATTCCCACTGGGCACGGTGGCTCACGCTTGTAATCCCAACACTTTAGGAGGCCGAGGTGGGCAGATCACTTGATGTCGGGCGTTTGAGACCAGCCTGGCCAACATGGCGAAACCCCCTCTCTACTGAAAATACAAAAATTAGCTGGGTATGGTGGCATGCATCTGTCATCCCAGCTACTTGGGAGGCTGAGGCAGGGGAATCACTTGAACTGGGGAGGCAGAGGTTGCAGTGAGCCGAGATCACGCCACTGCACTCCAGCCTGGGCAACAGAGCGAGACTCAAAAAAAAAATTTAATTCCCCTTGTCTAAACTAATTCTAATGCTAGTACTTGTCTTATCATTGAACAAAGAATGTGGTGGAGCTTTGTCATTTTTTACTATCCAGTATTTAATAACCTCTTCCTACTTGGAGGGGTCACATCACCCTGTCTGCAACTACAGACAACAAAGCAAAGGGATCCTCTTCCTCACTCCACCCCTGGCGGCCAGGGCACAGGTGCAGGACCAAAGACTGGCAACCAGGAGCTCTTGCCTAGAATTCTGACTCCTGGGTGCGTGCAGCAAAGACAAAAGGTGGGCTGGAACCTCCTTGTGCAGCAGCTGTGGCCTGCAGTGGACTCAACCTGGTAGCAGTTACTGTGGCTGTGGTGGCTGGCAGCCTTCTGAGCAGCCTGTTCTTGTTAAGAGATGGCTGTGGTTCTTCCTGCTTCTTGGACCACACACCAGCCCAGGTCTTTCAGTCTCTGAAAGTCTCTAATTTCCTTTCAGTGAATTCTATATCTACTCATATTGCTCATGGTAAATTTTTGTTGCTTACAATCAAGAAGGCAGCTGTCTCATACTTACAGCAGTTCCTGGCCCAGAACTGTACAAAATAATAGGTGCTCAGTAAGTAGGAGTTAATAGTAAAGGTGAAAATACTTGAAAAGGAGATACATTGAAGTAGGCCAATTAACCTAAATTGTAAACTAGACCACTGTGGTTCATTTTTTTTCATTTAACATCCAAATTATGGAACCCGAATGGCATGAGCAGCCTCAGTAGGAACGACACCAGAGAGACAGAGCTTTCAAAAAATTACAATTATCGAAGTCTTTAGGAATCTCTCCAGATTATTACCAAACAGCCAGGTTCTTGGCAAAGTGGGAGCTTAGTGCATTCTGGTAGACTGTTCGACTTGAAGAAGAGACTGTGAGAGCTGAGGTATTCAAATGTGTTCAGTAGTGAGCACAAATGCCCACAATGCCATGAGCTGTCTACATTTCCAATCAAGAACTATGCTGAAAAGAACAGCCTGACAAGCATCTTAAAAATGGATTTTTAGCCATAATAAAAAATCGTTTCCCCAAAAGTTAACAATCTTTAGCTGTGTGGAGTGCAATATTATAAACAATTTTATTCAGTCAGTGAGAACATTGATATTTACCACATTGAACTAATTTCAAAAGCTGTACATTCAATATATTCATGCCAAAGACATCTCACTCAATTTTGACTACACAAGAATATCCCTAATGCAGGCTCTTGGCATTGAATTTAACAGACTCAAGGAAGAGAATGTATTTTCACAGAGATATATGGGTGTCAAACATAGGCCAGACTTTGATCCCACAGCCAAAATGCTGGAGATATCAATAATCAGATGTCTTTTTAGTGGGTTCATCAGGTAAAACATTTTATGCTAAACATTTTAGGCAAATGGCATTCTGTGGATAGATGGGAACTAGGTCATCATACTACAAGCTCCCTGAGGTCTCATATGATGTTCAACTCTGTATACCTTTCACAGCCAGGTATAAACACACACTTGCATACTCCAGCACCTACCACTGTGGCTAGCACATAATAAATGCTCAGTAAATGGTTTCACCTGATTGCATGAAGACCTGAACTTGGAATGAAACTTCCACCTATTAGCTCCAGGCTCTTGCAAATGGTAACCACGTACCTAGGAGGCTGAGATGGGGAAGACAAAACTGAGGACCTATCATGTAGCAGGCCCCTTACAACCTGCAGTGCTGGCTATACCTCATTTTCAGATGTAGAAATTGAGGCTCAGAGAGATCAGCCACAGAATTAGTGAGAGGTAGCATCAGACCTTGAACTTAGATCTCTGCAAGTACAAATCCAGTGCCTTTTCTATTCCACTGGGGCTCTTAACTGGGGACCCCAGGGAACCCATAGAATGTGGGAAATGTTTATGAGGAGGGTCTGAATCTTCCATTGCATTCCCAAGGTGGTACATGCCTCCAAAAGGCTGAGAAGTGAGCTCGTGGCTGTATGCAGGCTCTGGGCCGGTGTCAGCCTGCTGCAGGAGAGAAGAAGAGGGTGCAAATGAAAGTGGAGGATGGTGGTACGCTGCTCCACTCACAGTTTCAACATCCCTCCTAGCCAATATGCCAACTCTATGGGGTCCTGGGGTCCTGCCCCCATAGGGTATCATAGGGTGACAAATGACCTGATCCAAGTCCCATCCACTGTCCATGGTGTTTATAGACACACTCTACTCACATAAACTTAAAATACTGATGTTTGTGAGCATGTGTGTGTGTGTGTGTGTGTGTGTGTGTTGGGGTGGGGGTGGGGGATCAGAGAGACCACCGGGGCATGGATAGGGCCTGCAATGATTCTCTGTGTTGTGGTGATGTCACTGGGTTGTGATCTAAAGAGGAGAGAAAAGCCAGCAGAGTTCATACCCTAGGGATGCAGTAAGAAACAGCTATTGATGGACTAAATCTAATTTTACTCCGGATCTCTGGGCCACAGGCCTTCTTGGGTGTAAGACAGATATTGAAAACTCTGTTTTCTAAATTTAATGGGTGTTGGCCAGGCGCAGTGGCTCATGCCTGTAATCCCAGCACTTTGGGAGGCCAAGGTGAGCAGACCACCCGAGGTCAGGAGTTTGAGACCAGCCCAGCCAACATGGTGAAACACTGTCTCTATTAAAAATACAAAAATTAGCCAGTCCTGGTGGCAGGTGCCTGTAATCCTAGCTACTCAGGAGGCTGAGGCATGAGAATCACTTGAACCAGGAGGTGGAGGTTGCAGTGAGCTGAGATTGCACCACTTCACTCCAGCCTGGGTGACAGAGTGAGACTCGGTCTCAAAAATAAATAAATAAATAAATAAATAAATAAATGTAACAGGTATTTATAGAGTATTTGCTGCTACCACTAGTCATGGTACTGGGGAGCTCTGTGTAATATAAAGAAATAAAGAAAATTCTTTATGTGTGCACGTTACACAAACAAGTCATCACAGCTCAGTGTCACAAGTCCTATACTAGAAAGATGGTAGGGTGCTGTGGGAGCACTCCCAGAGGAAAGGAAGATGATACCCAGGGGAATGAGAAGGAGTTCTGTTGGAAGTAACATGTCACTTCAATTAAATAAACACATATCAAGTGCCAGGCACTGTATTGGGGATGGAAGGTGTCTAGACACAGAATATCTGCTACCAAAAAGCCCAAAGCCAGGCCCATGGAAGCACAAGAATGACAACCTGCTGCAACAAAGGCGATGTGTGTAAAGTACAGGGTGGCACAGCACTGGGAGCAACAAACTGTGTGTTTGTCCTAGGGAGAGTGATGTCTGAGTTAGGTTTGGGAGGATAAACATGAATTTACCAGCTTTCTGGTAGAAAAAAGCACAGACACAAATGTGATAGTATGTATAGAACATTCACCAGGGGCCACACACCGTACTAAGTGATATTACTGACATTATCTCACAGAGCCCTACTACTCAACTCTTTGAGGCAAACACTACTACTCTTAGTACTTGTGCACTCTTAGTACAAATTTCTTCAGACTTTATTATGTACACAGTCACGATGTGGGTAGATTGCAAAATACCCAGACAAATTCTCCTCCTTGTACCCATGTGCTTCAGTAGTTCTTTCCCATACTGAGTCTTGACTTGGTCATGTGGCTTGCTTTAGCCAACAGAACCCATCCCTGCTGTCATTCCCCTCTCCAGCAAGATGGAACTCTCCGCAGGTTAAGAGTCAAGGGTCTGGAGCCAGACTGCCTGGATTCAAGCACACAAACATGATGCAAGGGGTTTGAAAAGCATTTATGCCCTGAGGCTTGTCCCCTTTGCTGTGCTTGTAGCCATGACACCACTATTTGAACACGCTTGAGCTAGCTTGCTAAGATGGCCATGGGAAGAACTGAGGAGCCTCAGCAAATAGCCAACCATCAAACATGTAAATGAGACTATCCCAGAGCATCTGACCCCAGCTGATCCACCAGCTATTGGTGGCTGCAGGATGGAGCCTAAGAGAGACCAGCAGGAGAACCACCCAGCTGAACCTAGCCCAAGTGTCAACCCACAGAATGATGAGCTAATGAATGATTGTGGTGGTAAGCCATTAAGTTTTGGTGTGATTTGTCATACAGCAAAAGCTAATTGATAGAGGGTGCATCTTCCGAAGGACAATGTTTTGCAATTAAAATCAGCAGAAATTCTTTTCTTTATCAGGGCTACATAAATTAATAGTGCATCTTACAATTGATGATTTAGATTTGATGCAATACAGTATTATATTTACTCAGCAGATAAGAAAGATAGGGATTTGACGGTTACTTGCCTTGAGTCTCAACTAGTAAGTAGTGGAATTGGATCCAAGCTGTGTGACTCCAAACTTTTTACTCTTGACCTACAGATAGCTGGAGAGGAAAATGATATGAACTTGTTGGTGGGGAAAGCAGGGTCAGGTTTTGAAGGCTGCCTTAGAAACCCTTGCAGAGGTTGAATTTTACTAGTTGGGAATAAGTGGCCAGTCGAGTGGGAAAGATGAAGTAATTATCATTTCTTTTTGACACTGACTACATAAAATCTTCATATCACTTCCAGGAACAAAAAGGTAGAGTGCTGTGGGGATGCAGGGTGGGGTCTGGAAGCCCTGGTTTGTCAGCTCTGTGTTGGGGCAGAACTGCAATGCAGGAGAGGGCCTGAGCAGTGAGTCTGGGAGAGCTGGAGGCCTCTGACCCAGAAAAGAGAGGGGAAACCCTGGGCACCTGCGGCCTAAGCAGCTGTGGATTGTTCTCCCTCATGGAGTGGATGAAGCCAGTGGATCAAGTGCATGTTAAAACTAAAAGGGTGTGGAGAAATGGACTATGGCTTCATTAGGGCCACTGAAGACCACGAGACAATTGTCAGTAGTGTTAGAACAGTGTCAGTGTGGTGGAAATGCCTCTTCTTCACTACTGCTGAAGCCCAGGAGAGTTATACCAGCAAATCCAAGCAGTGGCACAATAACGGTGCAAGAAGCATTGCCAACTGGAGTAGATTTATTGCGAGGCTCACATAGCTTAATTTTTAGGGCTTCTCACTTATAGAAGCCCCTTGTGAGACCTTGGGAGGGGCTCTGGTAACCTAGTCACATGGTTAAATGTTTCCACAAAATTTGCAAAAGTAAGACCACATAGCTGCAATCAGTTGATACAGCACATAGCACAGTTGGTGCACTCTATGCAAAGTCTCTTCTGTCACCACCTCATCCCATTATGGTGCTGAAGTGGCCAAGGTCATCTTTGGAACCCAGTTAAGAGGAGCTGGAGCTGAACATACATTTCTTTGGGTCTGGGGAGATGTAGTTATGGAATTCACAGTGACTTGCATGTATAGCTCTAGCTTTCTCTGCACAGGAATGCCTTCAGGGGTATTTCTCCACCCTCTCTGTCAACTTATCTAGCATCCTGGCAGGAGGTTCAAGGCCAGAGATCATATCTCCACTCTCCTAAGACATCTTAGGAGATGGGCAGGGGAAGAGAAACACGGAGTGAAATGGACATAGCCGGTAGGTTTACCACTGAAAATTCTTCCAATCAGCATTCATTTAAAATGAAAAGCAATGAATTTGGTACTCATCAACATAGTTTTGATTTTGAATCGAAACTAACAATGTAAGAAAAGCCCATCAATCATGGTAAAGTCCGAATTTTCTTCCTGCAGAAAATTATATTATAAAAATGTCACATGTGGCCTTCCTCCTAAAAACCTATAACTCCAGTCTAATCGTGAGTAAAACATCAGACCACTCCCAATAGAAGTATGTTTTACAAAACACTCACCAGGATGCCTCAAAACTGTCAAGGTCCTAAAAAACAAGGATAGTCTGAGAAACCATCACAGCCAAGAGGAACCTAAGGAGGCGTGATGAGTAAATGCAGTGCCATATCCTGGTTGGGGTCCAATGCAATGCCATATCCTGGTTGGGATCCTGGGACAGAAAAAGGACACTGGGTAAAAACGGATGAAATCTGAACAATGGATGGGCTTTGGTTACAATAATGTGTCAGTATGGGCTCAATCATCATCACAAATGTTAATCTAAGATATTAATCAGTGGAAATTGGGTGGGGGATTTATGGAACTTGGCAATTTTTCTATAAATCAAAAACTGTTTTATAAAGTTTATTTAAAATGTCGCATGAAAAAAACATTCATGAGTATGCAGCCCAAAACATAGGAAAAGAACTTATTAGAGTGGTAGGAAAAAAGAATTAATAAAATTTTTAAGTTTTTTTTTCTGGATTTTGTGAAATATATGATTGCAATTATGTGGGCAACATTTTTTCCCCTTCCCTACTGCTGGAGGCCCTAGAAAGCCCAAACTTTTAAAATTTGTAGTTTACTGTGATTTCTGTTCTAATTCTAAAGGAAACATTCACTTTTGTATCCAACTTTGTATTTGTAATTTTCTTATAGAGGTTCCTTAAATTGTGTAAGTTTAAGGCTCCAAACGTGGATCTACCCTTGGTTGATATTGATCACTTCTGAGTAGTTAGAAAAATGTGTCCAACTCCACAATTGAATACCTACTCTGTGTAAATGAAGAGGACGTGCAGGGGAGTAAGAAAGACTGGGATGGTTCATGAGGATTTACGGGACACACTGCCTCCTTCCAGGCCCTTACAGTTTCACGGGGGCATGGATGTATGCCTAATATAGTTGCAGCCCCAAAATGGATTGAACAAAAAGCACTCAGTTATTGATGCCAATCTTCCTTTAACCAGCCAATTACCAAAGTCTGTAATTAAAAGCACATTGGCCATTATTAATTGATGTGGCTATACTTCAGATAGCGATGCTCAAAAGCAATAGATGCAGAAGATTAATAATAATCACAGCTTCGTAGTTCCTAATCACAAGTGGGAACTTTTGAGACAAGGCCACTGTAAACCTGCTAATCAGCTTGTCCCAGCAAGACTTGATTCTTTTTTTCTTTTCTTTTTGACATGGTCTTGCTCTGTTGCCCATGCCAAAGTGCAATGGTGCAATCACGGTTCACTGCAGTCTCGACCTCCTGGGTTCAAGAGATCCTCCCACCTCAGCCTCCCATGTAGCTGGGACCTCAGGCTACAGGTGCACACACCATGCTGAGCTAGTTTTTGTATTTTTTGTAGAGACAGGATCTCGCCATGTTGCTCACACTGGTCTGAAACTCCTGGGCTGAAGTGATCCGCCGACCTTGGCCTCCCAACATGCTGGGATTACAGGCATGTGCCACTGCACCCGGCCCAGCTCTCTTTAGCTTCTCCAGGAGATTGATCAATCAGTGTTAGGCAGATGCCAATGTGGATCTAGCCAGAATTAGCCACAACATTTTAATCAGGCCAAAATGTAACAAGGGCAGGAGAAACCGAAAAGAGACTCAAATTTCCACTAGGAAATTTGCACTACTACAATATCCAATTGGCTCTTATTCCCTTGGCTAGAGAGATGTTTGAAAAAAAAGGAAGTAGAAAGGAGGGTTAAGACTGGTTTCTTAAAGAAGTAAGTACAAAGAAGTATAAGTTCATGCTGCCTGCTTCTAAAAGAATTCTATTCCTCATAACTACATAACATTATAATGCTACTGATTCATAAGGAGTTTAAATTAATTCTATTGGAGAGGACACCAGGATTATTAGTGTTTAGTTTCATCTAGGATCTTTATTGTTTAATGTTGTTGGTCCCACAGACACATTTCAGTATACAAAAACGCTGCAGTGTTAATAGCCAAAAGAAAAGCCATTATGATGTGAATAGTGGTCATTGTCATCACTGTGACACAGTTTTTAAAAACTTTTTCTTAGAGACAGGGTCTCACTGTGTTGCTCAGGCTGATCTTGAATTCCTGGACTCAAGCAATCCTCCTGCATTTGGCTCCCAAAGTGCTAGGATTACAGGTGTGAGCCACCGCACCTGGCCCAATTTTTAAAAACAATGATGTCCTCCATTAAAAAAAAAAAAAAAAGGCTGGGCACAGTGGCTCACGCCTGTAATCCCAACACTTTGGGAGACCGAGGCAGGTGGATCACGAGGTCAGGAGATCGAGACCATCCTGGCTATCACGGTGAAACCCTATCTCTACTAAAAATACAAAAAACTAGCCGGGTGTGGTGGCGGGCGCCGGTGGTACCAGCTACTCGGGAGGCTGAGGCAGGAGAATGGCATGAACCCAGGAGGTGGAGCTTGCAGTGAGCCGAGATCGGGCCACTGCACTCCAGCCTGGGCGACAGAGCAAGACTCCGACTCAGAAAAAAAAATAAAAAAAGACTGGTTTCTTACCTAAGTCACAAACTCCCAATTATAGAGTCTGGAATCTTCATTTAACGAGAACACCAAGGGCATGGCTGTCAATCCTATGACACCGGTCTGAGGTTGGTATTATTCCTGATTTAAGGAGGATGCAGTGAGGCTTGATGCGGATTCACCCACCCCAAAGCCTGTGTTCTTAACCACTATGCAATACTGCCTCCCATCAAAGTCTCTATCTCAAGGCCACAAGACAACCCCATACATTGTAAAACTTTTTGGAGTGATTAGATAAAAAGTTTTTGTTTTTTTTTTAAGTGTTCATGCTGAAAGAGACCTAAGAGATTATTTAGCCAAGCTCCCTTATAGCCTGAGGAGAAATCTAGGTTCTAAGGAATGAAGTTGCTTCCCAATATCACCTAGAAGTTCCTGCCAGAAGGAGTCTGAACTCAGGTTTGATTCTGGGTTGTGTGCCTTTCCCACCCTTGAGTTGCAAAGCACCTGCATTAAGGGCTAGAACCCAGGGAGAGGCACCCAGTTTAAGAGAAAAGTGTCTTGAGAAGAGATAAGGTGAGACAGCCAGTGACGACCATCCACAAGTTACAGGTTGAATTGTCACCCCCATATTCCCCAAGTTCATATGTTCAGGGGTTTGTTGTTGTTGTTGTTGCTTCGAGACAGAGTCTTGCTCTGTCTCCCAGGCTGGAGTGCAGTGGCATGATCTTGGCTCACTGCAACCTCCACCTCCCTGGGTTCAAACAATTCTTCTGCCTCAGCCTCCCGAGTAGCTGGGACTACAGGTGTGCACCACCACGCCCCGCTAATTTTTGCATTTTTAGTAGAGACAGGGTTTCACCATGTTGGCCAGGCTGGTCTTGAACTCCTGACCTCAGTTGATCTGCCTGCCTCGGCCTCCCAAAGTGCTGGGATTACAGGCGTGAGCCACCGTACCTGGCCATTCAGGTATCTTAGAATGAGAACTTACGTGGAGATTACCTCATGATTACAGAGGTCATCAAGTTAAAATGAGGCAATTCGGGTGAGCCCTAGTCCAGGATGACTGGTGTCTTTATAGAAAGGAGGGATTTGCACACACACACCACAGGGAAGATGGTGTGAGGAGACATAGGGAGAAGATGGGCATCTGCAAGTCAGAGTGGCCGGGCACAGATGCTCTTTCATGAGCCTCGGAGGCAGCCAGTCCTGCCCACGCCGTGATTTTGTACTTCTAGTCTCCAGAACCAGGAGAGACCATACATTTCTGTTGTTGAAGCCACTCAGTGTGCGGTACTTCGTTCCAGCAGCCCTTGAAAAAAATAGACCACAGAACTTGGGAGGTGCCTGCAGAGGTTCTGGGGCTGAGGGACCGGTTGGAGAAGAGGAAAAAGGAGAGGCAAAGATGACAAAATCACGGGTGGGGAGGCGAGCTCTGGACAGAAAAACCAGGGATTAGCCAAGCTGGAACCAGTGAAAACGAACGTGGAGCCCATTTTTTCTAGATCTGGAAGATACAGATCTAGAGGAGATCTAGAAGGACTGAGCCGCTAGAGAGGTTGCTGGTGTGTGTGTTGCCCTCACCCCACTGCATCACTGCACCCAGCACACTGTGGGAGACACCCAGGGAAAGTCCTTCACTTATTTGTGGGAGTGACCTGCAGGGTGGCTGAGGCCTGGAGAGAACCCATGGTCAGCTTCCCCTGCCTGCAGCCCAGACATAGCCCTGCGGTGGTTGTGCCCACACTCTGGGGGCAGCCTCAGTGCCAAGTGTGGTACTGCCCTCACTAGCATTTAGCCTCTGTGCCCCAGCTTCCTCTTCTGTGAAAGGACAGTAATGACAGTACCTACCCCACCGGGTTATGAAGATTAAATAGAATAATGTGTACGCAGTGTTTGCAGCAGTGCCTGGCATCAAGCACTGGGTAAACAGTATCTGGTATTATCAAAGGCCTTTATGACAACAATCATTCTTCAAACGGCCCTCCAGCGAACGCTGGGCGCAAACCCTATGGTAACGGGGACCAAGGTTGTTAGAGGCTGAGGTTCCTGGTAGGTCCCAGGTGCTAAAAGGAAGAGCAGCCTTTGGGATGTGAGCCCGAAAACCATCGTGTTGGCTTCTGAAGCCCCCAGATGGGCCTGGCAGGGACGCGGAAGCCCTCAGAACCGCGGAAGCCCTCAGAACCGCACAGCAGGTGGCCGCCCTGGTGCAGCGCGCAGTCGGCCCTCAGCTCCCCTGCACCGGCGCGAGCTGCGGGCGCTGCCCACGTCAGGCTCTGCAGACACCAGACAGAAAAGGTCTTCCGGCCAGGCAGCGTGGGGAAACTCTGTGGGGCCGCGGTGAAAAGGGGCTCAAAGGGGCCGCGCCCGTCCGTGTCAAGGAAATACGGAGAGGAAAGCCCTTGCCTCCAGGGCCCTCGCAGCAGAATTCTGCCCGGCCTGCCAGGAGGGCCAGCAGGGCACGGGCTGAGGGTGCAGGATCCGGAGGGCGCCGCCCGCCCCTCGGGCATCGCGGGGCCCAGGGTCTGCGGGGCCTCTGAGCTGAGGCGGTCCAATGTACCCTTTGTCCTTCCTCAGATTCATTATGAAATCCGAGGCAGTCTGGGCGGCTCCAGCTGCGTTCGCCCGCCGCCGCCTCTCGACCGCCGGCCACCCGCCAGCCACGCGCGCCCAGACTGGAGGGCGGCCGGGCTCTCGGCGGGGCGGGGCCTGCCGGGGGCGGGGCCTGCGGGCGGGGCGGGGCGGGGCCGCGGGAAGGCGGGGCCGGCGCGGCGAGCGCACCAGCAGCATCCTGGCTCAGCCGCTGCGGTGGCGGGGGCGCAACGAGCTGGCCGAGGCGGCGGCGCCAGCGGCGCCTTAAATAGCATCCGGAGCCGGCGCGGGGCAGGGAGTGGGCTGCTGTGACAGCCGGCGACGGAGCGGCCGGTCCACGGAGGAGGTGAGTGCGCCCGCCGTGCGGAGCCGCGCCTGCTCCCGCGGCGGTGCCCGGGCCCCGGCCGAGGCGCTGGCTGACGTTGCCCTTCAGGGCCGAGCCCGGAGCAGCGGCCGCCGCGGAGGCGCGTGAGCCGCCCCAGGCTCGTGGGGCCGCGCCGCCTTTCCGGCCTCCTGCCCGCGGCCCCTCTTCCCTTGGCAGCCGGAGGCCTCCTGGGCGCCCGTACCGCCGCAGCTTCCTGTGTCTGAGCCGCGGGCGGCGCGGGCGCGGAGCTGGTGCGCGGCCGGGGATGCGCGCGGGACCGACCCCCGTGTGTGCGGCGGCGGGGACCGGCCGGGCGAAGCAGCCGGACGTCGCGCTTCGGCTGGGAGGAGGTGGCCCCGCCGGGCCGCTGACGTTGCCCTCGGCCGCGGCCCCCGCCTGCCCAGAGGCCGGGCTCGCGGGCGTTCGGACCGTGCGTGGGGCGAGACTGCACTCGCGCCGGCTGAGATGCCGGCCCCACGCCGCGCGCCGGCACGAGGCCCACGGGCAGCTCAGAGGCCGCTGCCAGAGGCAGACATTCTCTCGGTGTCTCCAGAGGAGTGCCCGTGGCCCCTGCACTTGGCCGTGGAGTCATTGATCTAAGGAGTGCCGGCATTTTTTGAAATTGAGAAGCAAAGATGATGTCTGTCACCTGGCAGCGTAGACGGAGAGTGGCGGTAGATGACTTGAATGGACACGTGGATTCGAGTCTGGGGACAGGCGTTCCCCCAGTCAGTGCATTGTGAGAGTGAGGAAACCCCTTCCCCACTCGTCCAATTTCAAGGTTATGGAGCGTAATTAAGAGTGACCATTCTAAAAACGTCCTCTAGTGCCCTGGCTAAGACTTTTAAGCTTCTTGGTGCAGGAGTGTCTGAAGTCCCGCGACTCGCACTGCCCTGCCTTTTATTTTCTTGACCTTTGATTAGCGTTGAGGGAAACTGGTTAAATCTTGCAGTTTCTGCCACACGTTTCACAGCTTAACCTGTGATTGTCCCAAAGAAAACAATTACTGGCTTCATGCAAGCAAAAAAATCAGACTTCTGGTTGATTGTTTCTTTCTTTTTTTTTGTTTTTTTCAAGTGGACGTGGAAGGTTAGGTTGGCTAAAACCTAAAGTTTGAGTTGTAGGTCTGTGCCGGGTAGGCTTGAGAAGATGGAGCTTTTTAAGGAACCACTGCTCGCCATCAGATTGGAGCCAGACAGTGCGGTGTGATATAGTGGAAAAGGACCAGGTCTGGGGAGACTTACTTTCTTGTTCTGACTCAACTCGGAAAACACCTCCCTAGTCTGAGGCCCCCCTCCTTATATTTGTGAACAAACTGCATTAGACTAAAATCTTTCATGAGTCCAAATTCTGTGACTAGAAAAATAAACTTGTTAGCAGCACACCTTATACCTCTCCCCTTTAAAATAGACATATTAAAGACTTCTGTTTTCTGAATTTACTGTAAATAGAATACTTAAAAAAAAAATTACCCAGACGGGCGTGGTGGCTCACTGTAATCCCAGCACTTTGGGAGGCCGAGGCGGGCAGATCACTTGAGGTCAGCAGTTCGAGACCAGCCTGACCGACATGGACCCTGTCTCTACTAAAAATACAAATAATTAGCCAGGCGTGGTGGCATGCATCTGTAGTCCCAGCTACTCGAGAGGCTGAGGCAGGAGAATCGCTTGAACTCAGGAGGCAGAAGTTGTGATGAGCTAAGATCCCACCACTGCACTCCAGACTGGGCGACAGAGCAGGACTCTGTAAAAAAAAAAAAAAAAAAAAAAGTTACCCTTCCCCACAATTATAAGCATTTTGACATACCCTTCCCCACAATTATAAGCATTTTGACATATTTACTTCCTGTCTCTGTTGTTCATATTTTGGCAGTATTTTTATTATTGTCACAGGCAGCCTGACTAAAAAGAAATCTGGGCTTTTAAGCTTTTGGTATTTGGGAGGTAGATACAAGTGACCCATGCATGTAGGGATAGGTATCTATTTATACCATACAGGTAGAGTTTTCATAGCCACCTCTACTTTTGTGTGAAGTTTAGGCTAACTGAAAGTGTACCAGCATGCCGTGGTGTATGCAGAAAAATGAACATAATTCAAATTGTGTGATAGTTTTCTCTTGTTGCCATTATATATAACCCAGGGCTTGCCACAAACTGAAATTTCTTATGCATTTACATTTAGTATTAGATGTAAAATGACTATCTCAGAGTTGCTGCCACAAACACTGGTAAAACTGGTAAAACTTTCTAGCATGCTTAATGTCTAGGTCTTGCTACATCTGTTTTGATGTAACCGTTTTGTGGAAAATGGTTGTGTGTTTGGGGAGGCTTTTGAGAAAAGATAAGGTTGTCTTGTCATCACAGCTGGGTATTTCTCCTCCTCTCTCCCTTCCAGTTTCACTTTTCTGGAAATAGCAAGACTATAGGAATAGTAATTTCTAGATATTTATAGTCAGTAACCCTAGAGGAATGTTTAGTTTTTAAGATCAATTGAATTTATTGTGTAAGTTTGCCATTTAAAACAGGTGCCCATTTGTGTTTACTGTCTCTTGTAACCAAACTCTGTTCAATTAGAATCCATTAGTAATGTTTTGTGGACAGTCTTGTTTGGATGATGCAGCACATGAGGCTCCTGTACTACAAAATAGAAAAGAAGTTTCCCTAAGGCAGCTCAAAGCTGTTGATATCCTAAAGCCTTTTTAGGCCTCACTCTCTGACGGGCAGTGATCTGACAGGAGGTAGATAAAGGTGCCGGAGTTTTTAGTGAAGGTTGGGAGTCCAACTTGGTAGTCAGACAAACACGTGATGGTCAAAAGTGCCTTTGACACTGGGGCCTGGAGAAGAATTCTCAGTGGCCAGAGCTGATCTGAAGCTGCAGGCAGTTGAGTTTGAGTTTCAACATGCTGGTACTTCAAGGGGCTTCTGAAAAGTTTTAAAGGAGCACAAGCCCTGAAGGAGAAGCTGAACTTAGTGAACTGGAGAAGGCAGGGGCAGTTTTACCAGGGTTTGTGGCAGCAACTCTAAGATTGTCATTTTACATCAAATGCTGAACATCAACGCATAAGAAATTTCAGTTTGTGGCAAGCCTTGGGTTGTATATAATGGCAAGAAGAGAAAACTATCACATAATCTGAGTTATGTTCATTTTCTACATCATGACATTTTCACTTTCTTTTTTTTTCTTTTTTCCCAGATAAGGTCTCACTCTGTCGCCCAGGTTAGAGTACAGGCACAATCATGGCTCGTTGCAGCCTCCACCTCCCTGGGCTCAGTTGATCCTCCCACCTCAGCCTCTCCAGTAGCTTAGACTATAGGCGCACATCACTATGCCCAGCTAATTTTTATATTTTTTTGTAGTTAAGTGGTTTTGCCATATTGTCCAGTTGTCTTGAACTCCTGGGCTCAAGCGATTTGCCCTCCTTGGCCTCCCCAAAGTACTAGGATTGCAGGTGTGAGCCACTGCACCCAGCCCACTTTCTCTTTCTTGACTGTGTTAGAAACAACACAGTATTCATTCACTTATGACCTTTGAGGAATCAAGAGGGGCGGGTGAAATATTGGAGACTCCTTGAAGTGTGGCTGGCTTGGAGGGTGTCACACCCTTGGACAAAAACTTAAGTGGAGGTGAGTAAGGGCCCTGCTCCCCTGTGCTGCATGCCTTAGAAGGATGTGATCATCTGGAGGCAAATAGCTTGTTGTTTGAGGCCAGGAGTTCAAGACCAGCCTGGGCAACACAGCAAGACCCCATCTCTAGAAAAAAAAAAGTAAAAACAATAAAATAAAATCTCAAAACTGGTGGTTCCATATAGGTGCCTGGGCTGATTCTCTTTATGAATTATTTGCTGGTCTTCAAGTTTAAATAAAATTCTGAAAGCTGTCTAATATCTAAAAACCACTTGCCACAGAAAAGCTGTATTCGTTTTTCATATTTTAAGAGTCATACATGCTTATTGGAGAAAATTTGGGAAATAGGAGAAATGAAGCTCTTCCAGAGATTAAATACTATTAACGTTTTGTTGTATTTCCTTCCAGTCTTTTTTCCCTTTACAATAAACAAATTTTAAGCATACATTGTTAATTAAAGATTACAATTTTGACAATTTAATCACCTAGGTTATATTGTGGGCTTTTTTCCACGTTGTTATGTATTCTTTAGAAAATAAGTTCTGAAGACAACTGCATTATTTGCTGTATGGGCCATAATTTAGTTACTTCTCCCCAATTGTTGGATATTTTTCAGAACAGTTTACCAACCTTTGTTATATGTTTAAACACGTCTTTAAAAGATAAAAAATGTTCTGCTTTAAAACTCTTGAAATTAATAATAATTTGAAAAGTGTTTTTACTAATGAATAGGTTTAATGGACTTTTGGGTTCATGTATTCTAGTCAAAAGCAGTTGAAATAGGGATTTCATGGTTTGGAAAGAGAAATGGAAAGAAGTTAGGGCATGAGAGGAGGAAACGGGGCTGCCTGTAGACCATTTCTCATTCTGGAGGGGACTTCTGATAAACGTAGGCTCTATCCATTAGCACAGCTTTGGCTGCTGTAGAAATGGGCACTTTCCCCTTAGGTTTGCTGTGGGAGAAATGTCCATATTAAGAAGGACTGAAATACTCTGAATACTATTTATTCCTTTATTAAGCAGAGTCATGAGAAAGTGCTTCCGGAGCTAGTTTCTCCCTCAGGGCCCAGGTGTCTGCCACGAAGCGGGGCTGTGGTATAGGTGACCGAGGTGGTGGCCACAGCCTGGACACGGCCAGGCTTAGGAAAGGAGCAGTGATGAGAGCAGCAGACAGAGCCAGGTGCTGCTAAGCTTCTGATGGGTTAACTCTTAGTACCCCCAGCAACCCTGTAAGGTAGGTCCTGCTGCTGTCCTTACTGTACACAAGATAAAGGAACAGGTGCAAAGATTAAGTTGCTCAAACCAGAATTTGAACCTAGGCAGTCTGGCTTCAGGGTCTGTGCTCCTAATTGCTTGGCTCTACTGCCCCTCCAGAGCTAGAAGTGTCTCAGTCCAGGAGGGCCTGGAAAGTTCCAGGGTTAGGCCGGGCGCAGTGGCTCACGCCTGTAATCCCAGCATTTTGGGAGGCCGAGGCAGGTGGACCACCCTGACAATATGGGGAAACCTCGTCTCTACTAAAAATACAAAAATTAAATGGGCGTGGTGGTGCGCGCCTGTAGTCTCAGCTACTCAGGAGGTGGAGGCAGGAGAATCGCATGAACCCAGGAGGCGGAGGCTGCAGTGAGCCAAGATTGCGCCACAGCACTCCAGCCTGGGTGACAGAGTGAGACTCTGTCTCCAAAAGAAAAAAAAAGAAAGTTCCAGGTTATACAGCTGGCAGTAAGACAGGAAGGACAGAGCTGGGTCTCCTTCGGTGTCACTGCTCCTTGATTTTACCCCCATCTCATTTACACTCTGCCTTGAATTATCTCTTTATACCACTAGAGTGCTGAAAGAGACCACAAATTTTGATTCAGCTTGGCTTAGGGAGTGATAAGATCACTTGCTATGTAGCTGTGACTTTCTAGAGAATTAAAAAATAAAAGGCTTTGCCTGCCCTGAATATCGGTCTTGTAAGGCTGGAGAACAATTGAGACGCATGATTGGCAGGGTGCAGTGGCTCACGCCTGTAATCCCAGCACTTTGGGAGGCCGAGGCGGGTGGATCGTGAGGTCAGGAGATCAAGACCATCCTGGCTAACACGGTGAAACCCTATCTCTACTAAAAATACAAAAAATTAGCCAGGCATGGTGGCGGGTGCCTGTAGTCCCAGCTACTTGGGAGGCTGCAGGGCTCGGAGGGGGGCGACTTGGCCAAGGTGACACAACCTGCCTGCCCCTCTGGCCATGCACACGTGTGGAGTTTGTTCCCAGGCCCTGTGCCTGTTCAAAGAATGGCTGGACGTCGGTATTGCCCTTGGTTTCTGCCCTGAAGTCCAGTCAGTCAGCAGTTCTGCTTATTCTGACCTACTCTCTGTGCAGTATTGCCCAACACACATGTATTTCCTCCTTGCCTTCTCAGTATTGCCATCGTGATCCAGAATTGTCACCTCCAATTTAAACAGTGAAGGCCTTTGTTAGAAGGAGGGGCAGGATGCAGAGGGGGATGGTTGCTTTTTCTAAATCACAGCTCTGATCAGATCCCTCCTAAGCAGAAGCCTTCCAGGCTCCTCTCCATAAGGCTCCAGGTGTTTATTTACCTTGCCTGTCAGGGGCTTCTGCAGCTTGGTTCCTACCTGCTATCTCCACTCCTTTCCAAACCACCATATCCTGAGGCTTCTAGAAAGCAAACTCTAGTGGCATGGGGTTAGTGGGTCTGTGTACCCAAGACACTGTACCTGGGTGCTGTCATCTGCCCAACTGACCTTCCTATGTCCTGGTCCAATGGTGTCCTTGATCCTATAGCTAAGATCAAGACACTGAAAATCTCTAGACTCAAACCTGTGCTTTTGCTGGGATAAAGTTTGTGTTGAGTACACCTAGGCTGGGTGTGGTAGCTCACGCCTGTAATCCTAGCACTTTGGGAGGCTAAGGCAGGTGGATCACCTGAGGTCAGGAGTTCAAGTCCAGCCTGGACAACATGGCGAAACCCTGTCTCTACTAAAAATACAAAAATTAGCCAGGTGTGGTGGCAGGTACCTGTAATCCCAGCTACTCAGGAGGCTGAGGCAGGAGAATCCCCTGAGCCTGGGATGCGGAGGTTGCAGTGAGCCGAGATCATGCCACTGCACTCCAGCCTAGGGTATAGAGTGAGGATCTGTGTCCAAAAAAAAAAAGTACATCTAAATGGTATGATGCCCACGTTGGCCTATTTGGAATGCCATTCCTTGTCCCACAGAGCCCTGCTCCTCAGAGGCACTTTTCCTGGAGTGACTCTCCCCTTCCTCAGCTACGCTGACTGTCATTCAGCTGTGGATGCACCAGCGATCACGCTAGTGGTTAAAATATCGAAATACTCCCATCCTGGCTAGAGAATAGCTGCTACCCAAGTGCCCCACCCTTCATGTGGAAACTAAAGGGTTAATACATGGGGCGGGCAGCAGAGGAACTTCGGAGCCCTGTTTTGGTGCACTGGCCTGTGTCTTTTCTGACTGGTTGGTGTCTGTCCGTACTGGCTATTAAATATTTTGATGAGCATCCCAGCCTCTGTCCCACGTGCGTCTTTTCATGAGTGCATATCTGGCTTCCACAGATTGGCACCCCAGCCACACTCTAAGCTCTGGGCACATGGGAGACCTAGTCATTGTCATCTCTGTGTTTTCAGCAGCGTTTAATACAGGGCCTTAGCGCTAGTAAGCAGGTAAGATTATCTAATGATGGATTGAGGGTAGGGCAGGTTCCGATGGTCAGATGTCCCATAGAAGGTGGTCTCTAACAAGAATATACATTGTAATGTTCCAGGTTTGTCTATTCTGATACTGTGCAAAACTTAGATCTTATAGCTAAGATCAAGACATCGAAAGTCTCTGGACCTAAGCCTGTGCTTTCACTGGGTGAAGTTTGTGTTTCGGAGTACGTCTGAGGTGTTTCTTTCCGTGTAGTTTCAGTTGTGTTGGAGAAGCAGGTGGCTGTGGTCTTTGCAGGGTGTGGGAGGGGAGGAGATTAGTGTTGAGCTCCAGCTAATGTTACATAACTCTACTGTAGTCTTCCTTTACCTGGTATTCTTGTGTTCAAATTGCCCCTTGTTTCTGTGCCACTAGTGAAATGGTCAAATGGCTCATTGTTCCTTCTGTAGGACAATTACCTACATTGTGCCTCAGGCAAGCTTCTGAGGCATCCCAGGATGGGGAGCTGGCGGGGGGCCTTGTCTGTCAAGCAGCCCAGCCAGGCACCTCACAGTGGACGGAACTGAGTTCTCGAGGGGGTGGCTGAGCAGCCCAGATTCCCAGGTTAGACTCTGAAGACAGCCAGTCTGTGCTTTTCTCTCCTGATGTGAGTCAGAGGCAAACTCTGCCGATGCCAAGACCTCCCTAGAGTTCAGGCAGGGTGAAGATCCTTGTCCTTGGGGTCAGGGCTGAAGCTTCAGGGTGTCTAGGACAGACCTTCAGAGGAGGCCAGCCCTGGAGCCTGGCATGGGTCTTGGCCTCAAGTCTCTGTCCTCCAGAGAGGCCGGCTCAGTCTCCTCATCCTCTCAGGCAGGCCAGGTGACAGTCACCCGTAGTGTCCTGCTCTCTCTAGCATGCTTCCCTCCATCACTGGGTGATGCTCAGTGTCTTTGCCTCCCTCTTTGATGTGACAGTCCCTTTTTGCAGGGTTTTGCAGGCACTGTCCCTCTGCCTCGCAGGTGTGGCACGCATTTCAGGGTGCTTCCATTAGCAGTTTCATTCGTTGTTGCCCACGGTGGGGAACAGATGGAGACACTAGCCAGGCAAGCCACCAAAGAGGCTGCAGGGCTGCTCAGGAGATTGAAGGACTGTCTCCAGAGTGGGGTGTATGCCCCATAGTGGCTGGCTAGACCATCCATTAGGGTGTAGAATAGAATAGAAACATTAGAACTTCTATGGATAATTATTTTTTGGCCATCTTTTAAATTCATATTTGTGTGTTTTCTAATGTTCAGAAAATATTTGCAGGATGTACATGTATATAGTTTATAGATAAAAGCATTTAATGTGAGGGGTGCATTTATTTATTAGAGTACATCATCAGAAGTTTAGAGAACCAGAAAGTTAACTCCTTCTCTAGCACCAGTATCATGAGAGACCTCTGAATGCCATTTTTTAAAAAGGAAAGAATTGGTCAATTAAAGGGGAATAGAAACTGCTCTCTGGCCAGGTTGTGATTCATGTCAAATAGGCCTGTGACTTCAGGCGAGTCAGGTTAACTCCAGAGTGGGTTTTGTCTCTGGTCCCAAAACTTAGCAGTGTGGAAGCCTCATTGGGATCAGGGTTTTATTTTTTTCTCTTTTGTTTACTATCCTATCCCCTAAGGCTGGAGCTGACTTGCATATCCTCAGTATTTGCAAATGGAATATATGGGCGTTTTTCTTGCATGATAATTAAGTATTATGCTGAGTTGGATGCTTCAAGTCAATATTCAGGTTGCCTCCTTTTGTTTAAACCTTTGGGCAGTTGGCAAGATGCAACCTACATGCCAGTCAGTTTTACTATCCCGCACATGATACCCCCACGCGGTAGAACCATAGAGCCGTGGAGGCCTCAGAAATGTCACCTGAGAGACAGGCTGTTGGGATATAACTTAAATTTTTTTAAGAAGTGGGTATAATGAAACAGCAAGATGTTGATCATTACTGAAGCTGAAGTTGGAGTCATGGGTACATAAAATATAGTTTTATGATACTACTGTGTCTACATTTGAATACATTTGAATTTTCATAATAAATTTTAAGTGAAACATGAAGGGAATATGGAGACCTGAAACTAGTGTCACCCATTCCGAGCAGGTCATGGCCGAACTGCATGGTCTCTTTTGCTTTCTGTCTTTTAAACACTGGTCGTTATTCTATAATCTTCCGCAACTTGTTAGGTTTGTTTTGATTTTGGCTTCCCCAGGGCCAGTCACCTCTTTTTATAGTTACCTGAACTCTTTGTGTAATTTTAGCACATGTCTCATGGTTGTCAACAGCACCTCTCTTCTTCCCCATACCATGAGCTAAATCCTGGTTAACCTTTTCGCTATTTCACTTGTTGCTTCCTCCAACACCACTGAAGTCTTCTACATAACAGGCACAATTTAGAGGTCAGAACAGGGTCCCATGTTTTTTGCAGGCTATGTCCAGTCCTGGGGAGCCTCACAGCCTGTGATTATCTTGTAGATTCCATTCATCTCTGCTTTTTTTTTTTCCTTTTGACGGAGTCTCTGTTGCCCAGGCTGGAGTGCAGTGGTGCCATCTTGGCTCACTGTCACCGCGCCCCCCCCCCCGCCCCCCCCCGGGTTCAATCGATTCTCCTGCCTCAGCCTCCCGAGTAGCTGGGACTACAGGTGCGCGCCATCATGCTTGGCTAATTTTTGTATTTTTAGTAGAGACGGAGTTTCGCCATGTTGGCCAGGCTGGTCACAAACTCCTGACCTCAGATGATCCACCCACCTCTGCCTCCCAAAGTGTTGGGTTTACAGGCGTAAGCCTGTAAACCTGGCCTCATCTCTGCTTTTTAAAGTAACAGCAGGTACCTTTTGAAATCTGTAAAAACTCAACTCAGAAGTGGATTTCTCCAAACTTGTGAGAGGCTGATCTTCCTCTCCCTGGGCAGAGAGGTCTTTGTGTTCTGTCTTCTCACTCATGTCCTGCTAAGCCATTTCTGTGGTTATCAGTCTCTGAAACCTTGGTCTATTTTAAGAGGTGTAAGTAACTCTACCCAACCTGTGCCCTCTTTAACCTTCTTATCCAGGTCACTGATACGTGATAGCTGTGACCTCTGTGAGCTGCGGGGTGGTGTGGACTCCTTGAAGACAAGGACTGTGTCTTGCTCTTCCCAGTCTCCCACCCCAGGCCTGGGTCCTGGCGGGGACAGGAGGGCTCTGTGAACTAAATACCCACTGGGCGAGGGCGAGCCTCCTGCAGCCAGCTGTTTCTTACTCAGCCGGTTGACAAGAATGCTGTCATGGGAGAGAGAGGCAGAAGCTCCTGGCGGTTGCCTTACAATGCCGCTGCGAGTCCCCAGTCCACCTGCTGCTCCTGCAGGGCCTCCTCCCTGTCTCTTTGCTGGCAGCACTGTCTGGCTGTTGCTAGTGTTTCTCCACCCCCTCCTGTCTCTGCCTGTTCAGACTTGGGCTGGTTCCACCCTCAGCTCTCTGGACAGCCCTCCCTGGGATGCCTGGTGCATGCGTACTGTTTTCTCCCTCCTCTAGATTCCTGGAGCACCAGGGCCCTACCTGCCGTGGTTATCAGATCTGTCTTCTGTAGCTCTGTTAACTCTTGCAGGTGTGTTTGTCTTCATTGATATCCTAAACTTGCTGAAGGCAAAGAAAACCTTGTAAGTACTTTATCCTCAGGCTTTCTGTTTGTCAGGGACTAAAGAGAGTTGGTTATCCCCCTGGAATGTTCAGAGTGTCGCTTCTTTTTTTGTGGTGTGACTCCTTTTTCAAAGAGGCACGAAAGTGGAAGTGGCTTACATAGCAGGTCAGTGGCTAAGCCGGGTCCAGCGTGGGCAGATGGGGCAAAGCATAGCTACGTATTTTCCAGCAGGGGTTTATATCCTATCTGTCATTCTGTTCTGAGGACGGGTCACTACCTAAATCCTTTGTGGAGCAGGTGGGAGATACATAAATACAAGAGGACTTTAACTGACCTGACTCACTTATAGCTTCTTTATCTGGAGAAACTTTTAAAAATACAGCTAATAGTTAGGATGGCAAGTTTTATATTATATTAATTTTTCCACAGTAAAAAATTGGAAAAAATATAGCAACATACAAAGAACAACAACATAGTAGTAAAAACACCCATAGACTCACCACATAGAATTGAAGGTTTTAACATTGACTCTTTTCTTCATATATCACTGTTCCCTGGGGCTTTTGGGTAAAGGTGGAGACTTGATTGTTTAGTCCTGGACGCCAGGATTGTGTGGCCATCTTTTCCCTTGTCTTACATAGTCTTGGAGAAGCTACCATGATGTCCATGCTGGAAGGAGGCGTAGCTCTCCCCCCTACCCGCTCTCTTCTTTTTTTTTTTTTTTTTTTTTTTTTTGGTGAGACAGAGTCTCACTCTGTCGCCCAGGCTGGAGTGCAGTGGCACAATCTCGGCTCACTGCAAGCTCCGCCTCCCGGGTTCACGCCATTCTCCTGCCTCAGCCTCCTGAGTACATGGGACTACAGGCGCCCGCCATCGTGCCCAGCTGATTTTTTTGTATTTTTAGTAGAGACGGGGTTTCACCATGTTAGCCAGGATGGTCTTGATCTCCTGACCTTGTGATCCGCCTGCCTTGGCCTCCCAAAGTGCTGGGATTACAGGCGTGAGCCACCGCGCCCGGCCATCCATGCTCATATTCTGTTTATTTCCATAGTCACCATGGGAAGATGGGAAGATCCTGACTTTGGGCAAAGCACCTGAGAGGACCCCAGGATCTAGGTACCTTCTCTGTGTGCAGTTTCTCAAACAAGTGGAGCTTCCTCTCCATCCGTGGCCCTCGGAGGAGGAGAGTGTCTGCCTAGCTTGGGGCCAGCTCTGGCTATTGTGAAAGGATGTTTGATCCTCTCTGCTGTTCAGTTGTGCTGTCTTCTCCTGGTGTGGTCTCTTGCTTCAGGGCTTACTTTGTGGTTAGCTGAGTCCAGTAAGGTGAAGAGTCTTCTGGATTATTTCAGTGGCAAAAAGCCTTTTATTTCCTTCTTTAGCTTTTGTAATAACAGGCCCTGCTTGTCTTGCCTAATACCCTAATACCCTTAGAACGTGCTGTCATGTTCTTCAACTTGCGGTCATAGAGACACAATTCCGACTCTTCCTGTGCTGAACGTCCACTGAAAGAACATGCCGTATTGATCCAGTTCGTGAGTGAGAAGTTTAATCTACACAAGCCTTTTCTGTCTTGCTCTTTGCAGAAGGGTTGCGTCAGCCTAAAAAGCGGATCTTTTCGTCTCCATCCGCTGCCACAAAGCTATTGACTGAGGCTGTCTGCCCAAGTCGGCTGCCTTCTCTAGCCCTTTTTTTTTCATTTAATATTTTTAATTGATGTGTAATAATTGCACATATTTATGGGGTACAGAGTGATACTTTAATGTGTATACAATGTATATGATCAATTTAGGGTAATTAACGTATCCATCGTCTCGAACATTTATCATTTCTTTTTTTTTATTTTATTATTATACAAGTTTTAGGGTACATGCGCACAATGTGCAGGTTTGTTACATATGCAGCCATAAAAAATGATGAGCTCATGTCCTTTGTAGGGACATGGATGAAACTGGAAATCATCATGCTCAGTAAACTATCGCAAGGACAAAAAAACAAACACCACATGTTCTCACTCATAGGTGGGAATTGAACAATGAGAACACATGGACACAAGAAGGGGAACATGACACACCGGGGACTGTTGTGGGGTGGGGGGAGGGGGGAGGGATAGCATGAGGAGATACACCTAATGCTAAATGACGAGTTAATAGGTGCAGCAAAACAACATGGCACATGTATACATATGTAACAAACCTGCCTTCTCTAGCTCTTATCAGTAAACTTCTCTGCTTCATTGTGACATATCTACAACAGTTGCTTAGCCTTATTCAATCAGTCTCGAAGACAAGTGGAGTCATCTTGCTTCTCTTAGGAAATTTTTTGAATGGAAACTTGCCCTCTTAAATATGTACCGCCAAAATTTAGTCCTGCTGTCCCACGCAAAGGCTGTACATGACCCGGATATCTTCATGGGGCATGTCCTAACTCTAATCATCATTTTCTCAAGTGGATGTACATGACAGATCTTTGTAGCTGTGTATGGAGAGAGAAGGGAGGAGAGCTATATGTTTTGTTCTGTTTGCTCTGGAGAATGCTGGGCAGGTCCTGTTGTCAGCATTCCGTGCATCTCAGGTGGCCGCCTACTAGCTCCGTGTTTCTGGGAGCATTCACCTCACTAGAGCCCTCGCTTGGGACTCTGGATCTTGTGCTTGAGTCTTGTCTGTTTCCCTGGTTTGGAAGATTCTCTTTTCTGTCACAGAAAACTCACAGAAGTTGGAATCCAGCCCTGGTATGGGGCTCTGGGCTCAAGCCTTTCTGACATTTGCTGTTTTACCTAAGAAAAGTACTTATTTGATCTCTTCCCCGGGGGCAGCCTTGATTTGTGTTAAATGAATCATCAGTCGTCTGTCCAAATCTCAGTGTATCTCAGTGTCTTCTAAAGACACTTGCCCTTAGAGTTGACGGCAGTCTTGGGCTGACATTCTACTTAAGTGAAACAATTTGAGAAATATAAAACATGATCAAAATAAGAGCAAAAGGATATTTTTATGTCCCCTTTAAATCAGTGGCTCGCACCCTTTTCTTTTTCCCCGAGTCAGCCAGGAGATGCTCTCTACTCCTTTCTGGTGTGCTGTGTGGGAGTCTGGTGGGGGGTTAGCCGGAGACTACTGAAGTTGGAAAATGCTTAATACCCCCTTTCTTTTTGGAGAATCACTGTTCTATGAATATATCCTCCAGGGACTTGCTGCAGAGATGCAGTCAGAATCACAGAGGGTCTGACACGGTCAGAATCACAGAGGGTCATTCATGACTCAGTAGATGTTTGTTAAGCACCTGTCCTTGGCTCGGGACTGTGTTAAGCACCAAGGGCATATAAAGACAGATGGGAGGAGACCCTGGCCGGGGAGAGGAAGAACCATCTACGGAGGTACTAAGTACCACTCACTGTAAGTGTAAAACAGGAGGTGCTAAGTACCACACAGGTTTACAAATAAAGAAGTCCTGGAGTTCAGAGGAAGGACTGATTGCTTCTCATAGAGGGGATTGTGTAAGACTTCTGGATGGTTGTGGAACTGCCGCCTCCTCACACATGAAGGAGGGCTCTGAGGACCCTGGAAAGTTGGGCTGGTTGCTCACAAATCACCCTCCTGTCTCCTCTTCCCAGTGTCTCTTCAGTGTTTTGCCATTCATTCTCAGGCTCAAAATTACTTCTCTTTTGTCCATTTGTATCCACTTAAGCAATTTTTAAAAATAATTAAACTTTTTTTATTGTGGTAGAATATATATAACATACAATTTGTCATGCTAATCATTTTTAAGTACACAGTTACACAATGGTATGAAGTACATTCATAGGGTTGTATAACCACTACCACCATCTCATTCCAGAATGTTTCATCATCCCGAATTGAAACTCTGTACCCGTTAAGCAGTAACGCTCATTCCTCCTCCCCCTGCCCAGCCCCCAGTAACCTCTCTGCTGCTTTCTGTCTCTGTGAATTTGCTGATTCTAGGTACCTCCTAGAAGTGAGATCATGCAGTATTTGTCCTTTGCGTCATCCATATCATGGCATGTATCCAAATTTCCTTCTTTTTAAAGGTTGGATAATATTCCATTTTATAGACTACATTTTGTTGATCCGTTCATCTGTTGGAAATTTGGGTTCGAATCCTGGGCTCTTAAAGCATTGTGCAGCCGGGTGCGGTGGCTCACACCTGTAATCCCAGCACTTTGGGAGGCCAAGGCGGGCAGATCACGAAGTCAGGAGATAAAGACCACCTTGGCTAACACGGTGAAACCCCGTCTCTACTAAAAATACAAAAAAAAAATTAGCCAGGCGTGGTGGTGGGCGCCTGAAGTTCCGGCTACTCAGGAGGCTGAGGGGGGAGAATGGCGTGAACCCGGAAGGCGGAGCTTGCAGTGAGCCGAGATCGCGCCACTGCACTCCAGCCTGGGCGACAGAGCGAGACTCCGTCTCAAAAAAAAAAAAGCATTGTGCATCGTGGCTTGTCATTATCAGTGTCACCTATGCCCTCTGTCTAGACTTGAACACCCACGCACGACTGGGCTGTTGTGCTCAGCTCTTGAGGTCTGTGGGCTTTGGCTTCAGACCCAGGCACTCATCCTGTTCTCATGTGGAACAAGGGCAGGACATTTGACTTCTGTACAGTTTCCTGATCTTTGAGCTGAAGGCAGTAACAACCCCGTGCAGTAAGGACTGTGATGAGGACGCATTTAGCCCTGTGTGCGGTCCCTTAGCACAGTGCCTGACACACAGCAAGTGCTTAAGCACAGTGGCTCCTAACAAAATCATAGCTAAGTGGATTTCCCCAAACATCTTCCTTCCCCTTTCCTATCCTGTCCTGTCCTGTCCTGTCCTGTCCTGTCCTCTGTCCTGTCCTCTGTCCTCTCCTCTCCTCTCCTCTATCCTCTCCTCTCCTCTATCCTCTCCTCTCCTCTATCCTCTCGTCTCCTCTCCCCTCCTGTATCCTCTCCTCTCCTCTCCTCTATCCTCTTGTCTCCTCTCCTCTCCTCTATCCTCTCCTCTCCTCTCGTCTCCTCTCCTCTATCCTCTCGTCTCCTCTCCTCTCCTCTCTCCTCTCGTCTCCTCTCCTCTCCTCTCTCCTCTCCTCTCCTCTCCTCTCCTCTATCCTCTCCTCTCCTCTCCTCTATCCTCTCCTCTCCTCTATCCTCTCCTCTCCTCTCCTCTCCTCTCCTCTTCTCTCCTCTATCCTCTCCTCTCCTCTATCCTCTCCTCTCCTCTATCCTCTCCTCTCCTATCCGCTTGAGCCCTATTGTTTGTTCCAGATTAATGTGCGAAAATGTGAGCCCTGAGGTCAGGAGGCACTTCTAGTAGCCTTGTCTCTGTCCCTGTGACATGAAGGATAGCTCATTTTCCTAGATGATTCTCATGTGTTGAGGACCAGCTCAGCTGTGCCTTCTCCATGCAACCCTCCCTGAGAGCAAATGCTCCCTGGTCAGATTCATTTTGCACTTACTGCTACTTTGTTATCCACTATTTTGTGTATACATTTATGTTACGTCTTTTAATTCCAAGCCCAATATAAGATTCCTGCCCCAGTATAAGATGAAAGTGTCCCAAAATTCTCCTTCGGCCTTCCTATTTAAGTCTTACCAAGGCTGTCATAGTATGAGGTGCTCTCAGCCCCTGTATTTGGAACAGCCTCAGGGAGAGAAGGCACCTTGTCCTGAAACCGTCTCTGCCAGTCCTAGTCATGGGTCCTTGTACAGGTCAACTAGCTGAATTAGACTTTTTCTAAGGCAAATTTAATGCTAGCTGGGTAATTATTTCTTAGGGTTTCACCTTACAAAGGCAAATGTTGGTTGTTACTGTAAAAAGTGCATTTAAAAATGAGTTTAAAAAGCAATAGAGTATGAGGTTTAGTTAGATAAATGTGGACCCATAGGACAAAATTTCTCCTGTTCTAATATCATTCAAATGTGTTCTTGTGACTTGGGAGAATTTTTTCACTAGTAGCACATACATGACTTCAAAAACTGCTTCAATTTCAACAACTTCAATGGAAGAGGAAAATGTGAGTGTATGCCACAGAAAACTGTTTTGATGCCTCAAAAAGTGGCTGTAGAGATGCTCCAAACCCTGTTTGAAGATGCATATTCAAAGAACTCAAATAAAATATTAATGAAATGTGATTTTTTTTTTTTTTTTTTGAGACAGAGTCTCGCTCTGTCGCCCAGGCCGGAGTGCAGTGGCGCGATCTCGGCTCACTGCAGGCTCCGCTTCCCAGGTTCATGCCATTGTCCTGCCTCAGCCACCCGAGTAGCTGGGGCTACAGGCACTCACCACCACGCCCGGCTAATTTTTTTTTTTTTTTGTATTTTTAGTAGAAACGGGGTTTCACCATGTTAGCCAGGATGGTCTTGATCTCCTGACCTCGTGATCCGCCCGCCTTGGCCTCACAAAGCGCTGGGATTACAGGCGTGAGCCACCGCGCCCAGCCTGATGAAATGTGAATTTAAAACAGTATTTGTAAAGTAATTTAGTTCTTCATGTGACTTAACTATAGATGTAGTTTAATGAATACAGAAACTGCTATAAGATATTTGACCCTGCATCCTAAAAATTTATCTGTTCAAATTCGACATGTTGTGTTTGAGATCTCTTTATTTTGGGGGGCATATATGATATCTGTGACCAATGTGAATGGTTGAGGTGTGGTCCTCATTTTACTGGTTAACAGTTAAAAGCTTTGTGTCTCACTCTTTCTCTGGTAACTTTATAAGGGGATGCGCAGGGAGTGGTTTAAGTGTAGAAGTATTCAGCTGGACTCGAATATTTCAATAAGCCAGATTTATAAAATCAGGGCATCTGCTTTGTTTCTCCTTTTTAAGTCCTTAGGAAATTCAATTGGTGATCTATAAGATCACTTTAATGAAAATTAAGTGGGTTTAAGATTTATTATACTTAGTTGGGAAGAAAAAGCCACAAGGCAGTAGGTGGGAATAACTAACTCACTGTGGAACCACCTGCATGTTTGTGATGGGATCCCAAAGGTACCCCAAATCTTTCTCCTGATGCTCAGAGTGAGGAGATGGGGCCAGAGCAGTGACCACAGTGTGGGAGATCAGTGGGATAGGGTTTGGACAGCAACCTCTGCTTCCCTCTCTAGCTGGGAGACTGGCATCTCTTTTGAGCTGCTGTACCTCCCTCTTTCTAGGGAGAGCCTGACTGCTCTTTTGGTTCAAAAGGGAATGGCTTGAGCAAATCTAACTTTAGGGAATTTGCCAAGCCAGGGTTAGGGAGCACGAATCCAACGGGTTTGGAGTGGTGCTTTGAAAGAACAGCAAATGGCCTGGCTGCTGCTCTCTTGTTCCTCCCTGAAGCCTGAGCTCTGCCCAGCTAGTGAAGGACAAAGGGGGCGCTTTCAGCCTCTGTAAATAGCCTATTGTACAAGGGGAGGAGGCGGGGCACGGAATGGCAGCATCTTGCCAGCTTGGGTTGCTGCGTTAAGGAAAGATGTCAGGCTTTCTTAATTTGCCACTGCTGGGGCAAGGGTGTTATCTATGTGGGTTTGTGTGAGGGCTGCATTCCTAGTGAAATATTCCATCAAACTGCCATTATTCATCTTGATGAAAGCTTGAGGAACTTTAGAAGGAGAGAAACATCCAGACCACCCGGTTTTTGGTTTCTAAATGGTATGAAGAGAGTACAATGTTAATGTAAGTAGAAGTTTGCAGAATTGCAGGGGAGTGTGTGTGTGTGTGTGTGTATGTATGTTTGTGTATGTGTCCTCAAGAGAAGGATGTCCTTGTGAGTCACCTCTGGCCCTAGCCACTATTTTCATGGTACAGATAAAATGGTGAAGAGGTGAACCTTTGTGTATAGTGGGCCTTGAACTCACCACATGTTCAGAGGCCAGGGTGATGGAATAAATGCTGACGTTTTTGTAAGACATTGAGCATTTAGATGGACCTCAGCACGGAGCTGTCATAATACCTGGGAGTGTGAGTACTGGCAGGGCTTTAGAAACCTGACCTCATGGTTCCTCATGGTTCAAAGGAGACTTGTGATAGTTATGTGTGTTCTCAGGGGAGAGGGTCAGTGGCTTAGCATAGTTCAGAATTATTAGCATAGGTTGGATTTAGAGTCACATTGGTTGGTGTCCCGTTCTTGACTAACATCCTGGGGAAGCCTTACGGGTCTCTGGCCTTGGTTTCTTCCTCATCAGTTTGCTTTTGTGATGTTCAGATAAGACACTGGATATGAAAGCCGTTCCAGAACACTAAGTAAATGCTAATTGCATTTTTAGTTCTTCTATCCAAAGTTTGGGTAGACGGGTACCAGGATTTCGGTTTCTGACAGTCAGTGCAGTTCAGTTTCCATCAGTGCTGCCTCGCTATGCCTGTCTCTGCCCAGGTCTATTTAAAGGAATCTTCTGTGCTGGATCTTAACACTGGGTTTGTGCCCAGATTTCCTTGGCCATTGTTACCTTCCCTATCCTTCTGTGGTTTTAGACTCCAGGTTTATAGGAAATTCAGAAAACTAACTGAGCAAACCCACTTTCTGTAAGAGTGGGGAGGAGGGTGCACAGGAGTGGCTGTAGAGGAAGGAGAAGCTGGCTGTCAGTAGCCTTGTGTGTTCCCGGCTGGGAAATACTGGCTCCTTAAGCCTTTAAGCCAGTTGAATTATATTTTTGGCAAACAGCAGCATGATTTATATGCCCAGGCTATGAGTTTATTTAGATGTTTATGTGGAAATTTGATTTTGAAAGAATAAAGAAATATTCAAACCAGAACACTATTGAAATAAGAATATAATCTGTCTGAATTTTACCATTTGTTAGCAAGTGTATGAGCCTTCGTCCTTCTTAGAGACCCCTTAGCCTAATGCTTATGTTCACATCCAACATTAAAAGGCTATTTATTGTGCCTGATTTTCTTTGGATGTTGGTCTGTCTCCATTTTTAAATACCCCAAGTGTCTTTCCCTTAATAGCAGTTAAATAGAAGGGAAAAGATTTATCATGCTATCAGTGTCTGTCTAAGAGTTGTTCTTCACGGAGATCTGGATGAGCTATTGTCTTAGTTCTTTATGCATAGACTATGGTTTTCCTATGTATAGCATTAATCAGTTTGTTCAGTGAAGTTGGCTTGCAGCTTGTTATCTGGCTGCCATCTAAGAGGCATGAATTAAACTGCTATAGTTTGTCATTATCATCCACTAAATATAGGAATTTGGCTGGATTCAAACCCTTAGTATTATAGATTAGTATCTAATGAAATGTTCTTGTACACATGCTACTAAATATATAATTTTCTAAAGTTTTTTTTTAAAGTGTTCTTTCGTAGATTTAATAAACTTTCTTGGTGTAACGCAGTCTATAGCATGGCTACTGTTGATGCTTAAAATAGACCAATTAATCCCCTGTGTCTGACTGTATTTGTTTACAGAGGAATTATTTAAGATTCTCACTCAGGGATGTGATTCTGTTGAACAGCACCTGCAAATTCACACAATCTAGGTGTTATGGGAGTTACTGTAGGAGCTTTGGGGAGAGAAGAGAGAAAGGCATGGCAGTGTGTGTCAGGGGTGAGTACTTCCTATTCAGACCTGGAGTGCTGCAGGGTGATGAAGACAACTAGAGGTGGAAGGATTTGAGGGCAAGGCAAGTTTGCACATTATATTCCTAAGGCTGCTTTGAGGTTGTGGAGTTGCAATACTGTTTCTGGAATCTGAATGCTCAGTGTCAATAGGACATGGACTTGATTTGTCTGCTTATCCCACCTGGTGTACATCCCTTCCTCAGAAAGGCCTTCTCCTGTGCCTTGCAGACCTTGCTTGTTTGATTTTTATCTTCCCTGCTAGAAGGTTAGCCCACTGAAAGTCTAGACCAGGTCATCAACACTGTCTCCCCAGCGCCTGGCCAAAGCCTGGCTCACACTAGGTGCTCAGATATGCAGAGTGACGGGAGTAGCTCAATTCCTATGTATTCGTGTATAATAAATCTGCTGTCAGCATGCTCTGGGCAATCTGTTTCTTTCTTGGTATGCCTTACCTTGGTTAAACATACCACCCAGCATCCTATCCTTCATTTCAGCGGTTTAAAAAATACATGCCCATTGTCTCTTATTGGGAAGCTGAGCAGAAAGAAAACAGTGTCTGTTTTCAGAACCGGTCCTGGCAGCAACACTCACTGATGCCTGTCCCTGCCCATGGGTGGAGCAGTGGGGTGACTTTGCTGCTGGCTGCCCATTGGCCTATCCTCCACCCCTCTGCTCTCCTGAGAAGTCAAGTGTGGATTTTGTCTGCTAGTTACCTTTAGCCCAGTGGGCAGCAGCGTGGGGCTCGGCATGTGACTTATGCCCTGAGGGACCTTGATAGGCTGGGGGAGTGCGGCTGAGCCCTGCTAACCCCCGCCCACCCCCAGGCTCACTGCCCTCTTCTGTGTCTGCAGTGGGGTGTCACCTAGCAGTCAGCTGTTGGTGGCACAGATGGTGAGTGGTTTTGTAAGTGCTGTTGCCTTCTTTCCAGAACCATGGCCTGAAGAAATCTGCTTATCTGTTCTTTCTTTGCTGTCAAGGTAAACCTTGAAATTTCGTGTGTGTGTGTGTGTGTGTGTGTGTGTGTACACTTACACGGATTCATTGTAGCAGAGATTGAATGAGCAGAGCAAATACATTATGTTGGTTCTGGTAGTATTAATGGCCTGTAAAACAGAGACCATTAAATTTAAAATTAATTTCATTTAAATTTAAACTTTAGCAGAAAATTTCTATATTTTAACAAAGAAAAAGAAATGCAAATCAAAACCACAGTGCATTTCTCTGATGACCAGTGATGATGAGCATTTTTTCATGTGTCTGTTGGTGGCATAAATGTCTTCTTTTAAGAAGTGTCTGTTCATATCCTTTGCCCACTTGTTTGTTGTTTTTCTTGTAAATTTTTGTTTTTTCTTGTAAATTTTTTTGGGTTCTTTGTAGACTTTGGATATTAGCCCTTTATCAGATGGGTAGATGGCAAAAATGTTCTCCCATTCTGTAGGTTGCCCGTTCACTCTGCTGGTAGTTTCTTTTGCCGTGCAGAAGCTTCTGAATTTTGTCTGAACACTCCTCGTAGGCAGTGTTTTTACCTGCGTGCTTTGCTTATTCTGCACTCGGGGTGAATCACAGAGCGTTGGTAGAGGAACTAATCATAACATCTAACATTTTTGAGCACTTTCTAAAGTATGTGAGGTCATTCTTACCTCTTTACATGAGTCATCTAGCAGTCAGAAAAGCCCTGCGAGATAAGGTGCTATTTCCATCTCCATTTACAGATGAGGAAACTGAGGCACAGGGAGGTGAGGTCATTTGTCCCAAATCATACAGCCCATAGGCCAGGGAGGCAGAATTTGGCTCTAGCATCTAGGGTCTTTTTTTTTCTTTTTTGAGACGGAGTCTCACTTTGTCACCCAGATTGGAGTGCAGTGGCACGATCCCGGCTCACTGCAACCCCCTGCCTCCTGGATTCAGGCAATTCTCCTGCCTCAGCCTCCTGAGTAGCTGGGATTACAGGTGCCCACCACCACACCCAGCTAATTTTTGTATTTTTTGAAGAGATGGAGTTTTCACCGTGTTGGCCAGGCTGATCTCAAACTGTTGACCTCAAGTGATCCACCTGCCTTGGCCTCCCAAAGTGCTGGGATTACAGGTGTGAGCTACCGTGCCCGGCTGCATCTAGGATCTCAAATACTATTCTGTACTTTCTCTCAAACACTGTGCTGTATTCCCTCTTTAGATATCTGGTGGTTGGTTTAAAGTTTATGCACACCAATTTATCTGTTTGTTTCTTTTGGCTATAATGTCTTGGGGAGTGTAAAAGAAACTGATCTTACCAGAATAGCCAACTATGGGTTTCCCAGCATTTATATTGCCACTATTGTGGTGTGAGGAGTACAGGAAGGTGAAATTTAGATTGATGTGTTTAACCAGTTTGGGAACTTGTTCTGAGATCTGTTGGAAGAAATAGAAACTGATGGCCCTTAGGTGGTTTGGGCTTGTACTTCCCCTTCACTCATATTCCCATTAGCCTTGACAATGAGAGTCGAGTGTTTTTGATTAAGTGGACAGACGAGAGCAGAGACATAATAGCAAAGAAGAAAATAGAAACTTAAATCTACTTATTTGAGTTTTTATGGGAAGACTTCTTCCTGAGCAAAATCTTTTTAATATGGTTAATGAAAGGAAGAGAATGGGGTTTTTTCAATACAAGGTAATGGAGAAATAGAATGAAAATGAAATCCTAAAGTGTTTTTAGAAAAATGACACTTGACAGCCAGGAGAAGCCCCGGATCATTAGATTGTGGGTTTAATGCCTGGACTGGCCGAGCAGCTACCCAATTAGATGGCTGGCCTTTGGGAATTTTGGAGTTCTGGAGAGGAGTCCTGCTTCCCTGGAATGAACATGACATTTTCCTCTTCCAACAGAATTCAGCTTAGAGAACTATCAACACAGGACAATGCAAGCCCACGAGTTGTTCCGGTATTTTCGAATGCCAGAGCTGGTTGACTTGCGACAGTACGTGCGTACTCTTCCGACCAACACGCTTATGGGCTTCGGAGCTTTTGCAGCACTCACCACTTTCTGGTACGCCACGAGACCCAAACCCCTGAAGCCACCATGTGACCTCTCCATGCAGTCAGTGGAAGTGGCGGTAAGTGGAGGGCCCAGCCTGCCTTGTGTGTTTTCTCCGCATTTCCCCAGATGAGCTAAGCCCTGTTGAATGTGATATCCATCAAGATCACAGTCACAATCAAATATTTGTTTGTAAGTGCACTTTATAAATGGAAATGTGCCCAATTACTGATGGTGGTAAATAGAGGTACAGGGCAAAATATAGGCACAGGGACAGATGAGAGGGTGTTGGTTGGGTGTCTACCTCCCGTCACATGGAAGATCATTCTAGAAATGATGTTGAGTTTCTATCCTGTGGTAGGCACTGTGGTCAGCCTGGAGGATTCCACAAGGAAAAATACAGCACAGAACCCCTGTTCTCACAGGGGTTAGATTCTGGTAGGAATGAGAGTTTTCAAACAAATGTTACCGAAAGAATGCACTCGTGGTACATCTGACACTTAGAACACATCCCTAGGCTGTTGGAAGGGACTTTGGGATTTCAAATAGAGTAGGGCTGGAGTGAGAACTTGACAGAAGAACGTGGCTGCAGAATTCGGGGCAGGACATGAAGAAACAACCCTAAGAGGCGCGTCTGGCTGGGTTGCCGAGCGCCGTGGTTGTGTGTGACTTGGGCACGCTGGAGGCTGTGCTCTCATGTTAGGAAAATGAAACTGGAACGCGGACAATTAGGGCTTAATAGGAGGGATGGCGCAAGGAAACCTTAGGATCCTTTCAGGAAGATTCTTAGTGCTCCTGTTCTCCCTGCCTTCCCTAGTGAGAAAGGCGGGGTGTGGAGAAGATGAAGAGGCCGCATGCTCACCGGTGCTTCCACTCCTCACCTGTTCTTTGCTTTTCTCTGTGGTCGCTTGCTTTCCCCTACCCAAGTCAGTCACCCTTCAGTGTTTCCCGCATTCAGCAGATACGCAGAAGAACATTGTGAAACACAAGATCCCCCCCATTTACTGCTTCCAGATGTAAGAGATGGAAGGCCTTCCACACCCTCCCGGGCTGACCACCGCAGAGGGAGTGTGTGCCCTTCCACATAAAGCCCTGGCTGGAGTCAGCATTTTTGTTATTTATGGGATTCTAGGTCTTTGTTTTATTTTAGACAAGTTCTTGGATTCATTAATGTGAAACTCTTAAAATATATAAAAGATTCTTCATTTTTATGAAAAGATTCATAAATATAGAATGACTGAACTACAGCTGAGAAAAGTTAACTTTCTACTTGATTTCTATTTAGAAGGTCAGGGTACCTTAGTATTTCACCTCAGCTAATCACACAGGCTGAGGAGTGAGTGGAATCTCCCTTTTCCTAAGGGATTCCTGTGAGGTTCTGGCATTCATTCTCTACTGGCAGAGCACCTGATGTATCACGGCAGCACTGCCATCTCTATGAAGAGTTGTTGGCAAGTGCAGTGTTAAGACATGTATAACTTAGCAGTAACTGTTAAGAAATGAGTAATTCCTATTATATGAGAAATTGTGGGGGCACTTACATGTGGTTTTAAGACTTTAGCTTAGTATAAAGGCATTGTGCCTTATTAAAATAATTACGTATGTTCTCTCTAGAACAATTGAAAACTTTAGATATGCAGCAAAAAATGAAAATCTGTAATTTTACTGCCCAGTATAGAGGCTTCCTGATTTTTCTCTCTTCATAGACATTGATTTAGCTCTGATTTTCAGAATTTGTGGGGCTCAGAAATAGATACTGAGCTTGCTTTGCCTTTTTAAAAAAGAAGTTAAAAATTTAAATTTAAAAGTAGCTCTGGAATTATGGTGCTTAATAATTACAGATGCTTTGATATAGCTAGCATCATCCTATGGACACCTAGGGCAGGGAAAGAGGAACTTGATTCACTTCATAAGGTACCGGTGAAGACCCTGTGCATCTGGCGCTGCTGCGGGGGTCTGGTGGCCGGAGTGGAATATTGTTGCTGTGTTCCTACTTTGAAAACAAGTAAGCAGGGTTTGCCAGTTCCCACCCTCACTCTGCACCCCCATCTCACATGCACAGTTTTTATCACCCTCCTCGTCCAATAACGTTTACACGGATAATAAACTGAGAAGAATCCGCACTTTTTGGTTTGGCCACTTCTCATCACAACCCACGCTGGCTGTTTCCCAGCTACTGATTTTTAAGGCAGTAGCACAGAGGTTCTTTGTAAGTTACACCTTCTGAAATTTCCTTTTAAAAATCAGGATTGTAGGGCTGGGTGCAGTGGCACATGACTGTAATCCCAGCACTTTGGGAGGCCGAGGTGAGAGGATTGCTTGAAGCCAGGAGTTTGAGACCAGCCTGGGCAACATAGCAAGACTTCATCTCTATAAATTTTTTAATTTTAATTAGTTGGGTGTGGTGGGCTCATGGCTGTAGTCCCAGCTACTCAGGAGACTGAAGTGGACGAATCATTCGAACCCAGGAGTTGGACACTGCAGTGAGCTATGACTGTGCCACTGCACTCCAGCCTGGGCAACAGAGCGAGACCTTGTCTCTAAGAAAAATAAAAATCAGGGTTGTAAAGAGGAGGTTAACACTCATGCTGGTCACCTCTAATGAAGACCTAAATTAGAGAACGGGACAGACAAGCTGGGTTAGGAACAGAATCCAAAAAGTGTTTCCTAAGTGTTGGAGCCTGGACTGATCAGGGCCCTGTCTGGAGAACCACGTCCTTGTGTCTGTAGTGGCAGCTCACAGTCATAACTGTGACGCCCTGCGTGCCAAGGAAGAACTTCCATCTTCTGAAGGATTTTGCTGCTGCTGCTCTGTGACTTTGAGAAATGGATGGAAGCAGATTTTGTGGGTTTGCTTTCTTTTTACATCACTGTCACAGATAATGCAAGATTTCCGGTGTTAGCCAGTGTTCCGGTTTAGCCTGGCTAAATGTTTTAGCCTGTTCTCTGAGATTGAAGCGCCATGGCGCCCTAGTGACAACGATCTTCACTGGAGTGACTGGAAACCTTTTGGGATTGTTCAGAGCCCAGACACACGTGGTTGCAGTTAAGCAAAGTACAGGAGCGTGTTGGAGCGGAAAGGGACCAGGGAGAAGAGGGATGGGGCAGATGTGGGACTGGACTCCAGCTTAGACCAGGCAGCCTTGGGCAAGTTCACCAGGCTTTTCTGACCTTCAGATTCCTCATATGGAAAACAGAAGTGACAGTACCTTTCCTCCTTCAGTGTTGCTAAGAGGACTGAATAGTTACACAATGTCTGCTTGGCCCACAATAAGTATGCAGCAAATGTTAGTTTTTCTCCCTTTGTCTTTTAATCTTCATATTTTATACACAAGAAAACTGAGTCCAAAGAGGTAAAATTGTATCATACAGTTAGTAGAAGGTCCAGAACTCTGTTATGCTGCCTTCATTATGGTAGTAGAAAGTTGTATATTGTAACTAGGGCTTTGGGGAAGGGGGCAGTAAACCAGGATAATAAGGAAAGTTTGGATCTGTCCAGATCAATATGAAGAGTCAGTGGCTTGAGCCTCTGAACCCAGGAGCAGGCTTGTTTGTTTGTTTGTTTATTTGGAGATAGGGTCTCACTCTGTTGCCCAGGCTGGAGTGCAGTGGTGTGGTCATAGCTCACTACAGCCTCAAACTCCTGGGCTCAAGCTGTTCTCTCACCTCTAACTCCAGAGTAGCTAGGACTGTAGGCATGCACCACCATGCCTGGCTAATTAAAAAAAATTTTTTTAGAGATGAGGTCTTGCTATGTTGCCCAGGCTGGTCTCAAACTCCTGGGCTCAAGCAGTCCTCCCACCTTGGCCTCCCAAAGTGCTGGGATTACAGGTGTGAGCCACAGCACCTGGCCTAGAGCAGGCTCTTTTGAAAATGGATATGCAGGCAAATGAGTCTAAAGGTAGTGATGGAAATGGAAGGAGCAAAACGGAGAGGTAAAATAAAAACAGAGTCTAGGCTCTGTTGGGTATAGGATCAGAAATTGTCAAGAATCGGGTAGTGGGCTAGGCACAGTGGCTGACGCCTGTAATCCTAGCACTTTGGGAGGCCAAGGTGGGTGGATCACCTGAGGTTAGGAGTTCAAGACCTGCCTGACCAATATAGTGAAACCCCGTCTCTACTAAAAATACAAAAATTAGCCAGATGTGGTGGCATGTGCCTGTAATCCCAACTACTCGGGGGGCTGAGACATGGGAATTGCTTGAACCTGGGAGACGGAGGTTGCAGTGAGCCGAGATTGCGCCACTGCACTCCAGCCTGGGCAACAGAGCGAGACTCCATCTCAAAAAAAAAAAAAAAAAGAATCAGGTAATGGTGAGGACTGGTATGAAAGGGGCACAGGACTGTGAAAACCTGAGTGGCTCTGCCCTTCCCTCATCCTCTATCCCTGAACCAGGTCAGACATAGATGGAATCAGAGCAGAAGTTGGTGTTGATGTGGTTTCAGGTCCACCTATCAGAGTTTGAGAGATTTAGGCTGTGAACCATTATGAATATAGATGAGAACCTTTATAATTGCTGAAGGAGGTAGTAGTGCAGGCAAGTCCTGTGTGCAAGACCTGCTGCTCCCAGTTAGTACGGACCCCTGTGACATTCACAGAAGCTCAGAATGTCTGAGATGCTCTGGAGGCTACCTTATCTCCGTCTGCAGCTACAACTCCGATGATCACAATCAGTGCTACGCTGGCACAGCCAGTCTGGCCCTGCTCTGGATTGGAGGCATCCTCAAGGGCTGCTTCCTGTGGAAGCAGTTTTGCTGGACTGAGGGGAGCCCCTGGAATTTTGGATACTGGGCCTTAGGGTCACCTGGGAATGGGAATGGCTGCTGTGTGGCCCTCTTTGCCAGAGGGGGCCGTTGGTGATGAGCCCCATGCAAGTGGCACCTGCCCTTCGCCTGCTCCTTCTAAGCCAGTGAGATGGAGACCCTCCAGAGAGAATATGTGAGTTTCTCTCCTTATGAGAGAGGTGGTATGGGCATTGAGATGACTGACTTGTCAAATTAGTTCAGAAAGATTTTTGACAACTACTACAAGATCATAATGTACTTGAACAAAAACCTGTGATATGTGTTATTTGTTTGTTTTTAGATATAAGAGAAGGGAATAAATTTTAGCAAGTAAAAACTTTTTTATGCCTTCAAGTCTTTCCTAAGACTTAATTTTAAGAATATCAGAACCTGGATTAAGGTTTACTTCTGGTGACTAACCCAGTTAGTCTATCACAGATTCACTGTAGATTGTTATCAGACCTTGGTTCCAGCATGGGTTCATATCTTATAATACACAGAACCAGTGCCTTGGGTATAACTGATCTTGTTTCCTAGTTGGATGACTAAATTCCACACCAAATGATCTCATGACCTCCAGGTCACATGCTGGCCGGTGGTCCTTTTGCATGAGAGATTGAAATTTATACATCCATATGTTAGCATATATATGGTTAGCAACTTGCTTTAGCATTTTAATCCTGTGCTTCATAAAGCCTGCCACAGAGGATGTGGCGCTTTGGGTTTAATTCTCCACAAGTCACAGAGAATAGTTAGCAGATCTATATTCATTCAGCAAGGACTTGAGTTTTTCTGGCATGATGTGCACAGTACCAGGGCAGAGAAAGCTGCTGCCCCCCGGGGAGCCCCAGGCCAGCAGGAAGTACCGCTCAGACCCCTTGTCCTTGGCAGAGGGTGAGAGCCATCTTGAGACTAGAGCAGTCAATGCAAGTGACTTGTTTTCATGCCATAGAACTACAGCTGTGGGTTCATTCTCAGGTAAGGATTTTGAAGAAGTAAACTAAAGGCGGCATATCCAGGCTGTGGAAGCCGTGCTCAATCAACAGCATGGTTTACAATTCAAAAGTCACACTCCACCAGAGGCCTTCTCAGTGTCATGGCCTGCATGAACAAACCACAGACCTCCAGCTCACATGCACACTGCAACAAGGACTAGCATCCTTCATCCATGTTTAGAGGGTGTATATGGAGCATATTACCAAGTAGGATTTCCCCATGTGGCTGGTGGAATCCCTCATTTCCACATAACCATACTTCACACGTGTATGCATGTAAAGGCCCACTTGCAAACTGGGAGAAGTAATTTTTACAGGAGAAGAGAACAGCTCATTGATTCTTAAGTTTTTATGAAGACTCACACCAGACTTGTGGAGGTAAAGTAAGTGTGGGCCTATAGGGGTCATGCCAGTGGAAACGCTGAGGGTGGCGAGACACCCTTCTGGACTGGAGTGGCTGGGGCCCGCTCTGAGCGGGAGCTGTTGTTGATCTTGGCAGGATTACACGTGTCTGTGCGGCAGACATTTAGAGACAAGCCTTAGTGGAAACTGCCAGGAGTGGGCAGGAAGGGAGCTGTCCAGGAAGGGCAGCTGGGGTTGAGTTGGATGGTGGTGTCACTTGCCCTCACTGACCCCAGCCTGGTGGGTCTGAAGAATGAGTGTCACAGTTAGTTGCAAGATGGGGCAATAGATGGATGATTTTGAACCAGGTGGGAGGTAGCAGGTGAATGCTGAGAGGAAGGGACGAGTATTAGGAACAGTAGTAGCATCTGGTTGTTTCTGTAGTCATTTGTAAATATGACCTAATAAATACTGTTTCTACAGTCATTTGTAAATATAAACCTAATTCTCATCTCTGGGAAGCTTCGGAACAGAAATCAGTTATCCGATGTGTAATTAACTAGAAGTGTGTGTGAGACTTCAGAAGAATCTCCTGATCCAGTGCTCTGGCTTCATCCCTATCCTTCATCCTTATGGAAATCTGGGCTGTTTTTAGGCATTAACTTCCATTTATTAACATGTGCGATTGCAGATTCCGGGTCACTATTCCCCATGGCCTGTTATTGCATGGTCTTGATAGCAACATAATTGTGCAGATGGTCAAATGAAGATGGGAGCAAAGATTTCCCCTTTTAATTCTACCCCAGCAACTTTGCTGACATGGTACTCAGAGAATTACTGAGAAGTATTCCAGCATTTGAGGACATTTGCGGCAAGCGATCCTGGCAGTTGGGGCAGTGGGGTGGTGTATTAGTCAGGGTTCTCTAGAGGGACAGAGCTAATAGGATGGATATATAGGAGTTTATTAAGGAGTATTAACTCGCACAATCAAAAAGACCCAAGTAGGCCATCTGCAAACTGAGGAGCAAGAAAGCCAGTCCAAGTACCAACACTGAAGGACTTGGAGTCTGATGTTCGAGGGCAGGAAGCATCCAGCAATGGGAGAAAGATGTAGGCTGGGAGGCTAAGCCAGTCTAGTCTTTTCATGTTTTTCTGCCTGCTTTTATCCTAGCTGTGCTGGCAGCTGATTAGATGGTGCCCACCCAGATTAAGGGTGGGTCTGCCTTTGCCAGCCCACTGACTCAAATGTTAATCTCCTTTGGCAACACCCTCAACAGACACACCCAGGATCAATACTTCATATCCTTCTGTCTAATCAAGTTGACACTCAGTATTAACCAGCATAGCTGGGATGGAGAGAGTATGCTTAGAGGGGGTGTTTTTGTTTAGAAATGTTATTCTGGCAGGGTGCAAACATCAGCATTTTCATGCCTTGAGGTGCTTCAGCACCTTTTCTAAAACTTAATGAGCTTCTTAATAAGTTATGAAAAACCTTGCTAAATTACTTTTTCTTACAAATCTCACATTACAGGAAACAACTGAGTTGCTTTCTAAGAGACCATAAGACCTGTCTGCTGACTTAGGGATGCTTTTAGGTGGCTGAATTAGGTGGGAAAAGTGTTAGAGCTGGTAATGAGCAGTGGTGATTGGGTGGGCGGCCTGCAGGGTGAGAACTGAAGGCAGAGTTTCTGATCTTTATGCCAAGACCAGGCCACCGGAGTATTAAGTGCCTGTCTTAGGAATTCAAAGAAAGAAAGAGGTTGATTGTTATATTTAAAAAACTATTTCCAGGCTCCCTTTACCCAGAAAGAAAAAGCTAAAGGTCCCTACAGATACATAGGGAATATGATAAAGCAGGTCTGAAAACACAATTTGATTTTGTACAAATGATGTCGCTTCTCACAGGCTTCATTAAACAGAGAACGTGTTTAATGACAGAAATGCGTGCTGTAATATTTACTTATGTTTAGAAACAGCCAAATGGAACCAACTGGTGCCAAATGAAAAATGACCAGCATAGGCTGTGTTTCTTGACAAAACACGTTCAGCACCCATTGTCCAAAAGCCGACCAAAGGTGGTAGATAGGAATGTGGCTCCCTTTTGAACTAGGCAGAAGTGAAGCAGATGCCTTGTATATTCAAATGGTTGGCATATAAAAATTCTACTGGCAGTCCTGTTTTCTGGAACAATGTGTATTTGTAGGAATTTGGACGTCGTGACTTCAAATTTTTTTCCCTTTCGTGGAGGCGGGAGGGTGATACTTCCCCTGTGGTCAGCTGATTTTTTTTCTGGTGATGAGATGTTTTGCGAAGTACCGTGTCAGCCTCCTACCCCCACCCCCCGTCCCTCTTCAGCAAATCCTCTGATTGGGATAGTGGGGAGCTGGGAAGTTGGAAACTGGAGATGAACTAGGAATGAAAAGAAGAAAGGTTCTGAGGGTTAGGAGCAAGTGTTGAAAAATGAGAAAACCCAGCCAGGCACAGGTGACCTGGACCCCACCTCCTCAAGGATGAAGGATGTCTCCACACACAGACGAAGGAGGTGTGGGCATGTTTGGGACCTGCCTGTGAACCGCCAAGCAAACCTTGACGTATCTGGATGTCTCGTTGAGCTAGGTTCGAAGCTCCGCTCCACCACGTGGTGGACATGGGACTGAGAAGGGAAGCGGCCCCCCGAGTCTGAGCTTCCTCATCTGGAGAGGGGCTGGCCTTTAGCAGGCTCCGTACACATTCACTCACCTTCCATCTTTCCTGCACGCCGGTGTCAGGATAGTTCTGCCCTTCTGTGCTCAGCTGGGAGGAAAGGATCTTGGGAAGTCAGCTAGTTCAATAGTGAGTATGAATAGTGAGCGTGAGGCCTCATTGTTACCTTGTGACATTTACAGTTCACTGTATTGGGGGGAAGCTGGGAATTTTAAAAATATCTGTCCATTGTCATTTAGAAATTACTGTGGAGGGGGAGTTGCCCAGGGGCTGGCCTTTAAAAGACCTAGTGTAGTATATCAAAGATGTAGTCTGCTAGATATGAGAATTGATGGCCAGAGTTCCTCTCTGAAAGGTCACTGGATGGAAAAGTAGTTTTGTGTCTGTTTACAAAAAGAAGCACATGACGGAGTTCTGAGCAGGCTAAGATGCGTGTAAAATGTAAATGCTGGGAAGGATACGGCTGGCGCTCTGTATCCGTGGATTGAAAATATTCCATGAAAATAAATGGATGGTTTTGTCTGTATTGAACATTGCCAGACATTTTTTCCTTGTCATTATTCCCTGAACAATACGGTATAACAGCTACTTATTTACATCATATTAGGTATTGCGAGTAATCTAGAGACCATTTAGAGTATACAGAAAGATGTGCATAGGTTATATGCAAATACTGTGCCATTTTATATTAGGGACTTGAGCATCTGGATTTGGGTATCCTGAAGGGGAACAGCTGTATAGACCACGTATTAGGTATTAGAAAGAACAAAAAGGAATCATTTTTACCCCCGGACTGTGGTTCTACATGCTCCTTTGCACCCTAGAGATGGATCCCGCATTAGAACCCAGCCACGTCTTTGGCAGTCTCTTTAGAAGTTACTTGGCTCTGCCTCTTCCCCTTCTACTCCTTTCCCTCCTCTCTCTCACTCTCCCTTCTCCCTTTCACCCTGCGTCCACCTCCCTATCCCTCTCTTGCATAAACAATAGCAACACAAGGGGCATTTAACTGCTATGGCCTGTAGATGCCCATTTGGAAATGGAAATGAACGAGCCTATGAGTGGTAAAGCTTGGGCTTCTCTACCCCTAAGAAATCCTCAACGGCATACTTTGCTTTTGCACTTAAATAGGGGAGTGGTACAAAATAGCTGGCCATTGTGTTCCTGTTAGTCAAATATTGGTGAGAGTTCTGGCCTTGGAAACCTTTGATATGCAGATGTTCACGGTTTTCCTGCCCTTCCTGCCCCCAAGGGGAACTTGGACTTGTTTCCTAATTCAGCCCTTGTGGGGAGACTGACCTCAGGAGGAACCTGAGCTTGTAGAGATGTTGCGGAATATACTCATGACCACCATTTCACTGTAGTGGGTTTGACTCACCATATTTTTTTTTTAACTGGGAACACTATGAAACCACATTAAAGAGGTCTATAGCAGGAGGAATAAAAGACCCATAATGCCTGCTGACTCACTGGCTCATGACTGATTTCCTACACATTCAGCTGGGGTTGTCTGCTTTGCTTGCCCTGTTTCTTGAGCCCAAGCGAGCCCCACACACTGCCCGCTGATGAGTAGGTTATGTCAGAAGGCCATAAGGGCCAAATTTAAGCTATTTTTCATCTAAATAGGCATCCCTAGAAATAGCCACGTGGACTTACCTAATACAGTATTTAAGTGCCCAGCTTTTGAAGTGGGTCTATCTTGTAAAACCTACAGGCATTTTAGGCTCCAATTGTTACAGCTTTGCTTCCCAGCACTCAGCTTGCAACCCCTTGCTTATGTAGATATAACTAAGATTGCTAACACCCAATTTTAAATATAGCATTTTTGTTCAAAGAATAGCAACACTGGGCCAGGCGCAGTGGCTCACGCCTGTAATCCCAATACTTTGGGAGGCCTGGGCGGAAGGATCACTTGAGCCCAGGAGTTTGAGACCAGCCTGGGCAACATAGTGAGACCTTGTCTCTACAAATAATAAACAAATTAGCCAAGCGAGGTGGCCTGTGTCTGTGGTTTCAGCTACTCGGGAGGCTAAGTGGGAGGATTGCTTGAGCGCAGACGGTTGAGACGGCAGTGAGCTCTGATGATGCCACTGAACTCCAGCCTGGGCAACAGAGCATGACCCTGTTTTGGAAAAAAAAAAAAAAGATTCATTATTGGAATGTGTGGTCCTTTCATAGAGCCACAGATTTTGAAGCACAGATCCTAATGTTTTGTGCCCTTCCCCTTCTTATTCAACCCCCTTTCTTGAAATTACAGTTATGTCTGACAACTGAGTGACAGTGTGACCTTTTATCCCATATCATCGAGCCTTCAATTAGTGTCTCCTTTTGGCAGATGTCTCATTTACTGCTTCATTTTCAAGCTTTTCTCATTATTCTAATTGCTAATTAGGGTAATAATAAATATCTTGCCCCAGGTTACATGTCAAGATGTTGCTTTATTGGGGATATCATTCACTTCTTTAACTTTGATTTAGCTCATTTGCATTCATGTTTCTCGGATTCCAGAAGATTATACACCACCAAAAACTTAAACCTAACTAAAAAATTACTTAGCTAAAAGTGTGTTATAAAATGGTCCTCTAGAGCAGTGGTTCTCAAAATAAAATTTAGGATGTTGACCAAGGTGGTTGACTTGTCTTGAAGGGATATGGTCTCTGTATGTCCAAAGCTAAACTTCATCTCTTTTCTGAAGCCTACCCCCAGTGCCCAGTCTTCTATTTGATTAAAGGGAACAGTTTTTCTTCTCAGCTCTCCTTCTTTCTGCCTACACCCCATTCCCTGTCAAGTCCTGTTCTGAGTGCTGCAGCATGCCCAGTGCTTGGTCCTTCCCGGCTCCCAACTCCCACTGCCCTATCCAGGTCTGTAGGAGTTGGTTTCTCCCCAGTCTCTCCCCTCCCTCCTGTTCCTCACACTGCTTACACTTCTTGTAGATTTCTTTCTAACCCCATTAGCCCATCCTCACCACTTCCCCGCTGGAAACCTTAATGTCTCTAGGAAGGTGCTTCTCAAACTTTAGCATCCCCTGGATCGCATCCCCAGAGTTACGGATTCAGCAGGTCTGGTGTGATTTGCTTTCCTAACCAGTGCCAGGTGTTCTGCAGACCACACTTTGAGAACCTTGACTCTAGGATGAGCCTGTGCACCTGAGATTTCAGGCTTGCTTCTGTCTGTTCATCCTGACTCTCCCTGCACTCTTCTGCTCAGCCAGGGCTCCCTGGAGTCCCTGTGGTCACTTAGAGACACGACGTGGGCTCCTTCAGAACAAGCTCGTGTCTTGTTCACCTTATCCCCGTCTGCCCGTTCACAGCTAGGGGAAGTCCTCCGCAGAGTGCAGAAAGTGGTGTTGCTTTTGAAGAGAGAGTGCTGAAAAAGACCGTGAATGCATTTCTGTTGTGTCAGGAGGTATAGAAAGCACCTTGTAAGCAGAACTTGGTGAGGACTCCCTGTGGGCGGCCAGGCTGCCTGCATCTCGAGGCCATGCTGAGACAACCACACTTCACCATCATACTTGATACTTATCTCTTTTCACACCCTCTCATTCTTCCTGTTTTCTATCATTTTGTTCTTTTCCCCTTTCTCTTCCTTCCTTAGCCTTGGTGCCTTAGGTGTTTCTGGTGGCTTCATGGGTTGAAAAGGCTTCTGATATTCACTACAAAGCCCCAAAATTGCTTCTGAATTTCAGGCTATTTGTTGGAGTCAAGATTGAGGTGATGGAGGACTTGTACTGTAGTTAGAGCATGTTATTGGGTGCACAAGTAATATTCTACACCATCATATTTTACAGGAAAGTTCTTCTTTAACAAAAAATAACCCTGGAAGTGGACTCATGATGTCTCCATTTTACAGAAAAGAAAACAGACTCAGCGATTAAGTAACAATAATGCATGACACTAACACGAAGATATTCTCCCATTCTTAGGCACACAAAGAATAATGTTTTTGCTTTATAAAGTAGCATGCTGTTGTTAGTAAGTATGTTTGGAATCACAGCCATAGGTATTAGAAAGTTTCTGCCAAGAGAGAGAAGACATTGTGATGATTAAAAGATATGATAGGGTCATATTTACTCCAGAAAACTATTTGCAGTTTTGGATCAAGAGTTAAAGACACATATGTAGCACACAGTAGATATTGACAGAATGTCTATAAATGTATAAGCGTAGAAAAAAGACTGGGAAGAATTTACCAAACTACTAATAGTAATCATTTTTCCTTGATATACTTCTGTATCACTTAAATGTTTTTTAAACAGTATATACGTTATAACAGGATCAGTCCTCTGTGCCGTGGATGGCAGTGGCTTGAGAAAAAGCAAAAGAGCTTGTAGGAAGAGAAGTGGATAATCCTAATAAAAATAGAAGAGTCCATGGAAACAGATCAGGCAGTCATCACCTTCTAAAGGGTCTCCCCATGAGTTCATCCCCTGGCACCCATCCATTTTCTCCTCAGCGCTGCTGCCCTACTCTGAGACCTAGCTTTTCCCCACTTCTTTTTGGTGTCTCCTATTTTCTTTCATCACACCTTAAGCCAGAAATGATTTCACTTTTGGACAGTTCTCTGCTGTTGGTACCAGAAGTTATCATATCACAGTCTAATTTCTCCAAGGGTTTCCAGACTGTTGTAAAAGTGAAGGCCTCTCTCTGAAATTAAAAAAAAAACAAATGGTAGGCTCTGACGTCATAGTCACTGAGCTTTTATTTATCAGTCTCTAAGGAGTGCTTTTTGGCTTTCTGTGGATGTCTGGATGCCTCACAGTGTCCTTTGGCCCCAGAGGACTCAGCAGCTCACACTGGAGACCTGCTACCTCTAAAGACTGCTGCTGCTACTGTGGGAGGCTAGGCCCTGCCGCCTTAGCCATCAGTCGGAGTTCTTGCACATAGCAGATGTACTCAGGAAGCCAACAGATGAAGACGACTTAGAGGAAGGTGCACAGCGACGTCAAAGCTGCACACCTAGAAATGTCGCACCTAAAACTAGTAAAGACCTGTCTCCGCACATTCATATGTATTGTAGCTGATGACTTTAACTGTTAGAGATGCTATGCAAGAAAGTGAAGTTTCTAACAGATTATATTGCGCTTGGTGAGGAGATAAAATAGTGGAAGTAGCCTCAAAAAGAATATAGGTAACATTTTAGAACTATAACCAAATGGGGTTTCATTTCCACCGGAGCCGAACAGGATCAGTCCTCTGTGCTTTGGATGGCAGTGGCTTGAGAACTGTCAATGTGTGTAGTGGTGGCAGTTTCTGGCTCTTCTCTTGCTCTCTTTGGCCTTATCCGGCAGGACCAGCACTTACAGGTCTGTGAACCTGTTTTCTTTCTTCAGGCATCTTTTTGACTTAGCCGTGGTTCCCCAAAGTCTGTGCTTACCTCCAGGCGAATGATGGGTTTACATCAGCACATCTTGCACTGCAGTCTTTCAGCACGCACTCACTGAGCAGCTGTTCTGCAGGTGGCCGCCTGGAGGGGTGCGGATACCACAGGGGCATATTAGACTTTATATTTAATTTTTAAGCATTTTATTTTTTAATGGACAAATACAAGTTATGTGTATTTATGCTGTATAATAGGAAAGAGTTCAGGACATCTATTTTTAATAAAAATGGTGACTATGTTCACTATTAGTTGATGACTGTAGTTAATAACAATGTACCATATACCTGAAATTACTAAGAGAATAGATTTTAAGTGTTCTCACTACAAATAAGTGACAAGGATGTAAAGGAATGGATGTGTTAATTAGCTTGATTTAGCCATTCCACAGCGCATACATGTTGCATCGCCTTCTGACATGCCCCCCTTTCTTTTTTGATAGGGTAGTGGTGGTGCACGAAGATCCGCACTGCTTGACAGCGACGAGCCCTTGGTGTATTTCTATGATGATGTCACAACGTTATACGAAGGTTTCCAGAGGGGAATACAGGTGTCAAGTAAGCGTTTTCCTGCATTTGTGTGGCTCCCACTCACCATGTTTCATGAAGAACGAGTGGCCTTTCAGAAATGCACATTTGCTCCTATCTTTCGCCCCCTTAGTATCGCTCAGGCCCCTCTGTGTCCACTGTAACTTTCCCAGAGTCAGTCCCAATGCTCACTGGACCCTCTAGATGTTCCCTGTGGCCCTGGGGGCTCCATGGTCAAATATGTGAGTGTCACATCCTGTATTTTATGGTGAGTCACATGTTACACCAGTGCACAATAGGCTCTGACATTTCCTGCAATAAAGAGGTCTGTTAAACTGGGCTCGATCCAGCATTTTTCATGCTTACTTGACTGTGAGACCCGTATTTTGAGAAAGAAATACTGACATCCCAGGATGGCAGTGTTCTGTTAAAGATACGTGGGAAATGTTGGCTCATGGAATTACCCTTAATTATTAACTGTGGCATAAGAAACCCTGTGATATCCAGCATACCTCCTTTCCAGCCTCTGTCCCTCCCAGGCCTCCTGTATATGGCCCTCAGGTCATACTGAACTTCTTGCAGAGCCACGACTACCTCTGCTCTCTCCCAGCCCTGAGCCTTTGTGCAGTTTTATTTTGTTTTTTAGAAACGGGGTCTTGCTATGTTGCCTAGGCTGGACTCAAACTTCTGGCCTCAAGTGATCCTCCTGCCTCAGCCTCCCAAAGCACTGGGACTACAGGTGTGAGCCACCATGCCCAGACTTGTGCACTTTTTTTTGTTTTTTGAGACAGAGTTTCGCTCTTGTTGCCCAGGCTGGAGTGCAATGGCGTGATCTTGGCTCACCGATGTAGAGTAGCTGGGATTACAGGCATGCACCACCACGCCCAGCTTATTTTGTATTTTTTAGTAGAGATGGGGTTTCTCCATGATGGTCAGGCTGGTCTCAAACTCCCAACCTCAGGTGATCCACCCACCTCGGCCTCCCAAAGTGCTGGGATTACAGGCGCGAGCCACCATGCCTGGCCATGCACCTTTTTTTCTTGATCATAAAGCCTCTTTCTACCCCCAGCCTGGGTGCTTGATGTATTCTTTAATCTTATAAAACTCACTGCATTTCACCTTTTCTCTAAAACCTTCCTGGTCTATCATTTTCATCCCCTACCCCTAAGTGAGGCGTTTCTTCCCTTTTCGCTCCCAGCACGTTATATTCCTTCTGCATAACCCCTGATGGCACAGAAGTGTTCACCTGGCATTCTGCCCCCCTTGCCCGAGCTCCTTGAGAACAGGGTGGCTGTCAGTCATCTCTTTTCACAGCACTGACAGTGCCTGGCACACAGTGAGCGCCCCACTAATGCATCCTCAGTGAAGGAGGGAGTACCTCTGGTTTCTCCACCCCTCTTTCTATTTTAGCCACTTCATTTTTGCTTATATCAGGTACTTCTCTAAAAATGGTCTTGGAATCTGTGCTTTGTTATTTTAAATCCTCTGATGCTTAGCTTTTATTTGAGCCACTGCTAGCTAGATTGTAATCTCTTTATGGTTAGGAACCATGTGGTATTGCTGGCTCTATCCCTCATGATATGTTGCATGTAGTATGCACTCAAGAAGTGCCTATTGGCCGGGCGCGGTGGCTCACACCTGTAATCCCAGCACTTTGGGAGGCCGAGGCGGGCGGATCACGAGGTCGGGAGTTCGAGACCAGCCTGACCAATATGGTGAAACTCCGTCTCTACTAAAAATACAAAAATTAGCCAGGCGTGGTGGCATGTGTCTGTAACCCCCGCTACTCAGGAGGCTGAGGCAGGAGAATCACTTGAACCGGGGAGGTGGAGGTTGCAGTGAGCCGAGATTGCACCATTGCACTCCAGCCTGGGCGACAGAGCGAGACTCTGTCTCAAAAAAAAAAAAAAAAAAAAGTGCCTGTTGTTTTTTACTTGACCCTGGTGACACTGGATGTCTCAGCTTGGTGAGTTTGTCCCAGTGTTCCCATAGCAGGTCCATTAAGCCCCACTACAAAGGAAAAGCAAGCTTACTTGTGTATTATTTAATTTATGAACATTTTCAAAGTTGGCATCAAGGTCAGGGTTTGTCTGTGGTAGTAAATATCTATCAGGTGGATCAGCCTAACATATGGCACATGAAACTGTGTGTGTGTGTGTGTGTGTGTGTGTGTGTATGTGTGTGTTCTTTACCACCACCACAGAGTGTGTATACGGTAAGTCCTCAGTTAATGTCTTTGATAGGTTCTTAGAAACTGCAACTTGAAAACGACTATAATGAAACCAGTTTTTCCCATAGGCTAATGGATATGAACAAGAGTTAAATTCCCACAGCATATTTCTAGTCACAAGAACATCACCAAACTTCTAAATAAAGACCACACTTCTTATATTAAACATGAAATAAATGTGAGCAATACATACATTTAGGAACAATTAATAAAAATAAGTAAGATAAATATTTACCTGTTTATTCCAGTTCAGGGTCATGGGTGGCTGGAGCCCATCTGGGCAGCTCAGGATGTCAGGTGGGAACTGCCCTGGCCAGGACACCCTCCCATTGTAGGGGGACTCATACTCACACCCACTCACACTCACACACTCACTCCGCTCACCCACACCCACCAGGACCATAGAGATGCACCGGTTCACCTCACAGGCACAGCTTTGGGATGTAGGAGGAACCCAGAGTTCCCAGGAAAAACCACACAGATGTGGAGAGAACTTGAAACGAAATGCCGTTATTTGAGGGCCTGCTGTATACATGTATATACATTCATGGAGGAGCGTGGCGACTTACATTGTGCTTTTGACTCTCCTCTGATCTGAAGACAAGTCTCATAACTTTTCTTTGGTCACTTGCTCCCACCGGAAAATGAAAGTCCTTCTATGGATGTGTCAGAGGTGAAGGAAAGTAAGTCTAGTCTTCTTGATCTGTACTCATTGAAGGGAGCTGCTTTGCAGGTCTCGATTTGCTTCCTTTTTTTTTTTTTTTTTCCCCAGAGGATCTTTTTATTCTAAGCTTTGATTTTCTTAAACTTAAACAAAAGAGCAAGACCCAGCACTTGGATAAGGGGTCAGAAGTTTGTTGAATGATAGAAGAAGCCCGCCTAGAGTTTTTAAACCTAGTACTTTAAAACTGCACCAAGGAAGCCGTTTATAGAGTGAGCTCCCTGCTTCTCAGTGGCTCTCATCTCTAGCTGCACTTTTGTGCTATCGGGGAGTTTCTAAAAAATACTGAGGCCCAGGCCCCCTCCCTATTCAACTGAATAAAAAATTCTAGAGCCTGGGTATAATAGAGCCTGGTATAGTATTAAGTTCCCCTGGTGAGCCTGCAGCTTAACAACTAGTTCTAGAGCTGGAGCTGGCATATGTTTTCTGTAAAAAGCCTGATAGTAAATATTTTTGGCTTTGGTGCCATATGGTCTTGGTTGCAACTACTCAACTGCAGCCTCACACAGAACAAAAATGAATGAGCGTGGCTGTGTGCCGCTATCACTGTGTCTACAAAAACAGGCAGTGGGCCTGATGTGGCCCTTGGCTGCAGTGTGCCCGTCTCTGTTTTTGAGGAATAAAATTGCATCATTTCATATGACTAATGCAATTTTTTTCCCATCTGGAAACAACATCTGATTGGACTCATCTTGTATGGCGCTTGTTATAGTCTCTGTAAATTGGAGAGGGTCCGAGAATAACTCTTCCTGTTTTCATCAGGACTGTTTTTAGGGATGGCAAAGAAGTCAGTGTGTCCAGCCTGCAACCTCCCCAGCCACACGGCTGATTCCTGAATCTGCGTGTGCAGCACACTGCCATTGTCTGGGGCATGATCCGTGTTATGGGGCCAGCCCTGCCTTCTGTCCTACTTCTTTAGGTCCTCACGTCAAATCAGAGCCTCCTCACGAACACTCAGACCTAACATGCTAAAGCCAGATGCACTATGGTCCTCTTTTGCTTCTTTGAAACCTGAATAGAAATCAGGAAACATCCCGGTATTTCCTAACTTTTGCTTCACAGATACCGCTTCATGTCCCCTCATTTTGCACCTTTTCTTTGTTTTTGTTTTTCTGCAATCGTGACTTCACCCATGTAAACTAGGATTCCAGGTAATTCTTGATACCTTTGATCATCAAAGTTTGTGCACATGAAGAATTATATTTTCCTTTCCATATTCTGAGTTAGAATGCTTTAGACTTCTTGAAAAGTTTTGATGAATACCTCTTCTGAAAAGGTATCTGTTTATCACTACAGCAGGTTCTCTTTACCACTCATCTGCTGACTCCTGGTCTAAACCAGTAGGGTGTTAAAGAGGAATCACAAATTAAATGCCCTTAAGAGTTGGATTTTGCCTTTTCTCCCCTTTGTCACCCTCTCCTGCCTCACTTAAACAAAACAGAAATAAACAAGCAAAGAAGAAATCAGACCAAAACTGAGGGAGAAAACATTTCCAATCTGAAGCCACCATTTCTTATCTGAGGACTAAAGTAGAGTCTAGCTGATGTTTAGTAGAGTGGGGTTGGGATACAAATTAAAATCTAGGAAAATTTATGTATTTTCAGCCCGTCCATTGTTTCTTATCTTTTTTTAGATAATGGCCCTTGTTTAGGCTCTCGGAAACCAGACCAACCCTATGAATGGCTTTCATATAAACAGGTGAGTTTGTATGAGACAGGCTCTGTGGACTCCGCTTGTAAGCAGGGGTGCTTCTGTATGTGAATTCTTGGAGCCGGAAGGTTTCTCCAGGGTGTATGTGCTGGACCAGCTCAGAGCCTTGCCGTAAGCATGGGTCGTCCAAGGAGAAACTTGACACAAAGGTTTGGGGAGAACAAGTTAAGGAATTTAACAGGTGGTTCAAAGCATTGTATTTCAAAGCTGATATGGATACATTGTGAAGTCAAGTATAATTTTTAAGATAAAATTCTAGAAACTCTCTCGGTCCCCCTGGCGGGATAGGATTGTTCCTCTCCACTTGAGGGGTACTAGAAAAACTCAGAAGCCGGAACGTGGAAACATGTCCTCAGTTTACAGATGAGGAGGACCTGTGTCAGGAAGAGAGGTGACTCACCCAAGGTCATGGCTGGTTAGTGGCAGAACCAGGACCAGAAGCAAGGCCTGCAGCCTCTTGTGTAGGCTTTCCTAGTGCGTGCTGCTGACCCTCAAAGCTGTCCTTGGCCAGCTCACCACCTGTGTGACCCTTACCCCCAGGCAGCTTTAGGGAAGAACACAGATGTTCGGGGAAGACACTTGTGTTACTGTATAAGCACAAAGGAAGCTGGGATCTGAGTATGGTGACCCTTGTCAGTCTCTAGTCCCCACCCATCGATGGCTACAGCTGTTGAAACAGCGGTTCATGAGTGCCAGTAGCAGTGCAGGAAGACATTGCTGTTTATTTTTATTTTATCGTGATTACAATGAATGTGGATGCCACGGCTCTTCCCCAGTCCACAGGGCACCCCGGGACAGGCAGGTGCTCCAGACATGCCAGCTCTGCTGCCTGCTGCTTCCACACAGCTGTCCTGGAAAGGCTCCCACCCCTGGCTCCCCTTCTCCTGCTCTAGGGGCAGGTAATCATGCGGATTCATGAATACAAATGCACTTCCTCCTTCTAGGTTTTGTGTGAAAGGCAGTTTAGGAGCTGGTGTATTTGGGGTGCGTCTGTGGAAGGGGTGGTTTTCTGCAGCCTCAGAGCCACACTCCTGCAGTAGTGCTTGTGGTTCTTCTTAGACTGAAGTGCATGATTTCTCCCTGTCCGTCCTCTGGGTCGACAGGATGCAGAAGGCTTTGCTTGAGAGGTGTTCATCTGTCTCTCAAGAGAAGGGGAAGCAACTTCTCACACCTCCCCTGTAGAAGGAGCTAGGAGCAGTATCTCACATGATTGGAAGGATTTCCCATTTTTATTCTGTCCTGCCAGAGCCAAATAGTAGTTTCTTGCACAAATAGTAGTTTCCAGGATCCCTCATTTTCACAAGTGTAAGAACAGCCTGTGTGTGTGTTGAACATGTGTGTGTTGTGTGTGATGGTCCTGAGGCATCATGGAATCCTCTGTGCCTCCTGGGTTACTTCTGTTGTTTATTGGCTGGAAGAGAGAAGACACGTCCATTGCAGATTGGCATTTTCAAGGCAGATTGAAAATCACTGGGGTTTCTGAAGGTGTGAATCTGTGACTTGGATACTTCATTTGGAAGCAAGTGAAGATACAAAACTGAAGCCAACTTTGGATTTGTACATTCAAATCTTTTTTTTTTTTTTTTCAATCATCCAATGAATATGACCTTTTCGTGGCTAGGAATGCCTTAAAGGTTTTTTTTTTTTTTTTAAGAATGTATGACCGATCTAGAACTATAAATGTGAGTGTATTATTCAATCATATTTACCAGCTATATAGCATCCAATTGCAGGCATTTCTCAGGTTCCGATTCCTTAAATGCAACCAAGACTTTTGAACTCATCTCTGAAGGAGAGAGTAGTAATGAGCCGGTTTGTGTCATCCTATTGTCACCTTACCACGATCAGCCTGTTCCCTGTAGGCAGGGCCAAGATGGGGCCAAGGCCCCGAACCGGTAGGGTTCCAGGCCAGGAGTAGGTATGGCCTTATTTCCTACGGGTACGTGTGTGCTTTAAGAGTGCTCTTGAGAATTTGCGAACTGAGAATAAAGAAAATAACTCCAGGCCAGGCACGGTATGGCTCACGCCTATAATCCCAGCACTTTGGGAGGCCAACGGGGGCAGATCGCCTGAGGTCAGGAGTTCAAGACCAGCCTGGCCAACATGCAAAACTGCGTCTTTACTGAAAAATAGAAAAATTAGCTGGGTGTGGTGGCAGCTGCCTGTAATCCCAGCTACTCTGGAGGCTGAGGCAGGGAGAGTTGCTTTGAACCCGGGAGGGTTCTTTGAACCCATGGGTCTTGAACCCAAGACCATGCCCTTGCACTCCAGCCTCTGGGCAAGAGAGTGAGACTCTGTCTCAAAAAAAAAAAAAATCTATCAATAAAGGAATACCTACATGTTCCCTCTCCCCTTCTGTGTGCAGCATTGCTTGCTGGCTGAGATACAAGCCTGTTGTCTGGTCAGCTTTGTTTCTGGAGTTGGGGCCCAATGCTGCTTCTGACTTTCTCCTCTCCATTTTAGGTTGCAGAATTGTCGGAGTGCATAGGCTCAGCACTGATCCAGAAGGGCTTCAAGACCGCCCCAGATCAGTTCATTGGCATCTTTGCTCAAAATAGACCTGAGGTAAGAACCAGTAGGTACTTGCTGTGCATGATTTTGAGAATTCTCAGATATAAGAGCCTAACTTCTGCTAGAGACCAGATTTTGTAGTCTGATTTCTACTAAAAGTTTTGCTTTACATTACACCTTAGAAAGTTACACATATGAAAACCTCAACCAGGGCTCACAGTGGCTCACACCTGTAATCCCAGCACTTTGGGAGGCCGAGGCGGGTGGGTCACCAGAGGTCGGGAGTTCCAGACCAGCCTGAGCAACATGGAGAAACCCCGTCTCTACTAAAAATACAAAATCAGCCAGGCCTGGTGGCACGCATCTGTAATCCCAGCTACTCAGGAGGCTGAGGCAGGGGAATCACTTGAATCTGGGAGGCAGAGGTTGCAGTGAGCCAGGATTGTGCCATTGCACTCCAGCCCGGGCAACAAAAGCGAAACTCCGTCTCAAAAAAAAAAAGAAAGAAAAGAAAACCTGAAGCAGGGCCTTTTAATTTCCTTTAAGAGAAAAAAGAAATCATTTTTCGGGGGGGATTATTTTAGTTTTTTTAAAACCAGGTTCTCAAACAAAATCCTTAGAACAGATAACAAAGGAGTCTTTTTACTTGAAGAGTCACCTCTGTGGTTAGAAAAATGTCAGTAATAAGTTATAGAGAGACTTAGATACATTTTTGTTATTAGCAGGTTCCTTTTTTTCCTTTCTGAAAGGTGTGAGGCTTTCCCTCCGGTTGGTTTCCAGAGTTTAAAATACCATGGGTGATGGGGACAGTACTCACTGCTAGCCGGCCTTCCTTTGGGCAGTCTGTCATTGGCAGTCTAGGCCCAGCACAGTTTCTGTAAACCAGTGTGTAAAAGTGTATTAGTCCATTTTCATGCTGCTGATAAAGACATACCTGAGACTGGGAAGAAAAAGAGGTTTAATTGGACTTGCAGTTTCACATGACTGGGGAGGGCTCAGAATCATGGCAGGAGGTGAAAGGCGCTCTTTACATGGTGGCAGCAAGAGAAAAATGAGGAAGAAGCGAAAGCAGAAACCCCTGATAAACCCATCAGATCTCATGAAACTTACTATCACCAAAATAGCACGGGAAAGACCAGCCCCCATGATTCAATACCTCCCCCTGGGTCCCTCCCCTCCCACAACACGTGGGAATTCTGGGAGATACAATTCAAGTTGAGATTTGGGTGGGGGCACAGCCAAAACATATCAGAAATTGAGTTTAAATGAGCAGCTCTTTTGGAAGTATTGCTTATGGTATGACTCCACAGATTAGTAGATCTAGCTGGCTTAGAAAAATGGAAGCATCTGGCTTGAAGAAATCGAATTTATTCTTATACCTGCTTGTGTCCAGAAGACCTGGTGGCTCAATCCCTGTGCTACTGACTTTTTTTATAAATGAAGATGGCTTCTTAGCGTTTTGTGGTCTTTCAAGGGGAAAACGGCATTCTCCACAGCTGGACTGTGACTGGGCTTGTAGAATTTATTTTTTTTCATCCCAAATGAACACGCATCAAAATGTTCGTTTTGATGGAATTTTATCATGAATCTAGAACTGCAAAACTAATATCTTCAAGAAGTAGGTTCCTTCCTATATTTATGGGTTCGTTCAACAAATGTTTGCTGAGCACCCACTGTATGTCAGACACTGTGGGGGTGCCAAAGCACAGTGACTCAGCCCCTCTTCCTGGGGTACCACATAAGGAAAGACAGACCTAAACACTGGTGCTTTCTCTGTCATGTGGTAAGTGTGGGCGCAGGGCAGAAGGATTATGGGAGCTCAGTCAAGGAGGACTCCCTGGAGGTGGCACCTGAGTAGAATCTCAAAGGAAATACAGGTGGGGAGGCCGAGGGAATGCCCATGTTCACACCTGTGTCGGGAGTGGAGCATTTTCCTGTGGTGGAGTGGCAGGAAAGAGAGCCTTCCTTATGCGTCACATGTGCCGAAGGAGCTTGGGCCTGATCTCCATGTTGTTGGCTGAAAATTCCTTCTGGGAAAAAACCGAAACTCAGAAGCCCAGTTCCAGGCCAAGTGGATGTGAGTGGGTTGTGCCCCCTTCCCCGGGCTGTGCCTTTATCTGTCCTGTGTGTCAGAGTTCTGCAGATGATTTCATTAGAAAGGTGCAGCCGGAGGCAGTGGGGTACCCTTGGGTATGGTAGTGAAAGAGTGATCTTTCACCTTTGTCCGGTACGTAGGGCAGTGGCTATGTGGCCAGTGCCTTCAGACACATCTTACTGCGTCTTGCATGTGGCACTGTGGCCAGTTATTGTCTCACTTCTTTCCTTCACTTTTCTAGAGGGATTTTATCAAAACAGTTTTGCTGCTAGACAAGGTACTCCTTCCCCTATTCCAGGGCATACAGTGCCCTGCTGCCAGAGGGATCTTCCTTGAGCCCCACAGCCACTGTTTTGCTGAGAAACTCTCAGTGGCTGCTCCCTGCTCTCCAGCCAGAACCGTCTGTGCCAGTCAGATCGCTCTCACCACTCCTGCTTTTGATCCTGCCGTCCCCTCTGTTAGCATCTCCCTGCCTCCCTCCGTCTCTCTCTCTCTCTCTCTCTCTCTCTTTTTCTTTCTCTTTCCAAAGGCAATCTCAGTTACACCCTCCCAACAGCATCTGTAGCTACCTTGGCCGATGGTGGGCTTTCTTATCTCTCAGTCAGTCCCTGTCTGATAATTATTGCTAATTATCTTTAAACATATTTGCCTCAATTCTTCAGGCGGATTTTAATTTCTCCTTCTTTCTTTCTCTCTTTCTCTCCTTTCCTTTCCTTTCTTTTTTCTTTTCTTTCTCAATCTCTCCTCTTTCTCTCTCTGTCCTCTCTCTCCTCTTTCTTTCTCTCTCTTTCCTTCCTTCCCTCCCTCCCTCCCTCTCTTTGTACATACATACATACATACATACATACATACATACATACATACAGGATCTCACTCTGTCACCCAGGCTGGAGTGCACTGGTGTGATCACAACTCACTGCAGCCTCAGCCTTCTGGGTTCAAGCAATCCTCCCACCTCAGCCTCTCAAGTAGCTGCGACTACAGGTGTGTGCCACCATGTCCAGGTAACTTTTGTAGAGGCAGGGTTTTGCCATGTTGCCCAGGCTGGTCTTGAACTCCTGTGCTCAACTGATTCCCCCAACCTTGGCCTCCCAAAGTGCTGGGATTACTGGTGTGAGTCAGTGTGCCTGGCCTTAATTTCTTTTTAAGAAGGGGGCAGGTGTTTTGTTCTCATTCTGAATCTCTCATAGCACCTGGCACAGAGTAGTAGATAACACAGATGTTAATTTTGCTGCGTCAAACGTTTTCACTTTGAATCTCTCTTGAGTATTGTTCTCCTTATTGATTCCATGATGACGTCTTGTTTTTTCTCCCTGACTGTTACTGTTTGTTTAGTGGGTGATTATTGAACAAGGATGCTTTGCTTATTCGATGGTGATCGTTCCACTTTACGATACCCTTGGAAATGAAGCCATCACATACATAGTCAACAAAGGTACGTTTGCCTGGATTATTGGCATAGTTATTGGTTAGGTTCAGTGACTTTACATTTGCTTACATTTGATTTGACAAAGATTTTACATGTAAATGTATATCTACCTTTTTATTCAAAGAATGTAGTACTTCAAGTATCCTTGTGCTGGATATGACAGAGTCAGTCTTTTAACATCCCAGAGCTTATTCTTCATTGTATCTCTTCGTTTACAGCTGAACTCTCTCTGGTTTTTGTTGACAAGCCAGAGAAGGCCAAACTCTTATTAGAGGGTGTAGAAAATAAGTTAATACCAGGCCTTAAAATCATAGTTCTCATGGATGCCTACGGCAGTGAACTGGTGGAACGAGGCCAGAAGTGTGGGGTGGAAATCATCAGCATGAAGGCGATGGAGGTGAGTTCCCCACCTCCTTTCCGTCTCTGAAGGCTTTTCCTGGGGCCATGTTGGCTCACATGTGCTATCCAGTGCTATCTAGTGCTATCCAGTGCTATCCAGTGCTATCCAGTGCTATCGTGCAGTCCCAGCGCTGGCCGGTCGCCTCCACAGCCCATGAAAGAGAGCAGAAACTTCTGTCTCATTGCTGGAAAAAGGATTCTACATGTGTGCCCAGTGTTAACACATCACACCTTACCCAAGTGCTTTCGGCACTCCAGTATTTATTCCAGAGCACTGACAAGCTGTGCCCAGAAATGCCAGAAATGGGAATTACAGCTTCAGGCAGGTGGAACTTTCAGTTTCTGTGTCTTCTTTGGGGTTTAATGCCTTTTACTTACTAATTTGTCTCTAATGCCAAGCCAAGTATAGAAACAGCCTCATCGTTCTTTTTCCTGGATGGCTTGTGGAGAGTCCTGGTGAATTTCCAACATACATGTTTGATTTGGTTTATTTTCATATTGACTCTTTTCAGAGTCATACCAATCACAACTTTAAAGGCAGCCATTCCAGGAGAATGAGCGTGGTCCATGCTCAGCCTGGGTGCCTGATGTCAGATGATATAAGAAGTTGATCCCTGTCAGTTGGACTTGGATTAGAGTTCCATCCAAGGAACATGGCCAGAGGAAGATCTTTTTATATGCATATCATAGCAAGTCATAGGAAAACAGAGTCAGTCCTTCTCTTTCTGAAGGCGTTAGAAATATTTTTCTGAAACTGTTATAAATAGGATTTTAAATTTTTATGTGTCGTTTTCCTCCTTCTACAAAGAATTTGAGGCTATAAGTAAGGATCCGTAGAACCTTTCCTGAGGAACCTAGTAGGCACAGGGAAGCGCGTGTGTTCTAACAGAACCTTCCCTCTTGTGCATGTATGCGCCCCTGCCCAACTCTCTCTCTCAGTAGCATCGAACGTGATTCCACAAGTGCTGACCCGGGTGCTTCCTTGTTGAATTGGGGTTTTATAGCTTGTTACCCAGCGTTTCCCCACTTCTGTTTTTTTACTTTTAACCCTCTTTTACTATAATGTAATCTCTTTTTCCCTTACCTTCCCTTTTTCTCCCCTCCCTTCCCTCAGATGCAGGAATTTTTCTGGTGTTTTTTGACTGCTGTATGATAAAGAAGTAATGTTGAAATTCAAAAATTATTTAGATGATTGAAGATTATAATATAAAGTTTATATGAAAATATTAATTTATAGAAGACATTGTTTTACACTTACCTGCTTAATATGATTTATACTTAGTTTTTAACAATATTCTGAGCAAAAGGTGAAGGTCTAAAAAAAGAATTTAAAACTAGCGTTATGGTTGATCTTGTGTTGAGTTTATATTAATGTATATTTTTACAGGATCAAAAATAGAATCATTGGTATTTGGAATGTTTGCATTTTTCAGTGTTTTAATTATGAAAATTTTAAACATACAAACAGTTGAAAGAATTGCATAGCGGACAGCTGTATGCCCAGCACCAATTGACATGACAGCTGTATACCCAGCACCAACTGACACGACAGCTGTATACCCAGCACCAATTGACAGGACAGCTGTATACCCAGCACCAACTGACACGACAGCTGTGTACCCAGCACCAACTGACACCACAGCTGTATACCCAGCACCAACCGACACGACAGCTGTATACCCAGCACCAACTGACACGACAGCTGTATACCCAGCACCAACTGACACGACAGCTGTATACCCAGCACCAACTGACATGACAGCTGTATACCCAGCACCAAGTGACGTGACAGCTGTATACCCAGCACCAATTGTCATTTTAGTATATCTGCCTCATCGCATATCAGTCCATCACTCAGTCCCTCCATTCATCTATCCATCTTATTTTTTTGATGCATTTTCAGTAAGTTGCAGATTTTATTACCCCTAAATATTATCATTAACTAGAATTCAGTTTTTGTTACGGGTGGTTTTTTTTGTCTTGGAACATAAAGATAGCAACTTTTTTTTTTTTTTTTAATAATTGTAGTATTTGGCCAGGCGCGGTGGCTCACTCCTGTAATCCCAGCACTTTGGGAGACTGAGGCGGGCAGATCACGAGGTCAGGTTGAGACCAGCCTGGCAGCATGGTGAAACACTGTCTCTACTAAAAATACAAAAAATTAGCCTGGTATGGTGACGCACACCTGTAATCCCAGCTATTCAGGAGGCTGAGGCAGGAGAATTGCTTGAACCCAGGAGGTGGAGGTTGCAGTGAGTTGAGATCGCGCCACTACACAGCAGCCTGGGTGACAGAGCGAGACTCCATCTCAAAAAATAATAATAATCATTGCAGTATTTTTCCTAAGTGATACCCTAAGAGAGATGTAAGGCTGTGAAACTTTCGTGGCAACAGTGCACTAATTTGGATAATGTTTGTTCCCAATAAATTAAGAGCCAAATTGTATGTAACTGGTGCTTTATTTTATTTAACATCAATTTTTGAAGAATTGGGCATCTCCAGAAGTTATGTAAGAATTTTTAATAGACAAGTAGAAATCTGGAGCTAATAAAGGTTATTTTGAAAAAAATGTACAGAATTATTGCTTTAGCTTTTGGCTGACCTCTAATTGGATATATTAGTTCCTGTTCTTAGTCGGTGGTCTGTCACTTACATCATTTAAAATGTAATTAAGATTGAAAACTTACTGTATGCTGGGCAGAAACTCACTAAGCCCTGAGGACACCCATCTAATTTCCACATGAACATGCTCAATGGCATGTTCGTTCCATATCCTCATTCAAGCTGTTCCATTTTAATAGGAAAAGAGTATAAATAGTTCATTTGTTAAAATTAATAGATATTAAAGTGGCCACCAAGACTGCCCTAATGCGGTACACCGAACCCCATCAGTGGTAGTGACTGGAAGCCTGCCGCTGGGAAATGCTGTGCCCGTGCAACGCGTCTGTCATTCTTAACCTTCAAGTCCATTCAGGAAGTAGTCTTAGAGGGTCTGCTGTGGCCTGTTTTATAATTGGAGGCTCCCAAATCCTATCTCCACTCTACGAGGGGAGATATTTGAGCCTTTCCAAAATGGCTAGCATTTCAAACAAGCAGAGATTGATTTTTCTTATTCTGAGATTGCAGATGTCAGTTGTGCAGAATGTGGGGGTGAGGTAGTGCTGTGCTCTGATTTGAGGAGCCTACGGAGTATCTGCAGTATCTCGTTATGGTTAAGAACAGGGCTTTATTAAAGGCCCTGATACGAAGTGGAAGCAGGGACCAGAAATGCGTGGTAAAGACTTTGGCTGCTGTTTTTTAATACATCCTATTTCAAAGACCAGTCCTAGTACCATTTATGTAGTTTTATGTAAGAGAAGAGGTAACTGGAAAATGGCTTCTCAGAACAATGAATAAATATTTTGGTACTGGTTAATTAAAACTGCCATAGTTTCTTTAATTAGAAAATTATGCTGTTTTCGAGCCCGCTGTGAATGAACCCCACAGTAAAGCCAGCTTTAAGTGACTTGATGTGACCTTATCCTTTACAGTTAGAAAACGTTTCCATTTAAGACTTTTTTTCTCTTCTAATTAAGGACCTGGGAAGAGCCAACAGACGGAAGCCCAAGGTAAGCACACCGTGTCAGACCCTGCCCTGTCCTCTTTGTAGTGTTCAATATCTTGCCTGGTACCTTGTGGCTTATAGTTCTCTTTACTGTTCTGATTTATACCAGCTTTTTTTTTTTTTAATCTTCTTTAGCCTCCAGCACCTGAAGATCTTGCAGTAATTTGTTTCACAAGTGGAACTACAGGTGAGTTTTGAGATAGAATTGCTTCCACATGTGGCAGCCAGTGGTCTGTACTCTCCCCCACCTCTTTTGGATGACTTATCAGCTAACAGTAGACGGACCGAAAGCAGAAGAGAAGGAAGCAGTTCAAGTGCTGTCTTCTTGTTGCTCTGTAAGATCTTCTCAGAGTCCAAGAGTGCCGGATAATTCCTCAAACATTTATTGAGGGTGATATTAGATTCACCTATCATCCTAGGACAGACTATATCGGTGGCTCCCAGGAAGATAATTTCTGGTTTTTCTTCTCTTATGACACGTATACCCTTTAAAATGTGTCCATATTAATAAAGGTTTTTAAAGATAAGTCAGTGAAAGGATTGCAGGTTGCTTAGGAATTTAGTGTTCAACATTTGGCTTTCACGATGTATCTAACAGTAGAGGTGTCTGAGGCCCTAATTATGTGAGGTTTCTGGGCCTCCTTCATTTCTGTCATTCTTTAACTTTGTTCTGCTTCATATATGCTCCACAGGCAACCCCAAAGGAGCAATGATCACTCATCGAAACATAGTGAGCGATTGTTCAGCTTTTGTGAAAGCAACAGAGGTAACTTTTTGGGATGTCGTCATCTTTCCTCATTGGTTGACATTAGTCCTTGAGAATGAAAGTGCTGAAGGTGGCACCACTGTGTTAGGTCCGTGTGGTATTTAGAAATGATGTGACATACGGATAAGGTCAGAACTTTAGGCCTAAGTCCACCTTCTCTCTTTTTTCACTTTGAACCTAATCGCTAACCCTTGCATGTGATAATTAAGGTGAATTGACCGATGAAGTTCACTGCAACATTTATATAGAGAAACTCTATTTGGATATCGCCCTAGAAACATGTCCAAGAAAGGACAGAGAACAGATGGACTCTCTTGTGTTTTTATCCAGTGTCCCTGTATTTGGGAAATAATTTATTTTAAATTGGCAATGATATGTTAAAAGTTTTTGAATTATTATCTGTTGTGGTCAGTGTGACTTCCATTGCACTAGAAGTATTAAAGCCTTGCACTTCAACTAATTTCCCATACTTTTAAAGTTTACTATCCAGTGTCTTAGTCTATTCAGGTTGCCATAAAAAAAAAAAAAAAAAAAAAAAGAAAACCAACCCACAGACTGGGTGGCTTATACAGCAGACATTTATTTTCTCGCAGTTCTGGAGGCTAGAAGTCCAAGATCAACTGCTGGCAAATTTGGCTTCCAGTGAGGGCGCTCTTCCTGGCTTGCGGACAGTCTCCTTCTCCTGTATCCTCACATGGCCTTTCTTCCATACATGCACAGAGAGAGAGCACTCTGTTGTCTCTTCTTCTTCTTATAAGGACACCAGCCCTATCAGATCAGGGCCCACCTCCAAAAACAGTCACAGCAGGGCCCCATCTACATTGGGAGTTAGGACGTTAACATATGAATTTAGAAGGGGGTGATGTGATTCAGTCCATAACACCAAGAGCCTATTCCAAACTTGCCTTTTAAAAAGGTGCTTACTGAACAATATAATGCCTTTTCCTTATACTCTTTTTCACATTTAACATAATTGGCTTTTGCAGTCTCTTTGGAAGTATTCTGCAGCTCTGATTTTTGTAGCAGGAGCCTGAGCTTAATGGCTTTGGGGAATGGATATGTTTGGTGGCTGCAGAAAACTGATCTTTGAGGGATCTTGCCACTTATTTTACTTGGCTCACACTTTCCAAATGCCCTTTTTAAAGGTGTATACTTTCTAAACAGAGTTCAACATTTAGTACCTTACCAAAGTGAAATTTTAATGTCCTAATTGGCCTTCAAAGAAAACTTAAAATGCATTGGTCGCTCATTGAGGCAAATGATTACAGAACTTTGTTTAAAGTCAATTACAATATCAAATCGATTACAATATCAGTATCTTCTCAGTTTTGTAAGATGTCTAATCATGATAATGGACAATATTTTTGTTCTAAATAAAAAAGTTGAAAAGTATAGATAGAATGGAGCCTGATTTCTCATTGTATTAATATAACAATTTCATCCTGAGAAGTACTACTTGGGATGCCTGTCAGACTTGAATAAAATCGAGCTGAGACGATAGCATGCTCAGCCCACATCCAGTGCTTCTGCGGCTGCTGTGTTTGCTCAGGATTCATGCTTTCATCCATTGTCACATTATCATCAAGGGTGACCCAGCTTTAGGAAAGGAAAGGGCATGGCTCAGAACTTGGTACATCATCCCCTAGGTAACGACAATGCCCTCATTTCTTAGTTGGTGTGACAGCATCTGCTGTTGGACACCCCCTGTTTTGGCCAGAATTCTTTATGTTAATAACGTGAATATTCCATACAAACTCTCACTGTGCCTGCCCTTAGTAAGGCCCATTCAGAGGGAAACCAGATGTCCAAACTTAATATCTGTGGACCCATCATGATCAGCATTTTATAGGAGAGCAAATTCCTAGGTGCCAGATCTGAGGTTGCATTAAACAAATTGTGATATGTAAAGTAGGGCTTTAAGGTATTAAAAATATTGATCAAACCCAAAATACTCTAAGGACCTTGGAAATCTACCTTCTTTTATCTTCTTTCCTCCTTTCCCTTAGCAACATAAAATGCAATTTTATGTTGAAATGGGTCCTGTATTTCTTAAGGTAAAATTGAACTTGCTGGGTACTAGGATACTGTAGTGATGAAATACTAACTGATTGGAGCACATAATCCCTTAACCTTCCAATTTGGGCAAAATTTTCCTTGTTTTGATTTAAGCCCTGAAGTGGATTTACTTTGTCATTGGGAGTGACTTCCACTTTATTCGAATAATTAAAGTATTGCTTTTTTTTTTTTTTTTTTTTATTCAGAGTCTCACTCTGTTGCCCAGGCTGGAGTGCAGTGGTGCAATCTCGGCTTACTGCAGCCTCTGCCTCCCTGATTCAAGCGATTCTGCTGCCTCAGCCTCCTGAATAGCTGGAATTACAGGCATGTGCCACCATGTCTGGCTAATTTTTGTATTTTTAGTAGGGATGGGGTTTTACCATGTTGGCCAGGCTGGTCTTGAACTCCTGACCTCAAGTGATCTGCCCACCTCGGCCTCCCAAAGTGCTGGGATCACAGGTGTGAGCCACCATGCCCCTTGCTTTTCATTTTATTCTTTGGTGAGAAGAAATTGCAAACCATAAGCAAAAACTGTTTCTCCTCAGTGTTGAGGTACTATGTGCTCAGAAATAAAATGGAAAGTTACTGGGAGTCTTAATGCTTTTCTGCCTTGCTGGTGTCTTTGCTTACAGAATACAGTCAATCCTTGCCCAGATGATACTTTGATATCTTTCTTGCCTCTCGCCCATATGTTTGAGAGAGTTGTAGAGGTAGGCATTTAATTTTGTTTTCCTTGCTTGCTTGTTTGTGTCTGTTCTGCTAAATCGTTGTGTTTTACAGAAAGCACTTCCCTTGAATGCCAGTGACACACACATTTCATTTTTACCACTTGCACACATGTATGAACAGCTCTTGGAGGTAAGTGTGACGTGCAGACTGTCGGCCCTATAGAGAATTTTTTGCTCAGCCCCGTTTTAGAAATGGTGCAGATTATTTGAAAGAATATAAATTCTTTTTCTGAGTATGAACAGGATACTTGAATTTAATCACTCATTTTAAAATTAGGAGCTCAGACTTTTGAAGGATGCTAATATGGACATGAGTCCAGAAAGACCAACTATAAAGGTAAAGTCATGATTAATTCAGTTCTACAAAGCCCAGTGAGGCTTCCATTCTGTGAGAAGTCGCTATTTTTGATTGTGCTTGTTCATAATGCACAAGTTGGCTTGCGACTAATTTTTTCAGCAATATTCTAAGTGCCCTTGGAAAAAGAGGATGATCCTTGAGTTGACCTTTGCCTAGGCTCTCTGTAATCAACCGTGTGACTAATTTTAAAACTGACCAAGAACCACCTTTTCTCCTTCTTTGACAATTTTGGATTTTATGCTGTAGGAAAAAACAGTGAGCACCATTCATTCATTTAGGGAGTAGTTACTGAGCTCTAGCTGTGTGCCCGCTGCTGTATGGGAGACAGAGGTGACTATCAGCCGCTGCTTTGGATGACAGCTGCCCTGTCGGATTTGCTCAGCCCAAAGGATCGAAGGCGATTAGATCCCATCTGCCATCTGTTCCTTCTACTTCCTGCACACCTCAGGATCTTCTGGGTTTATAAAGCAATCTCAAAGGAGTTGCTGTACCTAACGAGTTTTAGAGGTGTGCCTAGAAGGCAGGCCACACTGAACAAAAGCTTTCTGAGCTGTAATCGTTAAACAGTGAACCATGGTGTCCCTTTCTTGTGGTTTCTGCTTCTAAGCCAGAGAACATTTGTACTTCCCTTGTGTCATCTTTTGAATCTTTTCTTTTTAAATTTTAAAATAGGCAAACTGTCAGGTCCATATGGCTTGCCAGCACAGTTTGTACTAGACAGGAAAAAAATTGTGCAGTGTATTCTAGCTGAATGGCAAGCCACTCTGGTGTTAGATACCCTGGTGTCACAAATTCATCATACTTGGTGGCCTTTCAGAAACTTCTAGTTAGATTCAAACAAAAGAAAGTGAGACTTTAACAAACTTGAACTCTAGGCAAGAAGTTAAGTTTTTATTTTGAGAATAATTTAAATGTAAAGTTCTGGAAGGATATATATATATATATATATATATATATATATATACATATATATATATATATATTTTTTTTTTTTTTGAGACAGAGTCTCCCTCCGTGGCCCAGGCTGGACAGCAGTGGCACAATCTCAGCCCACTGCAATCTCCGCCTCCTGGGTTCAAGCAATTCTCCAGCCTCAGCCTCCTGAGTCACTGGGACTATGGGCACCCGCCACCAAGCCCGGCTAATTTTTGTTTTTTAGTAGAGGTGGGGTTTCGCCGTAACATGGCCAGGCTCAACTGGAACTCCTGACCTCAAGTGATCACCTGCCTCAGCCTCCCAAAGTGCTGGGATTATAGGCGTAAGCCACCGCGCCCAGCCACTAAAAATATTTAGAATATGTAATACCATGTCATTCATTGAACAGATACTTATCACCGCACTAAAAGAGTAGAATCTCTGTGGTCATCACTAAAAACAACATAGCCTGGGTTTTTTACTAAGTCCTGTATCTTCAGGATAACCCAGAGAAATACCACATTTCCATGTTGTACAATGACTAGTAAATGCCCATTTTTTAAAGTTACCTATATTTAGGAAATTTGGGATTTCTGGAAACTGGCCTGAAATGCTAAAACTGAAGTGTTGGATGTTGTCCATAAGTTGTGTAACCCCTGCTGTGATGATAAAATGTTTGTTCTTCCCATTACCCCTGTAGTGTGTAATGCTGTGTCATGGAGCTAAAATCGGATTTTTCCAAGGAGATATCAGGCTGCTCATGGATGACCTCAAGGTGCTTCAGCCCACTATCTTCCCCGTGGTTCCAAGACTGCTGAACCGGATGTTTGACCGAGTAAGTTCCAAGCGCAAAGTCCCAGGACTGGGCACTGACTTGGACGCAGGGGCTTGGGCTTGAATTGGGCTGTGCCATGTGCCGTCTGTATGACCCTGGACAGTCCTCCCAATCTTGCAGAACTTCAGTTTACTCATCTGTAAAGTTAGAATGTGTTTACCTCTCAGAGTTGTTGATAAGGATTATAAGAGAAAATGCATGAACACACTTTGTAAACCATGGTCACAATACAAGCATAAGGTGGGAGGTCATTTTATTTTTACGATAAACACTTTGAGCCTCTGCCTCCTCATGTATAACACGGACTGTTACCTCTTCTCTCCTACTGTTTGTCTCCAAAAGTTGCTAATGGGATCACATAAGAATAGTAACTATGAAATGGTTTTCTTCATTGTAAAGCTCCTTGCATGGACATGTAAAACATTACTTAATTGGCCACACTGAAAGAAGTGACAAGCCACAGCAGAGCCCAAGAGAGCACCAGCCCCTCTGCGGTGGGTATCATCACGTGGACCACACAGCCAGGGTCAGGCGCGTGGGGCATGAGCAATCTCCAGAAAGAGTTTTCACTTACTCTTTATTTTGAGGCAGGACTTCTGTTATCTCTCAGAACCTTCTTATGTTTTTAATGGTTCTTTTTAAAAGAACAGCTTTATCAACATATAATACTCTGTATAATTTGCTGATTTAAAGTGTGTAATTCAAAGGTTTTGAGTACTTTCACAGAGTTCTGCAGCCATCACTACAATCAATTTTAGAACATTTTCATTACCTCCAAGAGAAACCCTTACCTATTCCTTGTCATCTCCCAGACCCCCTCCACCCTTCAGCATCTGCTCATCTGTGTTCTAAATCTGTGTATTTCTCTATTCTGGACTTTTCTGTGGATGGAATCATGCCATATGTGCTCCTTTGTGACTGGCTTCTTTCACGAGCATCCATGTAGCACGTATTAGCACTTCATTCATTTTAACGGCCAAATAGTATTCCACTGTATGGATATAACACATTTTATTTATCCATTCCTTTTTTTTTTTTTTTTTTTTTGAGACAGGGTCTCTCTCTCTGTCATCCAGGCTAGAGTGCAGTGGTGTTATCATGGCTCACTGTAGCCTCCACCTCCAGGGCTCAAGCAGTCCTCCCACCTTAGCCTCCTGAGTAGCTGGGACCACAGGCACGTGCCACCATGCCCGGCTAATTTTTGGAGAGATGGGGTCTTACCATGTTGGCCACACTGGACTCAAACTCCTGAGCTCAGGAGATCCACCCACCTCAGCCTCCCAAAGTGCTGGGAATACAAGCGTGGGCTGCTGCACCTGGCCTATGCATTCCTACTTGATGGGCATTTGGGGATGTATGCGTCCGTTGCTCCTGGGTGTATACCGAGGTGCGGAATTGCTGGTCCTGTGCCGACCATCTGGGACCATTAGAGGACTGGCCAGGCTGTCAGAGCAGCTGTGCCATTTTGTGTTCCCCAGCTGTGTATGAGGGTTCTGATTTCTCCACACTTTTTGACTCTGGCCGTCCTAGTAGGTGTGAAAACCTTCTCATGTCTTGCCTCATTAGATTTTCGGACAAGCAAACACCACACTGAAGCGATGGCTCTTGGACTTTGCCTCCAAGAGGAAAGAAGCAGAGCTTCGCAGCGGCATCATCAGAAACAACAGCCTGTGGGACCGGCTGATCTTCCACAAAGTACAGGTAACACGTGACTCGCAGCCACTGCTCCATGGAAACCCACTTCGGTGTTCAGAGTTCTAGGAGGGCTTTTTTTGTGAGAGGGAGAGATGAAGGTAAGGGAGAGAGTAACATGTTTTTGTTAATTCTGGCACACGTTTAAAAACTAAAGGCAAAGCCATTAAGGAGGGCTCAGCTTCTAAGATCAGTAGTATTGCAGCCATTTAGGGGGGAAGGGTTCAGGGTAGTGGAGCCTTTCTCATTCTCCATTTTGCTTCATTTTTCCAGAACAAGCGTGTCACTCTTGAGGTAATTTTTCAAGCATGAGTGATAACGTGTAACAATATTATGCCCCCCAGAAGGCCAGAATTGTGGTAGTTACCACAGATCCGCCCAGTCCTGTTCTAATTCCCTGAAATAGCTTCTGCAGAGGTGGGGCTGACTTCCATCCCCGTTGGGAGGGAACAGGGCAGTCACGGGTGAAAACAAACTGTCGCCCTGTGTTGCCGTCGTGAGGGCTGTGAGTTCTCTGTGTGGCCTCCGTGTGGCCTGCAGCTATGGGTTAGGGAACGGGGTCCCAAGCAGGCCTCCTTGGTGGAGAGGCCGCTGACCGCCAGGTGTGTAACCCTCACCTTCTCCCACTCTTCCTCCCTGAAAGTCGAGCCTGGGCGGAAGAGTCCGGCTGATGGTGACAGGAGCCGCCCCGGTGTCTGCCACAGTGCTGACGTTCCTCAGAGCAGCCCTGGGCTGTCAGGTGAGGTGGATGTCACGGTGCCTGATTCTCCCACACTAGGACACCCAGTCCTCTTCTGCACCAAAAGTCGTCTGTACTCTGTGTGTGTGTGTGTGTGTGTTCTTTCTTAATTGACAAGCATATCTATATTTATGGCGTACAACATGATGTTTTGATGTATGTAATATGTAAACATTGTGGAATGGCTAAATCAAGCTAATTAACATGTGTCTTATCACCCATACTTTTTTTTTCCCACGTGGTGAGAACACTTGGAATCTACCCTGTGGGCGGTTTTCAAGTATATGATACATTGTTAGCTGTAGTCACCACGTGGTGCTATGGAGCTCTTGAACCAGTTCCTCCTGATGGAGACTGTGTCCTTTCACCAACATCACCCCTGTCCTTCCCACCCCCTACTTTGTGTGCGTGTGTTATTTTTGTTTGGAAGATATGTTATTACTTGGTTGCTTGGAGAAGCAACCATATGTATATTTTTTACCCGAGGCAGGGGAATGTGTATGTCTGCCATTTGTTGAGTTTTCTCTAGGATCAGGTACAAGACAACCTTTAGAAGCAGGTATGCAGCTGTGGAGTGGGTCACAGGTGATGAGCCTACCTGCACACCATGCTGACAGCCTGTAGTAAAGGGAGAAAGGAGGATTTGGTGACAGATGGGACATGTGTGGGGTACACATCCTGTGAATTGGCCAAGGGAGTTCACTGCCGCTGGGTGGTGACCAGTCACATAGGGGTTCTCCCTAGCTTGGCCACAGGAAGTTAAGTAGAAGGTGTACCTGGGTGACGGCTGGTGTTGGCGTAAAGCACACTGGACCATCGAATGAACTTACTGAACAGACCATTTGAAACGAGATTTCACCAGTCAGCCTTGACTTGGGAGTTAGTGAGACTTCATTGCTTGTGCACTTCCAGCAAAGGTGCGATTGTGCTCTCCTTAATAATGTTCCGTCTCTTGGTGCCCCAGTTTTATGAAGGCTACGGACAGACCGAGTGCACTGCTGGGTGCTGCCTGACCATGCCTGGAGACTGGACCGCAGGTATGGCTGGGGGAGGCTCCTTTTTGGAATTTTTTTATTCATATTGGATTATTGGTATGTCTGGAATTGGGTTAATCACTGACTGGTTCATTAACCATCTTAAACAAAAGTGCTGTGTTTCTGATCATTAGGCCCTGGGGGCAAACACTCTTGTAAGTCAGGGCACTGTGGGGAAAACACCTCCTGCAACTGAGGAGTGGCGTTGGGGATCTGACTGTAAAGCTGGTGGCAGCAGAGACTTGCCTAGACTCTACTAGTGACATCTGAGAGGGGGCCCTGTGTTCCAGATTGAGAATGTCTGGCCCAACAGAGCTTCCTGGTAATTGAGTAGGGTCTCGTTATTTGCTGGTCATTTTAAACAACAGATAGTTACTAAATTTGTACTGTGTGCTGTGCTAGGTGTTGGGACTACTGATAGGAATAAAGACAAGTCCTTTTTCTCCAAGAGTCTTTTCTCAAAAGGAAAAAGGAGGAGGACAAACAAAAATAACTGAGTATCTGTCATGGGTAAGCCTCTATGATGGGTGCTTAGGACGTACCTAATGTCAGTGTAACCTCAACAGTGTCCCTGTGAGATAAGTTCTGGTACTTCTCAGAGGAAATTATAGATTGTTGCTTAAGTAACACATAAATAATGTATGAGAATTTACGCAGCATTATCCTTTGGAGCCAGGATTTCAACCCCGGCCTGACTGCAGAACTTCCGTGCTTCCTCTCTGTCACCTGAGTAGTAAATTCTACACTGTGATAAATAAACTTCCCCAGCTTATCTGGAGTATTATAAGTATTAGCACCATTTAGTAACATAGATTCTAGAACCTAGCACTGTCTAGTGACATAATTCCACTGGAATTGATGCAGACAGTCTGTGAATCTTCTTTATGGTATTTGTTTAATTTTTAACCTCAGTTTCCTTAACAGAGAATTCGGAATACTGATCTCTAGAAGCTCAAATTATTAAAACTTAGGAAGAATGATTTGTGATATCTAATGTGATATCTAACATATCTAATGTCTGTTGTTGCTGCTTTTGGAAAAGACAACCCAGTCTTGACAGCCTTTGGCAAGAGAGTTAAGTTAGCTGTAGAAATAAGCACTGTCCCATCTTAGTAAAAACTGCAAGACATGCTTCTTCATACGCAAGGAAATAAAGGCCGTGTTGATCAGAACCAGGTGGTGCGTGAGGTTTGCCAAAGCTGCATATGTTCTCTCTTCTTACAGAGAACAAGGATGCTAAGAATTCTGTGTAAGATGAGTGCAAGTAATGGGTGGGGGCGATCGGAGGGTGGAAGCCGGGTGAAGGTTTGAGAGAGCCTGCTTCCAGGTGTTTGTAGGAACCTTCACATAGAGGCCAAATTACTCATAAATAACTCAGAGCATCACACTTGGAAAAGGTCCTGAAGACACTAAATATGTTCTTCCCTAGTCTAAGAATAGACTCTCTTAAATTATACTAGGAAGAGAATGGCTATAATTGCAGAAATCAGAAGTTTATCCCAGCTGTTTTTCTTATGTGGAATCCTGTTTGCTATCAAAATAATTTGACCTGAGGTTATGAATAGTTCCCTTAGGAATGACCATTTGCTTATTTAATATACAGGCCATGTTGGGGCCCCGATGCCGTGCAGTTTGATAAAACTTGTTGATGTAGAAGAAATGAATTACATGGCTGCTGAGGGCGAGGGCGAGGTGAGTGAAAACCATCAGTCATTTTCCCTCGCTGCCGTTTCCTGTGATCGCTGGCCTTTGCGAATGCTGTGGTATTTCCCAACAGCTCAAAGCCATTGAACTTGACTTCATTGGTGATGCTGGAGTCTGCCAGGCTTCTTTCTGAGGGTACATTTATGTTCAGCTCTCGGGGAGTGGGCAGAAGGGACACTGACGCCTGCCTTCCTCTGCCAGGCCTCATAGGGATTTGGGCTTGAGAGCCTGCAAAGAAAGGCCCAGTGGCCTCAGTTCCTGGGATGAAGCTCCTGCCTGTTGATTCCCTGGGTACCTATTAGTGAGCTGCTGGCTACTGGATGGGAAGCCTAACTACTTAAAAGTGATTTCATCTCCTGCAGGGCTTTCCAACAGCTTTGAGCCAGAACCTAAGGCAAGCATTTGCCCTACAAATTGGCCAGAGCTGAGGTAATTCAGGAAGGGAAGTAGGGGCACCGGAGATCCCTCGCAGACCGGGTGGGGCTCTGGTAACTCCCTCTGCATCCTGGAGTTTAGGGCTTCCAGTTGAAGGGTGGGGCAGACACACACGTACACACATGCACACACCAGTTTTCTCTGGAGAAACCCCAGTAAATGCTGTTCACTGATGATTTTCTTTTCTTTAGGTGTGTGTGAAAGGGCCAAATGTATTTCAGGGCTACTTGAAGGACCCAGTGAAAACAGCAGAAGCTTTGGACAAAGACGGCTGGTTACACACAGGGGACATTGGAAAATGGTTACCAGTAAGTTGCTGCCTCCTCTGGCCACAAACAGTTCTGTTCCACTGTAGGGAAGAAAATATCTTGTCTGCTGTACAGCTGCCATGTGGCAGTGGCACCCTGAATTTTCTCTTTCCCTTCCTCCTTGGTGAGTGGTATGATGTAGACTGTTCATTTCCTGCAGGGGACAGGGTTACACTTAGCATCCTTGGTTGGATTTTCACTTTCACTTCAGCAAATATGTTTTTGTTTTGATGCTTGTTTGTTTGTTGTGTTTTTTGTTTTTTGTTTTTTTTTTGAGACGGAGTCATGTTCTTGTCGCCCAGGCTGGCTGGAGTGCAATGGCATGATCTCAGCTCACTGCATCCTCCACCTCCCGGGTCCAAGCAATTCTCCTGCCTCAGCCTCCTGAGTATCTAGGATTACAGGTGCCCACCACCACACCTGGCTAATTTTTATATTTTTAGTAGAGACAGGGTTTCACCATGTTGGCCAGGCTGGTCTCGAACTCCTGACCTCAGGTGATCCACCCGCCTCGGCCTCCCAAAGTGCTGAGATTATAGGCGTGAGCCACCATGCCCGGCCTGTTTTGATGCTTAACATCAATTCTGGTTGTTGCTTCTCAACTGGAATACAAAGAGACAGTGGCTTTTTTACAATATCCGTACTGAGCTGTGATGTTGAGGCCTCAGTTAAATAAGATCTGGGGGAAGTTATGGTAGACTTCCAGCAATGTAGGATGGGCATGAATTTGGGAATAAATGTGTTTCTTAGATTTGTCATCTCATTAAAAATAGGGTGTTTCACAGATTAGACGAACTCCTTGAATTTAGTTGAATTTAGTCTCAGAACCATTTACTGTAGAGAAATTCTGAAGAGTCTATCTTAAGAGTGAGAAGCTTGTTCATGAAGCCTGACCTGTCCTACCTGTTGGTTTGACCAGTAACCTGCTGTTTTGAAGTTATTACAGTGCTGATTGCAAGCCCTAAAATTACAAATATAATTTTTATTATTGTGTATTGGCAGATTCTTGTAGATTTTAGGTGCTTACTTCTCTGGAATTTGTATTGATTAGAAAAATACCTCCCAAAATTACTTCAGATTTTGCAATACCCAAACTATTTAGAGATAAATTAAGTCCCCCTCTTCTGGTTCAAGAGAGATTAAATGTCAGTTCTAATTCTACTGTGGCACTCACGAACACATCCCATAGTCTCTCTGGACCTTGGTTTGCTCCTTTTGAAAATGGAGAACTGGTGTGGAACAAAAGAACCCTAGACACTTTCTACAGATGACTTTTGGAGGCATGAGAGTGGCCCCGGGGTGGGGATGGGTAAAAGTGGGACTAGGGTTTTGCTTACGGCACTACTGGGATGTGGCTGGTCTGGTCCAGAGATGCTAGGGCACTTCCACAGTTGACTCACTCTTCCCAAAGGGCCAAGAGCGCCCCTCCAGACATCGAGGAAGAAAACAGGAATTTGGCCTTTGCGTAGGAAACATTTCTTGAACTCTTACTCTGTGCAGAGCACTTTGAAAGGAAAAGTTGTGTGCCTGCTATTAAGGAACTGAGTCACTTGGTGAGCCAGATGTGTATGCACCTAATTCAGACAGGAGGCTACATGAGCGAGCGAAGCCTTGCTAGTGTTGACCAGTCAGTGGTGCCAAGTGGTGATGCTGAATGAGCACGGGCTCTGGGACCCCTTCTCTATCTCTGCACTTAGCCAAATAGCCTTGGACGAGTTCCTCAGTCTCTCTAAGGCTTAAGTTTTCCTCTCTGTAAAATGGGATCATAACTGACCTCTGTGGGATGTTATTAGAATTAATCAATAGTGTGTATTAAATACCTTTCACTGTTGTATTGGGATCCATCCTGGTTGGAAACCAGCCATCAGCCCATTCATAACCCCCTCCCTTCTGATCAACAGAATGGCACGTTGAAGATTATTGACCGGAAAAAGCACATATTTAAGCTGGCACAAGGAGAATACATAGCCCCTGAAAAGATTGAAAATATCTACGTGCGAAGTGAGCCTGTTGCTCAGGTGTTTGTCCACGGAGAAAGCCTGCAGGTATGTGCTTTCTGGGCCTTGAATCTTGCTGCATAGACATTGCCATTGCCTGCTACTCCAGGGGCTTTCAATGTGATTGGAAGTTTGAGACGCCTATAAATTGGCTTTCATGTCTAATCTGCTAGAATATCATTGACCTGTTACTGATTTTTGTTGCTTGGCATTTCCTACTCAGAAAAATTTATTCTCTTTAATTTCCACATTTTTATTTTACTTAGGTCTGATGTACCAAGGGAGGCTGGATAAACATACTGGGGGAGAGGGGCGTGGGTAATACATGTTTCCAATTATGAAAGAAAATATTGACATGGGTTATAAGAAAGTTTACAATTTTCAAACATATTAAACCCAGCCTATTGATGATATGCTTCCTAATCATTTTTGAGCAGATGGTGGTTGTGAACCAAGAATAGTCAAAGTTGAAAATCAAAATCAGTATTGCAGTGAAACATGTATGGTATTTGCCAAAATGTTGGACAGATGATGCCAAGGAAGAGAGGATCTGGTTTCCTGAAAATTAACCTTTTGAAAAGTTGGGTCAAATGGTATTTCTAGTTCTAGATCCCTGAGGAATCGCCACACTGACTTCCACAGTGGTTGAACTAGTTTACAGTCCCACCAACAGTGTAAAAGTGTTCCTATTTCTCCACATCCTCTCCAGCACCTGTTGTTTCCTGATTTTTTAATGATGGCCATTCTAACTGGTGTGAGATGGTATCTCATTGTGGTTTTGATTTGCATTTCTCTGATGGCCAGTGATGATGAGCATTTTTTCATGTGTCTTTTGGCTGCGTAAATGTCTTCTTTTGAGAAGTGTCTCTTCATATCCTTCAGCCACTTTTTGATGGGGTTGTTTGTTTTTTTTCTTGTAAATTTGTTTGAGTTCATTGTAGATTCTGGATATTAGCCCTCTGTCTGATGAGTAGGTTGCAAAAATTTTCTCCCATTTTGTAGGTTGCCTGTTCACTCTGATGGTAGTTTCTTTTGCTGTGCAGAAGCTCTTTAGTTTAATTAGATCCTATTTGTCAATTTTGGCTTTTGTTGCCATTGCTTTTGGTGTTTTAGACATTTGACCCAGCAATCCCATTACTGGGTATATACCCAAAGGATTATAAATCATGCTGCTATAAAGACACATGCACACGTTATGTTCATTGCGGCACTATTCACAATAACAAAGACTTGGAACCAACCCAAATGTCCAACAGTGATAGACTGGATTAAGAAAATGTGGCACATATACATCATGGATTACTATGCAGCCATAAAAAAGGATGCGTTCCTGTCCTTTATAGGGACATGGATGAAGCTGGAAACCATCATTCTCAGTAAACTATCACAAGGACAAAAAACCAAACACTGCATGTTCTCACTCATAGGTGGGAATTGAACAATGAGAACACATGGACACAGGAAGGGGAACATCACACACGAGGGCCTGTTGTGGGGTGGGGGGTGGGGGGAGGGACAGCATTAGGAGATATACCTGATGCTAAATGACGAGTTAATGGGTGCAGCACACCAACATGGCACATGTATACATATGTAACAAAGCTGCATGTTGTGCACATGTACCCTAAAACTTAAAGTATAATTAAAAAAAAGAAAAGTTGTTAGATTTTAAAATTATTTTAGGATATTTTCTTATAAGAGAATGTACTTATTTTTCTTTGAGATTGCAGCTATTTTCGTTTGATCCAGAATCTCGTTCTTTTGATTTTTAATTTTATTGATAGTAGATTATAAAGAATGGGATATTAGAGATTTTTCTCTAAAAATGAACCTATATAAATGTTATTTATTTATTTTCTTAAAGATAGGGTCTCACTCTGTTGTCCAGGCTGGAGTGTAATGGCAGTCATCGCTCATTACAGCTTCAGACTGCTGGGTTCCAGGGGATCCTCCTACCTCAGCCTTCTGAGTAGCTGGGATTACAGGTGCAAGCCACCACACCCAGCTGATTTTCAATTTTTTGGTAGAGATGGAGTCTCACTATGTTGCCCAGGCTGGTCTCGAACTCCTGGCCTCAAGTGATCCCCCTTGGCTTCCCAAAGTGCTAGGATTACAAGCATGAGACAGGCTCCCTTTTTTTCCCTTTTTTTAAAAGCAGTTATCTGATATCCATCACCTTGTTTATTTGACCCTGCTTTTAAAAAATAAGTATACAAAAGTAAATACAAATTAGAGATTTGTTAGATTGGTATTTCCAGTGGTTTTTAAAAAACATTCATTGCAAAATTCCTGATGCCTACCACATTTTAGAGCCAGGAGTTCTTAATCTGGGCCGAGTGAACTCCTGGGGGAGGGGGTAGTATGTTCTGAAGAGATGAGCCATAACTTTCATCATATTCTCCCAGGGGGCCATAAGATGAAAAATAAAGAACCACTATTTTAGAGCATTTGGATCAAGCTATGTAATAACTCATTTGTCTGTGTTGAAGGCATTTCTCATTGCAATTGTGGTACCAGATGTTGAGACATTATGTTCCTGGGCCCGAAAGAGAGGATTTGAAGGGTCCTTTGAGGAACTGTGCAGAAATAAGGTAAGGTTCTGAAGGGTCCAGTCTGTCCTCATCATAACTTGGCATTAAATGTACCTGTAGATATTCAGGGACCTCCTTTATTTTTCTTACCCTATTAGGATGTCAAAAAAGCTAATTTTTTTATTTATTTTTCTTACCCTATTTATTTATTTATTTTTCTTACCCTATTAGGATGTCAAAAAAGCTATCCTCGAAGACATGGTGAGACTTGGGAAGGATTCTGGTCTGAAACCATTTGAACAGGTATGGCCTTCATCTGAGGGCATGAATTCCTGTAAAACAAATTTTCCACTGAAGATTTTTTTACAGGTGGATTATATAAACATATGGGGTTTAAAGACATACATGAGGAATAAATAATGGAGTGGTTTGACAGGGGAAAGGTTTTTAAATCAAAAGCATTTATTCTCTTTTCCTGGACATCAGAATATGATCCTGAATCCTATTCTAAGAATAGGATGCCTGTCCTTTGTTGAGAAAGTGCAGCTTGGCTGAAATGAGAGGATGGATTGGATGGCTGGAGAGTGTTGATCCCCTCCAAGGCTTCAATGCTTTTTAGACTGGTGGCCTGTGTCCTCTTTCCTCTTTTAACTGCCTTGTTTATTGGCAGGTCAAAGGCATCACACTGCACCCTGAATTATTTTCTATCGACAATGGCCTTCTGACTCCAACAATGAAGGCAAAAAGGCCGGAGCTGCGGAACTATTTCAGGTCGCAGATAGATGAACTCTATTCCACTATCAAGGTTTAGTGTGAAGAAGAAAGCTCAGAGGAAATGGCACAGTTCCACAATCTCTCCTCCTGCTGATGGCCTTCATGTTGTTAATTTTGAATACAGCAAGTGTAGGGAAGGAAGCGTTCGTGTTTGACTTGTCCATTCGGGGTTCTTCTCATAGGAATGTTAGAGGAAACAGAACACTGCCTTACAGTCACCTCGTGTTGCAGACCATGTTTATGGTAATACACACTTTCCAAAATGAGCCTTAAAAATTGTAAAGGGGATACTACAAATGTGCTAAGTTATTTGAGACTTCCTCAGTTTAAAAAGTGGGTTTCAAATCTTCTGTCTCCCTGTTTTTCTAATCAAGGGATTAGGACTTTGCTATCTCTGAGATGTCTGCTACTTGCTGCAAATTCTGCAGCTGTCTGCTGCTCTGAAGAGTACAGTGCACTAGAGGGAAGTGTTCCCTTTAAAAATAAGAACAACTGTCCTGGCTGGAGAATCTCACAAGCAGACCAGAGATCTTTTTAAATCCCTGCTACTGTCCCTTCTCACAGGCATTCACAGAACCCTTCTGATTTGTAAGGGTTACGAAACTCATGTTCTTCTCCAGTCCCCTGTGGTTTCTGTTGGAGCATAAGGTTTCCAGGAAGTGGGAGGGCAGATCCAACTCAGAACCATGCAGATAAGGAGGCTCCGGCAAATGGGTGCTCATCAGAACACGTGGATTCTCTTTCATGGCAGAATGCTCTTGGACTCGGTTCTCCAGGCCTGATTCCCCTACTCCATCCTTTTTCAGGGGTTATTTAAAAATCTGCCTTAGATTCTATAGTGAAGACAAGCATTTCAAGAAAGAGTTACCTGGATCAGCCATGCTCAGCTGTGACGCCTGAATAACTGTCTACTTTATCTTCACTGAACCACTCACCCTGTGTAAAGGCCAACAGATTTTTAATGTGGTTTTCATATCAGAAGATCATGTTGAGATTAACTTGCCTTTTTCCCCAAAAAATAAACTCTCAGGCAAGCATTTGTTTAAAGATATTAAGGGAGTAAATATACTTGAGTACTTATTGAAATGGACAGTAATAAGCAAATGTTCTTATAATGCTACCTGATTTCTATGAAATGTGTTTGACAGGCCAAAATTCTAGGATGTAGAAATCTGGAAAGTTCATTTCCTGGGATTCACTTCTCCAGGGATTTTTTAAAGTGAATTTGGGAAATTAACAGCAGTTCACTTTATTGTGAGTCTTTGCCACATTTGACTGAATTGAGCTGTCATTTGTACATTTAAAGCAGCTGTTTTGGGATATGTGAGAGTACGTGTATTATATACAAGCACAACAGGGCTTGCACTAAAGAATTGTCATTGTAATAACACTATTTGGTAGCCTAACTTCATATATGTATTCTTAATTGCACAAAAAGTCAATAATTTGTCACCCTGGGGTTTTGAATGTTTGCTTTAAGTGTTGGCTATTTCTATGTTTTATAAACCAAAACAAAATTTCCAAAAACAAAGAAGGAAACCAAAATAAATATTTCTGCATTTCAGGTGAGTGAGGCATCTTTTTAATGTCATGTTTAATATTCGGAACAGCCTGTGACGTGCACAAGCAAGGAGCAAGAATGGCCCTGGGCCCGGAATCCTTCCCAGTTGTCTCCTTTTCTTCTTAGTCACCCTCCTCTAACTCAGCTGGCCTCAGGCACTGACAGACACTGACCCGAGCCTCCCACCAGGTTGTCTGTGGCAAAAGTCCTAACTGGTTGTGGAAAAGAAAGTCATGGTGTGAATAACAGAGAAGGTACTGAAAATGCAGCTTCCTTGCTGGAAAATATATTTCAGGCGATGCTGGCTGTAACTGGTGATTCTGTGGTGAATTTAATTCCACTATTGTATTTTAGCACTATTTAGTCATTCTCTTACTGTAGAATTATTTCAGATGTCTCTTTATAGCAGCCAACTTTTTCTTATTTCTTTTCTTCTATCTCCACCCTATTCCTTCTGTTACCTTTTTAAAGATTTTCTTTTCCACAGGTATTAATGAATCAACCCCTTAATTTCTTCCAAGCCTGTTGTGTTTAAATCAAGTTTCCTCTCTTAAATTCTGTTTGGTGTGATGATGTGCACATCAAGCCCTGTGCAGGTGCTATCTCGTCCATTCTTCCACTTTTATTTATTAAGATCCTTATCTTAGCAGGGGGCAGTGGCATGCACCTGTAGTCCCAGCTACATGGGAGGCTGAGGCAGGAGGATCCCTTGAGCCCAGGAGTTCGAGTCCAGCCTGCCCCTTAAAAGAATTTTTTTTGAGACAGAGTTTCGCTCTTGTTGCCCAGGCTGGAGTGCAATGGCACGATCTTGGCTCTCCGCAACCTCTGCCTCCCGAGTTCAAGCTATTCTCCTGCCTCAGCCTCCCGAGTAGCTGGGATTACAGGTGCATGCCACCATGCCCGGCTAATTTTTGTATTTTTAGTAGAGACAGGGTTTCATCATATTGGTCAGCTGGCCTCAAACTCCTGACCTCAGGTGATCCGCCCACCTTGGCCTCCCAAAGTGCTGGGATTACAGACGTGAGCCACTGCACCCGGCAGGAATTTTTTTTAATGAAGATCCTTCTCATGTCTTCTCAGCTTACCTTCCTCCCCTTCTCTCCTGATGAAGTGTGAGGTTCTTAAGGCCTTTCCTTTCTCCCCTCTCCCTTAGCACTGAACACAGGGCTTAGAAACTAATAGATGTTCATTAAATAAACCTTTTGAACAAATACTTGAAATTTTGAACAAAGCTCCTCTTGCAATGAGGTTGATAATAAACACTGGGCTCTTTTAAAATCATGGTGAAATACACAAAGTTAGCACCGTCACCATTTTTCAGTGTACAGTTCCGTGGCATTCAGGACATCCACACTGCTGTGCTGTCATCACTACCATCCAGCTGCATAAGCTCTTCATCTTGCCAGGCAAACTCTGTACCCATTAAACGACAACTCCCCATTCTCCCCTCCCATTAAACTCCTGGCAGCCACCACTTATTTTCTGTTTCTATTAAATTGACTAGGTACCTCATATAAGTGGAATCATACAGTGTTTGTCCTTTTGTGACTGGCTTATCTCACTCAGCATAGTGTCCCCAAGGTTCATCCATGTTGTAGCATGTGTCATAAATTTCCTTCCTTTGCAAGGCTGAATAATATTCCATTGTATGTATCGGCCACGTTTTGTTTATGCACTCATCCATCGATAGACACTCATACTGTTCTTACCTTCTGGCTGTTGTGAATACTAGTGTACAATTCTGTTGGAGTCCCTGCTTTCAATTCTTTTGTGTATATGCCCTGACGTAGAATTGCTGCATCATATGGTAATTCTGTGTTTAATTTTTTTTTGAGGAAATGCCATATTGTTTTCCATATCAACTATATCATTTTACATTTCCACCAACAATGCACGAGGGTTCCAATTTCTCCACATCCTCACTAACACTTGTTTTCTGTTAGTTTCGGAAGTAGCCATCCTAATGAGCGTGAAGTGTTGTTTCACTGTGGTTTTGATTTGCCTTTCCCTGATATCAGTCATGTTGAGCGTCTTTTCACATGCTTGATTACCGTTGGTATCTCTTCTTTGATGAAACGTCTATTCAAATCCTCTGTCCATTTTTAAAAACTGAGTTGCTTGGGGTTTTCATGCTATTGAGCTGTGGAAGTTCTCTATATGTTCTAGACATTAATCCCTAAACACTGGTTTTAATTCTTAATTTTCACTGCCCTGCTTGGGTTCCGTGCCGCCTCAACAGCACTAGAGATGTGATGGTGCTTCTTCCCTCACATGAAAACCACCTCAAAAGCCCAGTGGTCTCTCTCCAGCTGGAACAGAAAAGAAAAAATATGATTGATCCCAAGATGGTTGTTTGCCTGGCTGTGTGGCAGTGCTGTCTTCCGTCCAGGCCCCTGGCATGCTGATACCACTTCTTTCCCCAACTTCCCTGAGAGCTGAAGTCTCCAGCAGGGCCTGAGTCAGGAGGCCCAAGTGGGGAAGTGAGGGTCTGGCAAGAGCAACCCTGCTGCCCTCGGAGCTCCTCAGGGACCCCTCCCAGGCCCCAGCTCTGCCATACCCTCATTTTACATCTAAACTCAGAAAGCAATCTATTTTTAAGTCTATTTGGCATGTGGTTGTTAAATATTTTTGTCCCATTCCCTATTTGTAGATTATTGGAATAATTGTGTTGCTGCACGCCAGGAATATTTTACACAGATTACCCATTTTATACTTACAAACTTTTGAGCCAAATGCCGCCATTATTCCAGTTTGCAGATGACGAAATGGAAGCACACCAATAATTTCGTCCGTGTCATGCCCCTAGACAGAATTAGAGCTAGCCATCTGCCTCCAGAGACTGAACTCTAAACCTCATGCTGTGGATTGCTGTTCCTTCTTGTGTATTTTTGGCACTGAACTTCCTGACAAGACCTGAACTGCTTGGTGCCAACAGTTCTGCCTCCAAGCTTCAGTACAAATGGTTTTTATTCCGATCTATTGACTTTTCCTTGCCCCAATAGAGGCTAATGCCACTTCCCAGAGTTTTATTCTGGTTTTATGACTTAGCAAAAAGTGAAACCCCAAATCCATCAAGAACAAAAGCTTGATAGAAACACCACTCACCAGGTGTGGTGGCACACACCTGTAATCCCAGCACTTTGGGAGGCCGAGGCAGGAGGATTGCTTGAGCTCAGGAATTTGAGACCAGGCTGGGCAATACAATGAGACCTCATCTACAGAAAATAAAACAATTAGCCAGGCATGGTGGCATTCACCTGTAGTCCCAGCTACTTGGGACGCTGAGGTGGGTGGATTCCTTGAGCCCAGGTGGTCAAGGGTACAGTGAGCTATGATCTGCCACTGCACTCCCGCCTGGGTGACGGAACAATAACGTGTCTCAAAAACACAAAACAGATACTCTGTATTAGGAAGAACATATGCATGAGTCACAGATATGCAGGTTCATGTGATTCCCCAGAACTTCCACGAATCACCAACCATGGAGATAGTAATAGCCATAGGTATTGTGGATTTGCTAACGGGCAGTATGCTATGCTGTGCTCTTTATGCTCTCATTTAATTCTCACAAAACCCCTGTTAGATGGGTGGCCAGTCTGTGATGATGTATTTACCATCAACTGAGTGCCAGGCGCTCCTGTATGCTGTGGAGGCGCAGCAGTGAGTGTGGCAGACGAGATCCTTGCCCTTGGGAGGCTTACTTCCTAATAGAAGGAGGCAATTGACAAGAAAACAAACGAATACTGCAGATTGTGATGGATGCTTTGAAGAAAGCAGTTGTATTGACAGTGCCCATTTTTAAGTGTTGTGGTCAGAAAAAGGTCTCTTTGAGGAAGTGACATTTGGGGTGATAAGCCAAAGAATGAACAGAAAGCCTTGCAAAGCTCTGGAAGAAACGTTTTCCAACAAAAGAAGTAGTGGGTGCAAGGCCCTGGGGTGGGAAAGGGCTCGATCTATTCAAGGAACTGAAAGGAAGCTGATGTGTCTAAAGCATCACGAAGAAGGGAAAGAGTGGACTGGAAAGAAGTTGGTGATGCGGGGCAGGTTACCAGGCCCTGCTGCCCTGGAGGGAATCTCAGTTTTCCCATGGTTCAGGAGAAAAGGGTTTGGGGCAAGGAGTGACATTCCTTGAATTCCCCTTTTGGGAACAGCTGCTGAGGGATAAGAGGAGAGGCACAGAGACAGGTGAAGATAGTGTAGTGTGCGAGGGCAGCTTGAGCCAAGGGAGTGGCAGTGGCTGGAGAAGGAATTCATTTGAAAGCAGTTTGGAGGTAAAACCACTGCATGGGAGGACCCAGGAGCAGAGAGGGCTTGGGGTATGAGCATGCTGGGGTAGATGGTGGGGCTGTGCTTACTGAGGCGGGGAAGATGCCAAGGCATGTGTTTAGGAGGAGGGGATCAAGAGCTTGGACTGGAAGTTTTCCCTTGAGGCTCCTGTCAGACCACCACTTGAAGATAACACACCAGTCTGCGGCTCTGACTCAGGAGACAGCTCCAGCTGGAGAGAACAGTTCAGAAAGCCATCAGCTAGCGAAGGGATTTAGAGCTGTGGGACCTTACGAGGTAACCTGGGGAAGATGTATAGATAGGAAATGCAGTAGAGGAGGACCCAAGACAGAGTCCTGGGGCCCTCTGACAAGTGGGTTAAAGAAGAAGCCTGCAAGGGTGATTGAGAATTACCTGCCTTGCAGGAACGACCAAAAACCAAGAGTGGTGTCCCCACAGCCAAGGCAGAAAGGCATTGCGAGAAAGGCATAAGGGGCACTGGTTAAGGCATATGCTGTTAAAAGTGGAATATGTTGCCAGGCACGATGGCTCATGCCTATAATCCCAACACTTTTGAGAGGCCAAGGCGGGAGGATTGCTTGAGGCCGGGAGTTTGAGGCCAGCCTGGGCAACCATAGCAAGACCTCCGTCTGTACAATTTTTTTTTTAAGGTAGAATAATGTGGGGCTAGTCCACTGCATTCAGTAGTGGTGGTGACCCTGCCAGTAACTGCTCCAGCAGAATAGGGAGGACAGCCTGCTGGAGCACATTGAGGAATGAACTCCCAGGAGGTCAGGACAAAGGGTAAATAGCTCTATCTTGCTGTGAAGAAAGTGGAGATGAATGGATAACTGCAGAGAGATGTGGGGTTGAGAGGTTCGCTTTTGCTTGCAGGTAGTGGTGGTTTCTAAGATGGGAGATACTGGAACAGAATGACATGCTGGTGGGAGTGATCCAGCGGAGAAAGAGAATGATTTAGGAAAGGGCTACCTCAAGAGGTGGGGAGGGTTAGAACTGAAGGATAGTGGTGAGACTGGCCATTGATAGGACTCTTCCATTACAACAAGAGAAGACTTGGCAATGCGGGTTAGATGTCAGGCAAACCCGTGGTGATTGGAGTGGAAAGATTAGGGAGCTATCTGAATATTTCTGTGTCTTTGTTTGTTTGTTTGTTTGTTTTCTTTGAGACAGAGTCTCACTCTGCCGCCCAGGCTGGGGTGCAGTGGCCCAATCTCGGCCCACAGCACCCTCCACCTCCTGGGTTCAAGCGATTCTCCTTCCTCAGCCTCCTGAGTAGCTGGGACTACAGGCGTCCACTACCACGCCCCGCTAATTTTTGTATTTTTAGTAGAGATGGGGTTTCACCATATTGGCCAGGCTGGTCTTGTACTCCCGACCTTGTGATCCGCCCGCCTTGGCCCCCCAAAGTGCTGGGATTACAGGCATGAGCCACCTCGCCTGGCTGGTGCTTCTGTTTTTTGGGGTTTTTTGTTTAAGTATTACCTCCTTGTTATGGATGAGAAACGACTTGGAGGGATCAGCTATTTTGTCCAAGTTCAGATGCCTAGTAAGTGGCTGAGCTGGATTTGCTGACTCCAAGGCCTCTGAGCGCCTGGATCACCTTTTTGCTGTTGCTTCCCCTCTGATGCAAAGCCCAATGCCTTGAGCACCCTGAGTGCCCGATCATTGTTGAGTAAGTTCTCTTAAGCAGCCAATCCTCAGGTGCAGCTAAACTTTCCATTGTAATTATACCTGTTTGCAGTTCTATGTTAGTCGTGCCATAAAGGAAGATAAATGCCAGGGACTCCGGAATTTCCTTTTTATGTTTTCATATTTCCAGTTGCTGTTTCATTTCACAGTAGCCTACGCAGAAGAGAAACCTGCCACTCTGACCCCCATCGGTGCACAGCAGGTGGATAAAGAGCAGAAGGTCCCAGTAGGGCCAGAACAGGCAAGGGCCGTGGGTCAGTTAGACTGGTCAGGCCCACAGCATCCCTCCCCTTCTTCAGCCTCCAGCCCCCTCTTCTTGTATTCTGAAAATGGTTTTGCAGCCCAGAATCTGCCTGGAGGGAACTCTCCTCAGGCTCCCAGCACAGACACAATCCTTCCAACTCTTGTCAGCAGAGCAGCGTTGGCGCCCAGTGCTGAGAAACCTCCACTCCAGCTTAGTCTGGAGCCTGCCAAAGGGCCCCCTGATCCAGTGCCCTACCCTGGCCTACTCTTCACCACTGTACCCTGCAGTAGATGCCTCGATATGTGTTGGTTCAGGTTAAACTCACTTCTTTACTCAGCAAGAGTAATTAGGGAAATTTTCCCATCTTATTATTCATGCATTTGGCATAAACAGCGATCTGGAGTTTTCCTTTGGGCTCAGTCAACTCCTTTGCATGGTTCACTTGCTCCAAAGGTAGAAGTCTTGCTCAAGGAATTTTGCTTCTACACAGTGTTCTTCAGGTGCAGAGGGATTCTGTTCTTGGCCTGCAACAGGATTTCTTTTTCATAAACATATTTTGCATATAAGTTCTTAGTCACTCTTTTTTATTGAGACTTTTATCGGGTAAGGGGAGTGGGTTTGACTGTCAAATTTCTCTGGCCGAAATTGTCCTTGCTCGATACTAACTAACGCTGCAGTATTTCTCCCCAGGAACTCCAGGCAGGCTTCCTGCTTTGCATGTGGCTTGTTCAAATTGGAGAGTGAGCAACAGAAGTACCAACCCCAGAGCCCAGCTGCAGGGACAGCGAAGCACCACGCATTGAATGGGACACACACTGAGCATATGTGAAAACCAGTTTGCTCACATTCTGCACCAGGCGACATGTGCAGACACAGAAGGACTCTGGTTTTGGAGTCCCACACCCACTGATACTGCATTCCCCACCCTGCTGTGCTGCTGCCAGCGCCTGGGCCTCACCCGGGCCCAGCTGTCAGTGGGCCACACATTTGGGAGAAGTTCCAGGGCTGTTCCAGGCAGCCTCAGCCACCAGTTCCTGCTGCTGCTGTCTCCTATTGGCTACCAAATCTGGCCACCTCTCTCCATGCCCCATTCCCACTCCTTAGGGCTGAGGCCATGTCTTGCCAGGACCGTTGCACCAGCCTCTTAGTTGGCCCCCTTGCTGCCTATATTGGTCCCTGCCACTTTACCCATTCTGCAGCAAGCAAGATTTTTCTAAATCACAAGTCTTACCATGTGATTCTCCTGCTTCATTGTCCAGAGGCTTCCTATTGTTCCCTAGTCGGAACTGCTTAATGGAGTGAGAGGGGGGCTTCTCGAAATTGATTGTGCATCCAGTCACCTCAGATTTTTTTTTTTTTTTTTTCAGACAGGGTCTTGCTCTGTTGCCCAGGCTGGAGTATGTGGTATGATCACAGCTCATTGCAGCCTTGACCTCCCAGGCTTAAGGATTCTCCTGCCTCAGCCTCCCAAGTAGCTGGGATCACAGGCGTGCACCACCAAACCTGGCTAATTTGTTGATTTTTTTGTTTCTCACCATGTTGCCCAGGCTGGTCTCAAACTCCTGAGCTCAAGCGAGACTCCAGCCTCAGCCCCCTAAAGTGCTAGGATTACAGGCATGAGCCACCTTGCCCAGCCACCTGGGGATCTTAACATGAAGATTCTGATTCAATAAATCTGCAATTCTGCATTTCTAACAAGCTTCCCGGGAACACCAGTGCTGCCGGTCTTTGTGCTACACTTTGAGGAGTAGGGGACTGAAGGGCCCCTGCTTGCCTCCCTGGCCTCATTTGTTGACACTTCCCCAACTCTGTTCCAGCCATGCCTCAGTTATTCCAGCTCCCAAAGTGCATCCTGCTTTATGCTCACTGCAAAGCCTTTGGACAGGCTGGCCTCCCTCCCCAGAGCACTCTCACCCTGGCCTGGCTGCTCCTACAGGATTGGAGATGGCGCTTCCCTTAGAAGCCTTCCCTGATTCTCTAAGCCCAGGAAACAAAGAGCATGTTTGTGGCCTGGGTGAGAATGATCTTTATGCTCAGTGACAAGGGGTGAGAGAGCTGGCCTACGAGGTGTAGGGGAGCAGCCAGAGGTTTCGTTCTAGAGCAGGTTCTAGGAAGAAGGTTGCTGTGTCACCTGGGAGGCGCGTCTGCCAGGTACCATCTGCTGAGTCCATTCCTGCCTGAGCAGTAAGGGCTCCTGAGGTCAGGACACTGGCCAAACAAGGTCAGCCTCACAGCTGCGTGTCTTCTCAGGTCAACCAAAAGTGCTGTCAGAGTGAGCAGGTTCATTACAGAGTTGTGAAAACCTTTTTCAGAAAGTTCTTTTCCAAGCACAGCTTGAGGGAGAGTTATAGACACAAGACTCTGCTGTAGACATTTTACTTCTTATTTTTCTGTCCTTATTTCCTTAAAAAAAAAAAAAAAACACCTTTTCTCTGGGATGTGCTTCCATTTTCTCTTTCTCAGGTTATGCACTCGGTTTTTTACATCCGTTTCAGTTATAAAGTTACTGCTTATGCAGGTTGGAAGTCTGCCATTCCTTGGCTAAAGAAATCCTGAATTTTGCTAGCATGCTCCTGCCAGGATCCCAGCACCAGACTCTCCTGGCCCTTCAGGGAGCTGAGAATGGAATCTGAAGCATGAGACATTGCATGGTCATGATGTACTGACCAGACCTGTTTAGCCGTGTGATTGCAGCTTGGCTAGGAACAGTGCCAGTTAGGTCTGGAACAAGTAAAACAACATTAGTTACACAGCAAATAAGTTTAGCAGCCGGGTAACAGCACCCAGGAAATGTTGAAAAGCATGTGACATAAGAAGAGATCTAATGTCGTTGTTTGCTACAAAAAATCTTTCTGCCCTCTAACTGTAAAAGGCGAGGAGTGCTTCCTTTCTGGATTTTATTTCCTCTTTTTCTTAAAGGGAACATCCAAGAGAAAGTATCCTCCTCTGCTCCCCCATGCCCGCCCCCTGGGATGTGTTAAGTCTGTTTTGCAGTGTCATAGTTACAGAGGTTGAATAATGTGTCTGCTTAAAACAGATAACAACTTCATGAAACTGCCAAGTTGAGTGAGATGTTCCTGTGTACTCAATAATTAGTAAGTGCTGTAGGAAGTTATATAAGAAAGTGGGGAAATTTGAGACATCAGTTCTTTTCCTCTCCGTCATAGAGAATCATACTCTGCCTTATGGGAAATTGACAGGAATGGATTGGATAAATTGTGGAAGAATATCATTTATGTGAAAGAGGAAAAGGGTTAAGCAAGGGCAGCTAAAATGTCTAGCCTTATTCATCTTCTTGAACTGACTTTGAAGCAGTATTTACCATGTCTGAAAGTGAGCTCTGTGCTCCGATGACATCGTCCAATCTCCAGGCCTTTCTTCATCTGCCCCCTGGTGGACCCAGTGCTGAAAAGAAAATTCAACACAAAAGCTCCCTGGAGAAAAGCTTGAGTCCAATAAGAAATGGCACCCCTTCTGTGTATCGAGGGACGCCTGCATTCTTCTCTTATCTTCATGAGAATCCTGTAAGATAGCAAATAATATTCTCACTTAAAATCAAACTAATGAGGCCAGGCGCAGTGGCGGACACCTGTCATCCCAGCATTTTGGGAGGCCAAGGTGGGTGGATCTCCTGAGCCCAGGAATTTGAGACCAGCCTAGGCAACATGGCGAAACCCTGTCTATGAAAAATACAAAAATTAGCCAGGCCTGGTGGCATGTGCCTGTAATCCCAGCTACTTGGGAGGCTGAGGCAGGAGGATCGCTTGAGCCCAGGAATTTGAGACTGTAGTGAGCTATGAAGTCACCAGAGCACTCCAGCCCGGACAACAGAGTGAGACCTTGTCTCAATCCAATCAATCAATCAAAATCAAACAATTCCAAAACATGGAACTCATATATACATCAACCTCTGTCACAGGGAAGATATATTTCCACATGGAAGTGTCCAGGCCCAAGCACTCAGTTTATCCCAAGCCTCCCAAAAGTTCTGTCATTATTTTCTATAGTTTGTATAATAAAAGCAATAGTTGTTTTTTTTTTTTCCATTTCCCAAATATGAAAGCATATAACTTAAGGACCCGCCACCTAGGTGTCCTCCAGTGTCCTGAAGCCTCTGGTCCTCTAGTGTCCCTGAAGTTCCTTGCAGTTGCTCACATTGCTCCAGGTCACCTCTAGGACTCCTGACCCCGCTGCCTCCACTCCTGCGTTTTCAGCCCATCCCTTCCAGCAAGCATGCTTCACCCCATTCTGAACACTATCTCGTTAACGGCAGCGAATCCACACAGGTCTGCAGCAACCTCAGTTCTTGCTTCCTCAGAGGAAAGAATTTGAGCAAGGGGCATAAGGCAGAGTGAGAGACAGAGGCAACTTTTAGAGCCACGTGAAAGTTTATTTAAAAGTTTTAGAGCAGGAACAAAAGGAAGTAAAGTACACTTGAAAGAGGGCCAAGCAGGGACATGAGAGATTCAAGCGCTGTGTGGCCTTTGACTCGGGGTCTTATGCGTTAGCATGCTTTGAGGGAGGGGGCGGTGTTACCTCTCCCTGGATTGTTCCCTTGGGGTGGGCTGTCCTGATGTGCAGTGGCCTGCCAGCACGTGGGAGGGGCCACAAACGCAGTGTGTTTACTGAAGTTGTGCACATGCGCAGTTGAGACGTTCTCCCATCTACCAATTAAACACCATCATTTTGCCTCTTACTGCGTATGCTTGAGCTCACTCACCCAAATCCTGAGATCTTGTCCGGAAGGTGCTAATCACCAGCTTCAGATATTTTCTATTGGGAAATTGCCTTTCCCTCGTGCTGGCTGTGACCAATTATTATTGGTCTAAAATAGAGAAACAGTTTAACAGCCGTCTGGCCATCCCCTGATGGCTGCCTGACATTCCTGGTTGCAGGGGCCCTCTCCTGCCCTGCTCACGTCTGCCTGACTACCTACTGTAGCGATCCTTCCTTCCTCACTGCCCCTTAGACACACAAGGCTGTGGAGTTTAGCAAACTTTACTAACGGTTAACTGGTGGAAAGAGACCAGCACAACACAGGCACTATCTTAAAATGGAAAATATTGGCCATGGCTTCCCTAAAAAGTAACCTATCGTTCTCCTTGCGGGGAGTTTCTTTTCTGATTGGTTGGAATCTGCTGGGCACCTCCTATCCCCTCTACAGATCCTTCTCCCCTATGGCCAGCCCCCAGCCCCCACATTTTTATCAAGGGCTTATAATGAGCCTTTGTGTTCTCTTCCTGCCACCCAAACCAGGCTCCCCACCTGGTTTTCCATATCTAGAAGCTCGCAGAGATGCTGTGGTTTCCATCCCCAACAACACAAATCACTACAGAAACTCTGAGATGGCTCTTCTGGGTCAGAATCATAGGTAGGGCTCTCACACAACCTCTGCCTAGAGCACCCCGGGAGTCTCCTTCCTATGATAGCATCCACTGGCTTTATCAGGTCACCCCGCCCCAGGCATCCTGGTAGACTCCTTTCCCTCTTCCCTCTGCCCTCCCCTCACCCAAGCTGAGAATCATTGCTCTAAGCTGACAGTCTAACTGCGGAAGCAGCATGGAACAAAGTGGGTTGGAATCTAGCTTCCCTATGAATAGCTCTACAACCCTGGGCAAGTTTCTGTCATGGATTTATCTGTTTCTGCAGCATGCATTTTCCCCTTTCCCAATTTATAGCCCCCTACCCACCGCTCCAGTTCCAGCGGGAATCCAGGTGGTCCTAGGAAGCTAACGAGTGTATTCCATTTCCCTGGCCACGGGGATTGGTTCAGGGACAGTGTGGTGGTTAATGTTAGGTGTCAACTTGGCTATGCTATGGTGCCCAGTTGTTTGGTCAAACACCAGTCTAGGTATTGCCAGGAAGGCATTTTTTAGGTGTGATGACTATTTAAATCAGTAGGCTTTCACTGAAGCACATTACCCTCCGTAATGTGGGTGGGCCTCCTGCAATCTGTTGAAGGCCTTAAGACTGAGGTTTCCTGAAGAAGGAATTCTCTTCAATCCTGCAACACAGACACTCTGCCTGAGTTTCCAGGCTGTTGGGCATGCTTTGTGGATTTTGGACTCCTGATGGCAAAATCAACTCTTACCTGAATTTCCAGCCTGTGGGCCTGTTCCTAGAGATTGCAGACTTGCCAGCCTCCACATTCGCATGAGCCAGTTCTTAAAATCTCTGCCCGCTGTCCCCATATGTACATTGGTTCTGCTTTTCTGGAGAGCCCAAATACAGGTAGGTGTGGCAGCCCTTTTTCTGGGAAGGCTGGGAGATACGGAGTCTCTTTCTCTGAATGGTAGAATTCAGACAGACATGGAATGGCCCCGGGTTTCAAGCTCTGGACCAGGCTCCCAGTGTGTCTGGAATTGGTGGGTTCTTGGTCTCACTGACTTCAAGAATGAAGCCACTGTAACTGTAACTGAGTGTTACAGTTCTTAAAGGAGGCGTGTCCGGAGTTTGTTCCTTCTGATGTTCGGATGTGTTCGGAGTTTCTTCCTTCAGGTGGGTTCGTGGTCTCGCTGGCTCAGGAGTGAAGCTGCAGACCTTCGTGGTGAGTGTTATAGCTCATAAAGGCAGTGCGGACCCAAAGAGTGAGCAGCAGCAAGATTTATTGCAAAGACCGAAAGAACAAAGCTTCCTCAGTGTTGAAGGGGACCCGAGCAGGTTGCCACTGCTGGCTCGGGCAGCCTGCTTTTAATCCTTTATCTGGCCCCACCTACATCCTGCTGATTGGTCCATTTTACAGAGAGCTGATTGGTCCGTTTTGACAGGGTGCTGATTAGTGCGTTTACAATCCCTGAGCTAGACACAAAAGTTCTCCAAGTCCCCACTAGATTAGCCAGACACAGAGCACTGATTGGTGCATTTACAAACCTTGAGCTAGACACAGGGTGCTGATTGGTGTATTTATAAACCTTGAGCTAGACACAGAGTGCTGATTGGTGTATCTACAATCCCTTAGCTAGACATAAAGGTTCTGCAAGTCCCCACTAGACTCAGGAGCCCAGCTGGCTTCACCTAGTGGATCCCACACCAGGGCAGCAGGCGGAGCTGCCCGCCAGTCCCGCGCCATGTGCCCGCACTCCTCAGCCCTTGGGCGGCTGATGGGACTGGGCGCCACGGAGCAGGGGGCGGCGTTTGTCAGGGAGGCTCAGCCACACAGGAGCCCACGGTTGGGGGAAGGCTTGGGCATGGCAGGCTGCAGGTCCCGAGCCCTGCCCTGCAGGGAGGCAGCTGAGGCCCAGTAAGAATTCAAGTGCAGTGCTGGCAGGCCAGCACTGCTGGGGGGCCCGGTGCACCCTCCACAGCTGCTGGCCCAGGTGCTAAGCCCCTCACTGCCCAGGGCTGGTGGCGCCAGCCAGCCACTCCGAGTGCGGGGCCCAGCGAGCCTATGCCCACCCGGAACTCACACTGGCCGGCGAGCACCACACAGCCCCAGTTCCTGCCCGCGCCTCTCCCTCCACACCTCCCTGCAAGCAGAGGGAGCCGGCTTTGACCTTGGCCAGCCCAGAGAGGGGGTCCCATAGTGCAGCAGCGGGCTGAAGGGCTCCTCAAGTGTGGCCAGAGTGGGTGCCGAGGCTGAGGAGGTGCTGAGAGTGGGCGAGGGCTGCTGGCATGCTGTCATCTTTCAATCCCCCCTCTAAATAGGACACCCCAACTGATGTTGGGAATTTGGCCGATGACTGTTCTAGCTACTTCCTGCTGGATAGGGGCGATGAAGGGGCCCTGCAGTTGTAGTGTCCTCCAGAGGGGAGCTCTCCAGGCCAGTGAAGGTGCCAGTGGATTGGTCCAGGGGTCCTCGGTAGAAGTAGTTAGTTGAACTCATTTGGGGTTCCATTTGTAAGACCATCTGTAGCTTGACGGCCTCAATTCTAGAGGAAACAAATTTGACAAGTTTAAAAATACAGGGTCCAAAGGCAAGTAACAGCAAGATGGCTGCCACAGGACCTAGAAAGAGGAGAAGCCATGTTGCCCAACTCCAGAGGTTGGTATAAGAATTTGAAAGGCATTGCCTGATTTCAGAAGCCTTTTCCTGTAAACGCCGGGTGGCATCTCATACTATCCCTGACTGGTTAGTGTAAAAACAACACTCTTCCCCTAAGAAGGTGCAGAGTCCTCCTTTCTCAGCAGTGAGGAGGTCTAGGCCTCGGCGGTTTTGGAGAGTCACTGCTGCCAGAATCTATTTGGGATTGTAGAGTAAGGATAGATTCATTATTTCTTGCAAACTGTCTGAGAAATCCTTTGAGAGTGTGTGGTAGTAGGATAATGAAGTAGATAAACCAGCTATTCCAGTTCCTGTAGCAGTAGCCATTCCTAACCCTATAAGTAGGGGTGTCAGTTGTATGGCTCTGCACTGATGGACTTGACCTTTGAGGGGTACTGATAGAGTCTGATTTCCTGGGGCAATGTTAATGTTGGGACTTAGAAAGACTAAGGTGCAGGTGCTGGTCCAGTTAGTGGGGAGGCAGATATAGGTCGATGTTCCACATAAGAAGAATATGACTTGGCTGGGTAGACAGAATTTTACCCTGGCTTTTAAAGGAATAGGGTACACTGTTTTTTCTTTACTATTTCTATCTCTCTCTTTCTCTGACTTCTTTGTCTCTCTCTTTCTCTCTGACTCCCTCTTTGTCTCTTCCTCTCTTTCCTTCTTTTTGTCTCTGTTTCTTCCTCTCTCTCTCTGACTTCCTGTCTCTTTCTCTCTTTCCTTTGACTCCTTCTCTTTGTCTCTCTGTTTCTTCCTCTCTCTCTTTCTGTCTCTTTCCTTTCTACTGGTCTTTCCCTGCCTCTGCCAGCTGCTTATGCTGCTGTTCTCCCCTCTTCTTCCCCTTTTTGATGGCTTTGGTAGTGTAAGACTGCCACCTCCTTGGGTTCCTGCACTGCATGCAATAACTCTGTAATTTCCTTGTGGTATTTAATGGGGGTTCCCCCAGAGGTTAGGAACTCCCTTTCTTTCCATATTGCAGCATGGGCATGTAGGATTAGATAAGCATACTTGCTATCTGTATGCACATTTATTCTTTTTCCCTTTCCCAGTTCTAAGGCTCGGGTTAGTGCCACTAGTTCTGCTAACTGGGCACTGGTCCCTGGGGAAAGAGGCTTACTTTCAATGTACAGTAATATACAGTTACATTACTAACTATGGCATAACCTGCCCTTCATATACCATTCTCCACAAATGAACTTCCATTGGCATATAGGTCAAGGTCAGGACTAGCTAAGGGGACTTCTAAGAGATCATCTCGGGTGGCATAAGTCTGGACTATCATTTGTTGGCAGTCATGCTCGATTGGTTCCCCATCCTCTGGGAGAAAAGTGGCAGGGGTGAGGGCCACGCACATGCGTATTTGAAAGTCCCTCAAGGAGTAGTGCCTGTATCTAAGTAGGCGGTTGTCTGATAGCCATAAACTTCCTTTGGCACCTAGTATGCCATTTACATCATGAGTAGTGCAGACAGTGAGATCCTTTCCTTGTATTATTTTGATAGCCTCTGACACTAAGACGGCCACCGCTGCAACTACCCATAAACAGTGAGGCCAGCCTTTTGCTACTACATCAATTCCTTACTTAGGTATGCCACTGGTTGTGGGGTTGTCCCACGACTCTGAGTAAGGACTCCAAGAGCTATCCCAGCTCTCTCTGTGACGTATAAAGAGAAGTTTTGTCCTGTGGGAACGCTTAAAGCTGGAGCTTGTACTAGGGCCTGCTTTAAGGTTTTGAAGGCTGTTTCTGCCTCTGATTCCCATTCGACTAGATGAGTATTTGCCCTCTGGGTCTCCTTAATTAGAGTATAGAGGGGCCTGGCTATCTCACTGTATCTGGGGATCCATAGTCGGCAAAAGCCGGTGATTTCAAGGAATCCCCGCAACTGTTTTCATGTCTTAGGGTGAGGACAAGCCAGTATAGGCTGTATTCGTTCCTTGCTGAGGGCCCTGGTCCCTCTGGCTAAGATTAGGCCTAGATACTTGACCTGCTGTAGGCAAGGCTGGGCCTTCAACCTAGACGCCTTGTACCCTTGATTAGCTGGAAAGTTCAAGAGACCTAGAGTAGCCTGCTGGCATGAGGCTTCCGAACTGGTAGCCAAAAGTAAACCATCCACATACTGAAGGACCAGAGTGCCTGGACTTGAGAAGTGGCCTAGATCTTGGGCCAGTGCCTGAGCAAATAGATGAGGGCGATCCCTAAACCCTTGGGGTGAGACCGTCCATGTAAGTTGGGACGTGTGCTCTGTGGGATCCTCAAAGGCAAAGAGAAACTGGGAGTCAGCGTGCAGGGGAATACAGAAGAAGGAATCCTTCAGGTCCAGAACAGTGAACCATTCTGCTTCCTCTGGTATTGGAAAGAGCAGAGTATAGGGGTTGGGTACAACTGGATATAGAGGAATTACTGCCTCATTGATGAGTCTAAGATCTTGCACTAGTCTCCACTGACCATTCAGTTTTTGTACTCCTAGAATTGGGGTGTTGCAGGGACTGCTGCATTTCCTTACTAAACCTTGAGCTTTTAAATGTTTAACAATATTCTGTAATCTTTTATGAACTTCAGGCCTTAAGGGATATTGCCTTTGATAAGGAAAAGTGGTGGGATCTTTTAACCTGATTTGGACTGGGCGGGCATTTTTTTGCCCTTCCAAATTGTCCTTCCAATGCCCAGACTTCAGGGTTGATTCCCTCCTCAAGTAGGGGACAACAAATGGGTAACTTGTTCCCCATATTCATGTAGATAATAGCTCCAGCCTTGGCTAATATATCCCTCCCTAATAAGGGTGTGGGACTTTCAGGCATAACAAGAAAGGCATGTGAAAAGAGCAAAGTCTCCCAATTACAACTGAGGAGTTGAGAGAAATACCTGGTTACAGGCTGTCCCAGGATTCCTCGGATGGTAACGGACCTTGAGGACAGTCATCCAGGACAGGAGATTAACACTGAGAAGGCTGCGCCAGTCAATTTCCTGGCCCTCAATAGTTAAACATACCCGGGGCTCAGTGAGGGTGATGACATGAGCTGGCGCTTGCCCCGGGCACCCTCAGTCCTGTTGTTGGATCATCTGGTTGGGGGCTTCTGACCCAGGGAACCTTTGTCCTCTGGGGCAGTGTACCTTCCAGTGATTGCCTTGGCATAGTGGACATGGACGAGGGGGCAGCCTGTTTCTCATTGGACAATCTTTTTTAAAGTGTCCTAGTAAACCACACTGATAAGCCCTACCAGGGGATTGGCCTGCTCCATTTTCTGTCCTCTCTGAACCACCAAGGTTTGTTTGTCTGAGGGCCATGACTAAGGCTGCAGCCTTTCTCTGATCTCGCTTTTCCTTTTGGGCCTGTTCCTCTTGGTCCCTATTATAGAACACCGAGGTTGCCAGGTTTAATAATGCCTCTAGATTTTGTTCAGGGCCCAGGGCTTGCTTTTGGATCTTTCTCCTGGTATCTGCGGCTGATTGGGTAATAAACTTATCTTTTAGAATCAATTGACCCTCGAGTGATTTGGGTGACATGGGAGTGTATTTTCGTAAGGCCTCCCGTAGCCACTCGAGGAAGGCAGAAGGATTTTCTTCCTTTCCCTGAGTTATGGTGGACATCATTGAATAATTCATGGGCTTTTTTCTAATTCTCCTTAGTCCTTCTAGAACACAGGTCAACAGATGTTTACGACTCCAGTCCCCATGATCCGAGTCAAGGTCCCAGTGGGGATCCATGCTGGGGATGGCTTGCTGACCAGTAGGGAATTTGTCCCTTTCTTTAGCTGTCATTTTATCATTTACTTTACTAAGATACCAGGTATCTCCAAACTCTCGGGCTACAGCTAAAGCCGCATTCATTTCATTAAAGGCCAGGGTTTGATCTAACAGTGGCATGACCTCTCTCCAAGCAAGGTCAAAGGTTTGCCCTAGACCCTGTAGGACATCTATGTACCTATCAGGATCATCTGAAAACTTCCCCAGGTCTGCCTTGACCTGTTTTAAATCAGAGAGGGAGAAGGGGACATGTACCCAGTTTGGGCCAAATTCCCCTACCCCTACAGCTTGAAGGGGACATAACCAATACCCCGGGGGGTTTTGTGGTCCTTTGGAGATTCCTTTGCTTATTTCCTTCTGGGCAGGGGAGATTAGAGGAGGATTATCATTAATAGGAAGGGGAGCTGTAGGGAGGCTAGGATATGGGGGTAAGCTGACAGGTCCTCCTGTGGGATGTAAATTGTAAGCTTTGCATAGTTGTGTATTTTCCCTCAATGAAAAGAAAGCTTGGACATAAGGTATTTCACTCCATTTGCCTTCCCTCTTACAGAAAAGGTCAAGCTGCAGGATAGTATTGTAATTTGTACTTCCCTCAGGTGGCCATTTTTCCCCATCAGAGAGAGAATATTGGGGCCAAGCTATAGTGCAGAAAAAAATAAGCCACCTCTTTTTCAGGGTTTGTGGGTCAAATTAGTCCCAATGGCTTAGGATGCATTTCAAGGGTGAGCCTGTTGATGCCTGAGTGTTTCCCATCTGAAAGACAAAGCCACCCGCGGTTTTGGTTTGTTTTGTTTCTCCCCGTCCAAGAACCCTCAACGGTCCCTGGACCCTGCTGATCGGAATAGTTGCGCTCACCGACGCAGCAGCAGAAACAACCCCTGCCCAAGAACCCGCAACGGTCCCTGGACCCAGATGATTGGAATAGTTGCACTCACCGACGCAGCAGCAGAAACACTAGTTTTCCTCCCAGATCACATGGAGGACCGAGGAAGGTCGGATTTAGTGGCCCTTACCAATGCATTCTTGAAAACCTGCACCCTTGCCTGTCCTCCTAGACCACAAGGAGGACCAGGAAAAATTGGATTTAGTGGCCCTTACCGACACATTCTCGAAAAACTGTTAGAGTCCTAAGCATTCTCCTGTTAGTATTGGGACTTTACCCCTGTCCTATAATGATGTTATGCCCCAAAAATGAAGTGGAGGGCCATACCCTGAGGGAGGGAAGGGATGTCCAGGGTTGGAAGAGTGACACCTTTTGTCCTCACTTACATGAATAAGAAGGATACAATTTCTGAGGCTCCCTATATCATACCTTCAGGAATAGCTTTTGTTAGGCCTGCTTGTCTGAGGACAGATCCTAAAATTCCAGAAAAGATAGTACCCCCCTGCCAAGATTGTGCCACTGCACTCCAGCCTGGGCAACAGAGCAAGACTCCGTCTTGAAAAAAAAAAGATATTAAAATAAAAATAAATAGGCTGAGCACGGTGGCTCACGCCTGTAAACCCAGCACTTTGGGAGGCTGAGGCGGGCAGATCACGGGGTCAGGAGATCGAGACCCTCCTGACTAACATGGTGAAACCCCGTCTCTACTAAAAATACAAAAAAATTAGCCGGGTGTGGTGGCGGGTCCCTGTAGTCCCAGCTACTTGGGAGGTTGAGGCAGGAGAATGGCATGAACCTGGGAGGCAGAGCTTGCAGTGAACCAAAATCAGGCCACTGCACTCCAGCAACAGAGGTCCTCCTGTGGGATGTAAATTGGGCGACAGAGCAAGACTCCGTTTCAAAAAAAAAAAAAAAAAAAAAAGAACTTACTCAGGTAACCAAATAGCACCTGCACCCCAATAATTTATGGAAAAATAAATAAAAAATAAACGCAAAGCAATAGCGTTAGTAAGGGCACTTGCAGAATACCTACCAAATATCATATAAAGTTTAGAAACATACAATAATCAATACATTATTTGGGGCTATATCAAGGTAGAAAACCACAGGAATGATACACATAAAATCAGAAGAGTGGTTATTCTTTGGAGGAGGAGGATGCCATTCAGAGGGGTACCCAAGAGTATATAACAATGATTCATATCCCCATCTAGTGCTGGTTACACGAATGTTTGTTTTTATCCTTACATTACACGTTAGATTCTTTTATATGCGTGAAACGTAGTATTTTTGTCGTAGTAAAATCTACAGAACAAAATTTAGCACTTTAACAGTTTTGAAGTTTACAGTATTGTGGCATTAACTACCTTCACCTTGTGCATCCATCCACCACTATTTCCAGAAGGTTTTCATCATCCCAAACTGCTTTTGGTATCATATCCAAGAAATCATACCAAGTCCAATGTTATGAAGCTTTTGCTCTGTTTTCCTCTGTTTTAATTTTAATCTTTATATTTAGGTCTTTGATCCATTTTGCGTTAATTTTTATATGCGGTGTAAGGTAAGGGTTCAATTTCATTCTTCTGCATTACACGTTTTTAAACACAAACAAAATAAAAGAACAAAAGGAACCCTGGCCATTTACAAATGAAGGTATTGGGATAGAGGTAAAGTAACATGCTAAGCTCAGACAGCTGATAAAGGCAGCAGGGGCTGGAAGCCAAATCCTGTCGGCCTGGCAAGACGACTGTGGCCTCATACGCAACAGCTGCGAACACGGGTCTGCGCCCCCCCCCCCTTCCCTGCCCACGACTCCGGGACTCTAGCTCCTCCCCTTTCCCCACCGCACAAGGGGCCGTCGTCGCACGTGGCTCCGGGGCTTTCGGGCGCTGAAAAACTGGCGATGCGGGTGGGCGGGAAAGCCCGGAAAACTTTGGCATGATATGGACCGTAGGTAACTGGTTGTGCGGCATGGACTCCAGCTCCGGTGCGCTGTGATACCCAGGCCCAGTTTTCCCTCACGCTCCAGGCCGGGGAGGAGCCCGGGGCCGCTCAGAAAGTCCTGCGCACGCGCGCGTGCCCGGCCCGGATTGGCTGCTCGGAGCGGCGAGGGGCTTGGCGGGAGCTTCCAGTCGCTGGGGAGCGGAGAGCGGCACCATGGCTCCGCGGCGGCGGGCGCGCCCTCACAGGTCTGAGGGGTAAGTACTGCCGACCCTCGGTGCTTGGGGCCGGAGACCAGCTTGAACTGCTTCCTCGCCTGCCGCGGTTTGCGCCTCCCGGCGCTGTTCGTGCTCCACTGTGGAGCTCGCCCGAGTGGCCAATCGCCCGGGTCCCCGGCTTCCTCGTCAGTCTAGTGGGGATAACGGTGATCCCACCCGCACGGGCCTATCGGGGCCTTACACTGCCTGGCGGGTGGGAGAGACCTTAGCCAGTGTCGTGTCGTTTTGTAGGGGGGCAGTGCCGTCCAAAGTAGTGAGTCTCAAAGTGCTAGCTTGAAAGCAAAATATTCAGCAAATACTTATTGCCTACGATTTGCCAGACTTTATGTTAGTGGAGTTTACTCTGACTGGAAATCAGTTTTCTTATTTTGAAGACCCTGGTGTTTTCGTACTGCAAACCACAGACCTTAGTAAACTGGAGCACAAATCCGGCTGGGGGACTAAGCTGCCGCTTGCGGTTCTCCGGGATGGGTCATGGGTCGAGCAGTTTTTGTTTACAAAAAAAGCGAGCGTTTGGTCGGTTGTAAAGCGCGCTCTAGAATGCTGGTCGCTGATTGGTTGGCGAATGGCCATCCGAGGCCCGGCCCGGATCTGGCGGGAAGGGTCTCGGCTTGCTGCAGACGATGCACAAAACCATAGCCAAGACGATCTGAAGAGAACAGGAGTTCCCCCGGGCCTGGGAAGGCTGCCTGGAGAAGGAGGTGCTGGTGGATGCGGAGTTAGGGTGGAAAAGCTGGAGCGGGACGCCGCAGGTGGGTGGGGAAACCGAGACCAGACTCCTGTGGCCAGTGGAGGAGAATGAAGACTCCCCCAGGGCAGAAGAGGAGTAGAAAAGAATGTCCGCCTTCAATGTCAGCTGAAAAGAGTTTATCTGAAAGGCTAGTGGTTTTTGTTGTCTTTTTTTTTTTTTTTTTAACATTTTTGGGTTTGAGACTCATGAAGTCTGTTCATGCCTCCTCCCAAAACACACTAATGCACATACAACAGAATTTTTTTGTTGTTGAGACGGAGTCTCACTCTGTCGCCCAGGCTGGAGTGCAGTGGCGCAATCTCCGCCTCCCAGGTTAAAGCGATTCTCCTGCGTCAGCCTCCAGAGTAGCTGGGATTACAGGCGCTCGCCACCGTGTCCAGCTAATTTTTGTATTTTTAGTAAAGACGGGGTTTCACCGTGTTGGCCAGGATGGTCTCGATTTCCTGACCTCGTGATCCGCCCGCCTTGGGTTCCCAAAGCGCTGAGATTACAGGCATGAGCCACCGCGCCTGGTTTACCTGTGGGTTGTCACAGAGGTTTCTATCCCTCAGAAGCTCCACCTCGACTCCAGCCTAAGGCAAGGAGGAACCTTGACTTTTTTTTTCTCCCCCAAGAAAGGACAAGACAGCTCAAAGAGTTTAAGAAGTTTATGTGGTCTAGTGTGTAGTTGTGTTTCTGTTACTTGGCTATGTGACCCTTGGTAAGTCACTTAAATTTTCTGAACCCCGGAATCATCATCTATAAAATTGCCATAAAACCAATACTTGTCTTACCTGCTTCCTTAGGTTTCATGAATTAAGTAAATAAATCATGAACTTGTTAGAAATGCAGAATCCCAGATCTCACCCCAGAGGGACTGAATCAGACACTTCTGGGGTGGTGCCAAGCAACCTGTTTAACAAGCCCTCCTGAGAATTTTGATGACACTCAAGTCTGGGAACCACTGCTCTGAACAGTTTTCTAACTTTTTTTTTTTTTTTAACTGTGATTCACACTAATGATGTTTTACATCACAGTACATGTGTGGACACATCCACACATAAAACAAAAGGCTTGTGAACATAGTATATCCAGTGCAATGTTTCATTTTATATTTTCCTTTTTTGCTGTTTGTTTTTTTAAAATGCTGGCTTGGCAATCTTAAAGGACATTATAGGACAATTGATGTGATTTGGGTATGGACTGTAGATTAGCTTATGGTATCAGTGTTAAATTTCTTGATTTTAGAAATTGTACCATGAATATGCAGTATAATGCCCTCTTAGGAAAGACATATTGTAGTATTTAGGGGTGGAAGTGCACAGTATCTCCAGACACACACACACACACTCACACACACAGCACATGAGTAAAGGGCATACAGAAGGTCCTGGTACTATGTTTGCAACTTTTCTGTGAGCTTGAAATTATATCAGATAAAAGGATACTAAAACATTGGTTTAGACTAAGCTGATTTTGCTATCTACAAATGAGAAAAATATGGCTGCAATCTGCATGGCATATTTTAAAGTCGAATTATGTACTGTATTATCCCGGAGTATTCCCCCATACCCTTGTACAATGCCTGGTTGGTGGAGGATAGTCTGTACATATTCACTGACTCCTGGCACTATTATTAGTAATAATAATATATAATAACTGCCACTGTTATTTCCCGTTTTTATTATAGTCACCATTGTTACATCTGTTTTCTTGAAGCTTGTTGAAGATATATATACAACTTTATCATTTGAAGCTATGGTCCAACTGAGAGAGTGTGAAGGGAGGTCGAGGGCAGGCCCTGGATTTGAACTGATGTAAATTTTAATGCGGGCTTGTCTCCCTCCTGGCTCCGTGTTGCTGTGGGCAAGCATACATCTGTAACATAGGATTCACTTCTACCTTATAGGACTGTTAGAATTAAATGAGAAAAGGACGTAGGAGAGCAGGCACAGGATGGAGTAGGTGTCGGGGCTTAACGTTCGCCTACCTCCCCCTTGTTCAGCTCTGCAGAGAATGTCAATCACTGCTGATTGGTTAAGGCCTCAGGGAAAAAGTTAACAGCAGGATTCCAACTTTTACATGTCCCTGAGGGGGAGAGGTATGTTATTTTATACATTGGTGGTAGAATTTGACCTACAAAAAATAAATTTGTGGAATATTGGTTCTTTTTTTTTTTTTTTTTTTTTTGGTAAAAACGCGTGGAAAGGGTCATAACTATGGTGTTTCCTCAGTTATTTTAACTATTTCCTAACTCTTGTGTTTTTTTGCTGTTTAATAGCACAAGACGTTCAAAGAACACTTTAGAAAGAACACATTCCATGAAAGATGTAAGTTATCTTTTTGTGTTGTGGTTTTCTCAAAATTGACAGTACAAAATAACATTTTTTGGGTACCTCAGTTTTGTAGACTTCACTTGGCAAGTTCAGTGTTTATTGTAGTGAAAAAGTGTGTGCATTTTCCTCACACTTTTTCCGGTGTAGTGGATAAAATGACTTTTGTTAATGTTTTAGAATTTCCTTTATTTCTGAGCCTAGTTTGGTTTTATTTTCGTTTAGACAATTGACTTCATGTAACAACTGTACAGTGCTGTAAGCTTTTTTCACTTAAAGCCATTTCTCCTCATTGTACTTTTCAAGAATTGTTTGATTTCGTGATACTCCACTTAGTTCACATTACAGGTTTACTTTTCTTTAGAGTCTTAGAATAAATGTATGTTAAAGGCATGTATATTTCTTTAACTATCTTGATAGCTAATTCCAATTTTTTTTTTCCAGTGGCTTGTGTGATTGACATTGTAATCTCACATTAACAGTGTATGACAGTGCCAGGCACCCCAGAAGGAGTTCCTTCTGCTTGTTCTGCCCTGGGCTTTCTCTGTCCTGCATAGTCAACCCCAGCCTGCAGAGGATTGCTCTCTTCCCCTCTGGGAAACCCTGGGATCCCCCTGCAGGGTTTTGCTCAGCGCTCTGCTCCCACCCCAGCATTACTTCACGGGTTCTTTGGGTGGATTTCTCTCAGCTGTCCTGCCTTACCCCTGCCGTTGGTAGCCAAAGTACAGTGTGCCTCGGAGGGATTTCTGTAAGCTCCAGCCTTAGCTGGAAGCCCAGAGTGCCTGGAATGGATTCAGCTTTCCTGTCCTTCCCTCTGCAAGGCAGTGCCTTACATGTGGTGGAGGCCCCCTATGCCTTGGGAGGGGCTGGAAGACCTGCCAGCTCTCTCTGCATTCCACCCCCAAGCACTCCAGGAATGATTCTTTCACTGGGGGCATCTGAATGGTAAAGTTTTTGTATGGTTTGCCAATTTTATTTGACCTCCTTTATACCTTCCAGAATTTTCTTATTTTTGTATCTGTTAATAGTACCCTTCCACATTTTCCGGAACTACCATGAAAGTTTTTCTCATTTTATATATGTTTTCATGTTTCATTAGATTTGGGGTAGCAGACTTCATGGGTGTATCAGTATATTGAACTATAAACCCTGGTGTCCTTTAGTCAGGAGTTTTTACCCATGTGTACCCTTAAAACTGTTTATGAACTTTTGGGTATATGGGCATATTTCTGGAGACAGGACCCATTACTTTCCCTAGGTCAGAGTTTTAGGCAAACTGGCCCATGGGCCAAATCTAGCCTGCCACCTGTTTTTGTATATCCCTGCAAGCTAAGAATGGTTTTTACCTTTTTTAATGGTTGAAATAAAATGAAAAGACTATGTCATAACATGTGAACATGATATGAAATTCAAATTGCAGTGTTCAAAAGTCAAATTGTATTGGAACACAGCCATGCTCATTCTTTTCTGTGTGGTTACTGTCTGCATTCACGTGACAGTGGCTGAGTTAGTAGTCAAAACAGAAACCTTATGGCCTGCAAAGCCTAAAATAATTTACTTTCTCTTCCTTTATAGAAAAAGTTTGCCAATCCATGCCTTAGGTTATCAAAAGATTCTGTGTCCCCAAAAAGTGTTAGCTTGCTTCTTTCTTTTTATTTTAACTGAAACATTGTAATTGTACACATTTGTGGGGTACGATTTGATCTTGCCATATGTGTCTATGTTGTATAATGACCCAATCAGGGTAGGTAGTGAATCCATCACCCCATGCATAAGGATTGCTTCCTTAGGCAGCAGTGATTACAAGAATATTCTTGCCGCATAAATCAACCTATTGTTCTTTGTGAGAGCCAACTCAATGACTCAACTTTATTCACTTTTAGAAAGCTGGTCAAAAGTGCAAGCCTATTGACGTGTTCGACTTTCCTGATAATTCTGACGTTTCAAGCATTGGCAGGCTGGGTGAAAATGAGAAAGATGAAGAACCTTATGAGACCTTTGGTTAGTACTTTAAATCTTTATCCTAACATAACTCTAAAGCAACAACATTTAGGCCAGATATAATAAAAAATAGAAGTATCTTCATATACAAAAATGAGTTGCCTGCATGTAAATGTAATGTTCTCTGGGGAGTACCTGATAATTTGAATTAATTTTTCTCACTTACAGGTACATTGAAACTAAGAACGTTATCAAAGCGGCCCTCTTCTAGTAGTATTCGTTAACAATCCGGTCACATGAGGACACTTACTATAGTACTCTGTAACAAGAGGAACATAGAATACATTTCTCACTTCACTCTACCATTTGATAGAGCCATTAATTTAGGGAGGAGAAGAGTATGGGTAATTTTCCTTTGTGCTAAACTCATGGAGGCAGGGGATGCTTTGGGAGAGCCAGTGGGAGAGCTTCACCTGTGTTCCTTGGAGTGTGAGGTAAAAGGTCAGTACCTGGCTGGCCAGGAGTGTATGAGTTGTCATAGTGGGCTGCTTGTGTCACTGGGCACTCCAGAAGCCAGAAATGACAGAGAAAATGCCATTTGCCTCCACATCTAGAACTTCAGTAGTCAGGCATTTTTGCTGGAATAAGTTTTTTTTTTTTTTTTGAGACGGAGTCTCGCTCTTTCACCCAGGCTGGAGTGCAGTGGCGCAATCTTGGCTCACTGCAGGCTCTGCCCCCCAGGGTTCACGCCATTCTCCTGCCTCAGCCTCCCGCGTAGCTGGGACTACAGGCGCCCGCCACCTCGCCCGGCTAATTTTTTTTGTATTTTTAGTAGAGACGGGGTTTCACCGTGTTAGCCAGGATGGTCTTGATCTCCTGACCTCGTGATCCGCCCGCCTCGGCCTCCCAAAGTGCTGGGATTACAGGCGTGAGCCACCGCGCCCAGCCTGCTGGAATAAGTTTTAAGAGAATTTTGAAGGCTTTGGTTTAATTTTTTGTTAAAAGAAAGTATTATACATTTTATAAGGTGAAATATTCACCAGAATAATGTCTTTTATTATGACTTGATAAAAATGTCCTATTTGTCTAAAATCTAAATCTAAAAGATCTGAACCTAAAACCCCATAATTTTAAAAATGGAAATGGATTCACATACCATAAAATTCACCCTTTTAAAGTGTACATGTCATGGGTTTTTAGTTTATTCACAAGGTTGTACAACCGTCTGCATTATCTAATTCCAGAAAATTGTTACCCTGTAGAGAACCCTGTACCCATGAGTGGTCACTCCCTCCTCCCCCTTCCTTCAAGCCCCTGGCAGCCATGAATCTCCTTCCTGTCTCTACGGATTTGCCATTTCTGGACATATCAGTGGAATCCTAGACTCTGGTTCTTTGTGATTGGCTTCTTTTACTTAGTTTGTGTTTTCAGGGTTTGTCCATGTTGTAGCGTGTATCTACCTCGTTCCTACAAGTTTTTATAGCTCAGTGATACTCCATTGTTTGGATATACCACAGCTTGTTACCCATTTATCAGTTACATTTGGGTGGTTTCTATTTTTTGGCCGCTATGAGTAATGCTGCTGTGAACATTTATGTATGAGTTTTTGTGTGGACTTTTTTCACTTCTCTTGGGCATATAGTGGGAGCAGAATTGCTGAGTCCTATGGTAATTCTATTTTTAACTTTTTGAGGAACTGTTTTACAAAGCAGCTACACCACTTTACAATTCCATGGCAGTGTATGAGAGTTCCCGTTTCTGCACACCTTCACCAAAACTTACTGAGTTTTTTATTCTAGCCATCCCAGCACCTCATTGTGAGTGTGAGTGTGTGTGGTGGGGTATGGGTGGTAAAATATAGTTTACCATATTAACCTTTTTTAAGTTATTAACTCTGTAGCAGATAAATACATTCACGTTGTTGTGCAACCATCATCACCATCCATCTCCAGAACTTTTTCATCTTTCCTAACTGAAATGCTCTACCTATCAAACAACTTCCTGTTCTCCCCTCCCCTCAACTGGCAACCATCATTCTGTTTTCTAGGACTCTGATGTAAAAGGAAACATAGAATAGTTGGTTCTTTGGTAACTGGCCTATTTCACTTAGCATAATGTCTTCGGGGTTTATCTGTGTTGTAGCCTGAGTCAGAATTTTTTTTTTTTTTTTTGGAGACAAAGTCTTGCTCCGTCACCTAGGCTGAAGTGCAGTGGCGCGATCTCGGCTCACCGCAACCTCCACCTCCCGGGTTCAAGCAATTCTCCCTGCCTCAGCCTCCCGAGTGGCTGGGATTCTAGGCGCCCCCCCGCCCCCACCCCCCACAACCACCACCACCACGCCTGGCTAATTTTTGTATTTTTCAGTAGAGATGGGGCTTTGCCATATTGGCCAGGCTGGTGTTGAACTCCTGATCTCAGGTGGTCCACCTGCCTCGGCCTCCCAAAGTGCTGGGATTACAGACGTGAGCCACTGTGTCCAGCCAGAATTTCCTTTTTAAGCTGAAGAACAGTCTGTATGTACCACATTTTATTTATCTATTCATCTGTTAATGGACCCTTGGGTTACTTCTGCTTTTTGACTGTGAATAATGCTGCTATTAATACTAACATGAGTGTATCAATATCTGTTTGAGTCCCTGCTTTCTTCTCTTTTGGGCATTTACCCAGAAATGGAATTGCTGGATCGTATATATTTTATATTTTCAGGAATCACCATTTCCACAGTGCCTGTGTTCCCACCAGCAGTGCCCAAGGGTTTCAGTTTCTCCACATCCTTGCCTGTATTTGTTTGTTTCTGTTTGTTAAATAATAGCTAACCTAAGCTTAGGGTGTGAAGTACTATCTCACTGTGGTTTTGATTTGTATTTCCCTAATTACTAATGGTGTTCAGCACCTTTTCAGTGTGCTTATGGCTGACCATTTGCTTTTTTTTTCCCTTTGACCTTCTGATACGTGATTATTGGCCATTTGTATATTCTTTGAAGAAGTTTCTGTTCACCCTTTGCCTGTTTTTAAATTGGATTATTTGTCTTTTTATCTTGAAGTTGTAAGAATCCAGTTTATATGAGTGGTTGTCTGTGGACATTTGGGATTGTTCTATTTCTTTTTTCCACCCTTGTTATTCACAGCAATAGAGTAAATAAATCCCTTTGCCTCGTTGAGGGCAATACAAAGTAAACTACTAACTTAAAAATTGTGCAGTTGATATGTTCATTATTTAAGCAGCTGTTTAGTTGAAAAAATGCTGAAGTTTGCACTGTCATGCTAAACTTTGAGCATGAAGAAATGGTTGCTTGGCTCTTACCAGGCCCCCTTACAGCAGTTCAGCTCTGTCACTACTGGCCACCTCTTCTCCAAGCTCTCTACCCCTGCGATAAGTCCTGGGTCTCTCCTGTTACTCCTCTTTCCTGAGCACCCGCTAGGAGCATCTTTCTCCTCTTAGCATCTTCTTTCTGTGCCTTTCCACCAAGTTCATTTGCTCTCCTTCTCTTTTATCTTCTTCCTCATTCAGGGTATCTTTTTATGCTATCTAAAGGCTCTGGCATCCCAGAGTAAAGCAGAGAGGAAGTAAGGGAGGCCTGGAATCGCCCCAAAGGGCTTTTCATTAAAAAATACTGAGTGCCCACTATATGCAGGGTACTTTGTGAGGTGACCTCTCTAGGCCTGTAGAGTTTATAGTTTAATGCAGTGGTCTCTCATGCAGAGTGTATGACACCTGACAGGGATGAGGAAAGAAAATATTAGACTGCCGATTTATATTTTTATCTCATTAAAATTTCCCCAACCTGGGCAACATAGTGAGACCCTGTCTCTACAAATAATTAAAAAGTTACCTGGGCATGGTGGCATGTGCCTGTAGTCCCAGCTATTTGGGAGGCTAAGGCAGGAAGATCGCTTGGGCTCAGGTGCTCCAGGCTGCAGTGCGCTGAGATCGCACTACTGCACTCCAGCCTGGGCAACAGAGTGAGGCCCTGTTTCAAAAACCAAAAATAATTCCATATAAGTGCAGTAATAAAGGTTTATTATTCATAAATATTCATGTATTTATTGGTGATAGGGTTTAAAATTTTTATTGTTGAGGTGTGAGATCAAAAACATTTGGGAAGTGGCCTGTGTAATTGATTTTGATTTTGTTAGTTGAACAAAGATTGTTTTGTACTCCATTGTAAGGGAATAAACTTCAGTACTGCCCAAATAGCCAGACTTTTAAAGTTGTGCTTCTTTTTTGTCTTTTGAAAGATCCTCCTTTACATAGCACAGCCATATATGCTGATGAAGAAGAATTCTCCAAACACTGTGGACTGTCTATCCCTTCAACTCCTCCAGGAAAAGAAGCAAAAAGAAGGTACTGGTGTATTTCAAGCAATTGTTTATTCACGGTTAATGGGATTTCTGAGAAACTCTTTAAGATAGAAGCTAATAAAACAAAAGCGTTTTAAGATCCTTTGAGCCAACTTGTTATGCTTTTTCTCAAGAGAACTGAGGCATAAAAACTTTATTAATAACTGACAATTACTTATGACAATTATAATAGCTGTGATAAATGACAGAATTCACACCTGATTATCCTAGAAATCATGCCTGGGAAGATAATTTAGCTTTGAGTCAAATAAGAAAGGAGGGAAAGATTTTACAAGCATAGACTTTTAGGTGATTTTTGGGAGGTTTCCTTCATTTACAAATTCTCTAATTATCACAAATGAGATGTTTCCTTGTATATGGTAGGTGGTAATTACAAAGCAATAAAAAGCCTGTTTCAGATGCATTGTCCCTGAGGTGCATTGGTTTGAGTCTTTCAGATTTGTGTGAAGCTATAGGTCCAAAAAATCTCTATAAAAATGATTTCATAGAGAAAACTTGGGAGCAAGTTATATAATGCAGAAGAACTCTTCAATAACTAGTACTCATTTTAAATTATTATCTAGAGCAGCTCTTTGACTTAGGGACCTCTGTTGGGTAATAGGTCAGTTCTAGTTACTAAATGTATTTACCAAGTATCAAAAGTGCAGTGTTTTTTTGTTTGTTTGTTTTTTTGAGATGGAGTCTTGCTCTGTCGCCCATGCTGGAGTGCAGTGGCGCAATCTAGGCTCACTGCAAGCTTGGCCTCCTGGGTTCACGCCATTCTCCTGCCTAAGCCTCCCGAGTGGCTGGTACTACAGGCGCCCGCCACCACGCCCATCTAATTTTTTTTGTATTTTTAGTAGAGACGGGGTTTCACCGTGTTACCCAGGCTGGTCTCAATCTCCTGACCTCGTGATCCACCTACCTCGGCCTCCCAAAGTGCTGGGATTACAGGCGTGAGCCGCTGCACACGGCCAAAGCTGCAGTTTTAAAACAAATATCCCAGCTGGGCAGAAATCTGAGAAGTCATTTTGAGATTGTCTACACTAGGGAAGTTTTATAGTACTTGGTTATTTTGGAGACTCCAGCTTTTTTGTTTGTTTTTTGTTTTTTTTTTTTTTGGTTGAGATGGAGTCTCGCTCTGTCACCAGGCTGGAGTGCAGTGGCGCCATCTTGGCTCACTGTAACCTCCGCCTCCCAGGTTCAAGCAATTCTCCTGCCTCACCCTCCCGAGTAGCTTGGACTACAGGCATGTGCCACCATGCCCAGCTAATTTTTGTATTTTTTAGTAGAGATGGAGTTTCACCATGTTGGCCAGGATGGTCTCGATCTCTTGACCTCATGATCTGCCCGTCTTGGCCTCCCAAAGTGCTAGGATTACAGGCGTTAGCCACTGTGCCTGGCTGACTCCAGTTTTATATGTTACTGAAAATCAATAAAATCATACATTTGGAAAACGTGCTCTACTTTAAACAGTGGTGAATGTAATTTTTAAGCAGGAATATTTTGAGTAGGTAACACATTCACATGGTTTAAAAATACAAAAAGGTGTACAGTAAGTCTTCATATCATGTCTACTATCCACCTAGCTCCTAGAACCTGCTTCTTCCCTCTCCCTTATTATTAATTTCTCATACGTCCTTCCAGAATTTCTTGGTGCATTAAAAGTAAGTATGAATACACATTTTAACCTTTTTTTGTGTACAAAAGGCAGCATAGGTTGCTACCTAGCTTTTTTCACTTACTACATCTGAGAGATCTTTACATATCAATACACATGGAGCTTTCTCATTCTTCTACCCTTTCCACAGCATGGGTGTTCCTTAGTGTGATTATCCAGTCCTGTATGGATGGGCAGTCAGGCTGTTTCCAGTCTGTGCTGTCACTCCCAGTGCCACTGGGAGTGCCATTTCACACTTGTGCCTGTGTATCTATAGGATATAGTCATAAAAGTTAAATTCTGAGTCAAATGAAATGTGTGTTTGTCATTTTTATAGTTATTGCCACATTGCCACCTAAGTGAGATCAAACTTGGATTTTTGCCAATGTGATAGGTCAAAAATGCTATCCCAGCCTAGTTCTAATTTGTATTTTTAGGAATGATTGAGCAGCAATCATTTAAAAGCTCTTGAATTTCTCTTTCTGCAAACTGTTTATATCCTTTTTCCTATTTTCTAGTTGATGTTGGTCATTTTCTTCATGACTTCATTTAAACATTAGTGAGATTAACCCTATGTTACAGTTTTTTTTTTTTTTTTTACTGGTTCGTCTCTCTTTTGACAAAACATCTAATGGTGGTGTTTTTTTTTTCAACACAGAAAATGTTTAGTTTTATTTGATGCAGTGATATATTTATCACTCTTAGCGTTTAGGGATTTTGAGTCATAGTTAGGAAGACATCTCCCTTCGTGTTTTCTTTTAGAACTTGTATGATTTATTTTATATTAAAATCCTTGATCTTTTCTATATATAAATGCAGCTTTTCTCATTTTTTAATAATGACTTTTAAGAGCTACTTGTTAAGTTAAAAGCAAAGTTACTATCTTTATTGGGTTGAGGTAAATTTATACATTTATTTATAAAAGCTGATCTGTTAGTTTTGGATTGGGTTCTTGCTTTTCTAGTTCTTCAAGATGTATCATTAGGTTATTTATTTAAAGTTTTTCTTTTTTGATGTAGGCGCTTATAGCTGTAAACTTCCCTCTTAGTACTGCTTTTGTGGTATCCCATAGGTTTTGGTATGTTGTGTTTCCATTATCATTTGTCTCAAGAAAATTTTCAGCTTCCTTCTTAATCTCTTAATTGACCCACTGGTCCTTCATTAACGTGTTGTTTTATCTCCTGTGTTTGTATAACTTCCAAAATTCCTCCTGTTATTGATTTCTAGTTTTATTCCGCAGAGAAGATACTTGATATTTCAGTTTTTAAAAAATATTCTAAGACTTGTTTTGTGACCTATCACGTGGTCTGTACTTGAGAATGATCCATGTGCTGAGGAAAAGAATGCGTATTCTGCAGCTGTTGGATGAAATGTTCTGTAAATATCTGTTAGGTCCATTTGGTCTACAGTGCAGATTAAGTCTGCTGTTTCTTTATTGAGCTTCTGTCTGGAATATCTCTCCAGTGCTGAAAGTGGGGTGTGGAAGTCTCCAGCTAATGTATTGGGGTCTGTCTCTCCCTTTAGCTCTAATATTAGCTTCATCTATCTGGGTGTTCCAGTGTTGGGTGCATGTATGTTTAAAATTGTTATATCCTCTTGCTGAATTGACCCCTTTGTCATTATGTAGTGACCTTCTTTGTCTCTTCTTACAGTTTGTCTTAAAATCTAGTTTGTCTGAAATAAGTATAGCTACTCTGTTCTTCTTTTGGTTTCCATTGACATGGAATATCTTTTTCCATACTTCTGTTTTCAGTCTGTGTGTATCTTTATAGATGAAATGTGTTTCTTGTAGGCAACAAATCATTGGGTCTTTTTTTTTTTTTTCCCAATCAGCCACTCTGTGTCTTTTGATTGGAGAATTTAGTCCATTTACATTCAATGTTATTGCCAAGCAGGGACTTACTCATGCCGTTTTACTATTTGTTTTCTGATTGTTTTGTGGCCCTCTCTTCCTTTTCTTCCTTTCTTCCTTTTAGTAAAGGTGATTTTCTCTGGCAGTGTGATTTCTTGCTCTTTTTATGTATTTGTTGTATTTTTTATTTGAGGTTACCATATAACATATAACATATGAGTTTACCATATAACATATATAGCAGGTACTGCCATATAACCCATTATTTTATGCCGTTAACAACTTAACCCTGCTTGCATGAACAAGCAAAAAGAAAACTAATAAAAACTACACTTTTACTTTGCTCCCCCACTTTTTAACTTTTTGTTTTTACTTTTATTTTACTGTTTATGTTTTGAAAAGTTATTATTTTTGATTGGTTCATCTTTCAGTCTTTCCACTTACAATGAGAGTAGTTTACACACATCAGCTACAGTGTTATCTTTTTCCATGTACTTCATATTACCAGTGAGTTTTATCCCTTCAGATGATTTCTACTGCTCATTAATGTGCTTTTCTTTCTGCTTGAATTACTCCCTTTAGCATTTCTTTTGGGACAGGTCTGGAGTTGATAAAATTTCTCAGCTTTTGTTTGAGAAAGTCTTTATTTCTTTTTCAAGTTTGAAGGATATTTTCACCAGATATATTCTAGGGTAAAAGTTTTTTTCCTTCAACACTTTAAATATGTCATGCCACTCTCTCCTAGCCTGTCAGGTGTCCACTGAAAAGTCTGCTGCCAGACATATTGGAGCTCCATTGTAAGTTATTTGTTTCTTTTCTTTTGCTGCTTTTAGATTCTTTATCATTGACCTTTGGGTGTTTGATTATTAAATGCCTTGAGGGAGTCTTCTTTGGGTTAAAGCTGCTTGGTGTTGGTTGTATAACCTTCTTGTACTTGGTTATTGATACCTTTCTCTGGTTTAGGAAGTTCTCTGTTACTACCTTTTTGAATAAACTTTCTACCCCCTTTTCTCTACCTTTTCTTTAAGGCCAATAACTCTTTGATTTGCCGTTTTGAAGCTTTTTTCTAGACCCTATAGGCATGCTTCACGATTGTTTTTTCTTTTTTCTTTTCTTTCCTCTGACTGTATTTTCAAATAGCCTGTCTTCAAGCTCACTAATTCTTTCTTCTGCTTGATAGATTCTGCTATTAAGAGACTCTGATATATTCTTTAGTATGTCAGTTACATTTTTCAACTACTGAATTTCTGCTTGATTTTTAAAAATTATTTCAATTCTTTGTTAAAGTTAATCTGATAGAATTCTGAATTCCTTCTCTGTGTTATCTTGAATTTGAGTTTCCTCAAAACAGCTATTTTGAATTCTCTGTCTAGAAGGTCACGTATCTCCTGTTTCTCCAGGATTGGTCCCTGGTGCCTTATTTAGTTCATTTGATGAGGTCATGTTTTACTGGATGGTCTTAATGCTTGTGGATGTTTATCAGTATCTGGGCATTGAAGAGTCAGGTATTTATTGTAGTCACTGGAGTCTGGGCTTGTTTGGATCCATCATTTTTGGGAAGGCTTTCCAGATATTTGAAAGGACTTAGGTGTTGTGATCTGCATTAGGGGGTCTCATGACCCTGACTGGTGCCCTGTGCTACTGTGGCTGAGCTCGTATCCAAGATGGAAAACAAAGTCCTCTCCACTCTTCCCTCTCCTCTCCTCTCGCAGAAGAAAGGGGTCTCTTTTGGAGCCATGGGCTGTGCTGCCTGGGCCTGGGGGAGGGGTGATGCCAGTACACCCTTAGCCACACTGGTTGGTGTCTCAGTAGGTCATATGCCCCCACAGTCCACTGGCTCCAAGTCCAACTCAGCACTAGGAGTTGCCGTCCTTGTGGCCTAGACTGCCCCTCAGGCTCACCTAGGGCCCCAGAGCACTTTAGCCCATAGTGGCAAGGCTTGTCAGAGCTCAAGCTCCCACTGCTAAGATGGGCGATTCCTCTCACACCAGGACTAGTCCAAATGCTCCTTCTGTGTGTGGGCATCAGTTTAGTTCAGCCTGGTTCTGCTTTCCACTGTTACAGGACAGCACTGAATTCAAACCAAAGCTTCCAAATCACTGCACTCTCCTCCCAAGAGCACAGATTCTCGGTGCCACACAGCCACTGTTGGGAGATGGGGAAGGGGTGGCATCAGCGATTGTAGACTCTTTCCTACCCTCTTCAGTGCCTCTTTCAGCAATAGGAAGTCAAAACCAGGCACTGTGAGTACTCAGCTGACTTTTGTTTCCTGTGAAGGTGCTCCCTTTGTGTAGATAGTTGTTAAACTTGGTGTTCCTGCAGGGGACAGTCAGCGGAGCCCTCTGTTCAGCCATCTTGCTCCTGGCTGTTTCCTCTCCTGTTTTTTTCTTTATGTATAGGTGATTCTGCTCTCAGCCCTCTCTTCATCCAACCCCAGTTCACGCTCATGGTTTTAACTACCTGTGTGCCACCATTTCTCAAGTTTGTTTCTTGTCCAGCCCCTCTCCTGAGTTCCAAGATGTCTTGCACATTGGCCATATTTCTCTAGATGTCCACAGGCACCTCACTCAACAAAGGCAAAACTGAGCTCCATCCTTTTCCTTCTCATCTAGTGTCAGTGAACTTTTAGTATTCTCTAGATTAATAGTCTTGCCATTCACCCAGTCCCCCCCTTTTTTTTTTTGCACCAATCCAGCAATCTGGGAATCAGTCCTGGTATGTTCTGTCTGGCCAGTCCTATTTTTCTGGCCTGTGATTGCCTTGAAAATCCGTTTTTCCTCTCCACACCCCTGCCATCTCCCTGTGGCTGCCATGGTTTGGGGACTTCACTCTTACCAGCATTCCTGCGGTAGTTTCCTGTCTGGTCTTCTTGTCTCTTGTGCCAGCTCTCTCTGGCCTACCCTCCCATACACCTTCCAGAGTGATCTTTTGAAACCCCAGTCTCATCTTACTCCTATGTCCACCTCCTGTTAGGGCTCCCCTTTGCCTGTATGCATGGCGTAGAGGGCCCCTGTGCCCGTTTGGATCCTTGGGTGAGTAGACACTGAGGCAGTTAGGAATGGAAGAGGTTTATTAGGGATACCTGTGAAGGGTAAAGTTGGAAGAAGCAGGATTGGGCAGAGATGGCCTCAAACTGCACTGCAGCGCCTACAGTTCTGAGCAACCCACTGCGGAGCTCTGGAGGAATGAAGGCTGTTGAAAGGAGGCCTGGCCTGTACTGGGCAGAAACATCGAGGCCCCAGACCCTTGCTGTGCTTACTTGTTGGCTAGAGACTGCCCACAGCTGTGGCCTCTGCCCAGATGCTGCAGTGGATGCAGAAGGCGCTGCAGCTGGAGGCTGGGGCTGACTATAGGAGATCCATGCAGCATGCGTATGTGGGTGTCCTGCAGCCCGTCAGTCATAGCCTTTGACTTTTCCCTAGCGTTCGTTATCTTCTCTTAGAAAATACATTCTATCTGTGATCTGTTGCATCTTTCTTGAACATGCCGGGCTGTTTTACACCACCATGCTTTTACATTAACTTTTCCATCTGCTTTAAATGTCCTCCTCCACACTTGTTTTCCTGAAAAAGGTTTTTTACCAGTCAGCGCCAAGTGTCATAACTGTGATGCTTTTCCTAATACCCCAGCCGTGTCTCCACATCATCTTCTCTGTCAGATGCTTGCCAGGTCATCACTCTGCACTATCTTTGGCCTTCCCACTAGGATAGTGAACGCTTTGAAGGAAAGCCTCTCAATTTTAAAGTAATTTTATTCACTGTACTTTGCATTTTGAGTTTGGTGTTAAATAAATTTGTTGTATTGAACAGAATGAAAAGATGAGTTTTCATCTCCCATCAGAAGTTAGGGCTATTTTTTTTCCTTTTTAAAGGATAAAAGGTGTTCCCTTTTCTATCACCTAAGGATGGGCCTAGTGGATTAGCTTTTAGTACAAATGATGGCCCATATTCCTGGGACTGGTAACTTGGAGAAAAGTGCAGTTCTCAGATATCACCACAGGTGCTGCAGTAATGGAACAGGTTACTTGCTTGCCTGGGATAAACTCATATGGCCTGGGTATGGGAAGATGTGGGAGGCAGCAGTAAACCTGGGAAGGTGGCAGGCTTGTATGTGACAAATAGGATATTTCCTCATTAAATTGAGTCTGTTTTCATGTTGCATGAGCAAGTTAGACAAGACATGTGAATGTAAATGGAATGTGTACAAGATATTGATGGCTTGTACTTTTTACAGTTCAGACACTTCTGGAAATGAAGCAAGTGAAATCGAATCTATAAAAATTAGTGCAAAAAAGGTATGTAGAAGTATTCACTCTTCTACTTTAATTTGTAATATAGTTTGATTGGATGCAAATGCAGAAAATGTTCTGTAAAATATTTCGTTTCCTCTTTAGATTGGATGCAAATAGAGAAAACATTCCGTAGCAACATTTTTCATAAAGTTCTATTTTTAGAATATACTTTTATAGTAAAAAGCAAAATATTTTTGTATCTGAAGTGTTTTTCATTAAAGAGGCCTCACATCTCTATGTACTTTGTCAATTTTCATAGCATTCTTGTACTGTGGTTAGGTTGTGATTTTAAAAGGCAGAGTGAATTGTTGGGAGTGTTTATTGTAACCTTTGATTTAGGTTTCCTGTCCTATCCACTAATTAAGTTGCCGTCTTCCTAGTATGTTCAATTTTGAAGTTTAGAAGTGAGAAATGTGGACTATATATATGGTTTCCTACTATTAAGTAAGAATTATAAGCATTTCTATTTTCTAAATAAGTACTGCTGTTTTTTCTTTCTCACAGCCAGGAAGAAAGCTCAGGCCCATTAGTGATGACTCTGAAAGCACTGAAGAAAGTGATACAAGGAGAAAAGTTAAATCAGCAGAGAAAATAAGTACACAACGTCATGAGGTTATTCGAACTACAGCATCTTCAGAACTTTCAGAGAAACCAGCTGAGTTGGTCACTTCTAAAAAGACAGGACCCCTTACTGCCCAGCCCTCTGTTGAAAAAGAGAACTTGGCAATAGAAAGTCAATCGGTAAGAATGTCTGCCATCCCCTAGGAGAGCAAAAAAAGTTTATTGAAAAATTTTGGGGAAGAAGATGAAGCATTTTCTCTTTCCTTCAGATCTTTTCAGAGATAAATTTTATATTTTCCTTAATGTAATAAAAGTATTTGTTTTAGAAAATCTAGATGGTATGGTTGGGTGCGGTGGCTCACGCCTGTAATCCCAGCACTTTGGGAGACCGAGGCAGGGGGATCACCTGAGGTCAGAAGTTCAAGACCAGCCTGGGCAATATGGTGAAACCCCGTCTCTACTAAAAGTACAAAAATTAGCTGGATGGAGTGGCGCATGCCTGTAATCCCAGCTACTCAGGAGGCTGAGGCAGGAGAATTGCTTGAGCCTGGGAGGTGGAGGTTGCGGTGAGCTGAGATTGCGCCGTTGCACTCCAGCCTGGGTGACAGAGCAAGACTCGGTCTTAAAAAAAAAAAAAAAAAACTAGAAGGTATGGAAAAGAAGATAAAATCACCTATAATTCCATAACCCAAAATAACCACCATGTTTTTTGGTCTGTGCTGTTCAGTCCTTTCAGTGAGCTTTAATTACCCTAAGTGAGATCATATACTTGTTATTAAGTATTCAACAATGCATAACATTCCATTCATGGATATGCCATAGTTAATCTCTTACCAATGAAGAATTGCTATCTAAAAAATTGTAAGTGCTTTGATGAATTTTGTTGTAGCTAAATATTTGTGCATTCCTTAGAGCATTTCCTTAGAAAAAAACTGCTGATAAGAATTCTAGGTCTTAGGCAGGCGCGGTGGCTCATGCCTGTAATCCTACCACTTTGGGAGGCCCAGGCAGGCAGATCACCTGAGGTCAGGAGTTCGAGACCAGCCTGGCCAACATGGCAAAACCCCATCTCTACTAAAAATACGAAAATTAGCTGGACGTGGTGGCACATGCCTGTAATCCCAGCTACTCAGAAGGTTGTAGCAGGAGAATCAACTTGAACCCGGGAGGCGGAGGTTGGAGTGAGCTGAGACCATGCCACTGTACTGGGCAACAGAGTGAGACTCCGTCTCAAAAAGCAAAGAATTCTGGGTCTTATTGGTTCTAAAATTCTTGACATATAATATCTTTTGGTCAAGTTCTTAACATGTGATTAATTCATTTGGGCTTAATTGAATAAGTAAATTATGCTCATGTTTGAAAACTTTTTGAAGTATAATAAGTTGTCCCTGCCACCCTGTCTTCTTCACCTTTCCACCTGATAAACGTACACACAGGTAACCTTATAGTTTCTTATATATCCTTCAAATTTCCTTTTGTACATGTAAACAAATATGAATATATTTTCTTATTTTTCCTGTCTTTACACAAATTGAAGCAAACCATGATCTCTGTTGTTGATCTGTCTTGGTGAACATCCCATGTGCACTTGTGTTCTGTAAATGTCAGTTGAGGTCAAGTTGATTGATAGTGTAGTTCAGAGATTTGGTCCCCTTACTGTTTTGTTTTGGTGATGGGGCATGGTCTGCTTGATCTATCAGTTACATAGAGGTGGTATTTTTTTAACTTCTGCTAAAAGTCCATTGACTTTTGATGCAATTTTAAATATGGTGAGGTTCACATCTACCATACTGTGTTTTCCATTTGCTCCTATTTTCTCTCTCTCTTAGAACTCATTTTGGATTAGTTGAATGTTGTTTTTGTATTCCATTTTATTTTCTCTATTGGCTTCTTAGCTATACCTTTTTAAATTTTTTTCAGTGATTGCTCCTGAGTTAAAAATATACATCCTTAAATTAGCAAAGCCTATTTAGAATCAATGTGTTATCACTTCATACATTCTACTTAACAACTACCTTCCACCACATAAATGTAATTACATAACAATATTATGTATAATTCTATTTATCCATCCCCATCCTCTGTGTTGTTTTGTCATATGTTTTACTTCTATGTTACAAATTCTAACCTTACAGTATTGTCATTTCTGCTTGAAAGAGTTTTTTTTTTTTTTTAAGAAAAGTATGAGAAGCAGCAGCTCTATAGTCTTTTACCTGTTCCTCTCTCCAGTTCACTGATTGCCTGCCTGTAGATACTAGTTTCCATTTGTTATCTTTTTCCATCAGCCTACAGAATATCTTCTAGCATTTCTTTCATGGCAGGTCTGCTGGTGACAAATTCTCTCAGATTTTGTTTATCTGGAAGTGTTTTTATTTCAACTCTGTTTTTGAAGGATATTTCACTGGCTGTGGAATTCTGAGTTGACAGATTTATTCCCCAGCTCTTTATACCATTCTGTTGTCTTCTGGTCTCCATGGTTTCTGATGAGCCGTGAGTTGTCTCTTTCCCATGTACATTTACCTTGTCCTGTGCCCCCAGTGCTGCTTGTCCTTTGTTATCGATTATGTTGTTATCCCCATGATAGCGCTTTCCGGTAGGCTTTTTGTGGTCTCACCTGGCATATGGGCAGTACTCAGACAAGGACTCTTAGGACCCCCCCACCCCACAGGCACCTGTGCTCTCCTGAGCAGCTTATTCCAAGTGCCTCTCAGCTGGGTAGAATTGTCATGCCCTGCTTAGACTTCAGCTCACTGTACCCCATCTAGAAATTGTATGTGTGTGGAGTGGGGGTGGTAGTCATGCAGGTCACCTTCCAAGTTTCCCCTTTCTCCAGGAACTCAGTCTTGTGTTGCCTATTGTCCAGTGCCTGAATAAAATTGCCACCTCCCTTTCCCCCATTTTATGGTTGTTTATGGCAAGAGAGCTAGTTTGGAAGCTGTTACTTCACCATAGTTGAAACAGAAATTTGAGCTGATTCCACGTGTTGTTATCTTAAGTAATAAAAGTTCAACTTTTCCATCAAGACAACAATTGTTAAAAGTCAACTGAAAGTTTTATTTTCTCTTACTTTGTGATAGTTTTGTTTGCAATGCTTCCTTATATTAATGTAGATAATTTATATAACTAATCTGTTTTAGAACTAAATGAGAATTGTAGCTAAAGTTTTTTTTCTTCTTGAGACGGAGTCTCGCTCTATTGCCCAGGCTGGAGTGCAGTGGCGCAATCTCAGCTCACTGCAACCTCTGACTCCCTCCAGGTTCAAGCAATTCTCCTGCCTCAGCCTCCCCAGTAGCTGGGACTATAGGCACGCGCCACCACACCCTGCCAATTTTTGTAATTTTAGTAGAGATGGGGTTTCACCGTGTTGGCCAGGCTGGTCTGGAACTCCTGACCTCAAGTGATCTGCCCACCTCAGCCTTCCAAAGTGCTGGGATTACAGTCATGAGCCACTGTGCCCAGCTAAAATATTGAATGACAGTTTGGTAACAGTCTTAATCCTTATGTTTTAAGAGAAAGAAAACTTTTCTTAAAAACTTAATGCTTTTTTTTTTTTGTAGAAAATTCAGAAAAAAGGGAAGATGTCTCATGACAAAAGGAAGAAATCAAGAAGTAAAGCCGTAGGCTCAGGTAGAGAATGATGTTTTATACATTGTCACTCATTCAGGAATTTCATGAGAGAAAGAAGACCCTATTCTTAATTTGTTATAGTAGTAAATTGTAAGTACATAAAATTGCCACTTTTAAAAATTAGGAATATGTGACTTTGGAGTAACATTTTTTTCTAACGTTTTGTCATGAAAATTTTCAACATACAACTAAGGTGAAAAAAAATTATAGTATATATTCATATACCCACTACTTAGATTTTACAGTTAACATTTTATTATTTACTTTATTAGATAGGTAGTAAAGCAAGTATTAATCCATTAATCCAGTTTTTAAGGCATTTTAAAATAATGTAGACATCAGTACTTCCTCTGGAATACTTTAATATGCACATGATTAACTCCAGTTCAGTGTGTGTTTACAGTTTTTTCTTTGAATGTAAAATGTACATACAGTACAATGTGTAACTCAAGTCACTGTCAACATGTAAAGTCTTTACTCCAGAAAGTTCCCCCATGCCTCTTTCATGTCAGTCCCCACCCCATTTTCTCCAGAGGCAGTGACTTCAGGGGCGCTTTTTCTGCCATGGATTAGTTTTGCCTGTTCTGGGATTTTGTATAGATGGAATCACATAATGTGTACTCTTTTGTGTAAGGCTTCTTTCACTCAGGATAGTTTTTTTTGCAATCCATCTATGTTGTTTGGTGTCATTTTTATTACTGAGCTTATTCCATTGTGTGATTACACCACAGTTGATCCAGGCTCTTATTGATGGACAACTGAGTTGTTTTCAGGTTTTGGCTATTTGAATAAAGCTGCTGTGAACTTTTTTTTTTTCCAGACTGAGTCTTGCTCTGTCGCCAGGCTGTAGTGCAGTGGCTTGATCTCGGCTCACTGCAACTTCCGCCTCCCAGTTTCAAGCGAATCCCCTGCCTCAGCCTCCTGAGTAGCTGAGACTACAGGCCCATGCTGCCATGCCCGGCTCATTTTTTGTATTTTAGTAGAAACGGGGTTTCACCATGTTGGCTAGGATGATCTCAATCTCCTGACCTCATAATCTGCCTGCCTTGGCTTCCCAAAGTGCTGGGATTACAGATGTAAGCCACCGCACCCAGCCAGTGAACATTTTTATACACATTTTTTTGCGAACATATGTTTTCATTTCACTTGGGTAAATAAAAAGGAGTGAAGTTGCTGAGTCATAGGGTAGGCATATGTTTAATTTTACAAGAAACTGCCAAACTTTGCAAACTGCATTCCCAAAGTGGTTGTATAATATAATTTTATACTCCTACCAGAAGTTTAAATGTTTAAATGCACAGTTTAAATGTTACTAAGAATATAATGAACAACTTCATGTGAATAAATTTAAAATAGTTAGGGGAGGCTAGTGGGGAGCAGGGGAGAGGGAGAGGCTGTTCAGCGGGTACAAAGTTAGAATTAGATAGGAGGTGTAAGTTCAGGTGTTCTGTTGCACAGTAGGGTGACTATAGTTAATATTACACATTTCAAAACAGCTAGAAGAGATGATTTTTAGTCGTCTTACCACAAACAAATGATAAATGTATGAGGTGATGGATATGCTGAATACCCTCATTTGATTTTTTTACAGAATACATATATGTATTGAAACATCACACCATACCCATAAATATGTACAATTACTATGTGTCAATTAAAAACAAAATTTTAAAAGTGAGTCCACCCATCCCCCTAAAATAGAGGAAAAGGAGATACTAAACAAGGAATTAATTATGGAAGAAGAGTAGACTATCCTGCCAATGGCTTATGTTAACATACAGAAAATTGAGGGCCGGGCATGGTGGGTGCACCTGTAATCCCAGCACTTTGGGAGGCTGAGGTGAGAGACTGCTTGAGCCCAGGAGTTCAAGACCAGCCTGGGCAACATAGTGGGACCCTACCTTTACAAAAAATTTTCAAAACTAGCCAGGCATGGTGGCATACACCTGTAGTCTCAGCTGCTTGGGAGGCTAAGGTGGGAGGATCACTTGAGCCTAGGACTTCGAGGCTGTAATGAGTGGTGAGCGTGCTACTGCACTGCAGCTTGGGCAACAGAGTGAGACCCTGTCTCAAAAAAATTTTTTTTTAAGAAAAAAAATTGGGGTCTGCTTTGGAAATTGATAACAACACCTTACAGATGTATAGTAATTTATAGTTTTTGTAAATGCATTCACAGATATTTTCTTGCTTGAGTCTCAATAAAAGGGAGAGCATTGTTTTATTCCATTTATCATTGAGGAAACGGCCTCTGGAAGGTTAAATGACTTGCCTGAGATCTTATGACTAGTAAGAAAGAAGCTCAAACTAGAACCAAGGTCTTCAGATTCCTGTCTGATATATTACTGTATATTACTACAATTACTTAAATTACTACACTGAGTAATCTTGCTGTATCCTACAAGTGGCCTATCAGATAGATTAAAATTCAGAAAATACAGCTAACAATGAAGAGCTTATCCCCAGTAATGTTAAATAACAGCACAATACTAAATATACAGTAAGGTGATTAAAAGGCAGCAATGCTTTTGGTTGCTTTAGCAGAAATAGAACCAGCGAGACAGCAGTTAGAGTGAAAGTGTATGTAGGGGTTTGCGAGACTGTGCACAGGGATAAGAAGGGAGTATGGCGCCTCCTCTCTGATTGTTCAGCTGTAGCTATCTTTTACAATTTGTTGAGACTATTTTTGTGTCAGGCTTTCAGAACCCTGGACCTACAGCCAAAATATGAATAACCAGCATGTTAACTTACCTTAATATTCTAGATACTTCTGACATTGTACACATTTGGTGTCCAGAAGGAATGAAAACCAGTGACATCAAGGAGTTGAATATTGTTTTGCCTGAATTTGAGAAAACCCACCTAGAGCATAAGTAAGTCTTTTGATGATATGGTATATTTACCTAATAAATTTCCCTTGAAGCACCATTTTTGCTCATCCTACAGTTTTTGTTATGTACTATTTTCATTATCATTGTTTTAGATATTTTTACATATTATTATAATTTTTCTTTGAAGAATTCATATGTTTTTATATGTCCCAAATATGTAGACTTTTAAATTTATATTTTTGTATTAACCTTCTATCTTAGATATGTTGTGGTCAAAGATCATGGTCTGGTGATACCTTTTGTTTTTTTTTAAATTTTGAGGCTTTTTTCATGACTTGGTACGTGATCTTTGTGGAATTTCTAATCATTGGATCTAGATAGAATCTCTAATTATTGGATCTATGTTCACTTTTTCTTGGTACTTCTATTCATTTGTGCTGTATGTATTTAGAGACTTAGGAAAATCATGTTTAAAATTGCTCTGTCTTGCAGATTGAACACTTTAGTTGTCATCCACTCTATTCCTAAACATACTTTGTCTTAAAATTTATTTTACCTGATACTAATATGCATCATAGTTTTCTTTTGCTAGCATTTGCCAGATTTTTTTTTTTTTTTTTTTTTTTTGAGATGGAGCCTCTCTCTGTCTCCAGGCTGGAGTAGAGTGGAGAGATCTCGGCTCACTGAAACCTCCACCTCCCGAGTTCAAGCAATGCTCCTGCCTCAGCCTCCCAAGTAGCTGGGACTACAGGCATGTGCCACCACGCCCAGCTAATTTTTGCATTTTTAGTAGAGACAGGGTTTCACCATGTTGGCCAGGATGATCTCGATCTCCTGACCTCATGATCTGCCCACCTCAGCCTCCCAAAGTGCTGGGATTATAGACGGGAGCCACTGCACCCGGCCAGATTTTACATTCTTTTTAATTTCTTTTACTTCCAACCTTTTTGCGACCTTAAATTTTAATTTCCTTATTAGTCTTTTTAAATACAGTGTATCAGTCTTTGAATTTCAACTGTTGAGTTTAGTCCATTAACATTTATTGTAATTATCGATATATCTTGAACAATATGTTGATATATTGTTACTTCTTTAACTTTTTTATTCTACTTTTTGATGTTCTGAATTTTTTTTAACTTAAAAAAATTGTATTTGTAACTCCCCACCTTTAATTCTAAATTAAGGTAGATAGAATTTCCCCTTCTGTTGTGTGTGTTTGTCTCAGTTTTTAAGACAATAACAAAATTTACTTAGGTGTTTGATCACTTTTATCTCATGTATTTTCTTGCAATATCCTGTAGAAAAGTATTTTCTCTTATTTAAACATTTCATCCAACACCTCAGTGTGACTCTTTTATGTTGCAAAACTTCTAAATGTTCTGATTATTTTGATTATACCCTTGAATTTGAATGACAGCTTAGTTGGATATAATACTTTAGGTTCTAAATTATTTTCTTAAATACTTTGGAAACTTTGTGTTCTTTTACATCAAGTGTTGCTTTTGGAAAATTTGATGTCTGTCTAATTCTTATTTCTTTGAATGTGATCTGTTCTTTAGCTCTCTGAACTGTTATTTTTTTCTTTGATATTCTTAAATTTCACTTTATTGACTGACCTTTTCATTCCAAGGTTTTTAAATTTTTTTTATTCTATTGCTGCTGAACAAATTACTTTTTTTAATTCTAAGAATTTAAAATATTTTTATCCTGATTTTCTTTTTTGTTCTCATATTATCCTTTGCTTCATTCACTGGGAGATTTCCTCAATCTAAGAAATTAGATTTGCTGATTTATTCTTAGAAATATCCATTCTGCCATTTGTCCCATCTGTTGAGTTTTTTATTTAACTTAGCTTTTATATTAATATTTCTGCTTTTTTTTTTTTTTGAGATGGAGTCTCACTCTGTCATCCAGGCTAGAGTGCCGTAGTGCGATCTCAGTCCCTGCAACTTCCACCTCCCAGGTTGACGTGATTCACCTGCCTCAGCCTCCCAAATAGCTGGGATTACAGGCATGTGCCACCACGCCCAGCTAATTTTTTGTATTTTTAGTAGAGGTGGGGTTTCACCATGTCGGCCAGTCTGCTCTCGAACTCCTGACCTCAAGTGACCCACCCACTTTGGCCTCCCAAAGTGCTGGGATTACAGGTGTGAGCCACCACACCCAGCTATTTCTGCTGCTTGTTTTGTGTCTTGTATTCATGTTTTAAGCTGCTAATATCTTCCTTAGAATATTTGTTGGGCTAATTTCAAATTACTGGATCAGATATTCTAAAATACCTGCTTCTGGTAAGGTTTCGGATATAATATGTGTTTTCCTTTTGAAATAGTTGGGTTCCTCCAGCATCTTGTTATTCCAGCCTCTGAGCTTATTTTTCCCCTGGGCCTTTCAGCTTCTGTCAGACAGTATGTATAGAAGAAGGCCAAACCCCAGTCCCTGTTAGTGCCCATGAGTGCAGGGGGTGGGGTAAGCCCTAGGGTGGGCAGCCTCAGCGACTCATCTCACAAAACAGCCTGTCAGGCCGGGCGCAGTGGCTCACGCTTGTAATCCCAGCACTTTGGGAGGCCGAGGCGGGCGGATCACGAGGTCAGGAGATCGAGACCACCGTGAAACCCCGTCTCTACTAAAAATACAAAAAAATTAGCCGTGCGTGGTGGCGGGCGCCTGTAGTCCCAGCTACTCGGAGAGGCTGAGGCAGGAGAATGGCGTGAACCCGGGAGGCGGAGCTTGCAGTGAGCCGAGATTGCGCCACTGCACTCCAGCCTGGGTGACAGAGCAAGACTCCGTCTCAAAAAAAACAAAACAGCCTGTCAGGTCAGCACTTCACTCCTTGCCCTCCAGAGAGGAGCAGCAGGAAGAAAAGATGGACTCTGTGGGTCATCATTCTCCAGCATGGGGGTTTGGCTGGGGAAGGGTGAGGAAACAGCTGCCCAAAGTCAGTCAGCCTTCCATGTTTTTCTCTAGGCCCCACAAGTCCAACCCCAGTTTCAGTCAGGGACAGAGGTCTCAGTTGCTGCAGGGGGCAGGGGAGCGGGGCCGAGCAGATGAGAGCGGTGATGGGAAGAGGCAGGAGTCAGTTTCCTGCAGTTCTCTATTCCTGCCCTGGCCACAGCGCCACTCCTCACAGCAGTCATCCTGTCTACATGACCTCCCGCTCAGGGTTTTCACAGCTTTCTCCATTTTCTTGGTGGTATTCCCTCTGTAGCTCTGGGTGAGCTTGGGGAAAGGAGCCAGCCTGTCATGCCAACTCATTATCATTGTGAGAAGTGCCTGTTTTACTCTTCTTTATATTCCAGAGCCAGTTTCCTGTTAAAACTAGCACAGTTCTGTTAACACACCCAAGACCATCTTGCTTGTGTCATCCTTTACCTATTCACAAATCTCTTACAGGAAGCTACTGATGTTTTAGGGAAAATGGCATTGTCCCCTTCTAAATCATTTCTTATATCAAGAACTTACCACCCAGTGGGTAGTAAGGACACAGGGACAGAGGTCTGAGTTGCTGCAGTGGGTAGTAAGTTCTTGATATAAGAAAGGATTTAGAAGAGGCATAGTATTTTTCTTAGATTTATAACATTGCAGTACAACCTTGTGTTTTTGTCATACCAAATAAGAATTCTGGTGAATCACTGATCTCATTTTGTTTCCTTGACAATATGGTGTTCTCAGCCACGTGAAACACTTCACTCTTTCAAAATTAAGTCAACAACTGTTTAAGGGTCTGTTTGTAATATCCTGTACCTAGCACTCACACCTGAATAGCTTCACTGTTATATCAGTACAAACTGATGATAAGCAGTTTATGTATAAGTAGGGAAGTATGCCATGAAATGCAACATTACAAACTCTTAGAATATTCTATAACTGATTCGATTAATTGAATTTTGCCAGATGTTTAAGTTGCTAGAATTTGGAAGAGCTGTCTTGTGTAGACCATCACCTTTGTGGTTGAAAGAATCCATCAATTTATCATTACAAGCCATATGCAGAGAGGCCTGACCAGTTTTTCTTATTTAAAAAAACAAAACAAAACTTTCTTTAGATGGAGTCTCAACACAGGCTGGTCTCCAACTCCTGGGTTCAGGGGATCCTCCCACATCAGCCTCCAGAGTAGTTGAGATTACAGGCATGTGCCACCATGACTGGCTATATTTTAAAAATATTTCAACATCTGAAAATAATGATTATATTACATTAGAAATTCTTTTTTTTTAAGTGGGGCTTATGTAAATTTTCAATTGTGCTAAAATACACATAACATAAAATTTGCCATTATGTGTTTTTAAGTGCACAGGTCAGTAGTGTTAAGTATATTCACGTTGTTGTGCTACCAGTCTCCAGAACTTCTTTATCTTGCACAACTGACATTCTGTACCCATTAAATCACAATTTTCTATTCTCCACCCCATCTCCAGTGCTTGGCAACCACCCTTCTACTTTCTGTTTCTGTGAATTTGACTACTTCAAATACTTCACAGAAATGGAACCATCCAGTATTTGTCTTTTTGTGACTGGCTTATTTCACTTAGCATGTCCTCAAGGCTCATCTGTGTGATAGCTTGCATCAGAATTTCCTTCTTTGTTAAGGCTGTGTATTGTGTATATACAGATAACCATTCCTCCATTCATTGTTGATCCATTCATTCGTCAGTGGACATTTGGGTTGCTTCCACCTGTTGGCTGTTGTGAATAATGTTGCTATGAACATGGATGTATAGAAATACCTCATTATTCCTGAATTTTTTTGTTTAGTTCAATGTGTAATAACAAGTTACAACTTTTTTTTAATTAAATGTCTTCTTTTGAGATAATTGTAGAATCATGTGCAGTTGTAAGGAATAATATAGGGATTTTATCATATGCATAGGTTTGTGTATTGCATCACCGTCAGGATCCTTGTGTTCTCGTGTCCCCTCTGTCTTCATGTTGCCATTTTATAACTACACCCACAGCCCCAAGCCCTGGAAACCACTAACCTGTTCTCCATTTCTATCATTTCAAGAATGTTATATAAATGAAACTGTATACTGTGCAACCTTTTGAGATTCGCTTTTTTCCACTCAGCATAATGCCTTGGAGATTCATCCAAGCTGTTGTATGATTCCATTCCACTTCATTGCTAGGTAACATTCCATGGTATGGATATACCATGGTTTGTTTGACATTCACCCATTGAAGGAATTTGGGTTGTTTCCAGTTTGGGGCTGTTAACACACACAGTGCTGTGAACATTTGTATACATTTTTTTTGTTTGAACCTGAGCTTCTGTTTCTCTGGGATAAATGCCCAAGAGTGCAGTTGTTGGGTTATATGGTAATCGCATGTTTAGTTTTGTAAGGGACCGAGACTGTTTTCCACGGTGTATGATCTTATTTATGATCTAGATTCTGTACATCCTTGCCAGCATTTGGTGTTCTCACTAATTTTTAGCCATTGTGATAGGTGTGAAGTATAGAAATATTTTCTTTTTATTGTGTGTTAACTGTGTACACCTTGTTAAGCAACCCGTCTCTAGAACTAAAGCCTTATGAAACGGTAGCTTTGTACCCATTTGAGCAATGACTCCTCATTCCTCCCTCTCCCAGCAATCACCATTCTACTTTGTCTCTATAAATGTAACTGCTCTGGGTACCACATATGAGTGGAATCACACAATATTTGTCCTTTTGTGACTGTCTTATTTCACTCAGCATAATGTCCTCAAGGCTCATCCATGTCATAGCATGTGTCAGAATTTACTTTTTAAGGTGGAATCATGTTCAGTCATGTGTATACACATTCATGTCACTTAACAATGGGGATGTGTTCTGAGAACTGCATCCTTAGGCAGTTTTGTCATTGTGTTAACAGAGTGTACTTACACCAACTTAGATGGTGTAGCCTAGTACATGCTGTGGCTATATGATGTGTTGCCTGTTCCTCCCAGGATACGCACTTGGACAGCATGTTACTGTATTGAATACTGTAGGTAATTGTAGCATGATGGTAAGTTGTGTATCTAAACATAGAAAAGGTACAGTAAAAATATAGTATAAAAGATAAAAAATGAGCCTGGGCAACATAATAAGACACGTTTTCTGCAAAAAAGTTAAAAATTCGGTGTGGTGGCATATGCCTGTAGTCCCAGCTACACGGGAGGCTGAGGCAGGAGGATCACTGGAGTCAAGGAGTTTGAGGCTGCAGTAAGCCATGATCACACTACTCAGTCCAGCTTGGGTGACAGAGTGAGACCTTATCTCAAAAAAAAAAAAAAGATGAAATATGTTACACCTATTTGGGGCACTTTGTAATTTATTACCTAGTATTATGTAGTATACCTAACTATATGTGCTATACTTTTACACAACTAGGCAACACTATAGGTTTGTTTACACCAGCATGGCCACAAGTATGTGAATAATGCATTGTGCTATGACATTATGATGGCAACAGTGTCACTAGGTGATAAGAAATTTTTAGCTCCATTATTGTCTTATGGGTCTACCATTGTATGTGCCATCCATCGTTGACTGAGACATTGCTATGTGGTCATGATTTTGACACATTTCCTCTATCCATTCATCTATCAATGGACACTTGAGTTGTTCCCACCTTTTGGCTATTGTGAATAATGCTGCTACAAACATTGGTGTACAATTGATATTCAAGTCCATGCTTTCAATTCTTTTGTGTATATACCTAGAAGAGGAATTGCTAGATCGTGTGGTAATTCTGTGTTTAATTTATTTATTTTTTTGGAACTGCCAATACTGTTTTCCACAGTGACTATATCATTTTACATTTCCACCAGCAACACAAGGGTTCCTATTTCTGTACTTTCTCACCAACACTTGTTGTTTTCTGTTTTTGTAAATAATAGCCATCATAATGGGTGAGTGAGCCAAGCCAGGAGAATCAGAGCCTGGCCACCAGATCTCTTCTCCCCAGTGACAGAGGCCTGAGACAGTTTCTTTGAGTCAGCTTTATAGTTTCTGAAGAACTAACACCTGATTTATGGCTACTTTTTGGCTAGTCCAAATGTGTTACACACTTGCTCCTTCTTTTGCTAACATGCAAAGAGGGAGGGAATGAAGTCTGCTGGGTCTATCAGGTGGTAGGAAAAGACTGGGATTATCCATAAGCATTTCTACCTTACTCAGTATCACCTTTGAGGTTGGTCAGTATCAGGGAATTAAGATGACCCTGTACCAGAGGGCTTAGGGAAAAATATCTTTGTTCTTTTTCTTTTGCTGATACATGTTTCCAGTATTTTTTTCAGGCTGAACATTGCCATCTTAGTTATTTAAAATGGTGCTCTCATATGTTCATTACAGGATTATCCATGATAGTAAAGACGGAATCAACCTAAGTGCCCATCAACTGTGGGTTGGATAAAGAAAATATGGTACATACAGACCATGGAATACTACACAGCTATAAAAAAGAACAAAATCATGTCCTTTGCAGCAAAATGGATGCGGCTGGAGGTCGTTATCCCAAGTGAATTATTGCAGGAACAGAAAGCCAAATACCGCGTGTTCTTGCTTATAAGTGGGAGCTAAACATTGGGTACACATGGACATAAAGATGGCAACAATAGACACTGGGGACTCCTAGAGGGAAGAGAGACAGAGGGATTCAAGGACTGAAAAACAACATGTTGGGTACTATGCTCGCTACCTGAGTGATGGGGTCAGTTGTACCCCAAACTTCAGTGTCGTGCAGTATGCCCATATAACAAACCCCTTAATCTAAAAAATTGAAATTATTAAAAATAAGAGATTAAAGATATTTTTAAAATAAAAAAGGTATATGCCAAATTGTATGTGTATGTTTGTTTGTATGCTAAGCAAATGAAACACCTTTCAAAATCCATCATGGTACTCAGACTTTTTTTAATTCCTCTACAGACAAAGAGTAGAATCTAAAGTTTGTAAGGCAGCCATCGACACATTTTGTTCTAATGTTAAAGAGCAACTCATCAAAATGGTAAGCTCACTGACATACATTTGTTGGTCTAAGATTTTTTTCACTAATCCTGTAGCAGCATATTGTTGTCTTAGAAAAGCTTGCATTTGCTGGCAGTATGGTAATAAACTCATTAGAACTATTCATATTCCACATAACTGTTTTTAAACTAAATGTGATACATGTGAAACTAAGTAACATTTACTTTTGGAAAATAATGTACATATGTATTTTTTGTTTTGTGTAGCTTGAAGAAAGCCAGATGTTGAAAAATCTGAAAAGGAAGAATGCTAAGGTAAATTATTTATGTGATTAGAGTCATAGAGTCAGACACAATACTAACATGTAGAGTTACGCGAAGACTTGACTCTGGGTTTACAGCCTTTAGAGTGTGAGTAGATTTCATAATCTTGTCAGGTTGATCTTGTGGTTGATATGGTTGGTTTTATTAATGCAAGGTAAGGACTGGGGATCCTAGTCACTTGTTTTCTAAGGCTGCACGAGTGTCAAAATAATTGTTTTTATAATTAAAGACAAATTTAAGCCTTTTATTAATGTCACAAAGTTAGCTTTAAAAAGACTACCAAGTCCAAAATGACCACTTATATGGATAAATATTAATACATATTTATTGCTTTGGGGGATGTCGAAAAGCACAACCTTTTAGAATAAAGAACTGTCCCAGGTAGGACAGCCTGGGAAGGATACTGGGTTAAGGGTCAGAAGACCTCATGTCTAGTCCTGGCTCTGCTGCTTCATTGCTATACCACCTATAAGCTGTATACCACTGGGTCTGCAGTGGGTGACAAGCCATCCAACACGAGAGTCTCCTTTGCTTACCTGGAAATGGTTGGACCAAATGACCTCTGAGCGTCAGAGGTGAATCCAGGAGTGGAAGTCCACCTCTACATTTAAAATAGAAGTGGACTTGAAATACATATGTTTTCCTTCCAGTGATTGCCAGCTCTGGGATGTTTTTGTTTTTCTTTCAGTTTTAATCTCTTACTGGTCATTTTTGCATTGCTTATTACCGAGTGGGAACATTATGAATGTCTAACAATGGAGTATTAGGTAGTCACTAAAAGTGACTGAATGGCTGAGATAATAAAATATGAAATATTTCTTTTAAAATACAGAGTGGATCACAACACTCCCCTGCTTTGACAGTTTCCTAGTGTGCCTAGATAAAATCTCCTCACTTTACAGGTCACAGGGTCCAGTAAAGACCTGGCCCCTGCTTTCCTTCCTCCGGTCTTTCTGAAGTAGATACCCCTGCTTTTCTTTTCCACAGTTCTCTCTTCTTTTCCTACATATCACAAGTTGTAACTACATACTCTTTCTATGTAATGTCTGTCTTCCCCATTAGACCAAAGTCTGTGATGGTAAGAATTGGGTCTGTCTTGTTTTCCACTGCAGTTCATTACCTGGTGGCGTATGTGGCAGGGCTCAAACAGTTACAAATTAATTTTAACACAAATGATTGTGTTACTTAGATGATTTCAGATATCGAAAAGAAAAGGCAGCGTATGATTGAAGTCCAGGATGAACTGCTTCGGTAAGATACTGTCAAATCCTGTTTGAGCACTTACCTAAAAGGATGTAATTATGGTGTGTCATTTAGGGGAGTGACACTTGCTGCTGTAATGTATTAAAGCCCCAGGTTATCTTCAAGCTCCGATACTCAGTGAAGGCAGGGTATGCTGCTTAGTTGCCCCACCTTTTGGCAAACGAGAATTCCACACTGATCTATCTCCACAGTTCTGGCCTTAAGAGATATAATGCCTAGATTCTAGAATTCAGCTGCCTGGGTTGAATTCTAGAATCTACGCATTAAACTACTTGAACTGCTTGGGTTGAACCCAAGCTCTGCCACTTACTGGCTGCGCAACCTTGACCAAGTTATTTAATGTCCCAGTGTCTCAGTTCCCTCTTTTGTATATAGGCATAATAATCATCATACCTATACTTCATCGAGTGTTGCAGAAATCAGTGAGTACATATATAGAAAGTGCTTCACAGGGACAGGCGCACACAATAAGTGCTGTATAAGTGTTGACAATTGTTGTTAATGTTGTTATTGTCGGAGGGTATGCCTTGGAGTGGCATGCATGTGAATCCACTCCCAAGTGTGGGCCAGGTGAACTTACCAGGCCCTGCAGGCCAGGGCTGCCCCCAATTTCTGGTTAGGAAGACTGGAGTGCACATCAGCTGTCAGCCCCCAAGTGTGTTTTGAGGCCAGGGCTGTCGTGAGAGCTAGAGGCTTGGTAGTAAAACAGTGCTAGATGTGCTGTCTGCTCCTGAGCTTAAAAATAGCTTGAGAAAGACAGTGATATTATCAGAAAAGAATGTGTGTAATTAAAAGTTGAAACTTTTAAAAACTCAGTCAAAACTAAGTTTTAAAAAAGAGTCTGCTAGGCTGGGTACGGTGGCTCACGCCTGTAATCCCAGCACTTTGGGAGGCCGAGGTGGGCAGATCACTTGAGGTCAGGAGTTCAAGATCAGCTTGGCCGACATAGTGAAACCCCATCTCAAAAATACAAAAATTAGCCAGGTGTAGTGGCGCATGCCTGTAATCCAAGCTACTCGGGAGGTTGAGGCACGAGAATCACTTGAACCTGGGAGGCAGAGGTTGCAGGGAGCCGAGATCGTGCCAGTGCACTCCAGCCTGGGTGACAGAGTGAAACTGTGTTTCAAAAAAAAAAAAAAAAAGAGAGAGACTGCCACAGGAGTTTAAGCGGGAGAAAGCAGTTGTATAATCTGTTGGTTTCTAAATTGAGTCTCTGGACAGGTGCTGGCCTATGGTAAGGTTTTCACTGACCCAGGCCAAAATAAGAAAACTAAAGGTAAATATAATAAGCTAACATTTACAAGCCTCCTATGTGGCAGGACACTTTCCTAAATGCTTTCTATGCTAACTCCTCATCATCACAGTCCTATAAGTGCTTATAGCTACAGTCAGGCCGTACCTGGTTACACGTATCTTCAGTGTGAGACTACTGAGACATGTTTATTTATTTTATTTATTTTTGAGACAGAGTCTCGCTCTGTCGCCCAGGCTGGAGTGCAGTGGTGCTATCTTGGCTCACTGCAAGCTCCGCCTCCTGGGTTTGCACTATTCTCCTGCCTCAGCCTCCTGAATAGCTGGGACTACAGGCGCCCGCCACCGCGCCCGGCTAATTTTTTTTTTGTATTTTTAGTAGAGATGGGATTTCACCATGTTAGTCAGGATGCTCTTGATCTCCTGACCTCATGATTCACCCACCTCGGCCTCCCAAAGTGCTGGGATTACAGGTGTGAGCCACCGCGCCCAGCCTGAGACGTATTTTAAAGACTGACTTTTGTTTCTTTTCCAGATATAAATTTAGAAATTGAGAAGTGTATTTTGAAAAGGCATAATAAGAAAAACTATGGTATATCATTATTTTAACTTGCCATATGAAAACCTAAGGCACAGGGAGGTAACTTGCCCACGGGTGCAGCCCTAGGAAGTCAGGGAGCCAGGATTCACTGTCAGCTGACTGACTCCAAATCCAGCACTCCTGACCATGGCTGCCAGTTCAGTAGTGAGTTTTCCCCAGCGCTGCATTTGTTCAGTGTAAAGAATCGTTAAAGAAGACTTCGTGGCTCACTCCTGTAATCCCAGTGCTTTGGGAGGCTGGGGCGAGTGGATCACTGAGGTCAGGAGTTCGAGACCAGCCTGGCCAACATGGTGGAACCCCATCTCTACTAAAAATACAAAACTTAGCCGGACGTGGTGGTGGGCGACTGTAATCCCAGCTACTCGAGAGGCTGAGGCAGGAGAATTGAACCCGGGAGGTGGAGGTTGCAGTGAGCTGAGATCACGCCACTGCACTCCCAGCCTGGGTGACAGAGCAAGACTGTCTCAAAAAAACAAACAAAAAAGATGTTTTTATGAAATTATATTAGAGAATCGTGTTTTATATATTTGGCAAAATACAAAATTTGCCACCTTTGCCCCTCATTTTTTTGTTGGTCCATAAAACCCAAGTTATTCCTTTTTATTTTATAGATGAAGAAAGCCACTGAGAGATGAAACAGTTTGCCCCAAGTCACACATTTTCATCCAGGCACTGACAGTCTTCCACTGGTTTTATTAGACTTTGGAAAGTGGACAAGATTGGATAAGAGGAAGGAGCACTGGGAGGGCTTTTTGTCCGTGGTTTCTGTTAGACTGTAGTGCCTGGGTCCTCTGGCACGGGCCTCTGAGTGTTAGCCAAGCATACATTTGATCCAGTAGTTTCCAAGACTCGAATGGCTTGATGAATTTCAACATTTATAAGGAATATTCTTCTGTGGATGTCACTGCTAATTATTAATCATGCATTGTATTTCAGAGATTTTTTTCCTGCATTTAAACTGAAACCCAGAATCTTTTACATATTCATAGTTTCAGAGCCAAAGCAAGTCATCTAGTTGGCCAGCCCCGGTTCTTCACACTCGCTCAGCGTACTTACAACCTCAGTTTCACCACGATAGGCTGGTACATTTTATTATATGTCACTTATTTTTGTTTTAGGTTAGAGCCACAGCTGAAACAACTACAAACAAAATATGATGAACTTAAAGAGAGAAAGTCTTCCCTTAGGAATGTGGCATATTTCTTATCTAATTTAAAACAGCTTTATCAAGATTATTCAGATGTTCAAGCAAAAGAACCAAACATAAAGGAAACGGTAACTCCAATTTTACTTTTTACCATGCTTCAGAAGATGATTGCGGGAGGGCCTTTTCATGCTAGAGTATCAGAAGCTTTGGGGAAAGACAAATGCAGATACAGAATTACAGAGTCCACCTAAAATAGTATCACTATAAGCCAGTGAAACTTCATTATATCAGCACTTTTCTTAGCTACTTAATGAAGGCTGGAGGAGTAATGTCCAGAATTGCTGATTTGTGTAAGGTATTTTCACTCAGACAGCTGAATTTCATCAAGGGAAGTTTTTATTCTGTGTATAAATCTCAATTGAAAAATTACACTCTGCTGTGTTACAGCTTTCATTCATATAAGACCATTCAGCCATGTTTGAAAGACCAGCCTCTTCTGTTTAGCCCATGTTCACAGCATCTTTTGCATATGAAAAACAAGCTATTTTCCCATATAAGTGGTAGGTAGGATTTCAGAAGTTAAGAAATAGGCCAGGTGTGATAGCTCTCACCTATAATCATAGCACTTCGGGAGGCTGAGGCAAGTAGATCCCTTGAGCCCGGGAGTTCAAGACCAGCCTTGGGCGATATGGTGAAACCCCATCTCTACTAAAAATACAAAAACTAGCCAGGTGTGGTGGTGCATGCCTGTAGTCCCAGCTACTCAGGAGGCTGAGGTGTGAAGATCGCTTGAGCCTTGGAGGTCCAGGCTGCACTGAGCTGTGATCGCACTACTGCACTCCAGCCTGGGTGACAGAGCTAGACCTTGTCTCAAAAAAAAAAAAAAAGTTAAACATTAAAAAGGAATATAATGGGAAAACAAATTTATTGTTTTAATACATTTTGTAGTTGCTTCTGGATTTTTACTGCAGACTTGCCATCTGCCTCAGATTAATAGAAATGTTTAAGTTCTAGGAAAGAAATTTGTATTTGTATGCCCTAATATAATTTTATATAAAATATGTACATATAATTATATGTAATGTATACATATTTTATGATCAGATTTGTATTCACTTCTAAATTCAATGTTAAGGTTTTGACACTGATCTAAGTTAATTTTCCTGAGCCTAAGGTTTGTTTATATATTAGAGATCTGGAAATAGAATGCTTTTAAAGGTATTTTTTTTAATTACCTAACTAGTCCAAAGCTTATGATTTGGAGTTTGGTTACTAAATTTGGGGAAGTTATCTGTGGCATTGATTCAGCTTGAACATAATACTTTGGTTAAAAGCGAGGTTTAGTGTCTCTGCCTTGTCTGGAACACACCACTGGATGAGCATCCTGTTCTTGGTGTGACCTCAGTGCCTTCGTGCACTCCTGTTGTAGTAACTGTCCCTTTTGCCTTATTGAGTATAGATATTTGGGCATATGTCTTACTCTAAACGTTTAGTGACAAATGTGACTTCTTCCCCTTTATCCCTCCCTAGAGCAGGTGCCCATGGGAGCTTGAACACATTAGTTTGTCAAATATTTGTATAAAATTCCATTATCATGTGTGTGGTAGTCACAGCATGACAGCTTTTCTGCTGTCATCTTAAAGACGATATTAAACAGAGACTATCAAAGTATGATAAAATTCTGTAAGAGGAATTTAATCATGCACCCTTAGATACAATTTGCAGCTGGAAGTTTGACTTTAATTATTTCAAAATCATGAGTTGGATATTGTGTTTTATGTTGGGTTTGTATTCTAATTTTAACTTGAATCATTAAGAACATTTGGATTGGCAACCATTGAGACATTTAATTGATTCTCCCAATAAATAATTTCTTGAGATGATAGATTTGGGTTTTTTTTTTTTCTTAAGAACTTTTATGGATCTGGTGTTCTCATTCCATTAGTTCTTTCAGTTAAAGTAAAACCTATCTTACAGTTTTCTGTGTTTTAAAATAGACATGATATCAAGCACATTCTACACAGCACGAGCAGACTTGCCCAAACCAAGCCTTGACGTGTCCCAGACATGATTTCCTGTCTTCAGTAATAGAGATGATACAGTTCTTTGAATCAGCTGGTCTTCTGGGATAAGAAGATCAGGTCAAGCTTTGCAGAGCAGCTCCCTAGCAACTTTGTGATCAATTATGTTCTAAGGGAAATGGATTAAAACCAATTGTCTTAATGATCCTAGTTAAAAATGAGAGTAGTAGTAGTTAATGGAAAGCTCAATTAGAATTTGCACTGGTCATAAGATTGGGCTATGTAAGGACAAGGTTACGAGTTTTTGATATTGCTAATTATATACATTATTTTCTTTCAACAGTATGATTCATCCAGCCTTCCAGCTCTGTTATTTAAAGCAAGAACACTTCTGGGAGCCGAAAGCCATCTGCGAAATATCAACCATCAGTTGGAGAAGCTCCTTGACCAGGGATGAGAAGAGCAGTCTACTAAAATGTGCCCATAGGAAGACTAGTCTCATGCTGTTACCTTCTGAAAACTGTACGTTTATAAATAAATTGTTTTGCAAAGAAGTTATGGCCTACTTAGAATCTAAAATTTGTTATTCAAATTAAATGGCTGTGAACAATGTTAAATAGCATCAGTTTGTCCAATAGTTTTAAAGGCCATAATCATCTTTTCTGGTTAATATCTTGAGTAATTTTAGAATGTTGACACCTTAATCAGTCCCAGATATGAACTGTAATAAACTTGTAAAATTAAGTTGATGTGAACATAATTTTGATTAATTAATAAGGTGATTTCTACTGAATTTAAGTACACCAAAGCTAATTTTTAATGAAATTGGTTTACAGAAAAAACAAAAACTGGAAAGCAAAGTGATAAAACTTAGTTTATATAAACAGGTTGAATGATACATTTATCAAATCTCACAGACATCAGGCAAATTATAGCCTGGTGACAAAAGTGCCCATAGTGAATTATTCTTGTAATACTTCTATAATTAGTTCATCAGGAATTTCATCCACTTCACTGTTATAACTGAGAAGACTGTTCTCTGCAGCTTCAGCTAATTCAGCATCTTCAGTAGCTTCTAAAAAATAAGCATCATCAATGCCATTATCCCAGACAGCATCAGCAGATGCACCTGTTGACAGCCTGCTAGGTGAGGGTTTATGAGGATTCTGGGTTTCATTGCTCCTAGTTTCATCTGCTTCATCTCTTGTAAACTCTTCTTCCTTTATTTCAGTGGTGAAGGGAGAGAAAGTGGGATAGGAAAATATTTACTCAGGATATGTGATTTAACCATATACTCTATATTGAAGTAAGGTATTAAGTGACAGATACTAAAGTGAATATGCTGGAGGAATGCTGTCTCTGATATCTCACCGTGGGAATGAGTGCACTGATTCAAACATTGCTGCACTGAAGCTCAGACACACTTGAAACTCCAAATTTGAAATTACCTACAATTCTGTGCACATACTTTTCAATATTCCCCGATGGAGGAAGAGCAAGGGTGGATTTAATTTTTTTAACAAGTGGACAGTCCAGCTGAAGACAAATCAGAAGATAAATTTGCTATCTTGTCAATGGACTTAGTACCTATGCTTTAAATTTTAAAGTATTTGGCAAATCGTAAACATGGATTGCAAAAAGATTAAAAACAGTTGCCAAAATATGACTGGATTGTATATTACGTAATAGTATAGTATCAATTATTTTACCATAGAATGTCTTCAGTATAAACATTTAGTTGATCCACCCAATACATTATTTATGTAAAGAATGTCCTTATTCAGTGCAGTGGCACATGCCTGTAATCCCAGCTACTTAGGAGGCTGAGACAGGAGGACTGCTTGAGGCCAGGAGTTTGAGACCAGCCCGGGCAACATGATACCCCCCTCTCATTAAAAAAGCTACAGAATGTCTTATTCTTTCAGCTACGTGCTTAAATATTAGATAAAGGGTTTTGATGTCTGCAGTTTCAGAGTCTCAAAAATAAGAATGCATATGTATACAGTAGAGGGAGAAAACGAATGTTGCCAAATGCTAACAAATGGCAAATCTCAATGAAGGACAGACAGCAGAGTTCCTTATTGTACATTTCTGTAGGTTAGACCTTTATAATAAATTTAAAATCAGGTGACCAATGAAATAAGATGATCAGTGCAATAGAAAAGCAGGTATAAATAACACCAACTGGTAATTTAAAATATCTTTTATAAACAAAAGATGAAGCAGGAGAGGCAAAATGTTAACTGAAAACTAAGTGACAGCTACATGGGTGTTCATTATGTATCTTACTTTAAAAAGCTATGTCCAAGTAGTGGTAATACTGACCAATGGTACTTTCAACTTGGCATTTTTGAGGTGTTACTAGATAGATAAGCGGAAAAAGTAGCTTAAATATCCACTGCAACCACAAATAGCGAAATCACAATCCAGACCAACAAGGGTGATGTAGTCCTCTTCCTCTGGGAGACAAAGTTTATTTTTTAAAATTTACTTTGTTCTTGGTTATTTCAAAACACATTTTAACCTGGTATTTTGCCAGCGAATCTGGCTGTCAGTTATTTTATGTCCAGCTCTTGCAGACCAAGAATGGAATTTCCACCATTTCAAATGTATGGAGTTTTTTCGAGAGACGTGTTAAGACTGAGTAGATACCAGATTCGGTTTTCTAGAATATAAACCCAATCACTTGTTCTGCTTGTAGCAGGTAACTTCTTTTATTCTAACCATAACACTATAAAGGAAAAAGCTGACAGATGTGACCAAAAACACTAAAACAAGAACTAAAATTTAAAAGTAAAATATGTCAAAAAGAGTACTTAAGTTACTACAAAAAAGTTATAGAAAAATGGATGGAGGACAGGTAAAGGGACTTCATTATAGAAATATTAATAGTGAATCTGAAAAAAGTTCATTAAAGAAAGGCAAATTAAAACAACTGAGGTACTGCATTTTGCCTACCAGATTGGTAGTGATTCAAGGTAAACAAGCACTGCTGGCAAAGTGTGAGGTAATAGGTGCTCTCATAAATTATTTGTGGAGGTCTAATATCCTATACTTTTTATGAAGAGCAATTTGATAATAGGTACTAAAAATATTTGTGATATTTTAAGTAGAAAAAAACTGAAATAGTATGTGTGCTATCACTTCAAAAAAAAAATGAGCATATATAAATTCTCGAAGGTACGTGCCAAAACATTTGTATCATTTATTTCTGGTCAAATGAGTAAAGAAGATTCTTTCCTCTTGCTTCTTATGTATTTCCTAATTTTATGTATTTTCTTTTTTTTTTTTTCTTTTTTTTTTTTTTTGAGGCAGAGTCTCACTCTATCTCCCAGGCTGGAGTGTAGTGGCATGATATCAGCTCACTGCAACCTCCACCTCCCAGGTTCAAGGGATTCTCCTGCCTCAGCCTCCTGAGTAGCTGGGATTATAGGCATAGGCCACTACACCTGGCTAATTTTTCTATTTTTAGTAGAGATGGGGTTTCTCCACGTTGGCCAGGCTGGTCTCAAACTCATGACCTCAAGTGATCTGCCTGCCTCGGCCTCTCGAAGTGCTGGGATTACAGGCCTGAGCCACTGTGCCCGACCTAATTTTATGTATTTTCAATTCATTCTATAATGCATGTCAATTATTTGGGTAAATAAAAAATATTTAAGAGAAAAATGTTGGTTTGACAACCTGGTAATTAACCTACCAAAATTAAAACTGAATATGCCCTTTGACACAATTCTACTTCTAGAAATTCATCCTACAGATACCGATATTCAAAGAAACACAAAGATGGGAATTTTGTTACTTTGAAAAGCAAAATATGGGAAACTTCTTAAATGTCTGGGACTGATTAAACTGTACACCTTCTGAAGCAGCAGTAAAAAAAAAAAAAGGTTTGTATTATCAGATATGTGCTGAAATGGGAAAATCACTACAATATATTCCTATAATACAGTCATAAGTGAAAACAAGGTACCAAATGGGTTTCAAAACTATTTGGACACTACTCATGGCTCAGGTATACTACTGTACCAAGAACTCCCTGGTAAGGAGAAAGACACCAAAATCTGTACTTACCTCTTTGAAAAGAAACAGGAGACATACTTCAGCAGGTAATGGGAAACCTGAATCAGAAAGATAGCAAAACTATTACATATTATAGCTATCTAATTTTTACTTTGTGGTAAATGTAAAAATTAGTAACTTACAGTCAGATTTGAAGTTTTCTGCTTTACATACAGGGTCATGACATTTTTGATACCAAACTTCATTTTTCAGATCAACCAGAATCCTTTATGTTTAAAAAAAAAAAAAAGTAGTATTAATACCAAGACTGGGTAGAAAACAAAATCCAGCTGCATGCTGTTCCAAGAACTATGCCTAAGACTTGAAGATGGAGAAAAATTAAAAAGTAAAAGGATAAAGATAGATATATACCAACCAAAACGGTGATTGCCAAAAATCACACAAAATGAACTGCAGGGCAAAGAGTAGATACTGACGAAAGTTCCCCCAGGAAGATATAACAATCCTCAACCTGTACTCACCAAATAACACAGCTGCAAAATATGTGAGCAAAAATGGACAGGACCACAATGATAAACACATCTACCATAAATCAAGGTTTTTAAAAAACATATTCTCGGTTGGGCGCGGTGGCTCACACTTGTAATCCCAGCACTTTGGGAGGCCGAGGCGGGCGGATCACGAGCTCAGGAGATGGAGACCACGGTGAAACCCCGTCTCTACTAAAAATACAAAAAAAATTAGCCGGGCATGGTGGCGGGCGCCTGTAGTCCCAGCTACTCGGAGAGGCTGAGGCAGGAGAATGGCGTGAACCCGGGAGGCGGAGCTTGCAGTGAGCCGAGATCGCGCCACTGCACTCCAGCCTGGGCGACAGAGCAAGACTCCGTCTCAAAAAAAAAACAAAAAAAACAACAACAAAAAAACCATATTCTCAGTAATTTATAGATCAAATAACCACAAAAAAGGTCCAATAAGGATACAGAAAAAAATGAATGACAAAAAGCAATTAAGAAGTTTGATCTAATAGGTAAATATGAAGCAGCTCTTTATAAAACCAATTCCATGCTAGCTATAAAGTGAATTTTATCAAATTTAAAATCATCGCTTCAAACAGAACACATTATCTGAGCACAAAGCAAATTTTAGAAATAAAAGATAACTAATAGAAATCCGTAATTGGAAATTAAGAACAACTTGAAACAACCAATGGTTCAAGGAAAAATCGTGGAAATTAGAAAATGCTTAGACCTGAGTGGACTGGAAGTGTACATATTAAAATATGTGAAATGCAGCTAAAGTGACCTTTAGAAGGTAATTTATAGTCTTAAAATCTTGTGTTATGAAAGAAGAATAGCTAAAGATACATGGATTAAGTAACTAATGTGGAAAACAACGAACTGAATAAACCCTAATAAAATAAAAGGCAGGTGGCCAGGTGCGGTGGTTCACACCTTTAATCCCAGCACTATGGGACGCCAAGGCAGGTGGATCACGAGGTCAGGCATACGAGACCAGCCTGGCCAACATAGTGAAACTCCATCTCTACTGAGAATACAAAAAATTAGCTGGGCCCACGTGGTGGGGGGCACCTGTAATCCCAGCTACTCAGGAGGCTGAGGCAGGAGAATCGCTTGAACCTGGGAGGCAGAGGTTGCAGTGAGCCAAGCTGGTGCCACTGTGTTCCAGCCCGGGTGACAGTGTGAGACTCTGTCTCTAAATAAATAAATAAATAAATAAATAAATAAATAAATGGCAGGAAGTCATAAAGAGCCAAAAGTAAAAAGAATCAACGAGGCCTATATTTGAAGAAAATGAAATCAGGGTAAAATTGATTTAAAAATAAGGCAAAGACACAAATGTTATTAGAAATTAAATGCATCATATGTTTTTAAGAAAACATTGTGAACAACTTTTGTCAGTAACTTTGAAAATTTTTGTAAAATAAAGTACTATATAAAAATAAACTAAGCAAACTTAAAAAGCAACAGAAAACCGAAGCAATCCTATAATCACTAAAATTCTTAAAGATTTGATTAAATAGTTTAAAATTTTCCCACATTTTACAGAAAAGGAAGCAAGATGGTTAACATTCCCCGTGGCAGTCGGTGAGGTGTGGGGTGGGGAGGTGGTAAGGGACCTGCACCCAGGAGCAAAAAAAGGCAGGTGACTTAAGTCTAATCTTTCCTTAAACATTCTAGTAACAGAATTCCCAATTAATGGGCTAAGGCTGTGGCTCCCAAACTGTACACTAAAGTGCCCCAGGCACTGTAGGATATTGAAATATTTCCAGAAAACACAGTGATACTTGACATTTCTTGAGCAATCAGAAAACTCCTTGCTTGCAGTTCACATGTTCAATGTGACATTGCACTTCATTCCTTTCATTTATGCTCTATCTTTGTAGAGCTGGGCTTTGGGGTGTGGTTGTAATAAAAAGCACCATTAACATCAAGCCAGGCGCGGTGGCACATGCCTGTAATCCCAGCACTTTGGGAGGCCAAGGTGGGTGGATCACAAGGTCAGGAGTTCGAGACCAGCCTGGCCAACATGGTGAAACCCCATCTCTAATAAAAATACAAAAAAAATTAGCCAGGCATGGTTGGGGGCACCTGTAATCCCAGCTACTCAGGGGGCTGAGGCAGGAGAATTGCTTGAACCCAGGAGGCGGAGGTTGCAGTGAGCCGAGATCGCACCACTGCACTCCAGCCTGGGTGACAGAGCAAGACTCCATCTCAAAAAAAAAAAAAAAAAGCACCATTAACATCAATGGAGAACAAGGTATGAGTTGGGCAGGGTGGTGTCTAATCTGATTCCAGGGTTTAAGAGTGCATACATAGGCCTGGTGAGGTGGTTCACACCTGTAATCCCAGCATTTTGGGAGGCTGAGGTGGGAGGATAGCTTGAGGGCTGGAGTTCGAGGCCAACCTGGGCAACAGAGGGAGACCCTATCTACAAAAAATTTAAAAATTAACCAGCCATGGTGGCACACATGTAGTCTAAACTACTCGAGAGGCTGAAGCAGGAAGATCGCTTAAGCCCAGGAGATCGAGGCTGCAGTGAGCTGCTGCACTGTGCCCTCAAGCCTGGGCCATGCCACTGCCCTCAAGCCTGGGCGACAGGGCGAGACCCTGTCTCAAAAAAATGAAAAAATGGAGACTATACATCCCATTAATAAGTAATAGTATTTAAGAATGAAATAAGTTTTTGTTTTTTTTTTTTTTTAGTTTATGGATACTATTATTCAAACTGCTACTAAACTGTTCAGACATAAACACTTATCAAGTTGTTTGAAATTCATTACCACAGCTCGGGTATTTCTTTCGGCCTCAGAGAAAATGTGAACAAACAAAGACACCAGGGGAACCATGAGCCAAGAAAATCTGGGAACTTCTGGACCAAATGCTAGGAGTTCAGTCCTTACCTACAGAATGCTCTTTGTAGGACATTTCTGACTTTAGAATTGCATTTGGTAAATAAGTCTGGAATCGATGCATTATGAGGCACGCTTTCCGGAAATGTCACCCAGCTATGCAACTTGAGTGTAAAATGCAGGTGATTCACAACCTTGGTGCTTCATGCTGTGTGCACGGATTGCTCACTCCTGCCTCGGGTTTCCACCTGAGTCAGAAAGAGCAGGAAGGGCCAGGGGAGCCGGGCCAGATGCCCCGGGCCTTGCTCTGCCCCATTTGTGCCTTTTCATTCCTTGTATTCCTACATTATTAGTAAAGCTTGATACTGGGCAAGATTTCTGATTTGTGTGGATGTAATTCGATTATCCAATCCTCAACTTCATTAGTAATTGGGGAAATTCCCAAGAAAACTACAATATTGTTTCATATCTGCCAGATGAGCAAAACCAATTTTTTAATCCTAACAATACTGAAGTGTTGGTGAGAATATGGAACAGTAGAAGAATCTCAAAACACTGCTGGCAGGACTATAAACTGGCACATCCATTTGGGAAAACAATTTATGATCTAGTAAAATTAAATATGTACATATTCCATGACACAGCAAGTCCACTTTGAGAAACTCTAGCACGTGAATACTAGGTGATATGTATAAGAAGGTTCCCACCTTCATGGTTTATAATAGCAACCCAAATGTCCACTGTGGGAAAACAGATAAACTGTGGCATATTTACATTTATATACATGGCATGCTGCACAATAATGACACAAATAAGCAACAGCTACATGCTGCGACATGGGTGAAAATCACAGATATGCTACTGCAAGGCCAGGGAAAGGATGCGATTCAAAAACAAGCAAAAGAAAACACTGTATTGTTTATGGCCGGGCATGGTGGCTCATGCCTGTAATCCCAGCACTTTGGGAGGCCAAGGCAGGCAGATCACTTGAGGTCAGGAGTTTGAGACCAGCCCAGCCAACTGGTGAAACTCCGTCTCTACTAAAATTGCAAAAATTAACCAGGCATGGTAGCACACACTTGTAATCCCAGCTACTTCGGAGGCTAAGGCAGGAGAATCACTTGAATCAAGGAAGCGGGGGTTGCAGTGAGCTGAGATCATGCCACTGCACTCCAGCCTGGGCAACAGAGTGAGATTCCGTCTCAGAAAATAAAAAAAAGTGTGTTATCTACACTTTTGTATGTATGATATATTCTACGGTTAAAAAACAGAATAGATTATGGAGACATAATACAAGGTGTTGTGATCACCATGTGATAATGATTTTTTGGTAAGTTAATATGCATAGAGCAAAGAATAGAAGATACGTCAACTGATAGCTGCAGTTACACCCCGGCTGTGGCACTGTATCTCCTTCATGTTTTCTGCGTTATAGCTTTGTGTATTGAGCATATAGTTTTTGCAAGCTTTTTTAAAACTGAATTAATCTACGTATATCAAGTATGGCACTGAACCATGCTACCCAATGTGTCTCCAGCTTCCCAGCAAGAGCTTCCCCATCATTTCCCCATGTCCAGCACACAGGCCGCATATGCTTGAGGATACGGGAGTTGCTTTGACATGAAATAAAAAACAGCAAAATTTCTCACATCATAACTGATAACTACTGGCTATCTATCTCTATTCTAATCACATCCTTTTAGGTTTTAAAGTTCTATTTCTGGCTTTACTTCATCCTTTACTTTCCCTCCTCTTCCCATGGGCATTTTAAAGAAAATCTCTAAAACAGGGCCTGGCATATATAGCAAGCATTCAATAAATACTAGTTCCCTCAATACCACGCTGTGTCTTGAATGAGTTAACACAATCCTAGCTCCAGCTCTTAACACTGAGGAGATCCCTTCTTGAGCAAACCTGCGCACTTTCAACGTAGAGTCCGTAAGGTGGCAGTGGCCAATGGCAATAGGAAGGAGAGGCATGCTTCCCACCCTCACTGCTCCCCGCCCACGGCCTTCTCCCAGCCCTACTCAACCCCACCTTTGTCCTCTCCAGATACACTAAGGGGTTATCTTAGCAAATAAAGTACACACAAAGCTGACATGCTAGAAGCAATGCAATAATCACAACATTTAAATTAAATATCATGTAATGCTAACCATATACAACAAATAGAAATTTAATACACAGCCGAGCGCAGTGGCTCACACCTGTAATCCCAGCACTTTGGGAGGCTGAGGCGGGTGGACCACAAGGTCAGGAGTTCGAGACCAACCTGGCCAACATGGTGAAACCTTGTCTCTACTAAAAATACAAAAATTAGCTGGGTGTGGTGGCAGGTGCCTGTAATCCCGGCTACTTAGGAGGCTGAGGCAGGAGAATTGCTAGAACCTGGGAGGCAGAGGTTGCAGTGAGCCGTGATCGTGCCACTGCACTCCAGCCTGGGCGACAGAGCAAGATTTCATCTTGGAAAAAAAAAAGAAATTTAATACAACTAAATTTATTTTTAAAACAAAATAGTTTTCATATTCTCAACTTTATTTAAAAGTTATAAACATTTAAAATCTAATAATATTGGTTAAATACACAGAAATCATTAATATTACTTACATTATATTATTACTCTTATGGGCTCTTCCAATGTTTTCACACCACCGATATTTACAAATATCATAAACCAGTAATTCTTCTGGGAAAAAGTAGTTCCAACGCCGAATTCCTAAAATGCAAATAATGTTTCTAAAGCTACTATCACTCTATCATATAACAGTTAACAAAGGATGAGATTAACTTTACCTCCTTTAATGCCATCTTTATTCACCAAAGAAAGAACAAAATGATCAACTTCAGGATAGGGAGAACACTGAAAACCTTCAATGGTTTCTACTGCAACAGAGAGAATGGTTTATAAATTACAATAGCTGAAAGTTAAGAAGTTAAATTTTGATTAAATGTTGTTGAGTACAATTATGGGTTTTGCAATCTCTCAGCCTTCCCTCACTTTTTGCAATTTCAGTCAATTCATGTTTGTGACACTATAAGGAAGCAGGTAAAATTCAAACCTCTCAATTAGGTCAAATGTTAACTACTTTCATAAAAAGCATTTGAAGTAATTTCAGCTGCTGTCTTCATTTTGGCAAAGAGAAAGGCAGTCCCTCACGTGCAGGACAGGCCTAGCTCCATCAGCCCGGCTTTGGTGTTGCCATGCGCTAGCATGGCTCGCCTCCCTCAGCCTGGGCATTCTCCTGTGAACACAGGCAATCTCACAGAACTTCAGCAACAGATAAGGCCCCTGTGGTCATGAGGACTCAAGGCACAAAGATAACCACTCTGTAATCATGTTCAAACACAGACAAAACAGGAACATCTTCCAAACCACAAAAATGACCGACACCCCCGATCCCAGCTAACATAAGCAACTGCTGTTTTTTTTGTTTGTTTTTTAACAAATTACAGTGTTAATTTCTATTCTGATTTCCTTTCAGTTTTACTAAGAAAACCAGTCCTAGAATTGTCCCTGACAACACCCAACGCAGAACAAACCCCAAGCTTCCTGGTATACTCCCTCAAACCACCCATTCCAAGCCCAAATCCAATCCTCCCAGTCCTTTCCAACCCCCTCTTCCCCAGATGCCCCACTTTACGGAAGTTGCCCATGGTGTGTGCTCACCATTGCTCTCCTGGCAATACACTCAGCTGACCTGCTACAGGTGTGTGCCCTGAGACCTTTAGCTGGAAGGTACTGACAATCCAATTACATTTTCTATCTAAAAAGCTACTGTAGTAATTTAGAATGACCAATTTAAAATATCATTTAATTTTTTTTTTTTTTCTTGAGAAAGAGTCTCGCTCTGTCGCCCAGGCTGGAGTGCAGTGGCGCGATCTCGGCTCACTGCAAGCTCGGCCTTCTGGGTTCAAGCAATTCTCCTGCCTCAGCCTCCTGAGTAGCCTGGATTACAGGCATGCAACACCACGCCTTGCTGATTTTTGTATTTTTAGTAGAGATGGGGTTTCACTACGTTGGTCAGGCTGGTCTCGAACTCCTGACCTCATGATCCACCTGCCTTGGCCTCCCAAAGTGCTGGGATTACAGGCGTGAGCCACCGTACCCAGCCAGTATCATTTAATTTTTAAGGACAAGAATCTAGTTTGCTTTAAATGAAGTTTATGTTTCACTTACTAAAATAATATATATAATTGGAGAAATATTGGAAAATATATTAATGTGGAAATGTGAGAAGCAGACTCTAAATCAATGTCTATAAATACAAATAAGACAGAAGAAAATAAACCTAAGAAAATGTTATCCATATTTTAAAGCTCGTAATCATACCATACACATCATTTGAGACTAGTTTTTCTTTTAACATCACAAATGGGTGTTTTCCACATTATAAAGGCTTCATAAATTTAAATTTAACAGCTAGAGGATTTCATAGTATATAACCAATTCAATTTTGTTGTACATTTAGATTGCTGCCAGTTTTTTGCTATTATAAATAACAATATACGAAAATATGTGTATAAAAATGTTTACTGGAGGGTTTATGTAAGAAATCTTTGAAAAAAACACTCTATGTTCTTCAGCAGAGGAATGGGTAAGTTATAACAGAGCTGTACCATGAAAAACTATACAACCATTAAAAGACTGAGGAAGGTCTCTCTCTATATATAGGAAATATAGGAAAAGCTCTTCTAGGTTAAACAGCAAATGATTGCAGTGGTTACCTGCCTTTGATCATGGACAGAAGAGTGAAAAAGAACTTTACGTTTTCATTTTGTTAACCTACATTATTTTTGTAGTTTTTTGAAAAACACCATAAAATGAAAATTAGTGAATAATACTTTTTTTTTTGAGACGGAGTCTCACTCTTGTCACCCATGCTGGAGTGCAATGGCACGATCTCAGCTCACTGCAACCTCCGCCTCTCAGGTTCAAGCAATTCTCCTCCTCAGTCTCCTGAGTAGCTGGGATTACAGGCGCCCACCACGCCCTGCTAATTTTTATATTTTTAGTGGTTTCACCATGTTGGCCAGGCTGTTCTCAAACTCCCGAACTCAGGTGATCCGCCCGACTCGGCCTCCCAAAGTGTTGGGATTAGAGGCATGAGCCACCGTGCCCAGTGAATAATACTTCTTAATCAACATCTTTCTCATACTTTTTCCATTTGAGATAGAAACCCTGAAGTAGATTACTGATTGATTAATTGATTAATTGATTGGTTGAGGCAGGGTCTGATTCTGCTGCCCAGACTGGAGTGCAATGGCACCATCAAGACTCACTGTAGCTTCAACCTCCTGGCCTCAAGAGATCCTCCTGCCTCAGCCTCCTGAGTGGCTGGGACTACAGGCGTGCACCACCATTCCTGGCTAATTTTTGGATTTTTTGTAGAGACAGGGTTTTGCTAAGTTGCTCAGGATTGTCTCTAACTCCTGGGCTCGAGTGATCCTCCCGCCTCAGCCTCCCAAAGTGCTGGAATTACAGGTGTGAGCCACTGTGCTTGGCTAGAGGTAGTTTTTGAAAGATCAGTGATTATGAATCCTTAACATTGAAGATTTTAAAGGCAAAACAGATTCTGTATCCTTACATTTTGATAGGAAATTATTTTTTTAAAATTACCTGAAGTAGCTGGGTGCAGTGGCTTGCAGCTGTAACCCCAGCATTTTGGGAGGCTGAGGCAGACAGATCGTTTGAGCCCAGGAGTTCAAGACCAGCCTGGGCAACATGGTGAAATCTCATCTCTACTAAAAATGCAAAAATTAGCTGGGCGTGGTGGTGTACACCTGTAAACCCAACTACTCCAGAGGCTGAGGCAGGAGATGGCTTGAGCCTGGGAGGAGGAGGCTGCAGTGAGCCAAGATCGCACCACTGCACTCCAGCCTGGGTGACAAAGAGAGATGCTGTCTCAAAAAGAAAAACAAACATCAAAAAATTTACCTGAAGTGCCGATACTGTTAAAATATCCAACTCCTTTTTGTTTATTCTGAGATGGGTCACATGTAAGAATTCGTAAAGTATCTGAGAACCTGAAGGAGAAATAGGTAAAAGAAACAAAGCACCATTACACTGGAACTAACAAGGCCTGGCTACAGAAAGGACACTGAATTCCTAAGAGTTCCTCATTAAAATCCTTTGTTCAGCAGATAATTGTTCTAGGACATTTATGCCACATTTGCCCACAAAACCACAAACCCTACACATATAAAAAAATATGATTTGTCAATTAAAGAAAATAATTTTTTTAAAAGAGTAGGTTGGTGATTACTTACAATACTATCCTTAATTACAGAATGGATCAGGGGACTCTAGGACTGCTGAAGCCCTGTGTCCATGGTTTCATATCTGCGGATTCAACAAACCGCTGATCAAAAGTATGTTTTTTAAAAAACAATAAAAGTAGGCCAGACGCAGTGGCTCACGCCTATAATCCCAGGACTTTGGGAGGTTGAGACAGGCCGATCACTTGAGGTCAGGAGTTTGACACCAGCCTGGCCAACAGAGTGAAACCCCATCTACTAAAAATACAAAAATTAGCCGGGCATAGTGGCAAGCGCCTGTAATTCCAGCTACACGGGAGGCTGAGGCAGAAGAACTGCTTGAACCCAGGAGGCAGAGGTTGCAGTGAGCTGAGATTGCACCACTGCACTCCAGCCTGGGCGACAGAGTGAGATTCCATCTCAAAAAAATAATAAGTGAAAATAAAAAATAAAAAATAAAAAACAATAAAAATAATACAACTTAAAAACAATACAGTATAACAACTATATAGGATGTGGACTATATTAGGTACAGGTAATCTAGAAGGATTTACAGTATTATATAGGGAGGATGCGTGGGGGTTATGTGAAAATAGTACATCCTTTTATGTCTGCAGATTTTTGTATCCACAGGGGTCTTGGAATAATAATCACCCACAGACACCAGAAGACGACTATATAACTCTATTCACCAAACATAAAGAGCCTTTGAATTTTTTGTTACAACAATTTTAGAGATGGGACTTATAGGAAGAAATGAAGAAAGAAGGAGGGGTGAGAGCAAAGGGGAAAAACAGATTAAAATTAATGGAAAGAAAAGGTACATTCATAACCATAAAGGATTTAGCCTTCATTTCAAGAAGTAAAATACCTGGTATTTACTTGGAATACACAAAAGACAAGGTAACTGTATTCAGTAGAAGAACCCTCCACCTCTGTAAGATTCATATTTAAACTGCGAAAGAAACGAGATTGGGTAGTCGGGAGATTACCTGCACTTCAGGCTGCAGTTGCTTTTCCCATATGAGCTAGAACTAACAATGTTGCTCTTCGCACTTCTCCATACATGGCAGAAAGAATGTGACCTTATTCTGGTGCCAACAGGGGGTGGCAGGAATTATACAATTTTTACACTCCTGCTATTGCACTTTGCACTTTCAGAATCTCGGATACTACTACTGCTACCAACAACATTCACTGAGCAGATGTCACGGGCTGGGCACAGCTGTACATGTTTTATGTGCAGTTTTAACTTTTTAAATCCTCTCAACAACTCCATAAGATAGGTGTTAGTATCATTTCCATTTAAAAGTAGGAAACGCAGACCTTACTTCTGAAACATGTTAGTAAAAGAACTCAGAGTACAAATATATATATATATATATATGAAGAAAAACAATCCATCTTCCACCCTCCTGGGTAACGGGTGTTAACTGTGTAACCTGATACAACTATCCCTACAGCAATGTATTTTAGACAATTACTAAAATTAATTTCTAGAGAATTTTTCCTTAAAATTATATTTAAGTGGCCAGGCACGGTGGCTCACACCTGTAATCCCAGCACTTTGGGAGGCCAAGGTGGGCAGATCACTTGAAGTCAGGAGTTCAAGACCAGCTTGCCCAACATGGGGAAACCCCATCTCTACTAAAAATACAAAAATTATCTGGGCAGGTGGCACGCACCTGTAGTCCCAGCTACTTGTGAGGCTGAGGCAGGAGAATCGCTTGAACCTGTGAGGCAGAGGTTGCAGTGAGCTGAGATTGCACCACTGCACTCCAGCCTGGGCCACAGAGCAAGACTGTCTCAAAAAAAAAAATTATATTTAGAAAGGCAAAAGGAAAAGAATTATGGCAAGTTGATGGTAATTTAGTCTGAAGCTTAACCATGTTTTGGGCTGAAAAAGTTGCCAGCCTAGAAAAACACGGAATGAAGGCAAATACAGTAAGTCCTCACTTAATGCCATGGATAGATTCTTGGAAACGGCAACTCTAAGAGAAATGACATCTAGCAGGTCTTTGAATAATGTTGTTTTGTTCAACATCATTTCCTTATAACAGCTCCCCAACCTTTCTGGCACCAGGGACCGGTTTCCTGGAAGACAATCTTTACATGGGTGGGGCAGGGGCAAGGTGGGCTGGTTTCAGGCTGAAACTGTTCCACCGCAGATCATCAGGCATTAGATTCTCATAAGGAGTGTGCAACCTAGATCCCTCCCATGTGCAGTTCCCAGCAGGGTTTGCACTCCTATAAGAATCTAATGCCACTGCAGAGCTGGCAGGAGGTGGAGCTGAGGTGGGAAGGTGGTGTTGCTCGCTCGCTCACCTACTGCTCACCTCCTGCTGTGGGGTCCAGTTCCTAACCACAGACCACTGGTCTGTGACCCAGGGACCACTGCCTTATAACATGGATGAGAAAAACAACTGGATTCATCATACATCACTGTGTTTAAAGTTCAGTTTCCAATAACTTATCAACATCAAATGAAGACTTACTATAGTATTTCTGTTGAAAGATGGCTTTCACAGATTTTATTTTTATTTATTTATTTATTTTAGTTTTTAGCAATGGGGTCTCACCCTGTCAACCAGGCTGAGTGCAGTGGTGCATTCATAGCTCACTGCAGCTTTGAACTCCTGGGCTCAAGTGATCCTCCTACCTCAGCCTCCTGGGTAGCTGGGACTACAGGCACGTGCTACTATGCCTAGCCAACATTAATACTTTTAAAAAATGATCAAAACATGGGAACCTAAAGGTTCAACAACAGAACTCACAATAAATTCCAGAGTGTCAATATAATGGAAATTTACATAGGCATTAGAAGTTTTATTTACAATTAATTGTTGGCAAATTCTTAAATATTCATAAAATCAAGTAAAAAAAAACAAATGACAATCATTTAAATAATAATCTTAGAATATTTTTTGATTAAAGGAGCTATACAAATTATATGTATGTGCATACATGAAAAGAAAATGAGACATTTTAATAGTAAAATATTTCCAAATGCAATACCAGTAGTACTGTTTTCTTCTTTACAGAAGTGATAATCATTTTAGAAAAATTGGAAAATATACTAAATATAATCCTAAAAAGATACATTGAGAAAATTAAGTGTTCAAATATACATTTTACTATTATCTTTTAGCTAATGGAGAAAAGAGAAAAGTTAACTTAGAACTGTAAGAACTGGCTGGGCACAGTGGCTCACGCCTGTAATCCCAGCACTCTGGGAGGCCGAGGTGGGTGGGTCACCTGAGGTCAGGAGTTCGTGACAAGCCTGGCTAATGTGGTGAAACCCCAACTCTACTAAAAATACAAAAATTAGCCGGGTGTGGTGGTGGGCACCTGTAGTCCCAGCTAATTGGGAGGCTGAGGCAGGAGAATGGCGTGAACCCGGGAGGCAGAGGTTGCAGTGAGCCAAGATAGCGCCACTGCACTCCAGTCTGGGCGACAGAGCGATACTGTGTATCAAAAAAAAAAAAAAAAAAAAAGAGCTGTAAGAACTGACTTTTTCTTAAGGTAGAATGAATTTAGATGATTTATATTTCAGTAATATACAATGCTATTCACTGTTTAATAAATATTCATGAATACAAAATGGTTTGATGCTGCTACTACATACCTGACATTGCTCACCAAAGAAGAGAGAAAATACTGATATGCATCAGAAACATCTTTTGACTGTATAGGAAAAAATCTGTTATCTTCAGTAACCTCCAAAGCCACACGCTTTCCTATTTTTGATGATTTATAAAGCCGAAAGTTTCTATTTCTTGTATAAACTCCTACATCAAAAATTGATAAAACAACATGAAAGCATGTTTTCTGTTATTAGTTTTATAGTCAGCAAATATTAAATTTTTATATAGCATTAGTAAAAAAATAAATTTCTATATATAGCTGTAAACAAAATAAAATTAAAGCACTATAGCACTATACAAATTAAAATAAATTGCAGTCAGCATGGAGGAATGCCACATTCTGAAATAGCAAACTCGATTATTCTCCAGCAATTCTGCAACTGAAACAAATGGAAAAGCTGGATGCAGGTATTGGAAAGTCTGAGACAACCAGAGAGCTTCCAAGACAGTGAGGCTGTGCGGTGCTAAATTCCAGAGAAAAGGAAAGGACCAAGACCAACGAATATCTAGAATAAATCTAACAAATACGGATAAGATTTCTATTCAGTAAATTATACAACATTATAGGGAAACAGTAGAGAATACCTAAGTAAATAGATGGGCCTACCATGTGCATAGATTGGAAGACTCAATATTATAAAAATGTCAATTCTCCCCAAGTTGATCTACAGATTCAAGGCAATCCAAATAAAAATTCTGGCAGGATTTTTTTTGTGTAAACCGGCAAACTGACTCTAAAATTTAACTGGAAGTGCGAAAGGTCAAGAATATCCAAGAAATTTCAAAGAACAAATTTGGAGGAATTGTTTTTCCTAAAGACTTACAACAAAACTATATTAGACCGTGTGGTACCTATCTAATATCTAAAACTATACTAGACAGGAATAGATCAATAGAACAATGCAGCAGAACAGGGTTTGGAAATAGACCAAAATATATACAGCCACTGATTTATGGCAAATGTAGCGCTGCTGAGCAGTAGGTAAAGGACAGTCATTCCAACAAACAGTGCTGAGCCAAGCAGATCTCCACACAAGAAAAAATGAACCTTGACTCCTCCTCACCCAAGAAGCAAATCCTTTCCAAGTGGACTGTAGATCTAAACACAAACGCCATGCCAGGTGCCCTGGCTTGTGCCTGTAATCCCAGCATTATGGGAGGCCACGACAGGAGGATCGCTTGAGGCCTGGGCAACATAGTAGATCCTGTCTCTACAAAAAATAAACAAATAAAAAAATTGTGTTGCTCTATGATACTTAGCAAGAAAGAGAGAGAGAGAAAGAGACAGAGAGAGGGGGGGAAAGAGAAAGGAAAGGGAAAGGGAAAGGGGAGGGGGAAGGGAAGGGAGAAGGGAAGAGGGAAAGAGGAAGGGAAGGGGAAGGGGGAAGAGAAGGGAAGGTGGAAGGGGGAAAGGAAGGGAAAGGAATGGGGTAGGGAATGGGGTAGGAAAGGGGGAAGGGAAGGGAAGGGAAGGGAAGGGAAGGGAAGGGGGAAGGAAGGGGAAGGGAAGGGGGAAGGAAAGGGAGGGGAAGGGAAGGAGGAAGGAAAGGGAAGGAAAGGGAAGGGAAGGGAAGGGGGAAAGGGAAGGGGGAAAGGGAAGGGGAAGGGAAGGGAAGGAAAAGGGGAAGGGAAGTGAAGGGGGAAGGGAAGGGAAGGGGGAAGGGAAGGGAAGAGAAGGGGGAAGGGAAGGGGGAAGGGAAGGGGGAAGGGGAGGGGAAGGGAAGGGGGAAGGGAGAAGGGAAGGGAGAAGGGAAGGGAAGGGAAAGGAGAAGGGAGGGGAGGGGAGGAGAGGGAAGAAAGATTGATTTAAAAGTGTTGTCGTATGCACTTGTAGTTCTAGCTACTGGGGAGGCTTAGGCAGGAGGATTGCTTGAGCCCAGGAGTTTAAGGCTGCAGGATCGTACCACCGCACTTTAGCCTGGGAAACAGAATGAGACCTTGTCTCTAAAAGATAATAAATTAAACATAAACATAAAAGGCAAAACAATAAGTTTTTAGAAGATAAGGAAGAAAAGCAAAAGAATACCTTCATGACTTTGGGATAGGCCAACTTTCTTTAACAAGATGCAAGAAACACTGACCACAGAGGAAAACACTGATAAAATCAGACTACTACTACTATTTAATGACTTATGCTCCTCAAACATAAGTCAAGGGTGCAAAGGCAACCACAAACACACACCACAGTTTACTCTTGAACAACAAGGGTTTGAGCTAAATGGCACCACTTATATGTGATTTTTTTTTCTTTTTTGATACTGAATCTTACCCTTTTGCCCAGGCTGGAGTGCAGTGGTATAATCTTAGCGCACTGCAACCTCTGCCTCCCGGGTTCATGTGATTCTCATGTCTCAGCCTCCTGAGTAGCTGGGATTACAGGCATGCACCACCATGCCCGGCTAATTTTTGTATTTTTAGTAGAGATGGGGTTTCACCATGTTGGTCAGGCTGGTCTTGAACTCCTGACCTCAAGCGATCCACCTGCCTTGGCCTCCTAAAGTGTTGGGATTACAGGCATGAGCCAAATTTTTTTCAATAAGGATATTGGAAAATTTGGGGGGGACTTACAACAATTTGAGAAAACTCACAGATGAACCATATAGCCTAAAAAATTAGAAAATGTTAGAAAATAATTAAAAATTATTAGAAAAAGTTAAGTGTGTCATGAATGCATAAAATATATGTAGATGGCTGGTCTAAGTTATCATTTACTCTCATAAAATGTACATAAGTCTATTATAAAAAGTTAAAATTTATCCAAACATATGCACACCCTTGCTGACTGTACATAATGCCATTCGCAGTTAGGAAAAATCTAAACAACTGTTTTAAAGATAGAGTATTAAATCATAACTGCATAAGATTGACCATAGTACATACTACACTGCCATAATAATTTCTTAGCCGCCTGCTCTTGCTATTACGGTGAGCTCAGGTACCTGCTTACAACACAGTGTGATGCCAATCATCTCCATGTGAGCAGGTCATTGCACCAATCAATTGCGCTTCACAGTCAAAAGTGATCCTTGCAGTTCTCGCATATTTTTCATCGTGTTTAGTGCGATACTGTAAACCTCGAGTAACACCAGGGGACTCGTGATGCTGGAGGTGCTCCCAAGCAGAGAAATGTCATGACCTTACAGGAAAAGGCTGAATTGCTTGACAGGTACATAGACTGAGGTCTCAGCTGCTGTTGTCACCGTTTCAGATGAACGATTCATCGTGTAAACAGATGACCTAAACTTACAGTATCGATAAATACAGTACAGTACTGTAAATATGTTCCATCTTCCTTATGATTTTCTTAACAACATTTTCTTTTCTTTAGCTTACTTCACTGTAAGAATCCGGCATACAATATGTATACAAAACATGGTTAATCAACTGTTTATGTTATCAATGAGGCTTCCGGTCAAGAGTAGGCTATCAGTAATTAAGTTTTTGGGAAGTCAAAAGTTATACACCGATTTTTATCTGCATAGAGAAGTTGGTTCCCCTAAGTCCTGCACTGTTGAAGAGTCAACTGTATATGATTCCAATTACACAGTAAAAATACAGGCAAAACTAACCCATAGTGTTAGAGGACAGAACAGTTGTTACCCCTGGGACAGAGGGAGGGGTCCTGACTGGAAGGAGGATGGAGGAAGTTGGGGGTCCTGGTAATCTATTTCTTGTCTTGGGTGGTGTGGTGACAAGGGGTGTTCATTCTGTAATTAATTATGTATTTTTCTGTATAAATGTTACATACTTCAACAAAAAAAGTTTCTTATTTGGAAATGATTTCCCCATCCTCTCTGGATATGTAAGTAAATCCAGGCATATGTATCAAGAGTACCAGGGAGGTTTCCTTGCTAGTCCGGTAGCCTGACTTTCAAGGTTAGGTATGCTGTGACCTGGGGTACTGTGTTCTGCTGGGGTAGAAGTAGAGACAGGTACTGGCCACTGACGCTCTCCCTGGATCAACTTCCTGTTAACGCACTCTCCCTCACTGACTGTAGGCTAGTCCCACCCGGAGACGATATTCTGCTAATAACGCAAAACCTGTCAGGCTTGGAAGAAGGTGCCTCTGCCCGTGTGGCTGCTTGACCTCACACTCCTCTTTCTTGCCAAGTTCTGGTGCTTGATTGCCAGAGGTGCTAGAAAACATGCAATCCAGCAGGAACACATCCCTCATCTCGGTACCACTGTTGGCCTGGGAATCTGACCTACAATTTAAACCTACTTCCCCTCAACCTTTACACACTGAGCTCTCCGAGGTGTTCAAAGCCAATAGCAAAAATGCTGCTGTCTGGTGGGCGCAGTGGCTCACACCTGTAATCCCAGCACTTTGGGAGGCTGAGGGGGGTGGATCACGAGGTCAGAAGTTTGAGACTACCCTGGCCAACATGGTGAAACCCCGTCTGTACTAAAAATACAAAAATTAGCCGGGCGTGGTGGCGGGTGCCTGTAATCCCAGCTACTCAGGAGGCTGAGGGAGGAGAATCGTTTGAACCCGGGAGGCAGAGGTTGCAGTGAGCCGAGATCGCGCCACTACACTCCACCCTGGTGACAGAGCGAGACTCCGTCTTCAAAAAAAAAAAAAAGAAAAAGAAAAAAGGAAAAACCTGCTGTCATGGCTTTTGAAATGACAAGCTAGAGCCTGGGTATAAAAACGAGGTGCAGTTCACCAACGGGAGCTGTTGTGTTAGGGTCTCGATTGGCCTGTTGTTGAATCATGCTCAAGTCCTGTCAGCCCAGGGCTTCTGACATCCTCAGGCTCTGAGACCAGGGCCTAGCAAAGCCACACCAGGTTGAGAAATCACTGGTTTGAACACAGCAAGAAAGCTGATGAAACGGGCCCTGCCACTACCACTGAGATCTTTGGTGAGGAAAACGCCCAGGCTCACCGCGCCACACGAGGACTGCTTTTATACCGAGTCTGCTTTTTAAATTTCTGTACTCTGACTTAACCTCTCAGCAGTCCTGGAGGAAGCTGGTCCAACTATCCCCTGTAAAACTCCCTCAGCAGGAATCCTCTGGACATGCATAGCAGAAGCCAGCCACAGCCATCCTCTGCTGGGGCTCAGGCCGGCCTGGACCCCTCTAAGATCTCTGGAGAAAAACCTCACAGATTCCCAGCACCTGAACTTGATGGTTGCATCCTGCTGGCAACTTGGGCAGCGGAGGAAGCGAGAATCCCGAGCACGTGACGAGTGGGCACCAACCCGTCTCTCACAAAAGCACCAGGGCCGTCTGATGGAGACAGCTGTCAATCTTACTTACCGAGATCTACAAAAAGATGCTTCTCTCCCATGTTATTCTTCACAAGTAGAAATGAAAGGTCAGGACTGCTTTGCTCAGCTGACCCCAGCCTCTGCAGTTTCTTTGAATTCAATGTCCAGCTTTCCTCTGTAGCCTCTTCTGTGAACATTTTGTCGAAAGAAAATCCTTGTCTTGCAGGTGCTTCCGAAAAATGGGGAAATCCGTGGCCTGTTGTTTCTGGAGCGCTATCATCTTCACTGCCAAGCAAGTCAAGAGCAGGCTGCAAAATTTTTCTCAAAAAATTACCTAAGGAAAAAAGCTATTATGATTCACCTGATTCTTCTTCTCCACACATCGTATCTTAAGGTCTAGCCAGGAATCCACATAGGACAATTTTACACAGAAAACCATTTTCTGATTTCTGGTTTCAAAACTGAGTTGCTGCCGGGAGCAGCAGCTCACGCCTGTAATCCCAGCACTTTGGGAGGCCGAGGCGGGCGGATCACAAGGTCAGAAGATCGGGACCATCCTGGCTAACACGGTGAAACCCCGTCTCTACTAAAAATACAAAAAATTAGCCGGGTATGGTGGCGCGTGCCTGTAGTCCCAGCTACTCGGGAGGCTGAGGCAGGAGAATGGCGTGAACCCAGGAAGCGGAGCTTGCAGTGAGCCAAGATCATGCCACTGCACTCCAGCCTGGGTGACAGAGTGAGACTCCGTCTCACCAAAAAAAAAAAAAAAAAAAAAAAAAAAAAAAAGACTTGCTATAAATTGTTATATGCCACTTCTGTGACTTCCTTTTGTGAAATCTTTTACCTTTTCAATTCCATTGACTTGGGAGCCTGGTGTCGGATGTAAACAAATTATCTTAGAAGGGAAAGTTCATTTGAGAAGATGCGTCAGTGCTGCCGGTAGGACCTCAGCCTAAGAAGCTGTCATCAAGAAAACACTACTTATTAATACACACTGAGAGGACTCATCTTCACACTCAATGATTAAAGAATGAAGGGCTCTCGTGCCCTTAAGGGATCAAAAAAATAATAATAATAATGAAGAAGAAGGTTTACATGAAGAAACTGCTGCTCAGCTAATAGAAGCACTGAGGAAATCTCGGGGAGTCGGGGTGCTGGCAAATTTCTCAAGAGCTTATTTTCTCTCCTTTACCTGCCGCTACACGCCCTGCAAACCCTGGCTCTCACGGCCGTCAGCCCCTAGGCTGCTGCTCCTACCTCTGCCCCAAACTGGGCACACGGTGGACTACGGCCTCGGAGCTAATATCCACAACAAAAGCAATTCGATACATTTACTGCACTTCAACATCTATTCTAAGAACTCGGAGTAACAGCAGTACTATCGGTACCATGAAAAGTTGGTAAGAAAATCCAGAACTTCTTCAAACTCAGACATATTATTTACACCATGAAATCAAATAATTTGGCTATTAAGTTGCTTCATGTGTAACAATACTCAAGAAATGCAATACTGTAAGAAAAATTTAATTTTAATCTGTAGAACTGTTATTGTTTAGATTCATTTACCAGAAGGGCTTGGGCCCTTACATTATAACAAATGCATGCTCTAAATTCAAATTTTTCTGTCTTCACATTAGATTTAATTACTTACCTACTCAGCCAGGTGTGGTGGCTCACACCTGTAATCCCAAGCATTTTGGGAGGCTGAGGCGGGTGGATCACTTGAGGTCAGGAGTTCGAGACCAGCCTGGCCAACATGGTGAAACCCCGTCTCTACTAAAAATACAAAAATTAGCCAGGTGTGGTGCTGGGCACCTGTAATCCCAGCTACTTGGAGGCTGAGGCAAGAGAATTGCTTGAACCTGGGAGGCGGAGGTTGCAATGAGCCAAGATCATGCCACTGCACTCCAGCCTAGGTGACAGAGTGAGACTCTTGTCTCACACACACACAAAAAAAAATTACTTCCCTACACAAAGAAACAAATCCAATTTCTTGTAAAGCACTAAATGTCAAAATCAAGGCAAAAGCATTTGGTCCTTGCAATGATATGCTGGTACAGGATGGATTACTTCTGGAATGAGGGAGAGAAAGTAAACACCAAGTGAAAAGAAATCACAACATATCAAAGGACAACAAAGCAATATAAACCTAAACTGATAAAGCTAATTTTCCTGAAAACTTAACATTGCAGCTACTTGACCCCAGACATAAGAGAAGAGAGTGCATGGCTGCAGAAATGGTGGCAATGGCAGCGCTGGGAAGGCCACAGGTCTTGGAACCCTGGCATGGAGCGACCATGGCCAGGACCACGACATGATGACTGTCACCAGCATCAATGCTAACACACTGGTCCAGCAAACCACACTGCTTTCTACTTCCCTTCCAGGATCTTATTGCCCCCAACCCTCATGAGGACAGGAACTATCTTATTTGCTGGAAATAACTCAAAAGACTAGTCAGTCATAGAAATTTCAGGTATGACAGCAAACTGGCAGAAGAGTATTTTTAGGCAGATCAAGATCTATGATCTCTTACATTTAACTGAATTCTCTTTTCTGAAAGGCTGACAACAGCAACTAGAAATGTCATCAAAAGACACACTAAGGGAAGAAACAAGGAAAAATTCTGAATTACTTCATATTCTCTGCACCTCTGGATCTGGCAGCTCCTAATTCTAGGGGAAAGGGGCTGAGGTGACAGGCCAGGACAAGGCCTGATCACATCTCTCTAGCCACACTAGACCATTCACTGTCCCCAAATTAGCCACGCACTCTTATCTCTATAGTTTTGCTTATGCTGTTCGGACTATAAAGCCTTTCTTACCTTTGACTATACAATGAAATCTTACTGAAAGCCCAGATGAATGCCATCGGCTTTCAGAAGCTACCTGTAGCAGAAACTGCTGGTATCTCACAAATTTCTATCCTCTCCTTCTTCCTGAGCAAGAGATTCTCAGCTTTCGGCCTGTGGCTAGTAGTCACGGAGCACACGATGACCAGTAAACAGCAAGCAAACAAATAGCCTGTTTGGTGCTCTGCCTCCACACCCTGACAGCAGTCCCTCCTCACTATTCACGCATTCATTTCAGAAGGGATTTATTCAGATACCACCGAGCATGAAGGCTACACACTGCAGAAAGGCAGCAAGCACGGGGGGCTGGAGTCAGAGACAGCTCAGTTTCTGTTTTGGCTTTGCCACCTGCCAGCTCTGTGACTTTGGTCAAGTCTAAACCTTAACATTCCCCAGCTGCTTAACAGGAATAACAACAGCACCTACCTTTTGGAGTTGCTGTAAGGAGTAAACAAGAAAATGAAATTAAGGAGTTAACACAGTGCCTGGCACATGTAACTGCTTAAAAAGCCTTGGTTGTGCAGCCTTAGGACAAGTCCCTAAAGGTATTTATTAATACCTTCTGAATGAATGCATGAATGTTAAGGAGGACCAGGTGAACAGACCACATCGTGTTAGAGAGCAGCAACGGCAAGTGCAAAGGCCCAAACAGTAAGAAAATGTGGCCCAGGATAGGAGCTGAATGAAAAGGGCAGGGTGGCGGGAGATGAGGCTGCCGACTTGTATTTATAATCGCTGTTGTTATTCTTATATTAATAATATTAGTAATATTATTGATATTTTTATTATGGGCTAAGCTCTGGAAATACAAAAGTAAGAAGCAGTCCCTGCCCTAGAAAAACATTAAGTAGAATAGAGGAGATGACAAAGAAAACAGGAAATGACCTCAGGAAGTGGTAAATGCTTTGACACAAGCCCTGGAGGTTCTCTGCAACCCAGAGGAACACTAATCTAAGTAAGGCTTAGGGTTTGAGATGTGACAGGAACAGCTTCTCACACGGCTTGATGTCTACAGAATCCTAACAGGCCAGGTGAATCTGGAGGCACAACGGTTTAGACAGCGGCATCGAAAAGTTCAAAGGCCCAAGGACTAGAGGAAATGTGGCCCAGGATAGGAGCTGAATGCAAAGGGCAGGGTGGCAGAAGATGAGGCTGGAGCACAGCGGGCCTCGCTTTGCAAGCTAAGGCATCCACACTTTTGCCTGAAGGCAGCGAATAATCACTGGAGGGTTTGAGGCACACAGGTGGCAGAATCGGCTCACTCTAGCCAGCTGACTGGCTAAGTAGGGCAAGAGGCACAGAGAGGGCAAGGATGATACCAACGTGTCTACTTGGGTAACCGGTGACACCACTCACTGATACGCACATCACAGAGAAAATGTGCCTCTGGGGAAGGATGAGGAGCTCAGCACAGGACATGCCAAGTTGGAACTGTCTGTGTGGGGAGTGTTTAGAGGCAGTTGGCTGGATGGGTCTGACATCTAGAACAATCTGGGCTGAAGATAGATTTCAGAGTCATCAGCATAGGTGCATATCAAAGCCATGATGGTGGCTGATCATCAAGGGTGAGGATAGAGTGGGAAGAGGGTCAAAGATGGACTCTACCATTACTAATACCTAAGGGGTTATGAGAAAACATTTTAAATGGTTCATTTTCAAGCCATGATAAATCTAAGTACTGGCAACCAGGCTGCAAATGTAACCAACCACACGGCTCATGCACCTAGAAAGTCACAATAAGTGAACAGAATGTAGGAGGGTCAGCCCATAAAAAGGAAGAAAGTCTGTTATTGGAAAATCAAAACTCAAGTGGGGAAGGGGCTGGGGTATAACCTTATAAGGGGGATAACGAAACTTAGCTGATGTCTGGGAAGATTGTTAACCCCACAGTACTCAGCCAATGAGGAACTGGGGGAGGGAATTGCGTGCTAGGAGATAAATTACCTGCTGTAACTGCCCTGAATGTGCCTGTCTACCAGACACCCAATCTTTTTTTTTTTTTTTTTTTTTTTTGAGACGGAGTCTCGCTCTGTAGCCCAGGCTGGAGTGCAGTGGCGCGATCTCGGCTCACTGCAAGCTCCGCCTCCCGGGTTCACGCCATTCTCCTGCCTCAGCCTCTCCAAGTAGCTGGGACTACAGGCGCCCGCCACCACGCCCGGCTAATTTTTTTTTTTGTATTTTTTTAGTAGAGATGGGGTTTCATCGTGGTCTCGATCTCCTGACCTCGTGATCCGCCCGCCTCGGCCTCCCAAAGTGCTGGGATTACAAGCGTGAGCCATCGCGCCCGGCCGAGACACCCAATCTTGTAAGGTCGTTATTAAAAGTCTCACTTTCGGTCAGGCACAGTGGCTCATGCCTGTAATCCCAGCACTTTGGGAGGCCGAGGCGGGCAGATCACAAGGTCAGGGGATCAAGACCATCCTGGCTAATATGGTGAAACTCCGCCTCTACTAAAAATACAAAAACTTAGCTGGGCATGGTGGCACACGCCTGTAGTCCCAGCTACTCGGGAGGCTGAGGCAGGAGAATCACTTGAACCTGGGAGGAGAAAGTTGCAGTGAGCCAAGAACGTGCCACTGCACTCCAGCCTGGGCGACAGAGTGAGACTCCATCTCAAAAAAAAAAAAAGTCTCACTTTCACTGTTCTCCATGCCTCTAAGTCCACTCTTTGGGTTTGGATGGGTGACTGTGTTTCTCACAGGATGAGGGAGAGAGACTGAGAAGGAATGTCCAGCTGAGCTACCAGGAAACAGGCAGGTGACGAGAGCCTTGTGAAAACAGCATGGTGGGTCTCTGTGGCCACCTTCCCCCAATCCAGAAATCACGTTCCTGGCTTTCATGCCAGTGCTTTAGTGACTATGTCCAGGCCTTTACTCTAGGTGGCCGTGAAACTCTAAGACACTAGCAGCTCTGAACCGAATTACCTGTTACCTGAGCTTCAGTCAATCATCTGCTATTTGGACCCTTGCCCTACCCCTGCTTTGATAAGCACTCAGGATTTGGCTTTTATTCAGACCTTCATATGGTGTTCCCATTCTAACTACATGTTTCTTCTTTGGACTGACTTTGTTTTACACCTGGGCCCAGGCCTGAGATAAATAATCTGGTTTCACTTTCAGACTCGTACATCTAGAATTATCCCAACCCTGAAGCTCTGCCTGGAACAATAAACAAGCCATCTTTGATACGACCTGGGACCGAAGCCCCAAAACAAGGCCGAAACAAAGGTCAGAAATCCAGAAACGAGACTGCAGATAAGGCTTGAAATGGAAAGGCCTCTCATGTACTTTCCAGGAAACTGAAATAAATCATGTTGGAGCAGAAACCACTATCTGGACATGGATGGCCATCCCAGTATCTATGATTAGAGATGCAAATGCCAAAGATGTCCTGAATAGGTTGATGTGTCTAGAACAGAAAGACAGGTCTAAAGCTAAGGGAAGATCTTGAAAACATGAAGAAGCACGTTGCCATTTTTTTTTTTTTTTGAGACAGGGTCTCACTCTGTTGCCTAGGCTGGAGTGCAGTGGTGGGATCTTGGCTCACCACAACCTCTGCCTCCTGGGTTCAAGCAATCCTTGTGCCTCAGCATCCCGAGTAGCTGGGACTACAGGCATGCACCACCATGCCCGGCTAATTAGTAGAGACAGGGTTTCGCCAGCTTGGCCAGGCTGGTCTCAAACTCCTAGCCTCAAGTGAGCCGCCCACCATGGCCTCCCAAAGTGCTGGAATTGCAGGTGTCAGCCACTGCACTCAGCCCACATCGCATTTTTTAGGATAAGTTAATGACCATAAAACTTGATAAGTACGCACAAAATTTTAAGAGGAATAAGAACATATGAGTTTTGAATACAACTCCATGATTTTCAAAAAGCCGTGTACTTACCAACATGAATATTATCTTTAAATGCCACATCATGGAGCTGAAATATTAAATGCCGGCTGAATTTTTCATCAGTGCTAGAATCCAAGTTCAAAACATCTTCAGCTGAGCAATTAACACCGTATAACTCTTGAAGTGCTTTACACACATACTAAAAACACAAGTAAAATGCAAATAATTTATACTTTTTGTTTTAAAATTTTTCTATGAGCAATAAGCATCTCTTTATATATCATCTATGAATTAAAAGGTCATTAATTTCTGATCAGGTGCGGTGGCTCATGCCTGTAATCCCAGCACTTTGGGAGGCCAAGGCGGGCAGATTACTTGAAGTCAGAAGTTTGAGACCAGCCTAGTCAATATGGTAAAACCCAGTCTCTACTAAAAACATAAAAATTAGCCAGGCATGGTGGTGGGTGTCTATAAGTCCCAGCTACTCAGGAGGCCAAGGCAGGAAGATCACCTGAACCCAGGAGGTGGAGGTTGCAGTCAGCCAAGATGGTGCCAATGCACTCCAGTCTGGGTGATAGAGACTCCATCTCAAAAAAAAAAAATGTCATTAATTCATTTTTTTAAATGGTTTTAATTACCAGAAAGTGTCTACTTCATATTGAGCCTGAATCCAGCTCTAAGAATACAGCCTCTGAGACTACATGGCGCTGGGCATGAAGCCCATGCGCAACAGAAAGGCAGCAAGCACTGGGGCTGGAGTCAGAGACAGCTCAGTGTCAGTTTTGGCTTTGCCATCTGCCAGCTCTATGACTTTGGTCAAATCTAAACCTTAACATCTCCCAGCTGCCAAACAGGAATAATAATAGCAGCTGCCTTTTGGAGTTGCTGTAAGGAATAAACAAGAAAATGAAATTTTTAGCACAGCACCTGGCACATGTAACTGCTTAAAAGCCTTGGTTGTGCAGCCTTAGGACAAGTCCCCAAAGCTTCAATTTTCTCATTTGCAAAATGAAGCTACTAAGAACTACCATGCAATATTATCTTGACATGAGCAAAAATGTTTATGAACTGCCGTCAATTTAGATACCTAAAAGTTAGGCAATAAATTGTATTTTTAATGATATTTTGGCATTCTTATAACACCACACTCCCCTCATGCCCTCTGGCTTTACTCTTCTGTAAATTCTTTCTCAGAGAGGGCTTCCTTGATTTCCCTCTCTACATCAAATTCCCCCTGTATACTCTTTTTCTCTTTATAGACTTACACAGCTACAATTTTCGGTTGATTTATGTGATTAGTTTGACATGTTTCCTCTGTATTACAGGGGCTCTTACTCCTTATTTGTTCTTTCCCTCTGTAGAAACAGAATCCCGATTTTTAGCTAGATTGGAGGCCATCCAGAACAAAGACTACATTTCCCAGGCTCCTCTGCAGCAGGGTGTGGCTGCTGAGTCTGGCCAATGGGATGTGAGAAGGAAAGTACGCCACTTCTAAGTGATCCTCTAACAGGCAAAGGGCATGCCCTCCCCTTCTCCATTTGTACTGACTAGAATGCAGACACAGTGGTATGAGCCATCTTGGACAATGGAGGAAGGCAACATCTTAGGGACAGCAAAGCAACAAGCCTAGTCCCTCACAGTACAGAGCCACATTAGATATTACTTGGGGGAGAAATAGGTTTCTGTCTTGTCTAAGCCAGTTTTATTATGGCAGCTAAATCTATCCTAATGTATTATCCTCCATTAGACTACAAAGTGTATGCCATCAGAAATTATGTCTCTTTGACTTACCACTTGGTAATCCTAGTGCCTGGGCACAGGGCCTGATACTTAGTGGAGACTAAAAACTGTTTGACGAATGAAGTCAACTTCTGCACTTTCGGAGCCAGAGAATAAATTTAGTGACGCTTTAGGTAGGACAAGTAATCATATTCTCCTAAGTTCTATTTCCCAAGATTAACTTTAATTAAAACTTTAAGTTACTTAAATAATTAAATTATAAAATCCGTAAGTTAAACTTATATGAGTGGATAATGTTGCCCTGAAACATGGTCCTAATAAAATACATTAGCACCAGAATTCATTCTAACTGGGGAGAAGGGGCTTATTGAAATGTGTCAGTTTAGCCACTGAACCAAAGGGTATTTTACATTATCACCAGTTATTATTAGCCATCTGCTAAATTAACATAAGAGCTAACCTAATTATGCCTCCTCACGATAAGACTCAAAGGAAAAAGTACTTACTGGATTATAAACTTATTGCATACAAAGTAACCAATAAATGAAATTAATTTCAATGTAATCATTATAAAAAGCATTATATTAAGTAATCCAATGAGAACTGTTCTATCTACACGGTAAACATGTTAAATAAAAATGCTGTATAATTTTGAACTTAGATTTCTACAGTTTCTTCCAACAGTTTTGCTGATGCAGAAGATTAGCTGCTCAAGACTCATTTGGATAAAGTGGTATAAAGAATAAGGAGAAAAAAATTCTAAACACCTACATGTCTTTGCCATACCAGTGTTTATTAATATGTGTTACAAATGAAATTTGCTCCAGTGTTCATTTCATTAGAAATATTCCTAGTTTCTAATGCAATGTGGTACTTCTTTGTTAATATGCAATGTTAAGTGGCAGTGAAAATCTCTGAATCGAGGTTCCTTGTAGCCCACGGAGAAACTACACGAGAAATCTTACTTTAGACTGTAGAAGAAATTCAATACTTATGAATTATTAAAAACATAATTAGGCCAGGCACAATGGCTCACGCCTATAATCCCAGCACTTTGGGAGGCCGAGATGGGTATATCACTTGAGGCCAGGAGTTCAAGACCAGCCTGGCCAACATGGCAAAACCCTATCTCTACTAAAAATACAAAAATTAGCCAGGTATGGTGGTACACACTTGCAATCCCAGCTACTCGGGAGGCTGAGGCAGAAGAATTGCTTGAACCTGGGGGGTGGAGATTGCAATGAGCTGAGATCACACCACTGCACTCCAGCCTGGGCGACAGAGCGAGACTCTGTCTCAAAAATAATAATAATAATAATAATTAAGGTTTAAAATTAAACAGAATTTACCAGCTGTAATGAAATAAGCATCTAAATTTATTTTTAGGGGTTCAATGGCTATTTGAAGAAAAACATAATTTGGGGTTTTTTGGGGGAGAGGTGGGGGACTTTATATATGTTTCTTCTGCTTCAAAGCCAGGATAAAGCTAACATTCTATATACTTTTTAAATAGCATTCACATACATTTTCACAAAGCTTTAAAATCAAGCATGTAGAAGTCCAACAGAGAATACTAGCAGATATTCTTTATCAAAAACATTTTAATTTGGATATATTTTAAAAGTTATAAAACGGGTAATCTATAACATTATTATTCAGTTAACATTTAAAAGAAAAATAGCTAGTCAATAAGTGTCAGTACCTACACTTAGGCTGAATAATAGTCAATACAATTTTAACACAACTTCCTGTGATACAATCTGAAAATTTTTTTTGAAATAATCCTAATAGAACTTAGCTGCACAAGTCCATGCTATTCCTTTTATTAGTAACTTCCTGGTTGACACAGCTAAATCAAAAATAAAGAACTACAATATTTTTTCTCTTAGTTAAAAATAGTGATAACTATATTTATAGACAAGATTTTACCATTACTAGCTGTAGGGCCTTGAATAGGAATTAGTTTCATCTGGGCCTTAATTTCCTCATTTCGAGAGGGACAAGATAAGATGATTTCCAAAATTCCTGCAAGCTCGAAAATTCCAATACTATTTGTAGTCAGTGTTCTTGAGGTTCATCTCAGTACCCAATTTTTACAGTAAAAATTATTTTGCCTGGCTTTTACCAAAGTCAGCTATTTGTAATGGAAGTCAGAGAATTAATATATAATTTTAAAATATAGAAAATTTCCAAACTGACATCTTTTTCAAAGCATTTTTTTTACCAGACAGTAAAATTGCAAACTATATGAATACAAATTGATCTTTCCTTCCTTTTTCACAGTTTACTCATAGAAATAATATTAAAAAATCCTAAAGTCAAAAGGAAGAGTAGCAAGAAAAAGAAGAGATACAGAACCTACATATTATGTAGGCTGAATTGACTGAATGAATAAGCCAATGAAGAGATGAATAGATAGAAATAAGAAAAACTTGAATTGTCCATTTACCTCAATGAGTAATGCAACCATCTTTTTCCCATCAGCTCCTGGGTTGGCAGGTTTGTTAAATTCCAAATCAAAATAAAGCTTGCACACAGCATTTTCAGGAATAACTTCATAGCAGTGTAAGAGATTTTTTCTAAATTGAATAATTCAAGATTGTTAAATTGATATCTTATACCTTGATTGATTGATTGATTGAGACTGAGTCAGCTCTGTTGCCCAGGCTGGACTGCAGTGGTGTGATCTCAGTTCACTGCAACCTCCTCCTCCTGGGTTCAAGCGATTCTCCTGCCTCAGCCTCCCGAGTAGCTGGGACTACAGGCATGCACCAGCACGCCTGGTTAATTTTTGCATTTTTAGTAGAGACAGGGTTTACGCCATGTTGGCCAGGCTGATCTTGAACTCCTGGCTTCAAGTGATCCACCTGCCTCAGCCTCCCAAAGTGCTGGGATTACAGACCTGAGCCACCACGCCCAGCCTCTATCTTATACCTTTTAAATCAGGGCAGTCTATCTTACATTACAAGTACTGGGTTAACTATGCTTTCACTACATACAAGTATGAAATAAGAACATGATAAAATGAACTGTTCACCATAGGTTTATGGCTCATCGTATCAAGGGTTTCCATCAAGCAAAATGCAACAGTTATATCCTGTAACATTATTTAACTGGAAAATACAGTCAATCTTACAGTGTTATTTATTCACAGATGAGTTTGATATTGTGTAATACCTCTATATTTGTTTTTAGTGTTACCATGAAACAAATTTTCTTTGAAAAAAAAATGTTCTTTTCAGGATTCCATATTCTTGGGATTCCATTAATTTTCCATGAGAATTTTTAAATTCTGTATTTTCATTGGAAGATCATATTTTAAAAATTGGTTAAAAAGTTAAGAATCACCTGATTTTGATAAGCTCTCAACGCTCACGTTTGCAGTTACATTCTTTCTGGCATTAAAAGGAATGACTTTGACATGGGTTAAATAGGGAGAGACGCTGACTTAATTTGCAAATGATAATTTGGGCTAAGTGATATTCAGATGGCATCCTATACAAATTAAGGACTTGTAGTAATTTGAAGAGGGAAAAGTTATGTGAAAATTGTATCACCAGGTGGTACAGGTAGTGGAGGAACTCAACACACACATACACATACACACACACACACACCCTGTAGCAGTCAGTTCCATATTCACATGGGAAGATGAGACTGAGTTTCAGCAAAACATCTGTCACGTTATCTTAATGATTTTCGTTCAACTCTAACTGGTTTTGCATGTATATAAACATAAATAAATCCAGTTTCATATTTGAAGCTACTTAGCAACATTTGAATAAAAGTATTCTAAGTCAATATAGGGCATGCTAACAATTTACTCTCCTTTTCCATACATTACGCAAGTCTGAGAAATACTTGAATACGGCTGGGTGCGGTGGCTCATGCCGGTAATCCCAGCACTTTGGGAGGCCGAGGCAGGCAGATCATCTGAGGTCAGGAGCTCGAGACCAGCCTGACCAATATAATGAAATCCTATCTCTACTAAAAATACAAAAATTAGCCAGGCATGGTCGCAGGTGCCTGTAATCCCAGCTACTTGGGAGACTGAGACAGGAGAATCGCTTGAACACAGGGAGGTTGCAGTGAGCCGAGATTGCACCACTGCACTCCAGCCTGGGCAACAACAGTGAAACTCTGTCTCAAAAAAAATTAAAAAAAATTTTTTTAAAAAGAAATACTTGAATAGATCACTCAGTCAAAATAAAGCTAATAAGCCAGGTGCGGTGGCTCACACCTGTAATCCCAACACTTTGGGAGGCCAAGGTGGGTGGATTACCTGAGGTCAGGAGTTCGAGACCAGCCTGGTCAACATGGTGAAACCCCGTCTCTACCAAAAACATAAAAATGAGCCGGGCATGGTGGTGGGCGCCTGTAATCCCAGCAACTCAGGAGGCTGAGGCAGAAGAACCACTTGCACTCGGGAGGCAGAGGCTGCAGTGAGCCGAGACCATGGCACTGCACTCCAGTCTGGGCAACAAGAGTAAAACTCCATCTCAAAAAAATTAAGAAATTAAAACTAAAACTAATAACAAATAATTTAAAATAGTAATAATAAAGTCAAGATAAAGCAGATATTACTAGGTAAGTAACATAAATATTCCTTTGTGATTAATAGTATAAGTTAATACCTGCTTGCAAAAGAGAAATTTCAAAACTCCCTTTGAGTACACACATATATTCGTGTATGTGCATGATTATTTTCTCCCAGCACCTGGTGAGATACTCAAGCATTGCTATGACAAGAAAACTCCAGAATTCAATTCTAAGAGCAACTAGTAGTGTGGTCACGAACTGTGGAAGCCAATTCAGCCTGAACTAATTTCACCAAAATTCCTATGCAAAAGAAATGGAACTCTAGCTTAATGTGTGGTTCTGCTGCATGCTACCTACCTGGATTTATAGTAAAACCAAAATTCAGCATAGGTTGTCACAAGGTAAATACGTTGTCCATCTCCCACTTTGCATTCCAAAGCAAATACATGAACATCCTACATAAAATCAAAAAATAATTCAGAAAAATTCATAAAATGCAAACCTAAACTCAACTGTAGCTATTGAATGTTCATAAAGAATTTTTCATTCCAGTTTTCAGAAACTGGAATTTGAACATTTGTATTATTAAAAACAAGACAAAGTCACTAAGTTTATGCCATTCAAAATCTAATTATACCTATTTTTTAATCATTCATATAAAAGGTGAAAACAATTAGAATATGCAGACCAAAGAGAAAAAAGGAGAGAAACCACTCTTAAAAATATTACTTGTATGACTTCCTATGATAGTTTTATTTCTTAGTTTATGAAATTAAACATATTTTTCAAAACTAATTATTATTATAAATGATTTGGGCTAAAATTAATTGGTAAATTCCCTAGTACATATAAAAATGTATGTAGGAGCCATTTTTTTTTTGAAACAGAGTCTTACTCTGTTGCCCAGGCTGGAGTGCAGTGGTGTGATCTCTAATCACTGCAACCTCTGTCTCCAGGGTTCAAGTGATTCTCCTGCCTCAGCCTCCCAAGTAGCTGAGATTACAGGTGCCCACTACCACACCCCACTAATTTTTTGTATTTTTAGTAGAGATGAGGTTTCACCATGCTGGCCAGGCTGGTCTCGAACTCCTGACCTCAAAGTGATTTGCCTGCCTCAGCCTCCTAAAGTGCTAGGATTACAGGCGTGAGCCACCGCACCCAGCTGGAACCATTTTTTTAAAGGTTAATTACTGCGGTAGTTGTTTAAATATAATTGCTCATGCCTCCTGCCATAAAGTTTCTTCTAATAGAGGAATACATCCACAAGTTCTTTTGTTTCCTCTTAGCTAAAGGTAGCTGGTGAGCCTATTTTTCTTTTCATGAGTGAAAAATCACAGGACTCAGTTGCTTAACCTTAACAAAAATCTTTTTGAAATAAATTTTATAGACTGGTGATTAGGAAGTCCAACAAGCATACCCCTATCTATATCTTTTTAAAACTCAAGTTCAAATGAATCTGTCAGTATTTTAATTTCTGCTGCTTGAATTAGGTTTACCCAAAATGACTAAGAAAGGTACTTCTTAAACCATTCTCATGAGATTTGAGTAAGCCTATCCTTACTAGAGAGAGGTCCTTCTAAAACTTCCAGCACTTGGAGCTTTTATACAGCAACAGTGATCAGACTCACAGCACATTTATGCTATCATATAAGCATCTTATCTTTTCTTTCGTATTTCTTTATATATTCCTCACAGTGCCCCCCCCAAAAAAAGAATGTGCAATACACATCTGTTGCTTTAGTTTTTATTTTTGAGCACCGTATTCCTTGAAAGGCTAACACTTCTTTCTCCCACTTGCTAAATGTGTTGAAATAAATATGGTTCCCCTCCCTCTAAGCATAAAGCTTCATTTAAATATCATCACAATTTTTAAAAACTAATTGATACTAGATGTGTCATTCTTTTTCATTACTAATATAAATTAAATGGTTAATGATTCACAGGAATATTTTTCCTAAATATGTGCCATTAAGATTGCCATTAAATTTTCTTGGTAGAATACATGGCCTGAAATGAAGACAAATGATAGATTTTTTTTTTTTAGAGAATTGAAATTATAATGAAAAAGAAGAAGAAAGAAGAAGAGGAAGTGGAAGAGGAGGAAGAAGAAGAGGAGGAGGAGGAAATTACTTCTTTACAGCTTTTAACAAAATTAAAAGCTTGAGCTTGTCGATGAAATAGTCTCCAAATGGAGGGTGGTTCTTCTGGCTTGGACAATCTTGGTCTATACACTGAGGACAATGGTTTCCTCTCATAATGAGATGCTCGTTCTTCAATTTGCTTCAGTTTTGCTTCCCATTTTCTATTCATTGGTTCAGAAGTGTGGAGAGAATAAATCCTATCCCACGTAATATTTCTATCAATTACGACTAAAACAAACAACAAACAAAAAGGCCATTAATTTCTTTGTTTAGAATATATTTTGTTTGATAAAGTTTCAAAACTCACTTCCTGACACTTATTTTCTTGTTTATTCTTTGCATGAAGTTTTACCACAGAACGAGAGCAAGGCTGGTTATCAGAAATTCTTAGATCTTGGTTCTTCATCTAATGGTATTATGACCTTAGACAGGTTAATGAAGCTCCCTGAATCTTAGTTTAATCAACTGAAAAATGGGAATCAATATCATCTTGAGTACTTTATATACTTAGCTTGAAGATAAATGTGATAAGACATAAGCAAATGTTCTCTAAATTACAAAGCCTCATGTAAATACATGTGCTTTTTGTATCATTATGGTTTTTACTATAACCATTTTATTGTATCATGTGCTATGACCTTGTCCACCCATTCTTGTGCTATTATTTCTCAGTGTAGAATTCATTTCTAGATACCAATGTACAGCTCTTAGTTCCCTTTTCCTATTTCTGTCCATGTCTCCTCTTCTCTCTCAACACAACTTTTAGTTGGGCTAGTTTTGGATGTCTGTAGTAATGGATGATTTTTCTTTCTATATAATACTTCCATGTCAACCATGCCTGGGTAAGGGGGCCAGGCAATAATTTTCCAATTTGGGATTATAATTCATTTACAAAAGAAAAAGAATAGGTTTTTAGAAGAGTGGGAAAACTTTCACTCTAGATTAAAAACAGCCAAATCAGCCACAAACCCCTTGCCATTTTTCCCATCAAGAGATGGCACCTAAAGTCACTCTCGTACTGACTCTCAGCTCGGCCATGTGACTTGTTTTCGGCCAACATCACGTTTAAAAAGTGAAGCAAGCAGAGGTTTAATGAGTGCCTTTGCAGCAGACTTGGCTATCCTAGAGTCCCGCCCTGAGATTGCCATGCCATAACTCGAGCCTCATAGAGGATGAAAGCCCACATGGAAAAGAACCAAGGAATTGCAGCCAACAGCCAGCATAAGCAGTCTGATATGTGAGTTGGGCCATTCCGGACATCCAGCCGTCATCTGAATTCAACGCGTTAGTAAGCCTGAGTCCCAGAGAGACCTACCAAACTGCCCAGCCAAGCCACAGAGCTATAAGAAAAAATAAATTTGGTTGTTTTGTCTTTTTTAAGCCAGTAAGTTTGGGGCTGGCTTTGACATAGAAACAGGTAATTAACAGAGTTCCTCTCTTCATTAATATCATCTCTGCCATAATTTACCTATGTGGAAAATAGATATATTGGGGCTTTAAGTGAAATAATATGTACTAAATCATTTAACAGTAAAGTCCTATTTCTTTGGTAACACATTTGTGCTTATTGAGTTGATAAACATTGTCTTGAATTTTAGCAGAAAACTTTGCAGCAACACAAACTCATTGGCAAATGAATATTTCCTGGAAGGAAAACCAGAATCTCCCTAAAAGATTAAGAAAGGGGGCCAGGCGCGGTGGCTCCCGCCTGTATTCCCAGCACTTTGGGAGGCTGAGGCGGGTGGATCATGAGGTCAGGAGTTCAAGACCAGCCTGACCAAGATGGTGAAACCCCGTCTCTACTAAAAATACGAAAATTAGCTGGGCATGGTGGTGGGTACCTATAATCCCAGCTACTCAGGAGGCCGAGGCAAGAGAACAGTTTGAACCAGGAGTGGAGGTGCCAGTGAGCCGAGATCACCACCACTGCACTCTAGCCTGGGTGACAGGGCAAGACTCCATTCCAAAAAAAAAAAAAAAAAAAAAAAAAGATTACAAGAGGGTAGACCGGGCGCCGTGGCTCATGCCTGTAATCCCAGCACTTTGGGAGACAGAGGAGGGCAGATTACCTGAGGTCAGGAGTTCAAGACCAGCCTGACCAATGTGGTGAAATCCCATCTCTACTAAAAATACAAAAATTAGGCGTGGTGGCGGGCACTTGTAGTCCCAAATACTTGGGAGGCTGAGATAGGAAAATTGCTTAAACCCAGGAGGCAGAGATTGCAGTGAGCTGAAATTATGACACTGCACTCTAGCCTCCTGAGTAGCTGGGACTACTCCACCTCAAAAGAAAAGAAAAAAAAAGGGAGTAGAACATCATGACCTTGTTAGAAAAAAAACAAAGGCATATCATCCGCAGATTTCAAATTTGACATCAATCATAACAGACCTGAGGAAGATTATTCTCTCAGAGTTATACCTAATCCACATATAAATTACATAAACAAATATGATTCTAAAGGTACTAACGTAAATTTCATAACAGGTATGCTTAGGGAAAATATCAATTCACTGGATGGAGGAGATGAAGCAATTTTTTTAAAAACTGCTTTGGCCAGGTGCAGTGGCTCACGCCTGTAATCCCAGCACTTTGGGAGGCCAAGGCAGGTGGATCCCGAGATCAGGAGATCGAGACCATCCTGGCTAACACAGTGAAACCCTGTCTGTACTAAAAATACAAAACAAATTAGCCAGGCGTGGTGGTGGGCGCCTGTAGTCCCAGCTACTCAGGAGGCTGAGGCAGGAGAATGGCGTGAACCTGGGAGGCGGAGCTTGCAGTGAGCCAAGATCGTGCCACTGCACTCTAGCCTGGGCGACAGAGCAAGACTTTGTCTCAAAAAAAAAAAAACAAAAAAAAAACTGCTTTAACTTGTCAATACAAAGTGATATGGCTCCTTATTGCTAGATTCTGAGTATTCAGTTACTTTGATCTGCTTCACATACAGCTAAAAATCTGCTACACTTAGATAAACCTGAGAAACTTTCTATCATGAAGTTTATTAACTTTTAACAAAGTCCATTGATTATTAGTAAAGAAAATAAATACAGAATGCAATCACATCTGAGTCTAGCTAGTATCTAACTAATAACTGACTACAAATGACTATGTGGATATTCATACTTCGTGACACTGAAATTTTATCATGAAAAATTGTTTGATTTTGTAAAAATCCTGGTAGGACCATGGGAGTATGTCATACATGAACATCATGGAGTCACAATGAAAAAACAGCTTAAGACTCACTGAACTGGGGAAACCATGAGCATCAACAGAAGAAGAAAGAGAAGTTCAGTATATATCATGCCCCCTTCACGTCTGCACAGCTTGAAAGTTTTAACAGCTGGGGTGAGCATCAGAAGACAACTGGGGCTTGGTCTAGTCCAGCAGGAAGGGTTGAATTACAAAAAGCAAAGGAAATGAACAGTAAGGCATTTGGCATTCTGGTTTGGGACTATCACATTCCTCATCCCTCCCCTCTGGGGGAATATGTCACCATATTAGAAATGCTTTTAATTCCCGGTGGTGAAAGAGTGTTGCCTTTCTTTTACATAATTGTGTATCAATGCTCCTTTCCACTCAGGGACTGTAACTATTTTTGGTAATAGTTTCCAAGTTCCAAAGGAAAATGTTTATTGTATTTTAAAAGATTGGGCTCTGCCCAGGCACAGTGGCTCACACCTGTAATCCCAGCACTTTGGGAGGGCCAGGCAGGCGGATCACAAGGTCAAGAGTTCGAGACCAGCCTGGCCAACATGGTGAAACCCCATCTCTACTAAAAAAAAAATAATAAAATAAAAGATTGGGCTCAAAGAGTTTCTATTATTTACTTCTTAACATTGCACAGAATGTTTGTTTAACCATGTTTGATTATTTAAGCATGGTCAATACCAATCTTTCAACTGAAGATGGTGGAGCTAGAAAAAAGGCTATGTTAGTCCTTTTTGAGTAACTATAGTGGGAGAAGAAGCAGTGGGGATGGAAGGGGACAGATGACTAAGTAGACCCAGCTTCCCTGCGTTTATGCCCAGACTTGCCCAGCTATGACACTTGATGGCCTGGATCCCAGGAGCAGCTGAAGGAGGGGGCACATGCTTCATATTTACTGGTTTCTGGGGGGACCTGAAGCCGGCCTGGCTATGGTTCTTCCTAGCCTAGTTCTCTCAGTTTCTTTCTTTCTCTTTCTCTCCTTCCTTCCTTCCTTCCCTCCCTCCTTTCTTTCCTTCCTTCCTCCCTCCCTTTTTTCTTTTCTTTTTTTCTCATCACTGGTCAATTCCTATTTCCCAACTCCAACTTCTCCCTCTACCCTGAGATTAGATTCATCAGTATTTTGTGTTTTCTGCCAATACTCTAGTTCTACGATTTGGTAATATCCTGGTATTTGACAATATTCTCTTAATATAATCCCTTTTCTAGCCTCTTGGAATGCATTTTTACTATTTCTCCCACTGCTAAAGTATTTATTATAAAGTATGTGATCAAAAAGCATTTACAAAAGTATTATTATATAAGTTCACTTTCTGGATGAGTAACACTTTAAGAAATTGAGTATAAGTGACTGGATTTTCTTTTTTTCTCCTGCTTCAGTCACTTTGCCTTTCTATGCTTGAGCAGAAGTAACTCGTATTTAAATTTCCCCAAATCCTCTTTAAGGAGTAAGAAAACACGCAGCGATATACTGTGCTTTTTTTTTTCCAGTTCCTCCTTTCCATCCTTCCCACAGGATCTCCCATCCAAATAGCATAATTCTGGCAGACCGATCACCCTTAAAACCATTTTCATCACTTTTCACAGGGATAATGATTCACAGCAACATTCAACTCACACAGGTAAACTAACGTCATGAAGTCTAAACTCCCCTCCAGAATCTGGCCCTAAATCATTTACCTATTTCATTTCTTACACTTCCACCATCTCACCAAATGAATTGATAATGACCTCTCCTTTCTCCTGAGCCACTCCAGAAACCTCCCCCCACCCGGCACGTTTCTCTTACCTGGAATGCCCCACGTTGCCTTTCCCGAATTCTTCCCCTTCCGGGCCCAGATCACTTTCTGTCACCTCTGGGATACCTCTGTAAAGAGAAATTACTGGCTTCAGCCAGAAGACACTGCCTCCAGCCTACTGCTTTGCTATAATTAAAATGTGTGGCTGGGCGCGGTGGCTCATGCCTGTAATCTCAGCACTTTGGGAGGCTGAGGTGGGTGGATCACCTGAGGTTAGCCTGGCCAACATGGTGAAACCCCGTCTCTACTAGAAATACAAAAATTAGTTGGGCGTAGTGGTAGGCACCTGTAATCCCAGCTACTTGGGAGGCTGAGGCAGGAGAATCATGTGAACCCAGGAGGCGGAGGTTGCAGTGAGCCGAGATTGCACCACTGCACTCCAGCCTGGGAAACAAGGGTAAAACTACGTCTCAAAAAAAAAAGTTAGTAGATTAAGTAAATTAGCATGATTTACAGGATACCAGAAAACTGCTGCTAATGCTTTCTCATTCTGGCAAGAAAGTTTCGCACAGGAAGGGGTGTGGGCATCACAATGGGATAAGGACTAGTTCAACCACACTATTCCCTTCTTTGCAAATTACTGCTCTGCAGAGCCACTGTTAGGGTTGGGAGTGGGTCCTATTTCTCAGTTTTATTGAGGCACAAAAAGGACTGTCAAACATTGGTGTTCACTCAATTCAGGAGGGATAAAGAAAGGCCTAAGTCTTATTTGTGGGATCTGAGTTTAACTCCTGTGACTCTCTTTTTAGCAAGAGCAAACTACTTAACCCCTTTTTTTTTCTTTTTTTGAGACAGAGTCTTGCTCTGTTGCCCAGGTTAGAGTGCAGTGGCACAATCTCGGCTCACTGCAACCTCTGCCTCCCGGCTTCAAGTGATTCTCCTGCCTCAGCCTCCCAAGTAGCTGGGATTACAGGCACCCACCACTGCATCCGGCTAATTTTTTTTTGTATTTTTAGTAAAGACAGGGTTTCACCATCTTGGCCAGGCTGGTCTCGAACTCCTGACCTCGTGATCCACCTGCCTCGGCCTCCCAAAGTCCTGGGATTACAGTCATGAGCCACCGCGCCCAGACTTAACCTCTTTAAACGCGGCCTTAACCTCTTTAAACCTTATCCTGTTTAAATTGGAATTCCTATCCCGAAGGATTGTTGAAAGGATGAAACAAACAAATGTATTATGAAAATGTAAAGGCATGCAATAAACTCTCAGCAGGTGGTAACCATATATAAAACTAAGTATATTTCTGTGCAGAATATAGTCCCTATAGTCGAATAGGCGCAAGTGTTAGAAACAGGATCTGCCATGGGGTCCGTGATCTGACTTCTGAATGTCAAGAACCTTTTGAAATCTGATGCAGAACGTCGTGCTCACATGTGTTGGTGAATTCTTCTGCGAAAACGATTCAGTTTGCTTCAGGGTCTAAAATGAGTTCATGACCCAAAATAGGAAGGGGATCAGTAGGGCAGTGTATAGCACACCCTTGACGTAACCATTAATAACTCTATCTTAGGAAAAGACCCCATTTTTATATTTCATAGGGCATTTGCCAACAAGGATACTATACTTTAATAAACAAATAAAAAAATGGTCCGCATCCAACCAGATAAGGACACAAACAAGCACCCTCTTCCACGACCAGTTCTCACCACAGGACTCTGCGATTATAAAAGATGAGGCCTTAATTGACAGCTCCAAACAGCCGGCTTAATTGACGCTGTCTTTGCAGCAGGACCTCTCGGCCCAAACCAGGCTTCTTTTCCTTCTTCACTCCCTGTGGATTGGTTCGTTAATCTCTTTGTCCTATCTTTTTTCCTCATGATGTTAAATGCTACTTTGCTGTGGGATGCTTAACTTGTAACATTTATATGTGGATTAAGTACACTACTATGTACGGTTTGCAATACTGACTGATGAGTGGAGCGGCTTGAGCCTGTGTGTCCAGGCTCTGACTACCCAGTGACCAGCAGGTGCTGAGAATTACCTCCTTGGGAACTCCACGAGCTCGTGGCTTTTGTGATTGAAAGAGCGTCCATAGAAGCCTGACATGGTGGAAAACACAGCATGCGTGGACCTGGTTATTTCTAGCCTGGCACCCTGGTGACAGGAGGTTAAGGCTTTTGATTTAGGGAGAGGGACCTGGGGGTAACCCAAAGAAAGGCCTCAGGTCATCGCAGAGGAGACAGAAATTACCGGGGGCGTCCCAGCCTGCTCCTCTCCTTCCCAGAGCTCAAACTGGACAGGAGGCCTGGCTTTGTCTCCCTTCTAGGTACCCGTTGGGCCTGGCGCGGTTTCCAAGTCTCCCTCAATTTACCTCCAGAATCCCGCGCTGGGAGCGGAAGCCCGCGAACTCTCAGGAAGACCTAGATTTCAAATCCGGGGCGGGGGCGCCGGGCCGGGCCTCGGGGCGGGACCAAAGCGTGAAGACTGGCGCGGGGCGCGAGGGCGGGACCGGGGCGTGAGGGCGGGCGCGGGGCGCGAGGGCGGGACCGGGGCGCGGGGGCGGGACCGGGGCGTGAGGACGGGCGCGGGGCGCGGGGCGGGGCGTGCTGCAGTGGGCGGGCGCCTCCCAGGGCCCAGCCTGGGGCTGGGTTCTCCGGCGGGCGGGAGCTGGGGGACGGGCCCCAGCGGAGGGGGCGCGAGGGGCCGACAGGGGCGGGCCGGAGGCGGGGCTGGCACTGGAGCCCATCTCCCGGCGGCCGGCCGCGGAAGCAGTGCAGACGCGGGTCCCAGCGGGTGGCTGCTACTGTGAGGCGGTTGTGGAAGGTATGAGGAGGCTGTGCGGTGACTGCCGCCCTCGCTCCGGGCCATCAGCCCTGCCCCTGCTCCTTGCGTCTTCCCAGGACCGGCGCTCGCCCGGGGACCTGCCCGGTCTGGGCGGCGGAGCGTTTGTTTTGCCACCTCACCCGGGCGGGGGCGAGCAGTGAAGCCCCGCGGAGCGAGAGACCTGGCCCGGGGGCGGGAGCCTGGGCCGGGGCCGGGGCCAGGGAAGCCAGGCAGCGGGTTAAGACTTTTGATTTAGGGAGAGGGACCTGGGGGTAACCTAAGGAAAGGCCTCTCAGATCATCGGAGGGGAGACCTGGCCCGGGGGCGGGAGGCTGGGCTGGGACCGGGGAGGCCGGGCAGCGGGAGGCCTGGCCAGGGGAACCGAGCCCGGGGCCGGGGAGGCCGGGCAGCGCGAGGCCTGGCTAGGGGAACCGAGCCCGGGGCCGGGAGGTCGGGCACGGGGCACCGAGCTCCGAGGGCGGGAGACCTGGCGGCCGGGCCGGGTGCCGGGAGGCCGGGTCAGGCGGCGGGAGGCAGCGGCAAGCTGGGAAACGGACGACGCTACCGCCGGCGGAGGAGTGTCCCCGGGAAGCGGTGCTGGGAGGGCTGGGGCGACCGGGTGCTGACTGTGAGATACTCGCCCTCGGGGCTGATCCTTCCGATTTTGGACTAGGCTTCCGTCTCTGCTGCCTTCCATGCCTGGGGCCTGGATTATCTCTTCCAGAGAGCTAGTTGCAGGGTTTAAACTCCAATTCCTTTTCGGCCCTGCAGAGTTTCGTGATTGCTCGCGGCTCATACCCGTGGCTGTGTATCCGTGGCCACAGCTCGTTGGCGTCGCCTTGAAATCCCAGACCATGAGGAGTTAGCGAGCCCTGCTCACACTCGGCGCTCTGGTTTTCGGTGGGTGTGCCCTGCACCTGCCTCTTTCCCCCATTCTCAGTAAGTGGCACCCAAGCAGGAAACCGGAAAACATCGTTCTCAGCCCCCTCTCGCCCACCCACTTCTTTTCCTGCTTAGTCACCAAGCCTTGTCTACCTTGTAAATGTCTGCCAGATCTGTCCGCGTCTCTCCATCTCTGATTTCAGCCGTCTGACTACAGCAGCCTCTTCCCTGGTCTCTCCACTTCCAGACCCGCCTGCTCCTTTGCAGTCCACTTTTTACAGCACAGGCAGAGGGATCTTTATGAAATGAAAGTCTAGAAAGCTCCTCCTTTGCCCTTAGGTTAATCCCAGCACTTAATGTGGCTAACAAACCCCTGCATGTGTTGGGTCCTGAGTGCCCCCACCCCTCCTTGTCTTTAGCACCGATTCACTTTCTGCACAGCAGTGCTGACCTTCATACCTAGTGTCTGCCTGCAACAACTCTGCATTCTCTTTCTCCCGCCATCACATTTGATTAGAAGTAAGAGCTGCTACTTAAATTTCTTCTTTCATTAAACAGTTCAAGGTTAAATCTTCCTATGCTGTGTTCTTTCTGCAGCCAGCATTCCCTAAGAGAGATGTGTGATATCCTTTGCAGTTGCTTGTTTACTATCTTCCCTGCCAGATTTGCAAGCAAACTCCAGGAGGGACGGACTTGGTTTATCTTGGTGTCCTTAGTGTCTTGCCCCAAATGCGGGGCCTGGCACAACACAGTGAATGCCCATCCATTGTATTTTTACTTTTATGCCCTATCTAGAAAAAGTAGACCTGGTTTAGGATTATTTGGCAAATAGTAATTAGAAAAGAAATGGTAGAGGTGACATATGGAGTCACTGAAACGATGTAAACCTGCAAGATAGCTGAAAGAGGGCCAGGCAAGGTGGTTAGACCAGACCGTATCAGAATGGGCTCAGCCACTGTGAATGTGCGTGCTGTGGTTACATAATCTCTAAAAATGAAACGTAAAGCTTAAATCATCTCTATCACAGCCCGATGCTTGGGCTTTGGTTTTGTTTTGCCTTTTTGCAAAAGAAGGTTTTTGAAAGTGAAAAATATTTTAGTGAATGGACAAAGAGTTTATTGGAGTATGGCAATGAAACCTGTTCAAAGTAAGAGACATTAGACATTGTACCTAGTTAAATCAGATTTGCTTTTGCTATCCTGAATAAAGGCCTTGCCTCTTGCCATCTGAAGATATAGGCAGTTATAATGCTTCTTTACTGTTTTGTTTTCAAACCTCATTTAACACAATCTCCTACTGCTTCATCCCCCTACAAGGCAGTCTTTATTTTGATGAATGATATATTACATTGCTTCTGGTGCCTACTATTAGATCTTTAAGCTCTGCCCCAAAGATAGGAAGCACTGGTGTTTGGGCCTAAAAAAAGATGTGAGAATTCTTAGATTTATATAATGTTCTTTCTCTGCATGTTTTGTTCTCACCTTCACATGTTGCCTGTAGAGCTTCTTTGCATTACATTAAGGAAATCAAGTTACCTGATATGTATTGGACACCGTCTGGCATCTGCTTTGTTGAGCCACTTTTGAATACCGGTGAGCATCGGTATAAGCCCTGCATAGAGATAGGGTTTGTCTCTTCCACTGCTTGATACTCTCAGGGTCTAGTATAGTACTCTGCACACAGTTGGTGTTCAGTAAATTGTTATGGTGCAAATATCAAATGAGTAAATACTACTGAATCTGACTTTTGGCAGTTTCAGTCTTCCAGACAGCAGGCTTTCTTCAAGCGGCTTTACACCTGAATCTGATTCTGCAAAGTAGTCATCCTTGGTGGGAGTGGTGACGCTTTAAAGTCATCTGTAATTTTTATAAAAAGGCATCCGAGATCCTCCGTTTTACACTTATATCATACAAATCATTTAGATCTGTGAAAGCTTTCCCATTTTCTCCTTTTGTCCGTCCAAAAACACCATCCTAGGACTTCACTTGGCACAGGGAAGACAGATCTTTTGCACATAGTAAGTGCCGTTTTTTCTGACTTGTGTCATAAATTCGGAGGCTTTGAATAGTGGGGAGTGCTCTATACTGTCTTCCTGGTCACGTGGCCCATGCCAGAGGAAAGGAAAGGATGGTTTGTTTGTATAGTACAATGGAACTTATTTCAATTTATTCTGTATTTGATTTTACATTCCTGTTCTCATATTCTTACCTTAATTACGTAACAAATATTAAAAGATTGACTTCACCAGGCCCAGTGACAATAGCCAGTTTGATCATTCTTACTTGTACCGAAATGAATTCAGAGACCAGATGGGAAAAGATTTTGATGAAACCTCTGGTACATTACAACTGAAGTCTTTTCTTGTCCAAACTATTGTGAGACAGATGTTCTTTCTGTTTCATTTGCTAAATCTGGAAACGTGACTGCTTTTGAGACTTTGTCCTCTCTGACAGATAATAAATATAATCCTGATATTTTTCAAGTTGTTTGACAGAAGTGTAATCTCCCCAGAAGTCCTGCTGGACAGGCTTCACTTTTCCTTTGGAGGAACACAGAGATATAGGAAATATGTTTTAAAGACATATACCGAACACTGAACAGAAAGCCAGTTATTTTACTTTTATTATTATTATTTTTAGACACAGAGTCTTGCTGTGTCACCCAAGCTCAAGTGATCCTCTTGCCTCAGCCTCCTGAGTAGCTGGGACTACAGGTGTGCACCACCATGCCAGGCTACTTGTTTTTACTTTTTTGTAGAGATGGGGTCTCTCTGTGTTGCCCAGACTGGTCTTGAACACATGATCTCAAGCAGTCCGCCCACCTTGGCCTCCCAAAGTGCTGGGATTATAGGCGCGAGCCACGGTGTCTGGCCTATTTCACTTTAGAAGTAAATTGAATGTCACATGCAGAGTTTGTTAAATTTTTTAAAAAAATTTTTTTGAAAAAGAAGGAAAGAAAAAATAAAAGTAAACTACCTAGTCGCATTAGAAATGCCATACTCATTTTTGCCATTTTTTCATTCATTAGAATTCAGTGCATCATGTTATTTTGGTATCTCTGCAGTAAGTTTCTATCATTTATGTTCTTTGTCTTATTTAAAGCTTCTGAGATTATGGATTTTTGTTTCCTTCCCTGAAGTTAAGTGTTATCACTCCTATATAGTACTAAGCTGTCTACAGAATAGTGGGAGTCTGCCCTCTTGAGTTGGGAAGTTCCTAGTTTGAATCCTGGCCATGCCATTTTAAAGTTCATTAACTTCTCTTAGCCTCAGTCACCTGAACTCTGCAGTGGGGATCCTTATGCCTCAGAGTGTCATTGGGAGGACTCACGAAAAATATGCTTGTACTTTGAGTTCAGTACCTAGCCTGTATGAGCCAGCAGTAAGAGGGACGGTCATCACGCAGCGCTTTGCACACAGCTGTCACGCCACATGCAGCACTGTTCTTCCTTTGGTTACTGTTTTGGTAAATCTTTACCAGTAAATGTTTCTTAAAAGCATTTACATTCGTGGACGTGATTCAGAAACTAACAGAGTTGTTTTTTAGGTCTCACTTTGAGATTTAAAAACCCTTAGGGCAGAGACCAGATTTTATTTCTTACCTCAGAGTTTCCCTGTAGGACAGGAACCAGCAGCAGCCTAATGGCGGATAACAGATGAGCTGATTAAGAATTTTAGAGATTTAAAATTTAAATTAGGACTGCCAGTTTTAGAGACTGGCACATAAATGTTTTCATTTAAGGCAGTGACTGTTTCCCTTAGGATATGATTTTTTATCCTTCTAAGATGAGATCACCATCCTCAGAATAATTTGTACCCCGCTGGGCACTAGCTAATGGAGGTGATGTCATGCTAAGCAGCACTTCAGTGAGTTTTGCGGGAACCAAAGCTCTGCTCCCAGGAGTGTGGATTTGGTGCTTTCACGTGGAAAAAGCGGATGATGACAAGTAGAGAGCAAATGTGCACATGTCTGATGCTGTAAGGATTTCATCTACCATCATATAAATTTTTAGAAGTATATCAAAATAAACTGATAACTGAGGCAACATACGTTGTTCAGATACTAATAATGAAGTTAATGAAGTCCACTATAGTATTTGTTCCTGAGAAATCTTTATCAAATAGACAATATTTTAAATCCTATTGTAGAAGAATTTTTTTTTTCAGCCACCAACTCTCTTACTAAAACAAAATTTATCTGTTGTGTCTAATATTAGAAATGATTAATTTATAATTATCTGTATTGATCGGTCTTTCTGAATTTTTCAACTTTATTGACTTGATGTATAGAAAGAAAATGACTTTTATGGAAAGTCACCTAATATTTAGAGGAGATCTTAGATTGGTCTGAGCCAAGAAGCAAATATTATAGTACTCTGAAAAGCTGGTCACTATCTAAAGTTTCCATTACCAGTCACAAGGAGAGAATAATTTTATCCCACAGTTTTATTGTTGGCAAAAGACACAAGTTTATTAAAAGTCAGTATTTCAGTGTAAGAGTCACTAGACTGTTTGCAGAAGTGTTCCAAAGAGATCTTTAGGTCCTTGGTTGTCTGTGGAACCTGATCAGCATTTAGGGGTTCCTGAGCACAGACTGTGAACCCTGCATTTGGCAAGTGCATTCAGACAGCCAATTTGAGGCAGACTGGGGGCTAGAAAGGATACTGCCAGGAGCTCCAGGTTCAGCTTCCAAAGTTGTTAAGTCTTATTTCCCAGTTTTTAAATTAGACTTCATTTTTTAGAGCAGTTTTAGAATCAAACCAAAATTGAGAAGAATGTACAGAGACATCCTGCCTGCCCCCCAACACATGCATAGTCTCCCCCATTATCAACATCCTGCACCAGAGTGGTACATTCTTATAAAGGAACCCACACTGACACACACTGACACGTCATCACCCAAACTCCATTGTTCACAATCAAGTTCACTCTTGGTGCTGTTTATCCTATGGGTTTGGACAAATTTACAAGGACTTGTATCCACCATTATAGTGTCACACAGAGTGGTTTCACTGCCTTAAAAATTCTCCATGCTGGCTGGGCACGGTGGCTCACGCCTGTAATCCCAGCACTTTGGGAGGCTGAGGCAGGCGGATCATGAGGTCAGGAGTTTGAGACCAGCCTGGCCAACATGGTGAAACCCCATCTCTACTAAAAATACAAAAATTAGCTTGGCATGGTGGTATGCGCCTGTAATCCCAGCTACTCGGGAGGCTGAGGCAGGAGAATCGCTTGAAACCTGAAGGTGGAGGTTGCAGTGAGCCAAGACCGTGCCACTGCACTCCAGCCTGGGCAATAAGAGTGAAACTCCATCTCAAAAAAAAAAAAAAAAAAAAAATTCTCTGTGCTGTCTCCCTCCCTCCTAGCCACTGGCAACCACTGACCTTTTTACTCTCTCCATAGTTTTGCCTTTTCCAGACTGTCAGATAGTTGGAATCATGCGGTATATATGGCCTTTTCAAACTGGCTTCTTTCACTTAGTAATAATGCATTTAAAGTGTCCTGCATGTCTTCATGGCTTGCTAGCTCATTTCTTTTTAGTGCTCAATAATATTCTGTTCTCTGGATATACCACAGTTTATTTATTCATTCACCGACTGAAGGACCTCTTAGTTGCTTCTAGTTTTGACAGTTATGAATAAAACTACTATAAACATCTGTGTGCAGGCTTTTGTGTGAACATAAGTTTTCAACTCCTTTGGGTGAATACCAAAGAGTGTGTATTTACCATATGGCTGGATCATATGGTAAGAGTATGTTTAGTTTTGTAGGAAACCACCAAACTGTCTTCAGAGTTGGCTGTACCGTTTTGTATCTCCACGAGCAGTGATTGAGAATCCCTGTTGCTCCACATCCTCACCAGCATTTGGTGTTGATGGTGTTCTGGATTTTGGCCATTCTGCTAGGTGTGTAGTGGTATCTCATTGTTGCTTTAATTAGCATTTCCCATTATTTGCAGTCTGTGTATCTTTGATGAGGCCCACTGGATTTTCACTTTAGATTTTCTATAGATTGGCCATAAAGTCTTGAAACAAAGATATTTTCTCATGGATTATAATGCAATATCAGTAAACTATTATGTGTTCACCTATGTTTCCAGACTTGTTAGCTACCCTGTACTGTTCTCTCAGTTAATCAAGTTAACCACAATTTGTTTCTCAACCACAGGTGGCTAATGATTTTGTCTGTGGTCTGTCCGCTTTGAATTGATGTGCATGGGGGGCAAGTTGGTCTTTATGATATTTATGGTTCAAGGAAGTTCAAGATTTCCTGGTACCTAATACATGTTTATTGTACATATGAAAGAAAAAAAGAAAGGCAGATAGACGGGAACACGGTACTGAGCATGATAGAGGCAAGGAAGGGTGGCCACTTTGATAGGAGAATACCCTGATTTTTGTCACTCTCGAAACAGGGCCAAGAGTTGAAATTGGCTAGAACAATCTTGACCTTTGTTGATATTATTTTATAGAATAATATTTGTTACTATTTTCTCACTTTAAAAAATGCAATGTTATAGAAAAATTAGAAGATATGGAGGAATGTTAAGGAGTAAATAAGTTGTCAGTAATGTCATCACCCAGACAGCCACTATTAATAAATATGTTAATATGTGAAGACATACTAATATGTAATATGTACTGAGTGACTAATGGCAGGTCACTTAGTAGCTGTCTGCGTTTTCAGATCAACTGTCATGGTATGGCGATGCTTATGTTCAGGTACCCTTATTAGTTATTGTTGTTAATCCCTTTCTGCGCCCAATTTATAAACTAAACTTTTTCATAGGTATGTATGTATAGGAAAAAACATGCTGCATATAGGGTTTAGTACTGTATTTGGTTTCAAGCATCTACTGGGGGACTTGGGAGGTACCCCCTGCCCCTGCCCCGCAGATATACTACTGTGTAATTATTCTTCTATCTAAAGTAAGATCTAATGGAAGATAGGAACTTTGTCCTGTCTTCCACTCTGTCCTATTTCCCAGGATGATACCTGGCACAAAGTCTTTGTTTACTGACAAACTAAAAGATGATTTATCCCAATTATACTCACATCTTCCCTTGGTTTTCCAGAAAGCCTACAGGAAGTAAGACGGTAGAAAAGCAAAGTCTTCGTAGAAATGCAGAGCATAGACTGGCTCTTGAGAAGGTCAAATATCACCCTCTCCTGTGGTTAAATTGAGATGGTAGCACTGGCTGTCTTCTATATTACTACTGCACCTTTCCCCACCAGGGGTGCACACAAAACTGGGAGAGAGGGGAGGAAGGAGCTTAGCTTTGTCTTAATAGAAGGGAAGAAATTATGTTTTCCAAGAGAGCTTGATCAAAATTGGGGACTTTGGTAAAGGGTTTCAGTTTGGGAAGATAAGAAAGTTCTGGGATGGATTCCAACAATGTAACTACTCAATGCCACTGAACTGTACACTTAAAAATGGTAAATTTTATGTCTATTTTACCACAGTTTTAAAGATTAAAATTTTTTAAAGTGGGGGAAGTTACCTAGGACTTTCTAGAAGGACTTTTGAGGGTGAGCAAGTTCTGTTTTAGGATTGTGTATTATTTTGGTGTTTCTGATTGTATCATAGGAGTGAGGTTAAAGTTGTATTTTGACTGGAATTTTTGACATTGTCAGGGTTTCTAGAGTGTGGAGAAGGTCATTCAATATTTTTTGTTCTTGTTTTTTGTTTTGCCTTTGTTCTTGTTTTCCTCTATTTAGGGAGGTGGATTGCCATGGGTAGCACCTGTGCTTCTGAGAAGCCAGAAAATGCCTGGTAGAACTCCAGAAAAGTAGTAAGGAGCTGGCTTCTTCAGAGGCAGCATAGCAGAGTGGGAAGAGGGCCCTGTCACTTAGCTTGTGACTGTCGACAAAGTCACCTAACTACCAGAAGTTGGGTTTTCTGACTTTTAGAATTTTGAAAAGATTAAAAATGAGTGCCTTGCAAAGTACCTGGTATATATTAAGTGCTCAATAAGTGATAGTTGCTTTGATTCTAAGAACTGGTTCCCCTTGTGAGATATAATTGTGTGATGGAAGAATGAAAGCAGAAACTTCAGTGTCTACTTTTACGTTTCCTGGGCCATTTTACTACCCTAAATGAGAAGCTGGGCTTCCAAAACCCAGTTTAAAAGTAAAGACTAGGCCGGGTGCAGTGGTTCTTGCCTGTAATCCCAGCACTTTAGGAGGCCTAGGTGGGCAGATCACTTGAATGCAGGAGTTTGAGACCAGCCTGGGCAATACAGCAAGACCCTATGTCTACAAAAAATACAAAAATTAGCCAGACATGGTGGCGCATGCCTGTAATCCCAGCTACTTGGGAGGCTGAGGCGGGAGAATTTGAGTCCAGGAGATCGAAGCTGCAGTGAGCCACGATTGCGCCGTTGCCCTCCAGCCTGGGTGACAGAGTGAGACCCTGCCTCAAAAGAAAACAAAAAAAAAAGAATAAAGATTAATGGAGATTTGGAACATCTCGATACTGTATCTTGGGAATCTAAGCATTGTAGAATTGTGTTATGTGAGTTGTACCATTGTGGTGGGAAGTTTTTCATTTTTGTTTTAACTGTGTTGAGTTGCAGTTCTTAGAAATGACCCGACGTGTTGTCTTACAAAAGAAATAAACTGTAATCTATATCTTGATCTGATGAGGGTATGTAAATATAAAAAATCGAGCTGTATACTTTCTATATGCTTTATGTAATTCACTATATATAATTCATCACTCAATTAAAAAGAGAGAGGCTAAATTGTATGTACCATTGCAAAGAAATCATTATCCCCAGAACTGACTCACATACACCTTTAACAGCAGAGGGGGAACTGAGGTATTAATTTGGAAAAATAGTCACTGGGATAATTAATATAATGCAGTGGTTTTATGACTGATTTTATATTAACTTCTATTTTCTTCGTATTCTAGTTAATAAAGGTATCCATGGAGAACACTGAAAACTCAGTGGATTCAAAATCCATTAAAAATTTGGAACTGTGAGTATTTAAATTGAATTCTTTATAATCAGAGAAAGATGGGGATGTGTAATACAGCAAACCTCGAGGAGGGGGGAAAGAGGAAAGAGAGTGGTCTCTCTTTCAGGCCAGAGAGACCAAGTGACTTCCTACCTCAGACAGCTGTGTGGCTTTGCAGAAACTAACTTTTCTCCTCTGAACCTCATCTTTAACATGGGGCTAAAACTTTCACAGAAGTGAAGGGAAGATGAAAGGAATGGCCTAGTAGGGTGTGTGACCCATAGCTGGAAACCTAGTCCTGGAACCAAAAGGACACCACAGGAGAGGCAGGACTCCCAAGCCCCAGTGCTTTCTGCCCTCCCGAATCGCTCTGTAGGATTAGAGAGTTTAGGTTTGGGAGTTTTTTGACCTCTTGTTTATGAGTTTTTACGACTAAAATGCAATGCCAATTTTCAGTCTGGGGACAAATTGCCTAGTTATGGAGGAATTTTACCCTTTTCTTTCCCGTGTCTTTTTGGGATATTCTGCTTATTAATGCTTCCAATAACTAGCAGATGGAAAAAGGAAAAAGATAAAACTCAAATTCACTTTTTAATTCATATCTGTTATTATTTATTTGGGATCTCTCGTAATACTTTAAATTCTGAAAGTTTATTTCTGAAACCCAGTATTATTATTCTCGGCTGCCCTGAAAATTACAAACTAATTTTATTACTAAACAATATGATTACAGAAATACTATTAAGTTACCAGTAAAGATTTCACAATTTTGTTTAGCAAAGGGATTTTTCTAGAAAGTAAACTTTTAAAATGCAGTCTCATTTTAGAGAGTCGTTGTTGTCATTTAAATCATTTTTGCCACTGTAGTGGCTTGCTCCTGTAATCCCAGCTATGTGGGAGCTGTGGCAGGAGGGTCACTTGAGGTGGAGAGTTCGAAACCAGCCTGGGCAACATAACGAGACCCTGTCTCTACAAAAAAACAAAAACAATTAGTTCACCATGGTGTGTGTGCTTGTAGTCAGTCCTAGCTACACGCCAGAGGTTACAGTGAAGTAAGACCCCATCTCTTTAAAAAAATCCTTTGAAAGTGATTTACACATTTTCCTACTACTTCTTTTTTTCTTTCTTTTTTGAGACAGGGTCTTGCTCTGTCACCCAGGCTGGAGTGCAGTGATGTAATTATGGCTCACTGCACTCCTGGGCTCCAGTAATCCTCCCGAGTAGCTAGGACTACAGACATGTGCCACCATGCCTGGTTATTTTTGTTTTTTATTTTGGTAGAGATGGGGGTCTTGCTGTGTTACCCAGGCTGGTCCCCAATTCCTGGCCTCAAGGGATCCTCCTGCCTCGGCCTCCCAAAGTGCTGGGATTACAGGCGTGAACCACTCTGCCTGGCCCTACCTTTTCATGTCATGCAGAACACCACTTCAATAACAAGTTGCACGGGAGCCCCAGCCAGGTTTAGGGTTGTTTTGATCCTGTGTTAAGTTGCCCTTACAGTCCCGGCTTTCACAGCCTCTGCCTTTTATTAGGAGTATCCCCTCTTGGACTAGCTATCATATGTTTGTAAAGTACCTACCTCCTTAGGAGGCAGCCAGAGCAAGTGGGGAATGGGTGTCGGGAGCTGGGAGTCATAAGTCCCATGATCCATTATCTGTATGACTCAAAGGTCAAGTCACGCTTTCAGGATTTAACTTTAATCTGTAAATGTGAGGCTATTCACCTCTGGCTAAAAATAATAACTGTTTTCTGACCTTGACTCCTTTAATTTACTACATTTAATCTTTTTTCCAACAGTATTTTTGGAATTGTGTATAATGTGAGATACTCTTAAGGTTAAGTGCATGAGTATATGGACTGTAGGTGTTAGTGTTTGGCAGTTCCTAGACCTGTTTTTGCCTGACTCTTGGTCTAGATCAGGGATCAAGCTTGAGGCCTGTTTTTATCAAATTTTGTTGGAATATAGGCACACCCATTCCCTTACATATTGTCCTAAGCCCGCTTCACCAGGATAATTGAGTAGCTATGGCTGGGCACAGTGGCTCACAACTGTAATCCCAGCACTTTTGGAGGCCAAGGCAGGAGGATCACTTGAGGCCAGGAGTTCAAGACTAGCCTGGGCAACATAGCGAGATCCTGTCTCTACAAAAAAAATACAGCAATTAGCTGGGCATGGTGGGGCATGCCTGTCTGTAGTCCTAGCTACTCGGAAGGCTGAGGAAGGAGTATCACTGGAGCCCAAGAGTTCAAAGCTGCAGTGAGCTACGATGGCATCATTGCACTCCAGCTTGGGTGACAGAGCCAGACCATGTCTCAAAAAAAAAAAAAAAAAAAAAATAGAATTGAGTAGCCGTGACAGAAACCAGATGGCCCACAAGCCTAAAACACTTAATATTTAGCCCATTAAAAAAAAAGTTTACTGACCCCTAATCTAGATAGCAGAGGTTTTTTTTAGATAAGTGACTTCCAGACAGATATTTTCAATTATTTACAATAATGCTTTTATATACTAATAAATTACTAATTTGTTTAGCTCATGGGGTTTAAGGAATAATTTATGAATTGTGATAAATACTGTGCTTTGAGTTATATTTGCATTTTGTTGATTTCCCATCATTTCAGGGTAATTTTTAAGATTTTTACTCTTACCTCAAAGGATAAAATATTTCACAAAGTTAATAAGTAATTTTTAAATTATAAAGGTATTTGATGAAATTTTGAAGAATTTAGCGGAAAATGTAAAACATGGAAGTTAAAAGCCTGAACTTTGAAGTCCAACAGATGCTTTCCTTCCTTCTTGGCTGTGACACAATATTTGCATAACCTTCAGCAAATTACTTAGCCTCATGTCAGGTCATTTTCTCATCTGTATAACTGTTGATGTGAAATTGAAATGAAGACAGCCTGGTTTATAACATTCAACAAGTGTTAACTGTTACTGTGAGTTATAAAAATTGCGCTAATGTAAACAGAAAGCATGGTCATTTCTACCTTTGTAAAGCTATTATTTGATTTCTAAACAGAAAGATCATACATGGAAGCAAATCAATGGACTCTGGAATATCCCTGGACAACAGTTATAAAATGGATTATCCTGAGATGGGTTTATGTATAATAATTAATAATAAGAATTTTCATAAAAGCACTGGTATGTGTCTTACGTAATTTTTAATCCTTTTCAAATATTTGTGCCATTTACGTTTGATATAATATTAAAAGCAGTATTACTGAGGTATTAGACAGTAAACTGTGACACAGACTAGCTGTGAAGTAGAGATTGGGCAGGACCTACAGGTCCTGTGATACACTGTGAACGCTTTACTCTTCTGCCCAACTTCACAGCCTCCTCTTGCTGGCCTCCTATCTGTATGCTTGGTTGCTTCTGCCCTGACTTCTCTGTAGCCCTTGCTTCTTTTTCTTCTTTCTACTCCCTCTTTGATCCCAATGGAAGGTTCTCAAAAAAACAGTTAAGTGGTAGTATTTATTTTTTCCCCAGAAACTGCAAGACATATCACAAGCATTGCCTTATTTAATTTTATGACCTGGAAAGTAACGATAAGATTCTGAAAGGTTAAAGACCTTGCACAGTTACACAGTATGGCGGCAGAGCTAGGTCTGTGTGGCTCCAAAGCCCAAGCTCTAAATCCGTCTTCTGTTCTGCTTCACTTCCTTGTATCTTCATGTGCTCTGTTGGCTGTCTTCTCTTACCCTACGATACTCCCCATCTTAGAGAGACCTTTTTTTTACTCTGTTCCTTTTAATTCCTTTGATATTTTATCTCCTTCCCTTCTTCCTTAAATTTTGAATACATGTAGTTTAAGCTTGTACTCTTCGTTTGTTTCCATTCCTTCTTGAGTCTTTTTCTATTTTCTGTCTCTACTACTAAAACTGCTTGCTTTAAATTTACCACGGCCTTATCACCAGATCCCCCTCTCGATTTCTGTACTATGTACAACTTGAACGTAGTACTACATTTGAGAATGTTTTTTTAGAAATACAGGTAATAAAATCCTTCACAATGCCAAAAAAGCTAATTAATATTTGGTGTATTGTTATTTTTTCTTGGCAGTTCTTTTTAAAGCTTGATTTTATTCATAACGTATAAGCAATGTTGTATTCTGCTTGTTTCACTTAAAGTAATAGCATTTTTCATATTGCTGCATAATTTTCATATCTGTTATAATGATTATATAATACTGCACCCCAAAACTACCATTCACTTAATTTGAATAATTTACTGTATGAATGAACATTATGGCTGTTACCCTTTTAAATTGATGCTGTGATAATTCTTTGAATTGGCATATTAATCATATTAGAGTTAATTTTTAATTAGAGAAGCTGTAGTAGATCTAACGTGGGCCAGTACCTATCAGAGTGGTGGTGAAAATGGAAGAAAGCCAGGTTACAATGGGAAGACAGCAGGGTTTGTGTCAGATTAGTTATAAGGAGTGAGAAGAGAATAGTTGAAAATGGAGCTCTAAATGGCACCAGTTTTATTGCTTTTGGCTATAAGTTGAGCCTTCAACCATTAACTTAAAAACACAACACCTTGTTTACTTCTGCTTTAGGCATATTTGAAAATTTACTTCTAGATATTCTGCCTCACATTTCTAGTTAGGATACCTCCTTCCTATAGAATTTTGCACTGTTGGCTCTATTGTTTAAAAAACCAAAAACAAGCTTATCATTCCACTACCACCAGCACCTCCCCCCACATATTTAGACCAGCCATCTGGGTTTTGCCCAGTGAGCTCCTTTCCTACTCTGCAATGTAAAGGTCCGGTTCTCATAAGATCTCTGGCGGGCTGCTGTTGGGCCAGGCGCCATGGCTCACACACGTAATCCCGACAGCAGGAGGATCCTTGAGCACCAAAGTTCAAGATCATTCTGGGCAACGTAGGGAAATCCCATCTCTACAAAATAGAAAAAAGGTAGCAGGGTGTGGTGGTGCACACCTGTAGTCCCAGCTACTCGGGAGGCTGAGGTGGGAAGATATCTTGAATCTGGGAGGTTGAGGCTGCAGTGAGCTGTGGTTGCTGTACTCTAGCCTGGGCCACAGAGCAAGATCCTGTCTAAAAAATAAAAATAAAAAGGCAGCCAACACATCAGCACCAGAAGCCAGTGACCTTGTCACGCAGCTGAGATAATCAACAACATTTTGGAGATATGTGTAGACTTTCTGTATTTAATCTTCATACCCATCAAATTTGCTCAATTCTGAGGGATATTTCCCACCAAGATTTAGCATTTTGAAATCTGAGTGCATCATGCAGTCACTCTGTACATTAATGTGGAAGGTTCTCTAAAGGAATGGTAGAAAGCCCAGGAGCCCTGGATACAGTCCCAGCATAGCTTTATCACTTTGGACTGGTTTGTTAACTCTACTGCATGTCCCACATCTGCACGAGTGAAACTAGTAATAATACAACTCTCATGGCGATTGGAAGGATTAGAGATTAGCCATAGCAGAATACGTGATGAACAGTAATAATGTTTGGGCGTGTTCCTCGAAGACACTCTAAATGTTGTCATGCTATCTTAAAATTGTTGGGAAGTTAGAAGCAGAGAAACGCAGTTCTTCTGAGTGTGACAGATGTGTGTATGTATTATAGGATTGTATTGTTTTCTAGTTTTATTTTTTTAAACAATGATGATTTCCCCATGGCAACATTTTATCTGTGAAAATGACAATATAGTATATCCCATTATATAAGTTAGTATAGCTTGTCTAACCAGACCCCTAGTGTTAGACATTTGTTTGTGTTTTTCACTACTAAACAGCCATGAAAGAGATCATTTTGGCTATAACACTGATAAGGTTATATTATGAAGTATCGTATAAGCTACAAAATTGAAGAAATTTTGTGTCACCATGTTCAAAATAGTTAGAATTCTCTTACCATTTAAAAGGAAGAATTTATTGTGGACTTTTGAATTGCTGAGTAGTTAATTTCATTTCAAAGTAGTTATTCTTTGTTTTCAATACAATTAAAAGTAATTCTTTCTGTTCCAAGGAATGGCATCTCGGTCTGGTACAGATGTCGATGCAGCAAACCTCAGGGAAACATTCAGAAACTTGAAATATGAAGTCAGGAATAAAAATGATCTTACACGGGAAGAAATTGTGGAATTGATGCGTGATGGTAAGAAGAAACAATTAGAAGAATGAACTTCATTGTACAATTAATTTTATACTATGGTCTAGCAATAATTATATGTATAATAAAATATGAGAATTGTGGAATTATACTGTACATAACCTTAATCTTACATACTTTAGTAACAAGTTTAAGAAAAGTTATTTATGCCAATTTCCTAAAATGGTTTGAGATGTGTTGCCATGCCCCAGGTTAGGTTAAGATGATCTCTTAGTTTTATTCTCAGTTTCTTCATCATGTTCCTATACACTATATCTGAAGTTGTTGAATAAAGTCATGGATTTTTTTTCCTTTTATTTCCAAATGTCTTTCCAGTTTCTAAAGAAGATCACAGCAAAAGGAGCAGTTTTGTTTGTGTGCTTCTGAGCCATGGTGAAGAAGGAATAATTTTTGGAACAAATGGACCTGTTGACTTGAGAAAAATAACAAACTTTTTCAGAGGGGATCGTTGTAGAAGTCTAACTGGAAAACCCAAACTTTTCATTATTCAGGTAATGTCTAACTGAGTGATTTGGTTATTGACGATTAAGCATGGGTTACTTTTCTCAATTTTAAATTATCCAAAGGATAATTTTTTTCCTGAAGCTAATGAACTACTGTTACTTTTCATTTATTTACCACTTAAAAGATACAGAGTAAATTTTAGTTTTATACTTATATCAAAAAGGCTCAGCATAATTAACATCCTTTTTTTTTCTTTTTTTTAAGACAGAGTCTCGCTCTGTCGCTCTGTCGCCCAGGCTGGAGTGCAGTGGCGTGATCTCGGCTCACTGCAAGCTCCGCCTCCCGGGTTCACACCATTCTCCTGCCTCAGCCTCCTGAGTAGCAGGGACTACAGGCACCTGCCACCATGCCTGGCTAATTTTTTGTATTTTTTTTTAATAGAGACGGGGTTTCACCATGTTAGCCAGGATGGTCTCGATCTCCTGACCTTGTGATCCACCCGCCTTGGCCTCCCAAAGTGCTGGGATTACAGGTGTGAGCCACTGCGCCTGGCCAATTGACATCCATTTTTACATAGCATTTCGATTTTATGGAAATAAGTTATATGTTCACACACAAATTTTTATAAATAAATATTTATTTTCTAACACCCAGGCCTGCCGTGGTACAGAACTGGACTGTGGCATTGAGACAGACAGTGGTGTTGATGATGACATGGCGTGTCATAAAATACCAGTGGAGGCGGACTTCTTGTATGCATACTCCACAGCACCTGGTGAGAAAGTTACTCATAATGAATGTTACATGTTGATTTAAATGAATTAACTGTGACTAATCATAGAGTTATGCAATGAAGAGTGTGTTTCAGGGACTGTCAAGATTTTGATATCCCTAAAGATATCAAAACTTGTCTATATTTTAGGGAACCTTCATCAACGAGAAGTCTCAAAAAGTTGTCTTTAGCCAAAAGTTTGGCTAGAAAATATGTATACATAGCTGGGAGCAGTGACTCACACCTGTAATCCTAGCGCTTTGGGAGGCTGAGGCAGGCGGATCACTTGAGGTCAGGAGTTCAAAACCAGCCTGGTCAACATGGTGAAACCTCGTCCCTACTAAAAATACAGAAAAATTAGCTGGGCGTGGTGGCACACACCTGTAATCCCAGCTACTTGGGAGGCTGAGGCAGGAGAATAGCTTGAACCTGGAAGGCAAAGGTTGCGGTGAGCCAAGACTGCACCACTGCACTCCAGCCTGGGCGACAGAGCGAGACTCCGTCTCAAAAAAAGGAAAAAAGAAAATATGCGTATGTAGAGTAGACTAGCACAATATCATTCATTGGACTTAATATCAGGTAGAATATTATGCGGCAACAGGGGCCAAGTCAGAGCTTCCCCTGCATCTTAGAGAAGAAGAGAGGTGCATTTCTCAGGAGTTATTTGAAAGGTAGTAAATAAAAAAGATAAACATGACTACAAGAGGATAGATGTGGAGTGGGAGAAAATAAGGTAAAAAATGATACATGAATATGCCATTAACCTCCACGTTTTTACTGTTCTGCTGCACATGTCATCATCTAAATAAATATTTGTTGATTATACCACCATTTACTTACACAACTAAGGGTGTCAGAGAGTTTGGAAATTTAAGGTAAATGTATTCTTAAGCAGTGTTGCATTTTAAAATATGCTCAATATGGTTTATCTTATCCTCTAGGCATCTTTCCAAGCAAAGAACCTCTAAGTTGAAAGCAATGGATCTAACAGTTAACCTAGAAAAAAAAGTATGATAAATACACTATTTTCCCTTTTTGGACCTTTTGAATACTCGGTAGTGTGTTTATTATACTTTATTCAGATGCTCTATAGACAAGTAGGACACTCAAAGCAATTTATTTCTTGGCTAAGTCAGTATTAAAATAAGGTGAAATCTGATTGGAACACTGTGCTACTTATAATGATCCTTTTTATGCATCTTTACTTTTGCATCTTACCTTCTGCGTGTTTGCTGTTCTCGCCTATTGAAAGGGGAGTCCAGAAAGTAAAACTTTCAATAATTCAGTGTTCGTGAAGCTGGTCCCCGGCCAGCTTTGCTGAAAGCAGGGGGTGTACGCATAGCGCACATTCTTCCTTCTTCATCATCATTTCTTCTGAAACCAAAGGTGTCTTTCTTTTTTTCTTTGTATGGCTAATAAGACTTGTGTAAGTTTATGCTTATTTTTGCCTTTGTGACTACATAACAATTTATAGAATCAACTAAAATCAGCTATCCGTGGTATTTTGGTTGTATTTTGCCTTTTAGGTTATTATTCTTGGCGAAATTCAAAGGATGGCTCCTGGTTCATCCAGTCGCTTTGTGCCATGCTGAAACAGTACGCCGACAAGCTTGAATTTATGCACATTCTTACCCGGGTTAACCGAAAGGTGGCAACAGAATTTGAGTCCTTTTCCCTTGATGCTACTTTTCATGCAAAGAAACAGATTCCATGTATTGTTTCCATGCTCACAAAAGAACTCTATTTTTATCACTAAAGAAATGGTTGGTCGGTGGTTTTTTTTAGTTTGTATGCCAAGTGAGAAGATGGTATATTTGGTACTGTATTTCCCTCTCATTTTGACCTACTCTCATGCTGCAGAGGGTACTTTAAGGACATACTCCTTCCATCAAGTAGAACCACTATGAAGCTACCTCAAACTTCCAGCTAGGTAGTTGCAATTGAATTAAATTAGGAATAAATAAAAATGGATACTGGTGCAGGCATTATGAGAGGCAATGATTGTTAATTTACAGCTTTCATGATTAGTAAGTTACAGTGATGCTGTGCTATGAATTTTCAAGTAATCGTGAAAAAGTTAAACATTGAAGTAATGAATTTTTATCATATTCCCCCCACTTAAGACTGTGTATTCTAGTTTTGTCAAACTATAGAAATGATGATGTGGAAGAACTTAGGCATCTGTGGGCATGGTCAAAGGCTCAAACCTTTATTTTATAATTGATATACAAAGATGGCTTAACTGCATTTTTAGACCATTTATCTGGGATTATGGTTTTGTGATGTTTGTCCTGAACACTTTTGTTGTAAAAAATAATAATAATGTTTAATATTGAGAAAGAAACTAATATTTTATGTGAGAGAAAGTGTGGGCAAACTAACTTGACTTTTAAGGCTAAAACTTAACATTCATAGAGGGGTGGAATTTTAACTGTAAGGTGCTACAATGCAGCTGATCTACCAGCATAAATACCTTCTGATTTGTCCCTATGCATATCAGTTGAGCTTCATATACCAGCAATATATCTGAAGAGCTGTTATATAAAAACCCCAAACTGTTGATTATTAGCCAGGTAATCTGAACAAATTCTATAGGAACATATGAAAGTACGACTTAAATAATAAAAAGTGGAATATAAGGAAAGCAATAAATGGATGGGCTGAGCTGCCTGTAACTTGAGAGCAGATGGTTTGAGCCTGAGCAGAGACATGACTCAGCCTGTTCCGTGAAGGCAGAGCCATGGACCATGCAGGAAGGGCCTACAGCCCATACACACTGGTGTGTGTGGATGATGCTGCCAGGGCACCATTGCCAAGTAAGAAAGTGAAGCAAATCAGAAACTTGTGAAGTGGAAATGTTCTAAAGGTGGTGAGTCACAATAAAAATCATAGCACTCTTTGTAGCAAAATTCTTAAGTATGTTATTTTCTGTTGAAGTTTACAATCAAAGGAAAATAGTAATGTTGTATACTGTTTACTGAAAGAAAAAGACCATGGCATATAGGACTCTAGACAACATCCAGCCGGAGGCCAGAGCTGAGCACCGAGCCCGGGAGGCAGGCTCCAAGCCTCAGCAGGTGCTGAGCCGTCACTGCCCCAAGTCTCACTGGCTGTCAGTATGGCATTTCACGGGAGATTTCTTGTTGCTCAAAAAATGAGCTCGCATTTGTCAATGACAGTTTCTTTTTTCTTACTAGATCTGTAACTTTTGTAAATACACATAGCATGTAATGGTATCTTAAAGTGTGTTCCTGCGTGACAATTTTGTACAAATTTGTTATTTTCCATTTTTATTTCAAAATATACATTCAAACTTAAAATTACCAATGTCTTCGAGTTTTTTGTTGCTGTTGTTTTTGATGTTGTGCTACTAATTGGAAGTTAAAATGTTTTTAATCAGAAGCTTGATTTGGAAGGGTCAAAGAGCCAGAACCCTAGCCTAGTTTTTTGAGGTGGTGGCAGTTACTGAACAGGGCAGACAGATGGCTTATGCTTCCCAAGTCCTCGCAGAAGGTCCTGACCCTAAAATGACTACAATGCCAGGAGATACTTTGTTTGCATAGATCTCAGGCCTTAAATGTGACCATATGTGTGAATTTGAAACTTTTTCCACAAGATAAATTTTAAATGTGTCTAATGGGAAGAACAACCTAAGAGAATATACAACAAGCCGTTGTTGTTTACTGATGGCCTCCTCTGGGCGCTAGGATTTTGACAGAGGAATTTGCTGTCTTTTTACTTCATATGCTTAGAAAAAGAATATAGGAAAGTGGGGTTGTGGGTGATTTAAAATTTCTTCCAATATTTCTATAATGAAAATATATTACTTTTAAATCAGAAACAAAATAAAATTGTCCGAATTAGGAAAAGGGGACTTCTGTTTCTGAGGAGTAAAGAGTAGCATGAATGAGTTCTTTAAGGCCATATGAAAGCGGTGGTTCTATAAAGTGTTGAGGATAATCTGGCTTATTCTAGTCTCCCTGTTAAGTAAAGAGGTTTCAGATACAAAGGAAAAGACCAGCAACCCAATAGGAAAATAAGCCAAGGACATGAACAGACAGTTCACAGAAAAAAGAAAACCCAAATGTCCCTTAAATTCAATAAAGAGCTTGATCTGCATCATAATAAGAGAAATGCACATTAAAGTATCATCCATCATCTATCAGACCGGCAAAAACCCCAGTTTGGTAACATATTCTGTTGGTAAGATGTGAGAAATGTATACTCTCCCATTGATGGGAGTATGATACGGTAAAATTATCTGTGGAGGGGAATCTGACAATACCTATCAAATTATTTGTTCTTTGAAGTAGCAGTCCCATTTCTTGGAATCCAGCCTATCCATACACCTATGTGTGTACAAAATTATATATAAGCTTTTCATCACAATGTTGTTTTGGTGTTAAAAAAGGGCAGCAACTCAGCTGTGAAGTGTTATGGGAAGTCAGGGACCCCGAACGGAGGGACCTGCTGAGGCCGTGACAGAGGAACAGAAATTGTGAAGATTTCATGGACATTTATCACTTCCCCAGCCAATACTCTTGTGATTTCCTATGCCTGTCTTTGCTTTGATCTCTTGGTCCCATCATCTTCGTAAGCTGAGGATGTGTGTTGCCTCAGGACCCTGTGATGATTGCGTTAACTGCACAGATTGTTCGTAGGGCATGTGTGTTTGAACAGTGTGAAATCTGGGTACCTTAGGAATAGGATAACAGCAATTTTTCAGGGAACAAAGGAGATAGCCTTAAAGTCTGGCTGCCTGTGGGCCAGGCGGAACAGAGCCATATTTCTCTTATTACCGAAAACAGATAAGAGAAATATTGCTGAATATAAAGTGTTGAGGAAAATCTGGAAAATATAAAGTGTTGAGGAAAATAGGGAATATTAATAATTAACAGCCCTGGGAGAAGAATGCATTCCCGGGCGGGGGGCCTCTAAAATGGCTGCTGTGGGGGTGTCTGCCTTACGCAGTTGCAGATAAGGGATGAAACACACCCTGGCCTCCTGCAGCGCCCCCAGGCTTGCTAGGATTAGGAAATTCCAGCCTGGTGAATTCTAGTCAGACTGGTTCTCTGCGCTTGAACCCTGTTAAGATGTTTATCAATGACAATGCGAGCACAGCGGGACATGGAAGTTCATTAGTGATTCCCGTTTCGCCCTGACCTTGTGATCCCGCCCTGACCTTCTGCCTTGTGATCTTTCGTCGCCCTTGAAGCATGTGATCTCTGTGACCCACACCTTATTTGTACACTCCCTCCCCTTTGAAAATTGCTAATAAAAACTTGCTGGTTTTACGGCTCAGGGGGCATCACGGAACCTGCCAACATGTGATGTCTCCCCCGGACACCCAGCTTTAAAATTTCTCTCTTGTACTCTTTCCCTTCTCAGACTGGCCGACACTTAGAGAAATAGAAAAGAACCTATGTGAAATATCGGGGGCTGGTGTCCACCGATAGTGAAGGAGACAGGTTAGATACACTGGAGCTTCCACACAGGAGAGAGGGAAGGAACTGGAGGAGAAGGTGAGTTGAAAGATTTGGCGGTTTCATCGTCTGGGAAGTGAGGAGCGCCTCTGCCCGGCCGCCCCGTCTGGGAAGTGAGGAGCGCCTCTGCCCGCCACCCACCGTCTGGGAAATGAGGAGCGCCTCTGCCCGGCCACCCACCGTCTGGGAAGTGAGGATCGCCTCTGCCTGGCCACCCCGTCTAGGAAGTGAGGAGCGCCTCTGCCCGGCCACCCACCGTCTGGGAAGTGAGGAGCGCCTCTGCCCGGCCACCCCGTCTGGGAAGTGAGGAGCACCTCTGCCCAGCCACCCATCGTCTGGGAAGTGAGGAACACCTCTGCCCGGCCACCCCGTCTGGGAAGTGAGGAGCGCCTCTGCCTGGCCACCCATCGTCTGGGAAGTGAGGGGAGCCTCTGCTCGGCCACCCATTGTCTGGGAAGTGAGGAGCGCCTCTGCCCAGCCACCCATCGTCTGGGAAGTGAGGAGCACCTCTGCCCGGCCACCCATCGTCTGGGAAGTGAGGAGCACCTCTGCCCGGCCGCCCCGTCTGGGAAGTGAGGAGCACCTCTGCCCGGCCGCCCCGTCTGGGAAGTGAGGAGCGCCTCTGCCCGGCCACCCCGTCCGGGAAGTGAGGAGCGCCTCTGCCCGGCCACCCCGTCTGGGAAGTGAGGAGCACCTCTGCCCGGCCGCCCCATCCGGGAAGTGAGGAGCACCTCTGCCCAGCCACCCCGTCTGGGAAGTGAGGAGCACCTCTGCCTGGCCGCCCCATCCGGGAAGTGAGGAGCGCCTCTGCCCGGCCACCCATCGTCTGGGAAGTGAGGAGCACCTCTGCCCGGCCACCCATCGTCTGGGAAGTGAGGAGCGCCTCTGCCCGGCCACCCATCATCTGGGAAGTGAGGAGCGCCTCTGCCCGGCCGCCCCGTCTGGGAAGTGAGGAGCGCCTCTGCCCAGCCGCCCCGTCTGGGAAGTGAGGAGCGCCTCTGCCCGGCCGCCCATTGTCTGGGAAGTGAGGAGCGCCTCTCCCCGGCCACCCATTGTCTGGGAAGTGAGGAGCGCCTCGGCCCGGCCGCCCTGTCTGGGAAGCGAGGAGCGCCTCGGCCCGGCCGCCCCGTCTGGGAAGTGAGGAGCGCCTCTGCCCGGCCACCCATCGTCTGGGAAGTGAGGGGTGCCTCTGCCCGGCCACCTATCGTCTGAGAAGTGAGGAGCGTCTCTGCCTGGCTGCCCCGTCTGGGAAGTGAGGAGCGCCTCTACCCGGCCGCCCCGTGTCTGGGAAGAAGTGAGGAGCGCCTCTGCCTGGCCGCTCTGTCTGGGAGGTCTACCACTGAGGCCAGAAGCAATGTGGGGGCTGGACGTGGTGGCTCACGCCTGTGGTCCCGGCACTCTGGGGGGCGAGGCGGGTTGATCACTTAGGGCTAGGAGTTCGAGACCAGTCTGGCCAACTTGGCGAAACATGAAAAATACAACAGACAAACCAACCAACCAACTCAGTGACAACAAAACAGGTCTACCCTGGAGTCATACTCTAATTTTTTCTATTTTCCCCCCTTTCTGATCCTTTATCCCACTTTCTTTTTCTTCCTCTTCCTTCTCCCTCTTCTTTGTCAAATAGAGGATTGAGTTATTATCACTGATCCATATAAAGTCCCTCTCTCATTTATTTTAACTCCCACCCCCCATTTCTATTCCCCGACTTCCCATGTGTAACCTTCCTAATATGTTTGATACGCATCTTTTTGTTTGTATGTATTTTTAGAAAATGTTTATTGTTTTTGTGTGCAAAAAAAATAAAAAAAAAAAAGATTTGGGGGTTTTGTTTTTAAGTGAGAGAGATTTGAATAGGTTTAATGCTGATGGTGGGGATCCAGTTAAGAGAAAGACTGAAAATACTAGAGGGAAAGGTAACTGACAGTAAAGAGTTCCTAAGAACCCCAAGCAGTAAATTCTAGCCTAGCTGGGGGTGCGGTGTGAAGAAGCGAAGAACCTTTATTTATTTATTTTTTTTAATGGGCCGGGTGTGAAGCTACATTTGTAGTTTTGCGGCAGGAAGTTCCCTTACTGTAACTTCTATATTTTCTGTGAAGCAGAAGACAAGAACTCTGTTCAAAGTTAGGGAGATGATAAATTGAGGGCTAGAAGAGTAAGGCAGGCTTGAAACAATCATTGTCACGAATGCGAGTTGACCATAGATTAGTAAGGTCGCTGGGCCATGTGTAGGGGCCCAGTTGAAACCAGCGATTACAAATGTGCAGTGGTTCCAGGCTGTGCAGCTGTGTGAATCTACCTGATGACCCTCGGTTGCTTGGGTACTGCCATGGATAGCACATGTGTTGGCTTTGTCCAACTTTGGGCTTTTGGCCGCATTGATTTTAAAAAGACAGAGGAGCCACAGATTTGGGAGTACTGCAAAATGACTTTCCAAATTGATGAACCATGGACTCTAAGCTAGATAGACAGAGAAATGAAAAGAAGGGACTAATAGGGAATAAGACGTGTGATCCATGACCCATGGCCCTGATGGACGTGAAGATCCACTGTTGTGGGAGGAGTGGAACACTAACACTGAATGATGGAGGCTGTGGTCAGAAACAGGTCAATGATGGAGGCTGTGGTCAGAAACAGGTCAATGATGGAGGCTGTGGTCGGAAACAGGTCAATGATGGAAGCTGTGGTCGGAAACAGGTCAATGATGGAGGCTGTGGTCGGAAACAGGTCAATGATGGAGGCTGTGGTTGGAAACAGGTCAATGATGGAGGCTGTGGTCAAACAGGTCAATGATGGAGGCTGTGGTCAAACAGGTCAATGATGGAGGCTGTGGTCAGAAACAGGTCAATGATGGAGGCTGTGGTCGGAAACAGGTCAATGATGGAGGCTGTGGTCGGAAACAGGTCAATGATGGAGGCTGTGGTCAAACAGGTCAATGATGGAGGCTGTGGTCGGAAACAGGTCAATGATGGAGGCTGTGGTCAAACAGGTCAATGATGGAGGCTGTGGTCGGAAACAGGTCAATGATGGAGGCTGTGGTCAGAAACAGGTCAATGATGGAGGCTGTGGTCGGAAACAGGTCAATGATGGAGGCTGTGGTCGGAAACAGGTCAATGATGGAGGCTGTGGTCGGAAACAGGTCAATGATGGAGGCTGTGGTCAAACAGGTCAATGATGGAGGCTGTGGTCAAACAGGTCAATGATGGAGGCTGTGGTCGGAAACAGGTCAGCGATGGAGGCTGTGGTCAGAAACAGGTTGAATTGGAGGCGCACACATTTGGTCATGAAAATGGTGGGACTAAGAAGAATGAAGTGGCATGCAAGAGACCATTATAGAAATGATGTGGAACTCAGAGTGAGGATGTTGGGTGTGTGCTCTTCTGTATGGACATTGACTTTATGCTAAAATGAGATTCACTATGTGGGAACATAGTAATAAAATAATGTGGCTGGGCGCGGTGGCTCACACCTGTAATCCCAACACTTCGGAAGGCTGAGGCGGGCGGATAGCAAGGTCAGAGTTTGAGACCAGCCTGGCCAGCATGGTGAAACCCATCTGTACTAAAAATACAGAAATTAGCCGGGCATGGTGGTGGGCACCTGTAATCACAGCTACTCGAGAGGCTGAGACAGGAGAATCGCTTGAACCCGGGAGGTAGAGGTTGCAGTGAGCCGAGACCATGCCTTTGCACTCCAGCCTGGGCGACAGAGCAAGACTCCATCTCAAAAAAAAGATAATGTGGTATAACTTAGTTGTGTTTACAAACTTTTGATTTTATGGATTTGAAAAAAATCCATCTTTCATTTTTGCCAGATTTTTTAAAGCTATCACCCATTATTCAGAACAAGAAAGACATTTTAACTCCCACCTCCTCATTTCCCTCTCAACCCCAAAATAAGTAGGGGCATAATCCCAGATTAAAGGATAATACTTCCAAGGAAACGCTTATCACACATGCACACACACACATTCCTCAGGATCTAACCTTATGCAAGTTGAAACTGCATTCGGGAAGCAATACTCTAATCTACTAAAATAAAATTTCACTTAACACTTGAAATAAACTTGAACTCAAAAAATTTCCCTCCTTGGTGAGACTCTGGCAGTGAGAAGCAGCTGTGACTAGAAATGGCACTGATTTGTCCCTTAGGAACCTTTTTATAAAACATGTTTGTTGTGCCCTTTATTATGTCATCATTATCAGTAAGATGTCAGAACTTTCCACAGATTAAATAAATACTCCAATTTAAGTCATTTCTTTTCAGATTTGTCTGAATTTCAGTTGATCAAGAGCAAGAAAATGTGAATGGTCACATGTGAAAGTCTGTGGGTCCATTGCATAGACAATTAAGAAATAATGGATAACAGATTCAAGTCAAATGCAGTACGCATGTGGGTGTGTGGCCCAGCCTGTTAGGGCACTGATCAAGTGATCTTGGCCAAATTACAACTTCTGTTGTCTACATTTGAAGACTCAGGCCCTTTCAGCTCTAATATTGTATATAAAAGTAAAAGGCGGCCGGGTGCAGTGGCTCATGCCTGTAATCCCAGCACTTTGGGAGGCCGAGGCAGGCAGATCATGAGGTCAGGAGTTCGAGACCAGCCTGACCAACATGGTGAAACCCCACCTCTACTAAAATACAAAAATTAGCCAGGCATGGTGGCGGGTGCCTGTAGTCCCAGCTACTCAGGAGGCTGAGGCAGGAGAATCACTTGAACCCGGGAGGCAGAGGTTGCAGTGAGCCAAGATCGTGTCATTGCATTCCAGCCTGGGCAATAGAGTGAGACTCCACCTCAAAAAAAAAAAAAAAGTAAAAGGCACTTTGAGTGTGTAGAGACTGTTCACAACTCCACTTTTTTTTTGAGACAAAGTCTTGCTGTTGCCCAGGCTAGAATGCAGGAGCACAATCACAGCTCACTGTAGCCTCAACCTCCCAAACTCAAGTTATCCTCCCACCTTAGCCTCCCAAGTAGTTGGCACCACAGGTGTGTGCTACCACACCCTGCCAATTTTTTTTTAATTTTTTGTAGAGACAAGATCTCGCTATGTTGTCCAAGCTAGTTTCAAATTCCTAGACTTACGGTATCCTCCTGCCTCCCAAAGTGCTGGGATTACAGGTGTGAGCCACCACAAATGGCAGCGACTCTTCATTTTGACAGGCCATAGTTCTCAAACTTTAACATACATCATAGTCATCATATTAAAAATGACAATGCCAGGTCCTCATACTCTAGGATTCTGGTTCTTAATGTTGTTAAAGAGATGCAGAGACTCAAGAATCTTCGTGTTGTTAAAGAAAAAAATTGTTCATGACACTCGAGAAAGAAGGATAAGGCAGACATTGTTTAGGGGGACTATTGCAATAGCTGTAGAGAATGCCACGATGGGGTTTTGCAGTCAGTCGGGGCAAGAAATTAGGCTCTACTCCAAATACAAGGAAAAGTGGGAATTTATAGTTGAGTTGGTGGGGGTGACGGGAGGATCAGAGGAGACATCAGGGATATGGGGGATTCCAGCTAAATCGACTCTAACAGGATTCTTGCTGAAGGCAGGCCAGAGTGATTAGACGTCACCTGGGGGTTGGTGGAGGATGAGGAACCCAATCAGATATCAAGGTTGGGGCGTTCTGGCTAAACTGACTTAGCAGGCTTCTGGCTAAAATTGGACAATGCAAAGATGAACAAAGAAGTCCAGAAGTCAGAGCCTTGTGGAGAAGAGAGTTCAGAGGTGCCTGCTTAGAGATTGGCGAGAGAGAGAATCTTCGTCAGGGTCTAACAAGCACTTCAGGTGGTCCCCATGCCATTTTTCCTAGGATCACGCCTGAAGAAACACTGCTGATGTCTATGTCACAGTCCTTTCTGTCTTACCCATGAACCAAGTGAGAAGACAGCATTGGCCAGCAGTTTTTACTATTTCTCTTTAACTCAGGTTTGGACTTTAAACTTTCATCTGCCTCTCTCTCCTACTTTCACAGTGTCTGGAATGTTTTCTCAATGCCAACGATCAATTCTCTGATTCTCCAGACACCAGCTGGATGTCCTACATTCAATTCTAACACTATCTACCTGGAGTTAGCACAGACCCCACAGGTTAAGGGCTCACTCCCACAAGACCCTCACAACTTCAGATGTTGGTTGCAAGGCCTGGCCACCTGCACTTCTGACCCACTGGCTATAATTCAGGGGTTCCTGCTGAAACTGTAATAGGTCCATCGCCCAACACAGGCATCAAGTCAGTACACCAAGACACCCGGTTGTGCAGAGAAAGCGGTATTATTGTGGAGCCACCAAACAAGAAGACAGGAGGAAACCTTTAAATCCATCTCCCCAAGGAGTTTGGGGCTCGGGCTATTTTTTTTTGTTTTTGAGACGGAGTCTCGCTTTGTCGCCAGGCTGGAGTCCAGTGGTGTGATTTCAGCTCACTGCAATCTCTTGCCACCCGGGTTCAAGCGATTCTCCTGCCTCAGCCTCCCGAGTAGCTGGGATTACAGGCGCCCACCACCACACCCGGCTAATTTTTGTATTTTTAGTAGAGACAGGGTTTCCACCATGTTGGCCAGGATGGTCTTGATCTCCTCACCTTGTAATCCACCCGCCCGCCTTGGCCTCCCAAAGTGCTGGGATTATAGGCCTGAGTCACCACGCCCAGCCTGGGCTTGGGCTTTTAAGGGTTTTGGAGTGGGCAGAAGTGTGGAGATGGTGGTTTGGCTGAATAGTGCGGTGTGAAGTCATGGGACAGGAAGATGAAGAAGCTGTATTCTCACATTGATTTGGTTCCTCTGTGGGGGTCTTCAAAGTGGTTGGTTGCAGCTGCTTTGCTGGAATTCAGGTCTGAGAAAAACATCTTAAGCAATCCTCAAACAAAAGTCTTAGGATTCTAATGTCAGAGATCTTGTCTATAGGAATAACGGGAATGCAAATGGTCGGTGTCAGGTGCTATGAGACTTTAAGCAATGAGGAAGGGGCCAGAGAGCAGCCTGATAGATGCTGAATTATAACCGTGTTTCATTCTTGTCAACTCTGGGGATGCCTTCCTCACAACTTCCTCCTCAGGTTTCATAACACATTACAATCAGTCACAGAACTCGGGAACACACTTTACTTACATTTACCAACTTAAGATAAATAATACAACTTAGGAACAGCCAAATGGAAGAAAGGCATAGGACCAGGCGTCGGGGAGGGGCACGGAGCAGCCCTGCCACCTCCCAGGCACCAGCCTTCCAACACTGATGTCTTCACCAGCCTGGAGTTTCTATACAGCTCAATCTCCAGCTTCCCCTTTCCCTTGCATAAGGCAAAGGTCAGGGACAGAGTGAAAGTTCCAACCTTTTAAACATTTAGTCTTTCCGATGACCAGCCACATCCTGAGTATCTAGGGGCCACACTCTAGATCACCTAACTGGCATAAACACAGGTGTGATCAAAAGGAATTCATTATGAATAACAAGACTCCCATCAGGCCTGGCGCGGTGGCTCACACCTGTAATTCCAGCACTTTGGGAGGCTAAGGCGGGTGAATCACTTGAGGTCAGGAGTTCAAGACCAGCCTGGCCAACACAGTGAAACCTCATCTCTACTAAAAATACAAAAATAAATTAGCCAGGCATTGTGGCAGGCACCTGTAATCCCAGCTACTCAGGAGGCTGAGGCAGGAGAATCGCTTGAACCTGGGAGGCAGAGGTTGCAGTGAGCCGAGATCACACCACTGCACTCCAGCCTGGGTGACAGAGCAAGACTCTGTCTCAAAAAAAAAAAAAAAAAAAACAAGAAAAAAGAAAAAAAACTCCTATCACTTAGGCAATTCCAAGGGTTTAGGGAACTCTGTGCCGGGAACAGGGACAAAAACCAGATAGATAGATATATATACATATATCTATATACATAACCAGATACATATATACATATATATAACCAGATACATATATATATATGCTTTTTAAAAATAGAATTTCAACTTTTAGATTTGGGGGCATATATGCAGGTTTGCATCATGGGTATATGGCATAATGCTGAGGTTTGGAGTATGACTGATTCTGTCACCCGGATAGTGAGCATAGTTCCCAGCAGTTAGTTTTTCAACCCTTGCCCACTCCCTCTCTCCTCCCTCTAGGAGTCCCCAATGGTGGTGTTGCCATCTTTATGTCCTGAGTACCAATGTTTAGCTCGCACTTACCAGTGAGAACATGCCATGTTTGACTTTTCCTGTATTAATTTGCTTAAGATAATGACCAAATATATTTCTTATTATACCATATATATATATATATATATATAAATCTTGTAGCTAAGGAGTCGTCTTTGTACCTGTAGGCAGTATTTACAATGCACGCATCAAGTCAGTACACCAAGACAACTGGTTGTAGCAGAGAAAGAGGTTTAATCGTAGGGTCACCAAACAAGAAGATAGGAGGAAACCTCAAATCCATCTCCCCAAAAAGTTTGGGATTAGGGATTTTTTTCAGTAGCTGAATATAACTGGCCAGTGCAGAAGAGCCTGTGAAGGTGGAAAACGGAGGAAGGAGGACCCTATGCCGGAGAAGTGATGGAGTCTTGAAGTCTTGGAAGATGGTGGCAAGGGAGATGCCAGAGACGAGACAAAACCTAATAATTCTGTTAAACTTCTGCAATCTAACAATCTTCTATGGGAGTTTATTATATCTCCATATCCTATGTTCACTTATAGTGAGAAATAAAAATAAAATCATAAGCCCCCCACAACTGACTAAATGGATCCCATTGTGAAAGGAGAATATCTTGAGCCTCCAAAATCACTAAGGAAAATTCAAGCTGGAAACTTCTTAGGACAAACCTGCCTCCCATTCTCTTCAAAGTTATTCCTCTGCTCGAGGAGCTAGATGCATATCTGATTGCCGGCTTTGGAAAGGCTAACCAGAAACTCAAAAGAATGCTACAGTTTGTTACCACCTATCTGTGACCTGGAAGCTCCCTCCCTCCCCACTTGAGTCTTCCTGCTTTTGTTTCAAGCTGTCCGGCCTTTCCAGACCAAACCAATGTACTTCTCATGTATATTGATTGATGTCTCATGTCTCCCTAAATCGTATAAAACCAAGCTGTGCCCCAACCACCTTGGGCATGTATCATCAGGATTTCATGAAGCTGTGTCATGGGCTCATTCCCCAACCTTGAAAAAATAAACTTTCTAAATGAACTGAGACCTGTCTCAGATTTTCTGGGTTCACATTGTTTTGGTCAAGGGGACTCCCCAAGTAACTTTGAAAACTGAGTTCTAGGCTGTGAGGGGATGGGAGGTCAGAGGTCAGACGCACCTTGTTGCACACCCCCACCTCGCTAACCCCCTTAGGCTTTCTTCCCTAGGGGCTAAACAGAAACCAGCTCTTTCCTTTTTTTTTTTCTTTTTCTTTTTTTTAGAGACGGAATCTTGCCCTGTCGCCCAGGCTGGAGTGCAGTGGTTCGATTTTGGCTCACTGCAACCACCGCCTCCCAGGTTCAAGCAATTCTCCTCCCTCAGCTTCCCGAGTAACTGCGACTACAAGCACATGCCACCACGCCTGGCTAATTTCTTTTGTATTTTTAGTAGAGATGGGGTTTCCCCATGTTGCCCAGGCTGGTCTTGAACTCCTGAGCTCAGGCAATCCGCCCGCCTCGGCCTCCCAAAGTGCTAGGGTTACAGGCGTGAGCCACTGCACCCAGCCAAAACCAGCTCTTTCAAAAGACTCCAGCGCTGATATCAGCAACTGCCTGAGGCTTCCCCACCCTTTTGCAGTTTCCGTATAACAATTAACCAGCATTCCCTCCTGATAAGAGACCCCTGACTGCAGAGTGGTTCTGGCCAATCTTCAGAAGCTGAACGCAGAGAGCCTGTGTGTCCCTGCTTTGTCTTGTGATGTATAAGGCCTAACCGTAATGCATTTAAATGTGAAGTCTCCACCCCAAAGTGAACATGGAACACATGTTGCATGCATGTTAGCCTACTACACATGCACGAGCCTCCTCTTCGTTAATATTCGTAGCTCCTCCTGTAATCTGCTGAATATGTATACTTAGCCAACCTGCTCAACATAAATTCCTGTTCCCTTTACCCCTCCTTTGAAGTACCTGTTTCCAGCTTCTGGCCCAAGGCTACGCTTTCCAGCCTGTCAGAATGGCTGCCTGCAAGCAGCAACCCTTGAGCAGAAAGGAAGCTCTCCTTTCCAAATTTATAAATGTCATCATACTTCAGTTTACAATAGTATGTAATTTTTTGACCTCTAAGTTCTCCAAGGTCCTTCCCCATTTTTAAGGCTTTCAAAATTAACTGATGATTCTACTAAAAAGCTAAAAATAGTTTTTTTGTTTCCAAATAGTCAGAACATAATATAGTCAAAAGCACCATATAGAAATAGTTCCCTGTTTCCAGCCAATGCGGCTGTGTCTCTGTTTTGAACATTTGCCTCCAGAGTGTTGCTGATGCAGTTCAAACAGAAAGGACTGAGAAATAAAATTTGCAAGTGGTTTCTGTTGAGAGTTTCTATTGTTTATAAGTCTGCGAGAATTAGTTACGTTACGGCAGGGAGTGAGAGAGAGAAGCAGCGAGTACCAAAACCTTGCTGAGCTCCTACCTGCCCTCCACATTTCTTGCCCGCCCCCCATGGCTACCTGCCCCCTGCGATGAACTCGAGACCTTGAAATGAGAAACCGTTCAGATTTGTCTGGCGTGTGCACATCACCTGTGGTCTAACTAATCTCCCTGAAAGAAACCAAAATATTTCACCCCAAAATACCCTTCTTTGACATATTTTGAGATGGCTGTTCAGAGGGCCTGTGAGCATGGGCAGCCCTGCAAAGGTGTCTGGTTGGGGGAGATTTGCATCTGCAGGGAAAATCAGCAGTGATACAGTCAGGCTTAGAGTTCCTCCCTTGTCTGGATCTAGAAAAGATTAACTGAGAGTGACATATTTAAAGAGCTGAAAGAAACATTTCCCATCTATTCTCTCTGAGGGTTGCCACCTGCAAGGTTTCATCTACATAACAAGACCACCTTTGCAGGCCAGGCCTCCTCTTCTCTCCCTCCCATAACCTGTCTTGCCATTAGAAACTGATTTACCACCATAACCTGCTTTTAGCCATGCTCTGAGGCCCCATTCTTTCCGTAACCTCGAGATGGCATAAAGAGGTCAACCATCTGGCCATTTCTTTGAGTTCTTATATTTTGTAGGACTCCCATATATATTAACAAATTTGTATGCCTTTTCTCCTATTAATATGCCTTTTGTCAGTTGATTTTTCAGTGAACCTTCAGCGGGTGAAGGAGAAGTTTTCTCTTGGCCCCTACAATCCCTTTACCCTAAACCAGGCTGATACAAAAATTAAATGATGTAATTATTTTAAAATCTGCTTTTGTTGGGCACAGTGACTCACACCTGTAATCCCAGCACTTTGGGAGCCCAAGGCAGGAGGATTGCTTGAGTCCAGGAATTTGAGACCAGCCTGGCCAACATAGCAAGACCCTATCTCTACAAAAAAATTTTAAAAATCAGTCAAGTGCTGCCTGCAGTCCCAGCTGCTTGGGAGGCTGAGGTGGGAGGATCCCTTGAGCCCAGTAATTGAAGGCTGCAGTGAGCTGTGATTGCACAACTGACTGCACGCCAGCCTGGGCTCAGAGCAAGACTGTCTCAAATTAAAAAGTAAGTAAATAAATAAATAAAAAGTATCTGCTTTTAATGGACAGATTTGTTCTTTCTAATTTACTTCCTGCCACTTTATTAATCAACTTGGTAGGCTGAAAAAAAGTTTTTAAATCTTGTCTTTATAAATGAGAAAAGAAAATAGCTTTTATCCAAGGAAGGTGAGTTCTTTAAAATTATCAGGCCCAGAGAGACTTTTTTTTTGAGACAGTCTTGCTCTGTCACCCAGGCTGGAGTGCAGTGGCACAATCTTGGCTCACTGCAACCTCTGCCTCCTGGATGCAAGCGATTCTCCTGTCTCAGCCTCCCGAGTAGCTGGGATTACAGGCATGCCACCACGCCTGGATAAATTTTGTATTTTTAGTAGAGATGGGGTCTCACCATGTTGGCCAGGCTGGTCTCGAACTCCTGACCTCAGGTGATCCGTCCACCTTAGCCTCCCAAAGTGCTGGGATTATAGATGTGAGCCACTGCATGTGGCCCAGAGAGACATTAAGATGAGCCAGCAACCACGTTGTACTTCCCTCTTGAGCGATATATTCATCTTCTGAGACTTCTTGCTGTTGCCATAATAGCTATAAATTAACCTAATAATAATGTACTTGACACTATAACCCACACACTATAGCTTAACAATGTATAGCCAATCATTAATGTTATTTCTGTAAACCAATGAGACTTCCTGTCATACAACTTTGTATCAGCCCACTGCTTGTCCCCTTTGCCTTTAAAAAACCTGCTTGTAGCTTTCAGTGCCTGCAGATCCTAGGAGCCCCCAGCCGAGGACGTCAGATCTCATCATCCTTGCTGCTTTGCCACCCCATTCCCCTCAATAAAGTGGTTTGATCCCCCCAGCCAAAAACAAAAACAAACAAACAAAATTGGCTTGTAACAAAGGCCAAACAAAGTATTTTTAATACAAACAGGGTTTCACTGTGTTAGCCAGGATGGTCTCAATCTCCTGACCTTGTGATCCGCCCACCTTGGCCTCCAAAAGTGCTGGGATTACAGGCATGAGCCACTGCGCCTGGCCCCTTTACTTTCTTAATAAACTTGTTTTGAATTAACTTGACGGAGTCGCCTTAAATTCTTTCTTGCGTGAGATCCAAGAACCTGCTCTTGGGGGTCTGGATTGGGACCCCTTTCTAATAACATTTTGGTTTATTCAATGAGCTCATGAAAAAGAAAGATGGGCTAGACTCCAGACCACTCTAGTACATTTGTGTCCCTAAAGTTATCCTGCTAAAATATTAACATGATTTCTATGGATGCTTGCCAGGTCCAACCCACAGACGCTGGCCAAACAACGGATGAAAGAATGCACTCAAGACACTGGTATCCAGTGAAAGAGCGGGCTAGGGGACTGGGCCGTGCACAGACCCTGAGGAGGGTGCTGTAAGGAGTCAGCAGCCGTGGCCCTGACAAGTTGGTGCTGCAGGCATTTATTTAGTACAGATTTAATGACAAAGGCTTTGAGTCAACACACTTGTGGGTAATTAACATGGTCGCCCTCCCTGGAGAGAGTAGTCCCACATGGATGATTAAAGGCCAGGTTCTGAGCCTACGTAAACTAACTTATCTAGATCAGTTTCTTTACATCCCCTTGTTATCTAACCTAAGCTCTTAAGATAATTCAGCTGCCTTCAGCCAAACTCTCTTCGGAAGGTATGTAAACTCCCAGCCTTCCGAGAAGGTTTGTGTCCTTTTCCTATAATTTTTCCTACCACCCTGATTGCTCTCCTACAATTCTCTTCATAAATTTCTCCTAAATCCCACCACCGCCAACCAAGTCACTGATGGAAGCTTGTTGTGAACGTTTATCTATGAGCCATAGGCCCATCTACTTTATGTTCAAGCCCTGATGTAAATGTCCCTCATGTCACGGCACTGATACTAACTATGAAACCTCCGTGGAGCGGGGCATAATTGAAAATTGCATCAAGTAAATTCCAGAAAATTCAAAGTTGACATCTGAACTTTCTTTGGAGTTTGTTGGGCACCTCGTTTTTCAGCATGTGAAACTCACAGGCAAACTATGACTAAGAAATATTTTTCACAGGCCAAGCATGGTGGCTCACGCTTGTAATCCCAGAATTTTGGGAGGCCGAGGCAGGTGGATCACCTGAGGTCAGGAGTTTGAGACCAGTCTGGCCAACATGGTGAAACCCTATCTCTAGTAAAAAAAAAAAAAAAAAAAAAAAAAATACAAAAATTAGCTGGGCATGGTGGCAGGCACCTATAATCCCAGCTACTCGGGAGGCTGAGGCAGGAGAATCCCTTGAACCCAGGAGGCAGAGGTTGCAGTAAGCAGAGATCGTGGATATCACACCATTGCACTCCAGCCTGGGTGACGAGTGAAACTCCATCTCAAAAATTAAAAAAAAAAAAGAAAAAATATTTTTCACAAACTGCCATCACAGTTCATTTCAACTCAGAATCCTCCCCTCCCTGCCCCAGCTCCCATATCCACCTTTTCTCCATTGTGTTTTGTGTAGTTTGGCTAATAACAGCTTGGGATCCTCTAGCTAGCTGCCACTTCCCCAATCTGAACTCCAGTTTCTGCTTCCCTAAAATAGAAACAATAATATTGTCAAAAGACGAAATTACAACAAATTTAGTTTAAAGATCTAATTGGCTTAATTAGCAATTCATGAATTAGATAACATCTCTGTAAAAATAGACAGGTGCTCCGATGGGCTGAGCAGAAGAGATTGGCTTTGTAAACCAAAAATAAAATTCTGAGCCTCCCACTATCTGAACAGGCCCCTTCTCTTGGCAAGGGCATTACAAAGTTAACCTGAAAAACTAATTCAGGCCACGATGGGAAGAGGGAAACAGATATGCTTCATTATACCTTCCTCCCTTTTGGAGTTACAGATAGAACAGACTCTTTAAGTCTGATAAGAAACATTTACAATCTATTCTCTCTGAAGCTTGTCCTCTGGAGGCTTCATCTGTCTGATAAAACCTTGGTTTCCACAACCCCTTATTGTAACCCAGACATCCTTTCTGTTTAATAACTCTTTCAACCAATCCCCAATCAGAAAATCTTTAAATCTACCTGCGACCTGAAAACCCCCACTTGGAGTTGTCACAGCTTTCCAGACCAAACCAATGTACATCTTACATGTATTGATTGATGTCTCATGTCTCCCCAAAGTATAAAACCAAGCTGTGCCCCACCCACCTTAGCACGTGTTGTCAGGACCTCCTGAGGTTGTGCCACAGGCACATCCTAAACCTTGGCAAAATAAACTTTCTAAATTGATCGCGACCTGCCTCAGATACCTTTCATTTACAGCTTTATAGGCAAAAAGGAGCTGAAACAAGGAACAAACAGTGGATTGGTCATTTCAAAGTTACTTTCCTTATAGAGTTAAAACAGAGGGAATTTTTTGTCATGCTGGCTCAGGTAAACTAGGCCCCTTCTGATTGGTTCCTGTGTCTCCTGTTTTTTTGAAAACTGGCCCATTCAAAGTTCAGTTTGATTATGTGGCACCTAGCATGAGGAACTCCATTCTGGTTTGGTCTGGTCTGGTCTGGTGGGCCTAGTGCAGGAGCTCAGTCCGAAGCAGTGGCCTCCCATAAATTCATTTAATAGTCTTCCTTCAAAGTAGAAGTGATATGAGAATTTTTAAACAGATAACAGCAGGAAAGGTGTCTAACAAATTAAAGTACTATAGAACCATGTAAATTTTTCTAAATATACCCCACAGTTTGATACCATTAAAGATGTCAGTAAGGCTAAGAAAACTGTTCTATTTACTTATCAACACTTGATATAGCTCTCAGCTTTGTGCCAGCCTCTATGCTAAGCGGGATTCTAAACATTAACTCATGTAATCCTCTTATCAACCTTAGGAGATATCCTCAATTCACTGAGGGAAAACTGAAGTAACCTGACCAGGGTCACAGCGTATTATGAAATGGCAGGGTTGGGATTTGAACTCAAGAGCCTTACTGTAGACTCTGTGCTCTGAGCCACCATGCTAAGCCATCTAGAGAGAGATGTCCTGTGTTACTGTGGCAGCTGTGTTAGCAGGTTTAGCCCTAAACGTACAGACAATCCCTGGGGTATCTACAGTTTCCATTCAACGTTTATAGAGTGCTTACAATTTGTTTGCCAGGCATTGTGCTAGGTGCTGGGACTACAGAGCAAAAAGACTCATCTCAGGCCTTTGAGGAACCTGTCAGATGGTTGGTGAGACAAACAAGGAATACCTACATGATCATGTAAAATATATATTTGGTCTTCCATGGTGTCTTGGCATACAGCTAAAACCCTTAGAACCTCCAAAGTGCTGTCTTTTTGTATGCTAATGAGTTGACTGAAGGCTGGCAGCACCCAGGTGGCTTCAGTATAGGGGCTGGTCACAAGAAAGACCAAGGCAGGATTAGAGAGTTGGGACTTTCAGCCCCACCCCCAACCTCCCGGGAGGAGAGAGAGGCTGAGGTTAAGTTGATCACCAATGGCTAACGGTGAATTAATTGTATCTATGTAATGAAGCTTCCATAAAAACCCAAAAGGGTTTGAGGAACTTCTGGATAGCTGAACACATGGAGGTTCCTGTAGGGTGGTGCCCAGGGAGGGTGTGGAAGCTGCCTTCCAATTTCCTCATACCTCACCCTATGCATATCTTCACCTGTATCCTTTGTAATATTCTTTATAATAAATCTGTTAATGTAGGTGTTTCCCTGAGTCCTGTGAGCCACTCTAGCAAATTAATTGAGTCCAGCGAGGGGGTGTGCAAACCCCAGCTGGTAGGAGGTCAGTCAGAAGCACGGGCGAAACAATCTGTGGCTTCTGATTATCATCAGAAGTGGGGGTGTGGGGGACAGTCTTGGGGACTGAGTCCTTGACCTGTGGGATCTGACACTGTTTCCAGGTGGATGGCGTCAGAATTGAATTAGAGGACACTCAGCTGCTATTGGCTGCTGTAGAATTGCTTGGTCCTTGGAGAAACCTCACACATCTGGGCACAGAAGTATTTTGTGTTATGGGAAAGCTGAGGAAAAATATTTTTGAGTTTTTCCATACTCAACCTGGTAAGAAGCTTTCTCTTCATTCCAAGTCAATAGGAGTAAACTGAGTCCAAGAAAATTCCAGAGCATGAGAAGTCTAGCCTCTACCTTATCCTAGATAATGAATTGGCCAGCCTCCTAAACTGTACCTACTTATCTGTCAGAAAGCAAAGCAAGAGATCTGGGTGACTCACTGGGAGCTGTGGCTTACGCCTGTAATCCCAGCACTTTGGGAGGCCCAGGTGGGCAGATCACAAGGTCAAGAGTTCAAGACCAGCCTGGCCAATATGGCGAAACCCCATCTCTACTATAAATACAAAAATTAGCTGGGCATGGTGGCACACGCCTGTAATCCCAGCTACTCTGGAAGCTAAGGCAGGAGAATCGCTTGAACCTGGGAGGCAGAGGCTGCAGTGAGCCGAGATTGCACCACTGCCCTCCAGCATGGGCGACAGAGCGAGACTTTGATTCAAAATAATAATAATAATAATAATAAATCTTGGTGACTCAAGAACTTAAAAAAATACACATAATTCTGGTCAATCCCAAGGCAGGTCAGTGTAAGGGCTATGTTCAACTCAATTAAATTGGACCCAAGCACCCTGGGGAATGGAGGTCTTAAGGAGATGGCATATCCTGCTTCACACAGACTACTCAGGGACCAGGCCAAGCTAAGCCAGCACAGCTCAGCTTTTTAGGGACTGATCTTAACACCCATGTGGGATCCTGGATTAGACCTTGCCCTGGGAAGGAACACTGATTTCCCCATTGGGTTTTTACAAAGTGGTAGGGTATGGAGAGGAAGAACTATCACAACGGTGGAGTAAGTGGTAGAAAGAAACAGATCTGGGGTGAAAGGTTTATGCTTGGAATTCATTCCTTAGTGTTAATGGAGTTTATTCTGAGCCATTATGAGTGACCATGGCCCAGGGAGGTCTCATGAGGACCTAAGAAATTGTGCCTGGGATGGTCAGGTTACAGTTTGGTTTTATACATTTTAGGGAGACAGGAGTTACAGGCAAAGATGTAAACCAATACATATAAAGTATACATTGGTTTTGAGACTGGCAGGCAGGTTGGTTCCCTACTTTAAGATGGTCTGGAGGAAAAGCATAAGGAGGCCCCCACTCAAGCTCTAGCTTATCTAACTCTCAGCCAGTCAGCAACAAAAGACCCAAGGAGAGATTAACTGCAAGCTCTTATTTCAGGGGAGCTGGGGACTTCCCCAGAGCCCTACACGTAAAGTTAAACTCCAGCCTGCAATTACTCCTTCCTCATTTTAATACCAAAAGTCATACATGTTGAACCACTGGCAAGCAGGAGAAAAGCCCCTCCTATGTGTGCCCTGATGTAACCCATTGCTTCACAAAGACCCTAAAACTAACCCACACACTGTTCTCCGGGAGCAGCCCATTCTTTGCACTTTCTCCGTGCTGGCTCCCTTGAGCGCAAGCTAAAATAAACTTTCTCTTTGCTGCTATGTCTGGTGATCTCTCTTGACTTCGAGCCTGGGAGATTACATGAACCTGCAACTGCCCTAATGGGGTCCCCTTGCCTGCTGACTAGACAGAGCTGATTTATCAAGGAAGGGGAATTGCAATAGAGTTTAATTCGCACAGAGCCAGTTGTGGGGGAGAGCGGAGTTTTATTTTTACTCAAATCAGTCTCCTTGAAAACTCATGGATCAGGGTTTTTAGGGATAATTTGGTGGGTAGGGGGTCAGAAAGTGAGACAGTGCTGCTTGGTCAGGTGAGAGATGAAATCATAGGGAGCTGAAGCTTGTCGTCTTGAGCTAAGTCAGTTCCTGAATGAGGGTCACAAGATCAGATGACCCGTTTATCGATCTGGGTGGTGCCAGCTGATCCATTGAGTGCAGGGTCTGCAAAATATTTCAAAGCACTGATTTTATGTTTTACAATAGTGATGTTATCGGCTGGGCGCAGTGGCTCACGCCTGTAATCCCAGCACTTTGGGAGGCCGATGTGGGCGGATCACCTAAGGTCAGGAGCTCGAGACCAGCCTGACCAACACAGAGAAACCCTGTCTCTATTAACAATACAAAATTAGCTGGGCATGGTGGCCCATGCCTGTAATCCCAGCTACTTGGGAGGCTAAGGCAGGAGAATCACTTGAACCCAGAAGGCGGAGGTTGCAGCGAGCCAAGATCGCCCAGCTAATGCTACATACAATGTATGAAGAAGCAGGTTGAACCACTGTGCAAGCGTTAGAAAAACCCCTCCTGTAGATCCCTTGATGGAACCCTGCCTTTCACAAAGGCCCGATAAAACTAACCCACACAGGCGTCTCAGGGAACAGTCCATTCTTTGTTCTTTCTTGAGCACAAGCTAAAATAAACTTTCTTTAGGAGGCCAAGGCTGGTAGATCACCTGAGGTCACAAGTTGGAGACCAGCCTGGGCAATATGGCGAAACCCTGTCTCTACTAAAAATACAAAAAATTAGCCAGGCGTGGTGGCAGGCGCCTGTAATCCCAGCTACTTGGGAGGGTGAGGCAGGAGAATCGCTTGAACCCGGGAGGCAGAGGTTGCCGTGAGCTGAGATTGTGCCACTGAACTCCAGCTTGGGCAGCAGAGTGAGACTCCATCTCAAAATAAATAAATAAATAAATAAATAAACAAACAAACAAACAAAGTTTCTCTTTGCTGCTATATCTGGTGATCTCTCTCAATTTCTAACATGGGACATTACAGGAACCCAGGGCATTGGTAACAGTTGACCTGGAAAGGCAGGAAGGACATCCGGAAACATGGGCTTACAGGTCATAGGTGAATTCAAATATATATATATATATATATATATATATTTTTTTTTTTTTTTTTGTGAGACGGAGTCTCACTCTGTCACCCAGGCTGGAGTGCAGTGGTGTGATCTCAGCTCACTGCAACCTCTGCCTCCCAGGTTCAAGCAATCCTTCTGCCTCAGCTTCCCAAGTAGCTGGGATTACAGGCATGCGCCACTACGCCTGGCTAATTTTTTTGGATTTTTAGTAGAGGCGGGGTTTCACCATGTTGGCCAGGTTGGTCTCGAACTGCTGACCTTGTGATCCATCCACCTTAGCCTCCCAAAGTGCTGGGATTACAGGCATGAGCCACCGTGCCGGATTGTATATTTTTCTTTATTCTGGGGTACATGTGCAGAACGTGCAGGTTTGTTACATAGGTATACACGTGCCATGGTGGTTTGCTGCACGCATCAACCTGTCATCTACATTAGGTATTTCTCCTAATGCTATCCCTTCCCCAGACTCCCCACCCGCAACAGGCCCCAGTGTGTGATATTCCCCTTCCTGTGTCCATGTGTTCTCATTGTTCAACTTCCACTTATGAGTAAGAACATGTGGTGTTTGGTTTTCTATGCTTGTGTTAGTTTGCTGAGAATGATGGTGTCCAGCTTCATCCATGTCCCTGCAAAGGACATGAACTCACCCTTTTTTATGGCTGCATGGTATTCCATGGTGTATATGTGCCACATTTTCTTTATCCAGTCTATAACTAATGAGCATTTGGGTTGGTTCCAAGTCTTTGCTATTGTGAACAGTGCTGCAATACACATATGTGTGCAGGTGTCTTTATAGTAGAATCATTTCTAATACTTTGGGTATATACCCAGTAATGGGATTGCTGGGTCAAATGGTATTTCTGGTTCTAGATCCTTGAGAAATTGCCACACTGTCTTCCACAATGGTTGAACTAATTTATACTACCACCAACAGTGTAAAACTGTTCCTATTTCTCTACATCCTCTCCAGCATCTGTTGTTTCCTGACTTTTTAATGATCGCCATTCTAACTGGTGTGAGATGGTATCTCATTGTGGTTTTGATTTGCATTTCTCTAATGACCAGCAATGATGAGCTTTTTTTCGTATGATTGTTGGCTGCATAAATGTCTTCTTTTGAGAAGTATCTGTTCATATCCTTCACCCACTTTTTGATGGGGTTGTTTTTTTCTTGTAAATTTGTTGAAGTTCTTTGTAGATTCTGGATATTAGCCCTTTGTCAGATGGATAGATTGCAAAAATTTTCTCCAATTCTGTAGGTTGCCTGTTCACTCTGATGATAATTTCTTTTGCTGTGTAGAAGTTCTTTAGTTTAATTGGATCCCATTTGTCAATTTTGGCTTTTGTTGCCACTCCTTTTGATATTTTAGTCATGAAGTCTTTGTCCATGCCTATGTCCTGAATTGCCTAGGTTTTTCTTCTAGGGTTTTTATGGTTTTAGGTCTTACATTTAAGTCTTTAATCCATCTTGAGTTAATTTTTGTATAAGGTGCAAGGAAGGAGTCCAGTTTCAGTCTTCTGCATACAGCTAGCCAGTTTTCCCAACACCGTTTAATAAATAGGGAATCCTTTCCCCATTGCTTGTTTTTGTCAGATTTGTCAAAGGTCATATGGCTGTAGATGTGTGGCATTATTTCTGAGATCTCTGTTCTGTTCCATTGGTCTATATATCTGTTTTGATACCAGTACTATGCTGTTTTGGTTTCTGTAGCCTTGTAGTATAGTTTGAAGTCCAGTATTATGATGTGTCCAGCTTTGTTCTTTTGGCTTAGGATTGTCTTGGCTGTGCAGGCTCTTTTTTGGTTCCATATGAAATGTAAAGTAGTTTTTTCCAGTTCTGTGAAGAAAGTCAATGGTAGCTTGACGGGGATAGCATTGAATCTATAAATTACTTTGGGCAGTATGGCCATTTTCACGATATTAATCTTTCCTATCCATGAGCATGGAATTTTTTCCCATTGTTTGTGTCCTTTCCTATTTCCTTGAGCAGTGGTTTGAAGTTCTCCTTGAAAAGGTCCTTCACATCCCTTGTAAGTTGGATTCTTAGGTATTATATTCTCTTTGTAGTAATTGTGAATGGGAGTTCATTCATGATTTGGCTCTGCTTGTCTACTATTGCTATATAAGAATGCTTGTGATTTTTGCACATTGATTTTGTATCCTGAGACTTTGCTGAAGTTGCTTATCAGCTTAAGGAGATTTTGGGCTGAGACAAAGGGGTTTTATAAATACACAATCATGTCATCTGCAAACACAGACAATTTGACTTCCTCTCTTCCTATGTGAATACCCTATATTTCTTTCTCTTGTTGATTGTCCTGGCCAGAACTTCCAATACTATGTCGAATAGGAGTTGTGAGAGAAGGCATCCTTGTCTTGTGCCAGTTTTCAAAGGGAATGCTTCCAGTTTTTGCCCATTCAGTATGATATTGGCTGTGGGTTTGTCATAAATAGCTCTTATAATTTGAGATAATACCTAGTTTATTGAGAGTTTTTAGCATGAAGGGGTGTTGAATTTTGTCAAAGGCCTTTTCTGCATCTATTAAGATAGGCATGTGGTTTTTGTCCTTGGATCTGTTTATGTGATGGATTACATTTATTGATTTGTGTATGTTAAACCAGCCTTGCATCCTAGGGATGAAGCTGACTTGATCGTGGTGGATAAGCTTTTTGATGTGCTGCTGGATTCGGTTTGCCAATATTTTATTGAGGATATTTGCATCAATGTTCATCAGGGATATTGGCCTGAAATTTTCTTTTTTTGTTGTGTCTCTGCCAGGTTTTGGTATCAGGATGATGCTGGCCTCATAAAGTGAGTTATGGAGAAATCCCTATTTTTCTAGTGTTTGGAATAGTTTCAGAAGGAATGGTACCAGCTCCTCTTTGTACCTCTGGTAGAATTTGGCTGTGAATCTGTCTGGTCCTGGACTTTTTTTGGTTGGTAGGCTATTAATTACTGCCTCAATTTCAGAACTTGTTATTGGTCTATTCGGGGATTCAACTTCTTCCTGGTTTAGACTTGGGAGGGTGTATGTGTCCAGGAATGTATCCATTTCTTCTAGATTTTCTAATTTATTTGTATAGAGGTGTTTATAGTATTCTCTGATAGTAGTTTGTATTTCTGTGGGATCACTGGTGATATCCCCTTTATCATTTTTTATTGTGTCTATTTGATTCTTCTCTCTTTTCTTTATTAGTCTGGGTAGTGATCTATCTACTTTGTTGATCTTTTCAAAAAACCAGCTCCTGAATTCATTGACTTTTTGAAGGGTTTTTTGTGTCTCTATTTGGGGAGACCCTAACCCAGCGGCACTAGAGGAGTTAAAGACACACACACAGAAATATAGAGGTGTGAAGTGGGAAATCAGGGGTCTCACAGACTTTGGAGCTGAGAGCCCTGAACAGAGATTTGCCCACGTACTTATTAACAGCAAGCCAGTCATTAGCATTGTTTCTATAGATATTCAATTAACTAAAAGTATCCCTTATGGGAAACGAAGGGATGGGCCGAATTAAAGGAATAGGTTGGACTTGTTAACTGCAGCAGGAGCATGTCCTTAAGGCACAGATCACTCATGCTATTTTTTGTGGCTTAAAAATGCCTTTAAGTGGTTTTCCACCCTCGATGGGCCAGGTGTTCTTGCCCTCATTCCGGTAAACCACAACCTTCCAGCTTGGGCATTAGGGCCATTATGAACATGTTACAGTGTTGCAGAGATTTTGTTTATTGCCAGTTTTGGGGCCAGTTTATGGCCAGATTTTGGGGGGCCTGTTCCCAACATCTGTCTTCTTCAGTTCAGCTCTGATCTTAGTTATTTCTTGTCTTCTGCTAGCTCTTGAATTTGTTTGCTCTTGTTTCTCTAGTTCTTTTTTTTTTTTTTTTTTGAGACGCAGTTTTGCTCTTGTTGCCCAGGCTGGAGTGCAATGGCTCAATCTCAGCTCACTGCAACCTCTGCCTCCTGGGTTCAAGCAATTCTCCCACCTCAGCCTCCCAAGTAGCTGGGATTACAGGCATGCGGCACCACACTTGGCTAATTTTTTGTATTTAGTAGAGACAGGGTTTCACCATGTTGGTCAGGCTGGTCTGGAACTCCCGACCTCAGGTGATGCACCTGCCTCAACCTCCTAAAGTGCTAGGATTACAGGTGTGAGCCACCACGCCCAGCCGTTTCTCTAGTTCTTTTAATTGTGATGTTAGGGTGTCGATTTCAGATCTTTTCTGCTTTCTCTTGTGGGCATTTAGTGCTATATATTTCCCTCTAAACACTGCTTTAGCTGTGTCCCAGAGATTCTGGTATGTTGTGTCTTTGTTCTCACTGGTTTCAAATAACTTATTTATTTCTGCCTTAATTTTGTTATTTACCCAGTAGTCATTCAGGAGCAGGTTGTTCAGTTTCTATGTAGTGTGGTTTTGAGTGAGTTTCTTAATCCTGAGTTCTAATTTGATTGCACTGTGGTGTGAGAGACTGTTATAATTTCCGTTCTTTTTTTTTTTTTTTTTTTTTTTTTGAGACAGAGTCTCACTCTGTTGCCCAGGCTGGAGTGCAGTGGCGCAATCTTGGCTCACTGCAAGCTCCACCTCCTGGGTTCACACCATTCTCTTGCCTCAGCCTCCCAAGTAGCTGGGACTATAGGCGCCCACCACCGCGCCTGGCTAATTTTTTGTATTTTTAGTAGAGATGGGGTTTCACCATATTAGCCAGTATGGTCTCCATCTCCTGACCTCATGATCCGCCCGACTCAGCCTCCAAAGAGCTGGGATTACAGGAGTCAGCCACCACACCCAGCCATAATTTCTGTTCTTTTGCATTTGCTGGGGAATATTTTACTTCCAATTATGTGGTCAATTTTAGAATAAGTGCGATGTGGTGGTGAGAAGAATGTATATTCTGTTGATCTGAGGTGGAGAGTTCTGTAGATGTCTATTAGGTCTGCTTGGTCCAGAGCTGAGTTCAAGTCCTGCATAGCCTTGTTAATTTTATGACTCATTGATCTGTCTAATATTGACAGTGGGGTCTTAAAGTCTCCCACTATTATTGTGTGGGAGTCTGAGTCTCTTTATAGGTCTCTAAGAACTTGCTTTATGAATCTGGGTGCTCCTGTATTGGGTGCATATATATTTAGGATAGTTAGCTCTTCTTGTTGCATTGGTCCCTTTACCATTATGAAATGCCCTTCTTTGTCTCTTTTGATCTTTGTTGATATAAAGTCTGTTTTATCAGAGACTAGGATTGCAACCCCTGCTCTTTTTTGTTTTCCATTTGCTTGGTAAATATTCCTCCATCCCTTTATTTTGAGCCTATGTGTGTCTTTGCACATGAGATGGGTCTCCCGAATACAGCACACTGATGGATCTTGACTCTTTATCCAATATGCCAGTCTGTGTCTTTTAATTGGGGCATTTAGCCCACTTATATTCAAATTTAATATTGTTATGTGTGAATCTGATCCTGTCATTATGATGCTAGCTGGCTATTTTGCCTGTTAGTTGATGCAGTTTCTTCATAGTGTCGATGGCCTTTAAAATTTGGTATGTTTTTGCAGTCACTAGTACCAGTTTTTCCTCCCCATGTTTAGTGCTTCCTTCAGGAGCTCTTGTAAGGCAGGCCTGGTGGTGACAAAATCTCTCAGCATTTGCTTGTCTGTAAAGGATTTTATTTCTCCTTCACTTATGAAGCTTAGCTTGGCTGGATATGAAACTCTAGGTTGAAAATTCTTTTCTTTAAAAATGTTAAACTTTCTGGCTTATAGGGTTTCTGCAGGGAGATCCGCTGTTAGTCTGAGGGGCTTCCTTTTGTGGGTAACCCAACCTTTCTCTTTGGCTGCCCTTAACATTTTTTCTTTCATTTCATCCATGGTGAATCTGACGATTATATGTCTTGGGGTTGCTTTTCTCCAGGAGAATCTTTGTGGTGTTCTCTGTATTTCCTGAATTCGAATGTTGGCCTGTCTTGCTAGGTTGGGGAAGTTCTCCTGGGTAATATCCTGAAGAGTGTTTTCCACCTTGGTTCCATTCTCTCTGTCACTTTCAGGTACACAAATGTAGGTTTGGTCTTTTCACATAGTCCCATATTTCTTGGAGGCTTTGTTCATTCCTTTTCGTTCTTTTCCTTTAACCTTGTCTTCACTCTTTATGTCATTAAGTTGATCTTCAATCTCTGATATCCTTTCTTCTGCTTGATTGATTAGGCTATTGATACTTGTGTATGCTTCATGAAGTTCTTGTGCTGTGTTTTTCAGCTCCATCAGGTCATTTATGTTCTTCTCTAAACTGGTTATTCTAGTTAGCAATTCCTCTAACCTTTTTTCAAGGTTCTTAGCTTCCTTGCATTGGGTTAGAACATGCTCCTTTAGCTCAGAGGAGTTTGTTATTACCCACTTTCTGAAGCCTACTTCTATCAATTTGTCAAACTCATTCCTTGTCCAGTTTTGTTCCCTTGCTTGTGAGGAGTTGTGATCCTTTGGAGGAAAAGCGACATTCTGGTTTTTGGAATTTTCAGCTTTTTTGTGCCGGTTTCTCCCCATTTTCGTGGATTTATCTACCTTTGGTCTTTTATATTGGTGACCTTCAGGTGGGGTTTCTGAGTGGATGTCCTTTTTGTTGATGTTGATGCTTTTCCTTTTTGTTTGTTAGTTTTTCCTTCTAACAGTCAGGCCCCTCTGCTGCAGGTCCGCTGGAGTTTGCTGGAGGTCCACTCCAGACCCTATTTGCCTGGGTATCACGAGCGGAGGCTGCAGAACAGCAAAGATTGCTGCCTCTTCCTTCCTCTGGAAGCTTTGTCCCAGAGGGGCACATACCAGATGCCAGCCGGAGCTCTCCTGTGTGAGGTGGTTGTTGACCCCTTCTGTGGGATGCCTCCCAGTCAGGAGACATAGGGATCAGGGACCCACCTGAGAAGGCAGTCTGTTCCTTAGCAGAGCTTGAACACTGTGCTGGGAGATCCGCTATTCTCTTTAGGGCTGTCAGGCAGGGACGTTTAAGTCTCCTGAAGCTGTGCCCACAACCGCCACTTCCCCCAGGTGCTCTGTCCCAGGGAGATGGGTGTTTTATCTATAAGCCCCTGACTGGGGCTGCTGCCTTTTTTTCAGAGGTGCAGCGCCCAGAGAGGAGGAATCTAGAGAGGCGGTCTGGCTACCCAGCTGCAGTGTGCTCCTCCCAGTTTGAACTTCCAGAGCTTTGTTTACACTGTGAGGGGAAAACCGCTTACTCAAGCCTCAGTAAGGGCAGATGCCCCTCTCCCCACCAAGCTCGAATGTCCCAGGTCAACTTCAGCTGCTGTGTTGGCAGCGAGAGTTCCAAGCCAGTGGATGTTAGCTTGCTGGGCTCCGTGGGGGTGGGATCCGCTGAGCTAGATCACTTGGCTCCCTGGCTTCAGCCCCCTTTCCAGGGGAGGGAATGGCTCTGTCTCGCTGGCATTCCAGGCACCACTGGGGTAAGAAAAGAAACTCCTACAGCTAGCTCAGTGTCTGCCCAAACGGCCACCCAGTTTTGTGCTTGAAACGCAGGGCCCTGGTGGCATAGGTACCAGAGGGAATCTCCTGGTCCATGGGTTGCAAAGATCATGGGAAAAGTGTAGTATCTGGGGCAGAGTGCACTGTCCCTCCCGGCACAGTCCCTCGGAGATTCCCTTGGCTAGAGGAGGGAGTTCCCCGACCCTTTGTGCTTCTGGGGTGAGGCAATGCCCCACCCTGCTATGGCTCACCCTCCGTGGGCTGCACCCACTGTCTAACCAGTCCCAGTGAGATGAGCCGGGTACCTCAGTTGGACATGCAGAAATCACCCGCCTTCTGCATGGATCTTGCTGGGAGCTGCAGACTGCCGCTGTTCCTATTCGGCCATCTTGAGAGATCTCCAGCCTGTTTTTGAAGGAAAAATATCATATTTGTAAAAAAGATCAACATCATATGGGAAACACTTATTTCGGGAAACACTTCTATTGTAGGAAATATCTGTGGAAAAAATCAACAGATGAGTCAATGTGTGTCTAGGATACAGAATTGTAACCAGCCAACTGGTTCTTTTTGTCCACTGCCTAGACAGAGCTGATTTATCAAGACAGGGGAATTGCAATTGAGAAAGAGTTTAATTTACCCAGAGCTGGCTCTAGGGGAGACCAGAGTTTTATTATTACTCAAATCAGTCTCCCCAAAACTTTGGGGATCAGAGTTTTTAAGGATAACTTGGTGGGTAGGGAATCGGAAATTGGGGAGTGCTGATTGGTTGGCTTGCAAATGAAATAATAGGGAGTCCCAGCTGTCCTCTTGAGTTGAGTCAGTTCCTAGAAGGTGGCCACAAGACCTGATGAGCTAGTGCCAGCTGGTACACTGGAATGCAGGGTCTGCAAAATATCTTAATCACTGACCTCAGGTTTTTCAACAATGACTCCTAAACCATCGTTTCTAATCTCGTGGCTAATGTATTAGTCCTGTAAAGACATTTTAGTCCCCAGGCAAGAGGGGGTTTATTTTTGGAAAGGGATGTTATCATGTTTTCATCAAACCATACACTAAACTCCTCTCAAAGTCAGTTCAGCCTATGCCCAGGGATGAACAAGGGCAGCCTGGAGGTCAGAAGCCAGATGGAGTCGGTTAGGTCAGATCTCTTTCACTGTCATAATTTTCTCAGCTATAATTTTTGCAAAGGTGGTTTCAGAATAATACTCAGTAAGACATTCTAGATCCTTTTGTATGGTGTCATAAGTCTCTTTCCACATCCAGGTACATCTTGGGTTCTACAAACCAAGAGTCAAGCTGAGGAGTCAGGCATCTGGCCAAAAGGCCAAGAAGCCAATATCTTATATGTGATGTTTCAGGCCCAACCCTAGGAAATTCCAAAGGCTTTTCCTGGTAGGCCTGGGCGGGGAGAGCTGCCCTCCTCACCCTAGACTTGGCCCACAGTCTGGGTCCCCCTGGCCAGCCGTGATGCTGCACGTATCTGCATTCCTAGCTCAGACACACCACCCAGAGACTTCCTTATCTGCAGACTGTGAGCTGAGGTCTTTCTTGGGGTCCCTCTTGAGACCACGCTGTTGTGGGCCATGAAGACATTTTTGATCACTCTGACTCAGCATTCAGTATTTTAACACCCCTAGCCCTCACCCTTCTCTTCCTCCCAAACAAACCTGCAAGAGCCTTTTGCTGGAGTTGCGTCAGTGGTGAGATGACCCCTATTGATCCATCTGACCTGCTCCTGGTGCTGTTCTCGGGGGAAAAATAAAATGTGGAGGAGGCGACACTCTCGCCACTTGCCTCTTGCTTACGCCACTGCAGGAGGCGATGAAAGCCTTTCGTCTTGGTGTGCTGTTTAAATCCACCGCTTGGACACCGAGTGGCTCAGCTCTCTCCAGCTCAGCTGTTGACAGAGAGGTTAATGCAATGTATTTTCTAGTTGTAACTAAAAGGTCAGTATTAGAACTATTCCAGCAAAAGTAACCAAAGATACAACCTGCCAGGAAAAGCCTGAGGCAGCCGCCGCTATCCTCTGCAGTGTTCCAGTGCCACTGCCTCCCTGATAAATGTGTCAGTCACATCACCTTCAGCTCAAGCACATCCTTGTTTGTCAATAAGGACCATTTGTCTAAAGTTTCAGCAAGGACATAGTTTTAGTTTCCAAATAGTCAATATGAATAATTTTTTCAAAAACTCACACCTGAAGTCTTCAAAATGAGCTTTTTCTCTAGCTAAAGTTAGCAATTTATCAGTGCTAACTTATGCTAGATAATTTCTTGGGCAACGATATGTTCCAGAAAGAGGCAAATATCACAGATGAGAGAGAAAGCAATGCTTTCTATTTCTTAGATTGCTTTGAAATAGGATTGTGTATATAAAGAGACTAAGCTGCCATTTGAACATGAGTTTGTCGTAGACCTCCTTTAACCTAAGTGTTAAGAACCATGTCCTGTGAGGAAGTAGAGGGCTGATGGGGGCTGCACAGAGGGGTGCGCTGGCAAAGGCTGGCAGGGCCAGGAGGGGCAGTGGGCTGACTCGGTGTGTATATGCTTATGTGTGTGCATGTGTGCATGCACTTGCACATGCCTGGGCGTACACTCGCTCAAAGGTTCAGTTCAGCACACCTATTTTCAGGATTCTAGTCCATCAGGGATAAAAACTTAAGGCAATTAGAGGTTTTTATCCCCTTAAATTTATGTCATTAATGGAAGAAAGAATGGATATTTGTTTACTCATTAAAAAGTATAGACAGGGCCAGGTGTGGTGGCTCACGCCTATAATCCCAGCACTTTGGGAGGCCGAGGCAGGTGGATTACCTGAGGTCAGGAGTTCGAGACCAGCCTGGCCAACATGGTGAAACCCCGTCTCTGCTAAAAAGATACAAAAATGAGCCAGCCACGGTGGGCTCCTGTAATCTCAGCTACTCAGGAGGCTGAGGCAGGAGAATTGCCTGAACCCGGGAGGCAGAGGTTGCAGTGAGCCAATATCACACCATTGCACTTTAGCCTGAGCAACAAGAGTGAAACTCTGTCTCAAGAAAAAACAACAAAAAAAGTGTAGACAGTGGCTGGGCGCAGTGGCTCATGCCTGTAATCCCAGCACTTTGGGAGGCCAAGGCAGGCATATTGCCTGAGGTCAGGAGTTTGAGACTAGCCTGGCCAACATGGTAAAACCCTGTCCCTACTAAAAATACAAAAAAAATCAGGGCATGGTGGCGGGCACCTGTAATCCCAGCTACTTGGGAGGCTAAGGCAGAAGAGTCTCTTGAACCCAGTAGGCGGAGATTGCAGTGAGCCGAGATCACACCACTATACTCCAGCCTGGGCAACAAGGGCGAAACTCTGTCTCAAAAAAAAAAAAAAAAAAAAAGTGTAGACTTATAAGTGCTTAATAAATGAAAGCTATTATTATTATTATCGCTACTATTCTCAAAAGTTTAAAGGGATATTTTCCCCCATCTTACACAGATCAAACAAGAGGAGCATCTTGCCTTGGACTTGGCAACTCATATTTTTTTCCTTCACCTATCAAGGTAGACTCAGTCTCATAATATGACGGGATAGTTTTGAAAAGATTATCAAAGGCAAGGAGCTCTCAGCCAGTCCCCTGCATTATTCCTGAAGGGAAGCAGCACGGTTTCCTGCATTACCAAACTTGCCCATTCTTGGCAGCAAATGGCCCAAAAAGCAGCGTCTAAGATCTTTATAGGTTATCTCGGCTCTTCAAGGGGTGATACATTCTTTGCATGCTGAGCATACATTTCTCAATTCACCAACTCCAGCATCCCAGAAATTTAATTTTCTCTGTTTAAGTCAAGTTACCTGAGCCTTATTAGTAGAAAACTTGTCAGTCAGGTCAAGCTCAGTCCATTCAGAGTGGACTCAGCTCTGAGGCCCACACCAGTGACTCACTCTAGTGCTCCTGTCACCAGGTCCTCTCCCTCTCCTGCTTGGAGCATGTTTACCGAGGCAGGCTGGGCAGGGGTGGGTAGAATTAGGTCTGCGTTATCTTTCTGTGTCACACCTGGTTGTTAAACTTGAAACCCAGTAACTGAATGCCCTTGTCCTCTAGTTCTGCTGAGACAGTTCTCCTGGGGGCCTTGAAGGTCTCATGCCTAAAAACCAAATTGGCAGCGTGGGAGCAGGAAGTAGAGTAGAAGGAAGAGGGCATGCAGATGATGAGGGCAGATCAGCTAACATCTCCTAATATCGTTTTGCCACACATGCTTATCATCGTAGTTACTCTTCTCCATGCAAAGCACTTTATAAACATCATCTCCCTTAATTCTCACATGAGTCTTATGAACTATTATTAGCCCAATTTTATAACTGAGGAAATGAATGCTCAGAGGTTAAAGAACATGCCTAAGGTCACCCAGCAGTAAGTGGTGGAGCCGGAACATGAATCCAGATGTTTCTGGTTCCCATTGCTTTCCTCTTTTCACTAGTCCCCCACTACACCCTTCCCCAAAAGGACACTAAATTGAAAACAAGCCAAAGCATGTGCTAGGGTCTAGCAGACTGCAGACGCCTGTAAAACAGCCCGAGAGTACAACTCACGTCCGGTTCTTAGAGTTCGGCCTTGTGAGCAGCCCGTGTAGGGAGCATCAGCCAAGCAAAGAGAAGGTCCGAAAGGATTGGGCCCCAGAATGGCCCTTCCTTTAGAGTAGCTGGACAAAAGAGCAGAAGAGCAGATGATCTCCAATCCTTACGAAGCATCTGAATCAATGTCAGGGACCTCGTCTTTTCCCTCCCCTCCCCTCCCCTCCCCTTTTCTTATGAGACAGAGTCTTGTTTTTTTGCCCAGGCTGGAGTGCAGTGGTGCTATCTCGGCTCACTGCAACCTCCACCTCCCGGGTTCAAGCAATTCTCCCACCTCAGCCTCCCAAGGAACTGGGATTATAGGTGCACGCCCCCACACCCCACTAATTTTTTGTATTTTTAGTAGAGACAGGGTCTCACCATGTTGGTCAGGCTGGTCTCAAACTCCTGACCTCCAGTGATCCGCCCACCTTGGCCTCCCAAAGTGCTGGGATTACAGGCGTAAGCCACCATGCCCAGCCAAGACCCTGTTTTCTAATGGCTGCTTTTAAGATGGCCAGAGAACTAGATGTCATTACACCTTTTAAATAAACCAACTTAAAGGAGAGCCAAAGAGGAGTAAGTTCAAGAGATTTATTGTGCAATATCGTAACTATAGTTAATAATAATGTATTGTGTTCTTAAAAATTGCTAAGACAGTATATTTTAAGTGTTCCTACCGCAAAAAATGATACATACGTGAAGTAATACATATGTTAATTAGCTCAATCGAACCATTCCACAATGTATATATAGTTCAAAACCATATGTTTGAAAACATATTGTGTGCATGATAAATAGTAAAGTTTTTATTACTAAATTAAATTAGAACTTAAAAATAAATGAATTAAAAGGAAGTTAATCTAGTCCCAGGACACAGTGGAAAAGCTATTGTCTTAATTTGCTTTGTGTTGCTATAACAGAATACTTGACACTGGGTAATTTAAAAAGAAAAGAAATTGGCCGGACACGGTGGCTTACGCCTGTAATCCCAGCACTTTGGGAGGCCGAGGCAGGTGGATCACCTGAGGTCAGGAGTTCAAGACCAGGCTGGCCAACATGCTGAAACCCCATCTCTACTAAAAATACAAAAATTAGCCGGGCATGGTGGTGGGCACCTGTGATCTCAGCTACTCAGGAGGCTGACACAGGAGAATTGCTGGAACCCGGGAGGCGGAGGTTGCAGTGAGCTGAGATTGTGCCATTGCGCGCCAGCTTGGGCAACAACAGCGAGACTCCGCCTCAAAAAAAAAAAAAAGAAAGAAAGAAAGAGATGAATTTGGCTCATGATTCTGGAGGCTAGGAAGTCCAAGAGTGAGCAGCACATCTAGTGAGGGCCTCACGCTGTTTGACTCATGGAATATGCAAAAGAGACAGGCATGAGAGGTGGAGCTCACTTTATAACAATCTGCCTCTCAGAAACAAATTCAGTCCCGCAAGAGTGAAAACTCACTTCTTCCCAAGAGAGGGCGTTATCTATTCATGAGGGATCTACCCCCTAACCCAAACACCTCCCCACTTCCCAACACCACCACCTTGGGAATCAAATTTCAATATGAGCTTCAGCTGGGACATACTCAACCATGGCACTAAACAACAACCTTAAACCACATGGGTTTGAACTGCACGGGTCCACTTATACATGGATTTTCTTCTGCCTCTGCCACCCCCGAGACAGCAAGACCATTCCCTCATCTTCCTCCTCCTCCTCACTCTACTCAATGTGAAGATGACAAGGATGAAGACCTTTCAGATGATCGACTTCCACTTAATGAAGAGTAAACATATTTTCTCTTTCTTATGATTTTCTTAATAGTTTTTCTCCAGCTTACATTATTGTAAGAATATAGCATATAATACGTATAACAAAAAATATGGGTTAATCAATGCTTTATGTTCTCAGTAAGGCTTCTAGTCAACAGTAGGCTATTAATGTTTAAGTTTGGGGAGTCAAAAAGTTATATGTGGATTTTGGCTGGGCGTGATGGCTCACACCTGTAATCCATGCACTTTGGGAGGCCGAGGCAGGCAGATCACCTGAGGTTGGGAGTTCGAGACCAGCCTGACCAATCTGGAGAAACCCTGTCTCTACTAAAAATACCAAATTACCTGGGTGTGGTGTTGCATGCCTGTAATCCCAGCTACTTGGGAGGCTGAGGCAGGAGAATCACTTGAAACTGGGAGGCAGAGGTTGCGGTGAGCCGAGATCGCGCCATTGCACTCCAGCGTAGGCAACAAGAGCGAAACTCCGTCTAAAAAAAAAAAAAAGTTATATGTGGATTTTTGACTGTGTGGGAGTCAGTGCCCCTAATCTCTGTGTTGTTCAAGGGTCAACTATAGGTTGGAGAGTCAACTTTGGTTGAAAATCGGCAGGTCCCTATTCTTCGATGCATATGCTGATTTGTTAATTAAATCTCTGAATTTCTTGGCAATAAATTTAAAACATTGTATTTTTGTACTTTTCTTCTTGATTTTCTATTCAATTCCATTCGTTTCTTATCTGTCACCTTAGGATCCAGAAAGTAAAGAAGCAACAGCTGCTGCAGCTGAGGGAGCTGAGCTGGGATCACCAAATGGTGCTGGGCGTGGGCATCAGCAAAGAAACAGGAGCGAGAGTTCTAGCAAGGATAGTTTTGGCCACAAACATAGCTCTAGGCAAGGAGTAACTACACAGACACACAGCAGAGTTGGGTACGGGGATGCCGGGGTAGAGTATGGTGTGGCCTGGGACTCCGAAACAAAGTGGAGGAGAGAAATAGGAAGCAGCATTGCAACCTGGAAAGTTCAAGGGCTTTGGAGTCAGCAAGGTCAGGCTGTGAATCCTGACTTCTCCACTCATTTGCTACATGACCTTGGGCCTTTTAGTTAACCTCAGTTTTCTTCTAAAATGATTATCATAACTAACCTCATTTCCGTCCTTGCAGAGCAGTTGTGAAGATTAAATATGTGTATGAAGCACATGGTTTAGCACTTAACAGGCAATCAGTTCTGTCCTGCTTTAAGGCTCATTTACTTCCCACGGGATCCTCCGTGGTTTCCATCAGATCCTTGGAGCTCGTGAGGGTTGGATTCCCTGCCCTCCTATGTGCTAGTGCTGTGAGATCAAGGTGCAAACGGGTGCTGCAGAGAGCTGGGGGAACGCCAGCACTGAAAGATCCTTGCTGTGTTTCATTTGCTAGTGATGGGTGATGATTTACCCCACACACTTAAAACAAATTTAGCCTCTGACAGTTTTTGTGGCCTGAAGTCCAGGCACGGTTTAGCTGGATCCTCTGTTCAGAGTCTCACTGTGTCCGGAATTGGTGGGTTCTTGGTCTCACTGACTTCAAGAATGAAGCCACGGACCCTCGCGGTGAGTGTTATAGCTCTTAAGGTGGCGCGTCTGGAGTTGTTCATTCCTTCTGACGTTCGGATGTGTTCAGAGTTTCTTCCTTCTGGTGGGTTCGTGGTCTCGCTGGCTCAGGAGTGAAGCTGCAGACCTTCGTGGTGAGTGTTACAGCTCTTAAGGTGGCGCGTCTGGAGTTGTTCGTTCCTCCCAGTGAGTTCGTGGTCTCGCTGGCTCAGGAGTGAAGCTGCAGACCTTCGCGGTGAGTGTTGCAGCTCATAAAAGCAGTGTGGACCCAAAGAGTGAGCAGTAGCAAGATTTATTGCAAACAGCGAAAGAACAAAGCTTCCACACTGTGGAAGGTGACCCGAGCCGGTTGCCACCGCTGGCTTGCGCAGCCTGCTTTTATTCTCTTATCTGGCCCCATCCACATCCTGCTGATTGGTAGAGCCCAGTGGTCTGTTTTGACAGGGCGCTGATTGGTGCGTTTACAATCCCTGAGCTAACACAAAGGTTCTCCACGTTCCCACCAGATTAGCTAGATACAGAGTGTGGACACAAAGGTTCTCCAAGGCCCCACCAGAGTAACTAGATACAGAGTGTCGATTGGTGCATTCACAAACCCTTAGCTAGACACAGGGTGCTGATTGGTGTGTTTACAATCCCTGAGCTAGACATAAAGGTTCTCCACGTCCCCGCCAGACTCAGGAGCCCAGCTGGCTTCATCCAGTGGATCCGGCACCGGGGCTGCAGGTGGAGCTGCCTGCCAGTCTCGCGCCATGTGCCCGCCCTCCTCAGCACTTGGGTGGTCGATGGGACCGGGCGCCGTGGAGCAGGGGGCGGCACTCGTCGAGGAGGCTCGGGCCGCACAGGAGCCCAGGGAGTCGGGGGGAGGCTCAGGCATGGCGGGCTGCAGGTCCCGAGCCCTACCCCGCAGGGAGGCAGCTAAGGCCCGGCGAGAAATTGAGCACAGCAGCTGCTGGCCCAGGTGCTAAGCCTCTCACTGCCCCGGGCCGGTGGGGCCGGCCGGCCACTCGGAGTGCGGGGTCCGCCTAGCCCACGCCCACCCGGAACTCCAGCCGGCCCGCAAGCACCGCGAGCAGCCCCGGTTCCCGCCCGCGCCTCTCCCTCCACACCTCCCTGCAAGCTGAGGGAGTCGGCTCCGGCCTTGGCCAGCCAAGAAAGGGGCTCCCACAGTGCAGCGGCGGGCTAAAGGGCTCCTCAAGTGCCGCCAAAGTGGGAGCCCAGGCAGAGGAGGTACCGAGAGCGAGCGAGGGCTGTGAGGACTGCCAGCATGCTGTCACCTCTCACCACCAACTAAAATCAAGGTACTGGCTGGGCTTTCTGTGTGTGTGTGTGTGTGTGTGTGTGTGTGTTGTGTGTGTATGGTAGAGAAGGAGTCTCACTATGTTGTTCAGGCTGGTCTTGAACTCCTGGCCTCAAGTAATCCTGTCACCTCTGCCTCCCAAAAGCCTGTGAAATCAGCTCTTGATTCACTTGGAAATTCACCAAATGAATTTTCTTCTTGCCAGACTTACATATTCTACAGGGGTGAGCCACTGTACCTGGCCCTACGGGGGTGAGCCACTGTGCCTGGCCTTGGGACTGTGTTCTCATCTGGAGGTTTGACTCCAAAATAAACTGTTTCCAAGTTCATAAAGGTTATTGGCAGGATTCATTTCCTTGTAGTGTGGGACTGAAGTCCTGTTCTTTTCTGGCTGTTGGACAGGGTCCATCGTAGCATCTGCAGGTCACCCTCGCCCTTGCCACCTGGCCCCACACAGGCAGTTCACAATGAGGCAATTTGCTTCTCAAAGCTCAGCAGGAGGATCTTGCTCACATCAAACACCTGCTTCCTTCTAGAAAGGCCTGGACTCTTTTAAAAAGCTCACCTGGTCAGGTCAAGCTCACTTAGGATCGTTTCCTTTTTAAAAAATTAACTCAGAGTAAATTGATTAGAGACCTTAGTTACATCTGCAAAACCTCTTCATTTCTGCCATACAGCCTCTGCCCCAATCCTGGGAGTGAGCTCCCATCGTACTGACACGTCCTGCCCACTTGCAGGGGGTGCAAGCACACCAGGAATGCCCACCAGGGGGCAGGGATTTGGGGGCCACCTCCGAATTCCACTTCCCAGACCTGCTTAACCATGCCCAGCTCCAAGAGGACTGGGGGCCACACCTTAACAACGCGTGAGGAACGCTGGGAAGATGCCTGGGAATCAGCTCCCGATTCACTTGGAAATTCACCAGGTGAATCTTCTTCTTGCCGGATTTAGATTTTCTACAAAATCCCGGCAAAAATAATAGATGTCACACGCTGTAAGAATATCGTCTTTCTGGGAAACATTAGGCCCTGAGAAAACATCTCACCATCCCAGACCCCTGCCCTTCTGTTTGCCCGACAGAACATCTTAAGTGGTTATGTGCAGCCGGAGGAACACGGGGCACAGGGCCTGAGATCTAATTCTGGAAATACTCTCAATCTAAATATGGGGACACTGAGGCCCAGAAAGGACCAAGCTCATGCAGCCGTTGCTCTGGGTCTCTTGTAGTGCTGCCTTGACTGAGATTTCCATGGGCTGGTTGGGCCTGGCTGTCAGAAGAGAGAAGTATCAATTCATTAGGATTCCTAGCAACTGTGCAACAGCTAGAAAATGGGAAACAGACTAGCCAGTGTGGATGGCTGGGACATTTTCCACATAACATTTACATTCCTGAATGACTACAGCTGTGAAGAGACATTGGTGAGAATTGTTTTCAAATTACTGGAAGTTGAATTAATTACTTGAATTGAGGAGAATTTCTTTAGTATAAAATCTTTAAAAAAATTTTTTTTTTTTTTTTTTTTTTTTGAGACAGGGTGTCCCTCTGTCACCCAGGCTGGGGTCCAGTGATGCAATCACAGCTTACTGCAGCCTCAACCTCCCAGACTCAGGCGATCTTCCTGCCTCAGCCTCCAGAATAGCTGGAACTACAGGTGCATGCCACCACCCTTGGCTTGGCTATTTTTTTTTTTTTTTTGAAACAGAATCTTGCTCTGTCGCCCAGGCTAGAGGGTAGTGGCATGATCTCAGCTTACTGCAACTTGCGCCTCCTGGGTTCAAGCAATTCTCCTGCCTCAGCTTCCTGAGTAGCTGGGGTTACAGGCATGCACCACCACGCCTAGCTAATTTTTGTATTTTTAGTAGAGATGGGGTTTCACCATGTTGGCCAGGCTGGTCTTGAACTCCTGACCTCAGGTGATCTGCCCGCCTTGGCCTCCCAGAGTGCTGGGACTACAGGCATGAGCCACTGCACCCAGCTGCCTAGCTATTTTTTTAAAAAATTACTTGTAAAGATGGGGTCTCACTATGTTGCCCCGGCTGGTCTTGATCTCCCGTGCTCAAGCGATCCTTCTGCCTCAGCCTTCCAAAATGCTAGGATTACAGGTATGAGCCACTGCACCTAGCTCCCTTTTTTTCTCATTTGTAATAGAAAAATAAATTTTGTATTTGTATTAATAATCTCCACGAGGCGCACCACATTTTGAAGGTAAGTAGCTTACAAAGCCTCTCAAGGTCGAATTAAAACGGCTACAAAATTATCTTGCTTATTATTCTCTGTGCAGATGACTGACATCAGATAGCTCTGCTTCTCTTCACTACCCTCACCCCTCCAAATGATGTCTACATCTCCTTTAGGCTAAGCTTTTTAGTGAAACTTGATGGCGTGAGTTTTCTCTTAGGGAAGACGCCCCCATGATGACTGAGGAGGGCTAGACTTGAGAAAGAATTGTGGTGGTAAAAACCGAGATTTTAAAAGTCAGATGGGAAGAATGGCTCTTGGTGTGTGCAGGGCAGATCCCATAGCCCGTCCTAGCCCAGGTCTCCAGTGCGTGGGAATATAAAGAGTGAAGTGGTGTTAGTGTGCACTCGTTTTAGTAAGTGGTGCCTGTGGCTGAGCCGAGCACTGGAACCATGCTGGCTTCAGAGGGATTCTCAGCAGTGCTGGGACCAGAGCCAGACCCCAAGGATACGAAGCCATCAGAATTCTCATGCGCTGTTGTTGGGAATGCAAAATTGGGCAGCCACTTGGGAATTCAGTTTGGCGGTTGAGTTAAACATACACTTACTGAATGAGCCAGCCATTCTACTCCTAGCTATTCAAGAGAAATAAAAATATACATCTACAAAACTTGAACATGAATGTTTAAAGCACCATATTCATAATAGCACAAAAAGAAAACAACACAAATGTCCACTCAGGGGAAAATGGACAAACAAATTGAGGTATAGTCATACAATGGAATAGCATTCACCAATCAAACAGGACGAACTACTAATACACAGAATGTGGATGGATATCTGAACTATGTTGCTGAATGAAAGAGACCCAAGAGTGCATACTCTATTATTTCATTTATTTAGAAGTTCATTTATATAAGGCAAAAACCAAGCCAAAGCAAGAGAAATCAGATGAATGCTTGCCTGGAGCAGGGATTAGGAGTTTCTCAGCTACAACAAGGCACAGGGAGATTGGAGGGGTCAGGGAAATGTCCTATATCTTGGTGGTGGTAATAGCTACACAGGTGTATACATTTGTTAAAACTCATGAAACGAATCTTAAATGAGTGCATTTTATTGTATGTAAAGTATCCATTATTGTATGAATATCAAACCCCAATAAAGTTGCTTTTTAAAAGTGAACCAGATACAGAGTTTCCACTGGAGAAAACCCTGAGGTAGATCCCTCTGTGTGTCTCTAGACACAACTGAAATTGATGCTGTGTTTCTCACCTCCAGTGAAATTCCTACTTAATTTATATAAAAATACTACAAGGACCAAAATGGAGTATGTGCTTTTCTCTCTATTCCTCCTGCTGAGTTTAGCTAGAAAGCCTAGACATTATTTGTAAGACAAATATCAGAAGACTCTGAAAGTGGATGGAGCAAGGAAGGCTATGTAGGGACCTGGGAACCCAGGGCATGACATGGCAGTGAGTGAGTCACTGAGTTTTCTTTTTGTCTCACGTATCTTGGGTCGGACACTGGAGAAGCTGGCAACCCAGAAACACCAATGGGCATGGATTAAAAAAAAGAAAAAAGCCAAAGAAAGCCTGCTATGTCTAGCTAAGGACAAGGAAACGGGCAGCCTGGCAAGACGGAAAACTTTTAGACAATAACCACTCTACTCCAGCCAAACACCACAAAAAAAAAAAAAAAAGAAAGAAACCCTTGGCTCCACTTCCGCCCTGTCAGCAAAGGCACCCCCAAGCAACAGAGCTTGTTCTTCCTGCAGTGGGTACTGTTTTTTCTAAGAAAAATTAACATTTTTCAATTATACTGGCTATGCTTTGGTGTAATTCATGGCTAATGACAATAATAAAATAGTAACGGTGCCTCCTTCTGGGGGAGCTAGTATATCCAAATGGCCCTTATAAGACTCCTTCTGTAACGACTATATTGCTAGCTCTCCAATCCAAGTCTTTGCTGTTCCACATTCTCAGACTGGACCCTAGATTTAAAGAAAAAAAATAACCAGTCTTCTCTGACAACCCCGAGTTCGGGGGGGTGGGAAATACTTAGCAAACTGTCAGGCTAACTTAGTATCCAAATTCTGTTTGGCACTACTTAGATGGTCACTTGGCAATGCCAAAGGATTTACTTGCGCTTCTCACTAATTTAAGTTGTGGCCTGGCACACACGAACGAAGATGGGATTCTGAGAATAATTACATGTGATTAAGAGGCTCCATAGTTTTTCTGGTGTGGCCCAACAGGACTGGGCCAGCTGCCCTATTTTTCAGATCCACAGAGCGAGAAAAATTTAAAGACAAAGAATGCAGCTCATCCTTCTCCCTAGAGGAAATTTCTAGTTGTTCAGATTTAACCTACTCAAATAAAAATGTTATTCTTACAAATGCATGCTTTAGTAATTGTATCTTTTTGGGATGAATAGAAGCAACTCATACACAAATATCTGTTAATGCTGTCAAAGACTATTCTGGGTTGGAAATACCTTGTCATTAAAAGTGAATAGGCCAGGAAAAAGAAAAGAAAGTAGGAAAAAAAAAAAAAAAAAAGAGTGAATAGGCCGGGCGTGGTGGTTCATGCCTGGAGGATTGCTGGAGACACCGGAGACCCTGTGTCAGAAAAAAAAAAAAAAATTGGTGGTTGGGGGAGTGCTCCTTATAGGACAATGTGAACGGGGTTATTTATTTGTTTGTTTATTTATTTATTTATTTATTTATTTTTGAGTCTGAGTTTCACTCTTGTCACCCAGGCTGGAGTGCAGTGGTGTGATCTTGGCCCACTGCAACCTCTGCCTCCCAGGCTCAAGTGATTCTCCTGCCTCAGCCTCCCGAGTAGCTATGATTACAAGTATGTGCCCCCATGCCTGGCTAGTTTTTGTATTTTTAGTAGGGATGGGCTTTCACCACACTGGCCAGGCTGGTCACGAACTCCTGACCTCAGGTGCTCCACCTGCCTTGGCCTCCCAGAGTGCTGGGATTACAGGCATGAGCCACCGTGCCAGGCCGTGAACAGGGTTTTTAAAGCCCTATAGCATCAACAATGCTTCCACTACCCACATCATCCAGGAAAATATCCAAACGGCATTTTGAGAAACTTGCCACAATATGTCTTCAGATGAACCCTGCCCGTAGCTCTTATGAATATGAAATTTACAGCTTTAAAGATTAGCACTCTCGGCTGGGTGCAGTGGCTCACGTCTGCAATTCCAGCACTGTGGGAGGCTGAGGTGGGTGGATCACGAGGTCAGGAGTTGGCAACCAGTCTGACCAACATGGTGAAACCCCATCTCTGCTAAAAATACAAAAAATTAGCTGGGCGTGGTGGTGCGTGCCTGTAATCCCAGCTACTCAGGAGGCTGAGGCAGAAGAATTGCTTGAACCCAGGAGATAGAGGTTGCAATGAGCCAAGATCGCACCACTGGACTCCAGCCTGGGCAACAGAGCGAGACTCTGTCTCGAAAAAAAAAAGATTAGCACTCTCCCTGCATGAAATATTCATTTGTAGGACTTTGGGTCTTCTAGATATTTTGGCAGAATATACAGGAGCTAAATGGTATTGTGTTGGATCATAATGGCATATTATGGATTATAACAGTGGTCCCCAAGCTTTTTGGCACCAGGAACCGGTTTTGTGAAAGACAAGTTTTCCACAGGGGGTGGAGGGGTGGGGGATGGTTTTGGGATGAAACTGTTCCACTTCAGATCATCAGGCATTAGATTTTCATAAGGAGTGTGCAACCTAGATCCCTCCCATGCACAGTGCACAGTAGGGCTTGAGTTCCTATGAAAATCTAATGCTGCTGTTGATCTGACAGGAGGTGGAGCTCAGGTAATAACGTGAGTGATGGAGAGCAGCTGCAAATACAGAAGAAGCTTCGCTCGCTTGCCAGCCACTCACCTCCAGCTGTGCAGCCCAGTTCCTAAGAGGCCATGGACCAGTATCAGCTTGTGGCCCGGGGGTTGGAGACCCCTGGATTATAATATATATGAGATGTGACATATCATTCACAAGTAAGAGAAGATCTACCAAGTTATTTGCATACTCATGAAGTGACACGGTTTCACACTGGGGTCCATCCGTGGAAAACACTGTTTAAACCTCACTGCTGGCCAGGCACGGTGGCTCACGCCTGTATCCCAGCACTTTGGGAGGCTGAGGCGGGCAGATCACAAGGTCAGGAGTTCAAGACCAGCCTGGCCAACATGGTGAAACCCCATCTCTACTAAAAATACAAAAATTAGCCAGGTGCGGTGGTGGGTGCCTGTAGTCCCAGCTACTCTGGAGGCTGAGGCAGGAGAATTGCTTGAACCCAGGAGGTGGAGGTTGCAGTGAGCTGAGATTGTACCACTGCACTCCAGCCTGGGCGACAGAGCGAGACTCTGTCTCAAAACAAAACAAAACAAAACAAAACAAAACAAAAAATACCTCACTGCTAAGATGGCTTAGTACCTGGTGTCAAGTCTGAGTTTTTTTTTTTTTTTTTTTTTTTTTTTTCAGATAGGGTCTCTCTCTGTCACCCAGCCTGGAGTGTAGTGGTGTGATCACAGTTCATTGCAACCTCAATCTGTCAGGCTCAAGCGATCCTCTTGCCTCAGCCTCCCAAGTAGCTGGGACTACAGGCATGTGCCACCACACTCAATTACTTTTCTTTATAAATATTTTTGTATGGATGGGGACTCACTATGTTGCCTGGCTCATATCAAACTCCTGGGCTCAAGCGATCCTCCTGCCTTGTCCTCCCCAAGTGCTAAAGTTACAGGCGTGAGCGACCACATGCAGCTAAATTCTTATATCTGAAATCCCTACCTCCCACTATAAGCAGATGTTAGTCCCACTTATTTTATGACTTTTTGCCCTTTATGTCTCTTTTTGTCCCTAGACACAGGGATTAGCAACCCACTCTCCACCAAATTTCAAATCACTAGGGGCATTATGCTATGTCCCAGGAGTGGCCGAGGCTTCAAGGACCAATGATAGACCTGCCGCTCTAACCTAGGCCTGCTGAGTAGTACAATTCAACCTGTGTTTCTGTGTTGTTCAGCAATCTTGCTGAGCTCCTCTCAGTCAGTCCATCCTGCCACAGCTGGGAAGAATCAAGAAACTCTCCAAGAAGATGTTTATCAGTTGGTAAACATCTGTTTATCTGCCTGTTGTCAATGAGAAGACAGGTCTGCTGACCATGGCAGGCATGGCAGCACGTGACACTGTGTTTGCTGTTCACTGCATGTTCCACCTGAACTTTCCTGTCTGGTCAATGAGTCTTGACAGTGGGGTGAAGGGGACTCACTCTCAAAGACCAAGGCTGACCCACTTTGAGTACAATGCCTTGACCTAGTTACTGTCACTGTGGTTTTGTCTTCAGGAACTAAAAGGTACAATAAAAATTTGTTCCTTTAATTGTCCTGTTGATGCACAAAATACTTAAATGCTTCTACATGGGTCTGCTCTTCTGCGCCACAGAGCACTAAGGGAAAGTCCCCACAATACAAATGCCTTTCACCTGAGCTGCTACGTGTGACAGTTAAGCAGCTAAAGGTTAAAAAAAAACAAAGCTCCCCAAATGTTGTGGGTGTGACAGCTGGTCCAACTTCACAGTCTGTACTTTCCCTCTCTAACAGCATGAAAAAATACAGAGATAGCCAGCAACTGATACCCTAGTGTGCCAAGCCATCGATGAATCTGTGTGATTAGAAACCAGCGTTTAACCATACCCCAGATACATTAAAAATCAACCCCACACTGGTAGACTGTAATGCCACTTTGCTTCCAGATGGCAGTTACAATTAGCAAGGAAATACCTAGTTTACAGGAGGCATTGCTACTTATGTTGTTGCAGAAACTGAACCCTTAAAAGAATGTATTCTGGACTTTCTGACCTGGTTACTAACAAACAGTGAACAATATCTAGGAATACACTTGGAACAGAAATGTGAGAAGCCGAAAGTAGAGATATTATGAAGAATCAAATTTAAAATGACACACTGATAAAGAGGCAAGAAAGAAAATTGTAGACTAAGAAAATGACAAGAAGCAGTATGTCTTGGTGCATTCGTGCTACTATATAACAAAATACACTAGACTGGGTAATTTCTAAAGAACAGAAAAGTATTTCCCACAGTTCCATAGGCTGGAAGTCCAAGATCAAGGTGCCAGCAGGAGTGGTGTCTGGTGACGGCCTGGTCTCTGCCTCCAAGGTGGTGCCTTGAGCACTGTGTCTTCAGGAGGGGATGCACTGTGTTCTCACGTGGCAGAAGGCGGAAGGGCAAAACAGGGGAAGCCCACTCCCTCCAGCCCTTGTGTAAGGACCCTAAATCCACTCGTGAAGACTCTCCCTTCATGACTGAATCACTTCCTCATGGCCCTACTTCCTAAAACTATGACATTGGTGATGAATTGTAGAAGGACACATTCAGACCATAGCACCCTATATTCAATTTCTTAAAAATTATTTTGGGCCGGGCACGGTGGCTCATGCCTGTAATCCCAGCACTTTGGGAGGCTGAGGCGGGCAGATCATGAGGTCAGGAGATCGAGACCATCCTGGCTAACACGGTGAAACCCCATCTCTACTAAAAATATAAAAAATTAGCCAGACGTGGTGGTGCGCGCCTGTAGTCCCAGCTACTCAGGAGGCTGAGGCAGGAGAATCACTTGAGCCTGAGAGGCGGAGGTTGCAGTGAGCCGAGATTGTGCCACTGCACTCCAGCCTGGCCGACAGCGAGACTCTGTCTCAAAAATTAAAAAAAAAATTATTTTGTTTGTTTGCTTTTCTGTTTTTCAAATGACTTAAAGTGCAAAAACTGGATTAATCATAATCCTTAGCTCATAGCTTACCTTGGCTCCTATTTCATCCTGTCTGTGCCTAAGCCTCTATGTAAATGTATTTGAATGTATTTGAATAATATAGTAATCACTTGTGAACCTACCACACAACCCAAGAACTAGGATCTGATCCTAACATCTGCTCCTCTTCTGAGCTTTTTCCTGATTCACACCCTTCAGCCCCAGGGGGAACTACTACCCTGAATTTATGTTTAGGATTCCCTTCCTTAAAAAAAAATTGTTTTGTTACGTATATATAATTGCCCTAAATAACATATTATTCAGTTTTTTTAAGTGTGTAATTTATTTACTCATTCTCCTATTAATTTACCCATTCTCCTATTAATGAACATTTGGCTTATTTCCAGAATTTTGCTATTATGAATGGAGTTACACAAGCATTTCTTTTCTTTTTTTACTACTTCTGGTACACATGGGCAAGAGTTTCTCCAGGGCTTATGGTACAGGAATTACTGTGCCATAACGTATAAGAATGCTCAACTTCATAAGATAATCCAAATTGTTTTCCAAAGTGGTTGTTCTAATTTAAACTCTCACCTCCTGTATTAGTTCGAGATGATCTTGTTGATCCACAATCTCCCCATATTTGGTGATATGGTTTGGCTGTGTCCCCATCCAAATATCAGCTTGAATTGTATCTCCCAGAATCCCCACGTATTGTGGGAGGGACCCAGGGGGAGGTAATTGAATCATGGGGGCCCGTCTTTCCTGTGCCATTCTCATGATAGTGAATAAGTCTCATGAGATCTGATGGGTTTATCAGGGGTTTCTGCTTTGGCTTCCTCCTCACTTTCTCTTGCTGCCACCATGTAAGAAGTGCCTTTTGCCTCCTGCCATGACTTTGAGGCCTCCCCAGCCATGTGAAACTGTAAATCTAATTAAACCTCTTTTTCTTCCTAGTCTTGTGTATGTCTTTATCAGCAGTATGAAAACAGACTAATACAGTAAATTGATAACCAGTGGAGTGGGGTGTTGCTGAAAAGATATCCAAAAATATGGAAGCGACTTTGAAACTGGGTAACAGGCAGAGGTTGGAACAGTTTGGAGGGCTCAGAAGAAGACAGGAAAATGTGGGGAAGTTTGGAACTTCCTAGAGACTTGTTGAATGGCTTTGACAAAAATGCTGATAGTGATATGGACAATAAGGTCCAGGCTGAGGTGGTCTCAGATGGAGATGAGGAATTTGTTGGGAACTGGAGCAAAGGTGACTCTTGTTATGTTTTAGCAAAGAGACTGGCAGCATTTTGCCCCTGCCCTAGAGATTTGTGGAAGTTTGAACTTGAGAGAGCTGATTTAGGATATCTGGTGGAAGAAATTTCTAAGCAGTAAAGCATTCAAGAGGTGACTTGGGTGATGTTAAAGGGATTCAGTTTTATAAAGGAAGCAGAGCATAAAAGTTTGGAAAATTTGCAGCCTGACAATATGATAGAAAAGAAAATCCCATTTTCTGAGGATAAATTCAAGCTGGCTGCATAAGTAATGAGAAGCTGAATTTTAATCCCCAAGACAATGGGGAGAATGTCTCCAGGGCATGTCAGAGGTCATCACAGCAACCCCTCCAATCACAGGCCCGGAGGCCTAGGAGGAAAAAAGTGGTTTTGTGGGCCTGGCCCAGGATCGCTGTGCTGTGTGCAGCCTTGGGCCTCCGTGCTCCGCGTTTCAGCCACTCCAGCCATGGCTGAAAGGGGCCAACATAGAACTCAGGCCATGGCTTCGGGAGTGCAAGCACCAAGCCTTGGCAGCTTCGGCATGGTGTTGAGCCTGCACATGCAAAGAAGTCAAGAATTGAGGTTTGGGACCCTCCACCTAGATTTCAGAGGATGTATGGAAACGCCTAGATGTCCAAGCAGAAGTTTGCTGCAGGGGTGGGGCGCTCATGGAGAACCTCTGCTAGGGCAGTGCAGAAGGGAAATGTGGGGTCGGAACCCCTACACAGAGTCCCTACTGGGGCACTGCTTAGTGGAGCTGTGAGAAGAGGGCTACTGTCCTCCAGACCCCAGAATGGTAGATTCACTGACAGCTTGCACTGTGAGCCTGGAAAAACTGCAGACACTCAATGTCAGCCCGTGAAAGCAGCTGGGGAGGGGGGCTGTACCCTGCAAAGCCACAGGGGCAGAACTACCCAAGGCCATGGGAGCCTACCTCTTGCATCAGCGTGACCTGGATTTGAAACATGGAGTCAAAGGAGATCATTTTGGAGCTTTAAAATTTGACTGCCCTGCTGGATTTTGGACTTGCAAGGGCCCTGTAACCCTTTTGTTGTGCCCAATTTCTCCCATTTGGAACATCTCTATTTACCCAATTACCTGTACCCCCATTGTGTCTAGGAAGTAACTAGCTTGCATTTGAGTTTACAGGCTCATAGGCAGAAGAGACTTGCCGTGTCTCAGATGAGACTTTGGACTGTGGACTTTTGAGTTAATGCTGAAATGAGTTAAGACTTTGGGGGACTGTTGGGAAGGCATGATTGGTTTTGAAATGTAAGGACATGAGATTTGTAGGGGCCAGGGGTGGAATAATATGGTTTGGCTGTGTCCCCACCCAAATCTCAACTTGAATTGTGTCTACCAGAATTCCCACATGTTGTGAGAGGGACCCAGGGGGAGGTAATTGAATCATGGAGGCCAATCTTTCCCATGCTATTCTTGTGATAGTGAATAAGTCTCATGAGATCTGATGGGTTTATCAGGGTTTCTGCTTTTGCTTCCTTCTCATTTTCTCTTGCCACCACCATGTGAGACGTGCCTTTCATTCTCTGCCATGACTCTGAGGCCTCCCCAGCCCTGTGGAACCATAAGTCCAATTAAGCCTCTTTTTCTTCCCAGTCTCGGGTATGTCTTTATCAGCAGCGTGAAAATGGACTAATACATTTGGTATTGTTAGACTTCTTAATATTTGTGGAGAGAATAGATATGTAGTATCTTGTGCATTTTCCTGATTACTAATGAGGGTGAGAAAATTTTTCTGTTTTGGGGGCTGTTTTCTCTTTTGTGAAATCCCTATTAATGTCTTTTCCCAATTTTCTGTTGGGTTGCCACTTTAAAAATGAATTCATGGGAGCTCCTTATGCTTTGTTGATGTGATATTAATCTTGTATAGGTTTTAGGTACTGCAAATATCTTCTTCCAGTTTATAGTTTATCTTTTCACTCTTTTTATTTTTATTTTTTGAACTTTGAATTTTTTTTTTTTTTTTTTTTTTTGAGACAGTCTTGCTGTGTCACCCGGGCTGGAGTGCAGTGGCTCACTGCAACCTCCGTCTCCCTGGTTCAGATGATTCTCATGCCTTGACCTCCCAAGTAGCTGGGATTACAGGTGTCTCCCACCAATGTCTTGCTAATTTCTTGTATTTTTAGTAGAGACGGGGTTTCACTATGTTGGCCAGGCTGGTCTCAAACTCCTGACCTCAGGTGATCTGCCTGCCTCAGCATCCCAAAGTTTTGGGATTACAGACATGAGCCACCGCACCTGGCTTATCTTTTCACTTTTGATGTAAGAAGTTCTTAATTTTGTGATAGTCAAAATTTCTAATCTTTTTTAATGGTTAAATGCCTTTTTGTGTCTCATTCACTTACATTTTCTAGTAAAAGTTTTAAAGTTTTGTGTCTGATATTTAAGTCTTTGGTCCATCTGGAATTCAATGTTTGTATATAGAATGAAGTAGGAATATAATTTCATTTTGTTTCCTATATCAATAACCATTATTTTTCTATTCTATTTATTGAAAAGTCCTTCCTTTCCTTGCTGATCTGCCATGTGATCTACATCACATATCAAAGATTAAATTTATGGAGATTTGTTTGGGAGCTCTCTATCTGTTTCATTGGTCAGTTTATCAGTTAAGACCACACTGTCTTAATTGCCACAGCTTTATAAAAGTTCTGATATTTGGCGGGATAAATCTTTCATCTTCTTCAATAATGTCTTTGATATTCTTGGCCCTTTCCCTTTTCCACATATATATATTAAATTATATAATAGAGAGAGAGAGACAGGGTCTCACTCTGTTGCCCAGACTGGAGTACAGTGGTGCAATCGTAGCTCACTGCAGACTTGAACTCCTGGTCTCAAGAGCTCCTCCTACCTCAGCCTCCCAAGTAACTAGGACTCTAGGCATGCACCACCACATCCAGCTTTTTTTTTCTAAATTATTATTTCTTTTTGTAAAGACAGGGATCTTGCTAGGCTGCCCAGGCAGGTCTCAAACTTTTGGCCTCAACCAATCCTCCTACCTCAGACTCCCAAAGTGCTGGGATTAAAAGCGTGAGCTACCACACCTGGCTCTATTTTCCATATTTTAAGACCATATTTTAAAAGCTGCTCAACCCTGCTTTTTTCTCTTGGTGCTACTTGTAACTCCCTTACTTAGCCTTGGAAATACTGTTAGTGAAGAAAATCTAAAGAATAGAGAAATAAAATATGTTTTTTCCTTCCAGTTGCAAAAGAACAGACGCCCTCCTGAATCATAAAGCTAGTTCTGATAAATTGGTGAACTGAGAGCATACACAGTAGTATTAATTCTGTTCTAATTTCTGCCTAACTGTGGAGTCTCATCACATAGTCTTAAAAGATTATTGCTATGAAATATCCTTATACATGTAACCCATAACCCCTACAATTCTGCAGTTGTCATTGGTTGTCTTACCTAATAATCAGTTGCTCTGCTTCATAATATTTAAATTGGCATCTCCATTTTCCAAAAGGCATAAATACTAGTATAGTTTTTTAGTTAAGCCAGAAGAAAGTCCGCTTTATTTTTTATTTTATTTTATTTATATATTTTTTTGAGACAGAGTTTCACTCTGTCGCCCAGGCTAGAGTGCAGTGGCATGATCTCGGCTCACTGCAACCTCCACCTCCTGAGTTTAAGCAATTCTCCTGTCTCAGCCTCCTGAGTATCTGGGACTACAGGCGCCCGCCACCACACCCGGCTAATTTTTTTGTATTTTTAGTAGGGACGGGGTTTCACAGTGTTAGCCAGGATGGTCTTGGTCTCCTGACCTCGTGATCCGCCCACTTCAGCCTCCCAAAGTGCTGGGATTACAGGCGTGAGCCACCTCGCCCGGCCAGAAAGTCCACTTTATTTACTAACATAACTTATACGTAAAGGCTTAATAAATCTCCTTGCTTCTTTTCTTTCACATCTTAACAACCACTGAAAATAATATTTCTATAGCAGTTGAGAGTAAATGGACGATGACTTTTGTGGCTAGAGGTGAATGGCCCAGGGGCTCCTGCACTCCAGGTCCCACTGAGCCTGCCCCACGGCTGAGGGCATTGGTATTTCCACACACCTATAATGTTCGGTGCCCCAGAACAGAGATCGGATGCTCTCCTTTATTCAAATGGCGAGTTGAGGGTATTGTAATTGTAATTTAATTAATAAGTATGTATACACTGTTAAAATCTGGTTGGATTTGTGTCCCTTCGCAAAACAAATTGCTGAAATGAAACCACAGAGTTAACATAATTGAGTACATCTGCTTCTATGAGAGGCTGTTCTAAAATCGAATTCGAATCTAATTTGAAATGTCAATAAAAAGTTTATTCAACTCAATTATTTTTAGATTACTTTTTTTAGTTATTTTTATTACTTTATTGTTATAAAATGCTTGTTTTAAAAAAATGAATCAATATAAAAAAGAACACAAAGAGATGACCAATAAGCATTCCCACCTCCATGATCTAGAAATAGCTGTCATCAATCCAGGAAAATACCATGCCGTTCTCTCTCCTATTGGCACATGCACAGACAGATAGAAGGATGGGAAAATAGACAGATGGGCATGGTGGCTCAGGCCTGTAATACCGGCACTTTGGGAGGCCAAGGTGGGTGGATCACCTGAGGTCAGGAGTTTGAGACCAGCCTAGCCAACATGGTGAAACCCCATCTCTACTTAAAACACACACACACACACACACACACACACACACACACACACACACAATATTAGCCAGGCGTGGTGGTGGGCACCTGTAATCCCAGCTACTCAGGAGGCTGAGGCAGGAGAATCGCTTGAACCCGGGGGATGGAGGTTGCAGTGAGCCGAGATCGTGCCATTGCACTCCAGCCTGGACAACAGAGTGAGACTCCATCTCAAAAAAAAAAAAAAAAAAAAAAGAAAGAAAAGAAAAATAGACGAGGAAAGATGGATAGACAAAAATAATTCTGCATAAATGAGACTGCTACAGTGCTCATTTGTATAAAAAGCATTAATTTACATTTGTTTGCATTTTGAAGCTCTGTTGTTGGATGCATACATTCAGGATCTCTGTGTCTTCTTGATGATTTTTAAATCATTATGTAATGTATCTCTTTATATAAAGATTTTAAAATTATAATGTAATGTTTCTCATTACATTATGTAATGTCCTTATTAACTTTTTTTGGAAATCTATTTTATCTGTTATCAATATAACCACTTTTGCTTTTTTTTTTTTTTTTTTTTTGAGATGGAGTTTCACTCTTGTTGCCCAGGCTAGAGTGCAGTGGTGCAATCTCGGCTCACTGCAACCTCTGCCTCCTGGGTTCGAGTGATTCTCCTGCCTCAGCCTCCTGAGTAGCTGGGATTAGAGGCATGTGCCACCATGCCCAGCTAATTTTTGTATTTTTAGTAGAGACGGGGTTTCTCCATGTTGGTCAGGCTGGTCTCAAACTCCCGACCTCAGGTGATCCGCCTGCCTTGGCCTCCCAAAGTGCTGGGATTACAGGCGTGAGCCACCGTGCCTGGCCAACTCTTGCTTACTACTGATGTTAGCATGATATATCTTTTTTCTTTTCTTTTCTTTCCTTTTCTTTTCTTTCTTTTCTTTTTTTTTTTTTTTTTAGTGTCAACTTACCTATGCTGTATTTGAAGTGAGGTTCTTGTAGATGGCATACAGTTGGGTTATGTTTTATTTTCTTTAAACTGCCATCTCTGTCCTTTACATCAAAGGTAAATTGATAGACCATGTACTTTTAAAGTAATTCTTGATGTGTTAGAGCTTAATTCTGCCATTTTATTATTTGTTTTCTGTTTGTTTCCTGTTTCCCTGTTCTAGTCTTCCCATGGGATACTTGATCACTTTTAAAATTCCATCTTGTTTAATTTATACTGTATTTGAATATATCACTTTACACAGCTCTCTTGGTGGTTGCTGTAGGTATTACAGTATATGTCTATAACTTAGCCTATTGCTATCAACATTTAACTCCTTGCAGTGGAGCATTGAAAACTTACTTTCATTTAGGTCTTTATCCTCTCTACTTTTTAGGTATAATTCTTTCAAATATTTCTTTTTTTATATTGAGCATTCCAACATATGCTATTACAATTTTTGCTTTAATCATCAAATATGATTTCAGAAATTCATAAGAAGAAGGCAAGTCTATTATATTTATCTTTATTTTTACTCATTCCATGGTTCTTTCTTTCGTCTCAAGTTCTTGGCCTTCTTCTGTTATCATTTCCTTTCTATCTGGAAAAATTACTTCAGCTATTCTTTAGTGGTAGGCATGCTAGTGACAAATTCTCTTTGTTTTCTTTGGTCTGAGGGCGTTTTCATTTATTTTCCCTTCCTTTCTGAAGAATGTTTTCTTTGAATATAGAATGCGCAGTTGATGTTTTCTTTCAGCACTTTAAAATTGTCACGTCACCTCCTCTGGCCTCTATGATTTTGGATGATTTCTGTTGTTATTTGGGTTGGTGTTCCCCTGCAGGAAACGTTTCATTTCTTACTGATTATTTTTAAGATTGCTTTCTTTGTTAAAAAGTCAGGAAACAACAGGTGCTGGAGAGGATGTGGAGAAATAGGAACACTTTTACACTGTTGGTGGGACTGTAAACTAGTTCAACCATTGTGGAAGTCAGTGTGGCGATTCCTCAGGAATCTAAAACTAGAAATACCATTTGACTCAGCAATCCCATTACTGGGTATATACCCAAAGGACTATAAATCATGCTGCTATAAAGACACATGCACACGTATGTTTATTGTGGCACTGTTCACAATAGCAAAGACTTGGAACCAAGCCAAATGTCCAACAATGATAGACTGGATTAAGAAAATGTGGCACATATACACCATGGAATACTATGCAGCCATAAAAAAATGATGAGTTCATGTCCTTTGTAGGGACATGGATGAAGCTGGAAACCATCATTCTCAGCAAACTATCGCAAGGACAAAAAACCAAACACCGCATGTTCTCACTCATAGGTGGGAATTGAATAATGAGAACACATGGACACAGGAAGGGGAACATCACACACTGGGGCCTGTTGTGGGCTGGGGGGAGGGAGGAGGGATAGCATTAGGAGATATAGCTAATGTTAAATGACGACTTAATGGGTGCAGCACACCAACATGGCACATGTATACATAGGTAACTAACCTGCCCGTTGTGCACATGTACCCTAAAACTTAAAGTATAATAAAAAAAAAAGAAAAAAAAGAAAATGAAAAAAAAAAGATTGCTTTATTTGCCTTTTGCTTTTGGAAGTTTGATTATGATGTGTCTTGGTAGGGACTACTTTGGATTTATTTAACTTGAGGTTCACTCAGATTTTCTTGAATCTGAAGACTTATGTCTTTCACCAAATTTGGGATGTTTTCAGCTGTTATTTCTCCAAATGCTTTTTTCAGCTTCTCATGATATCTTTTCTCCTTGTAAGACTCCAGTGAAATGATCACTAGAACTTTTGTTATTTCAAGGGTTCCTGAGACTCTATTTTTTTCAGCCCATGTATCTCTGTTCTGATTGAGTAATTTCTATTTACCGTTCTTATCTTCATCATCTCCATATCATCTCCATTCTTCCATTGAGCTCATTCAACAAGATTTTTTTTTTTACTTGGGTGGTTGTATTTTACTTGAATTTAACAGAAAAAAATGACTAAAGTAAAAGTGAAGTCAATGCTCATCTTTTTTTTTTTTTTTTTTTTTTTTTTTTTTTTTGAGACAGAGTCTCGCTGTGCCACCTAGATCAGAATGTAGTGGTGCAATCCCAGCTCACTGCAATTTCTGCCTCTGGATTCAAGCGATTCTTGTGCCTCAGCCTCCAAAGTAGCTGAGATTAGAGGTGTGTGCCACCACGCCCCGCTAATTTTTGTGTTTTTAGTAGAGACAGGGTTTTGCCATGTTGCCCAGGCTGGTCTGGAACTTCTGGGCTCAAGCAATCCACTTGCCTTGGCCTCCAAAAGTGCTGGGATGACAGGTGTGAGCCACCATGCGCAGCCTAAATATAATTTTCCTATAAAATTTTTGAAAGGGTTTTTATAGTACAGACCTAACATTTTAATTACTTTTTATTCTTATATTTTTCATTTTGATAGGATAACATTTTTTTCAGATCTGAAATGTCTTTGGAGGTCCTTATGGCTTTGTGGCCCTAGACACTGCCTGTAGTGTACTGCCCAGTGGCTCTAGACCTCTTTTCTTTGGTGGGAGTGGGTCTGGCACCTGGATGGGCCTTGCCAACATTTTCTTTCTTTTTGTTGACCATCGTCTCCTTCTGAAGTTTACAGCCTGACCTGTTTCTGTGTCTGTTTACTCCAGGTGACTTGTGCTTTTTCTATTGTCTTTAGGTGTTAAGAGAGGTAGAGCTTGTTATTTGACTTCATTTTGCCATCTTTAACCCAAAGTCTTACAATTTTTATAAAAGTAAAAGCCATCATTTTTGGTCCTTTGTCAGTGACAGCTGTCTAAACAAAGACATCAGCAGCTTTTTAGATATTTAAGGAAGTGTCTGTCATTCTTTGGTTGTCATTTCTTTAGGAAACATGTTTTCCTAAATTACTCCAAATTAAATTAAATTAATCCTACAGTTGGTCTAATTTAATTTCAGTTACTTTTTTTTTTTCTGAGACAGGGTCTCATTCTGTCACCCAGGCTGAACTATAGGGGTGCAATCATAGCTTACTGCAGCCTCAAACTCCTGGGCTCAAGAGATGCTCCCACCTGAGCCTCCCAGGTAGCTGGGACTACAGGTGTGTGCCACCATGCCTGGCTAATTTAAAATTTTTTTTGGAGAAGTGGGGTCTCACTATGTTGCCCAAGCTGGTCTCAAATACCTGAGCTCAAGTGATCCTCTCACCTTGGCCTCCCAAAGTGCTGGGATTATGAGCCACCACGCCTGGCCCAATTACTTGCTTTTTAAATAGCTCAAGAGGTTTTTCATCCTTTTAACCAAAGTTGCGCAAATCTAAAGCATTATTCCTTTTGGTCATTGAGTAGATGAATGGATGAATATATTTCAGCTTGCTTATTACTAAAATATGTTAGTAATAACACATTTTATTCAGATCACTGCATGTTGGCTCTTTCTCATTTTCCATTTTCATGACAAACACACCCAAAGCTCAGCTCACTGTATTTGTTTTCATGATATTGGTTGCTAAGTTTTTTTCTGTTTGCTTCACCATATTTTGAACAATTTTCTATTAAATTAGGATATTTTAAAAGTTTACCTTTTCAATTGTCTTATTTAGACAAACTCTATAGATTTAAAGTTATTTTTTCTGCCTGATATTTTTGATGTTTGATGATGTTAATAATATATTATTTTCAAAGCCAATTTGTGGTTTCTACACTGATATTGGAAAAAGAATAAAGCGATGAAGTTAACAGGTGTTTTTAAAAATGTGAATAACAGGAAAATTTGTTTTGTTTTTGAAGTCTGTCACAGGCTAGATGTGAAGGTTTATGAAGGATGGGGCAAAATTATCTGGGGAAAGTTGCATCCTATGACCTCAGGCTGACTTCAAGTAAGAGAGAGTGGATTTGATAAAGGCGTTGTCTTTCTTGGAGTATTTGCATCTTGGCAGAGGAACCTGGAGAGGCAGCATAGAATAATTGTTTTACATGTTGGATCTTTGTAACCTCAGTTTACATTTTGTTGAGCCATTGTCATTTGGGGGAACATATGAAAAAGAAAGGATCATTATAATGCTACTATAATGCACATCGCATAGAATTGCAATATTTGTTGGTTGTTCATTCCAGGCCAAGAGCTGTGAGTTTCTCCAGCCAAAGGTCTTGTATTTATTGATCTTTCTGTCCCACAGCCCTAAAACAGTGGTTGGCCCATGGACAGTTTAATAAATGTTTGCTGAATAATATGTAGCATATCTAAAACCTTTTCCATGGCCTTGTATCTGGAGATTAAAATTTTCCAGCACTTGTACATAAAAGATGTTTATGCATAACTGTAGGGAAAACATTGTAATTTCTGAAGAGCAGGGACCAAACCTGCAAGGTTATTGTAGCATTGTTTATAACAAATGGTAGCAATGGTAGCAATCTATTCTCAGATCTGTAGATTCCTATTTACCTGATGCACTGGCACCAATGCCCCTATTTTGGTGTGCCATCTTCCCTTCACCATTGTGGGACAACACAGATAATAAAATCAGCTCCAAAAGCTTGCACATGGTGGATCCCTTCACACCAGTTGTTCACAGTACAAAGCAACCCCTTGCTTGTAGAAAACATTATGATTATCATTATTATTTTGAGATGGAGTTTTGCTCTTGTAGCCCAGGCTGGAGTGCAATGGTGTGATCTCAGCTCATTGCAACCTCCGCCTCCCGAGTTCAAATGATTCTCCTGCCTCAGCCTCTTGAGTAGCTGGGATTACAGGTGCGCACCACCATGCCCGGCTAATTTTTCGTATTTTTAGTGGAGACGAGATTTCACCGTGTTGGCTAGGCTGGTCTCGAACTCCTGACCTCAGTGATCCACTTGCCTCAGCCTCCCAGAGTGCTGGGATTACAGGCGTGAGCCCCCATACCTGGCCTAGCAAACATTATTAAATAGCAAACAGTAGCAGTATACTTGGGGTTTTTAGGATTGATTATTTTCAAATCTCTAGAAAAGCTCAATGCATTACCCTAGGCTATAGTCCCAGGCGAGAGTCTCATCTGTTAATGAGGGGCTGGTCTAAGGTTTCTTCCAGCTCTTAGATTCATGGTCTGCCAGATTGGTCCGCTCTCTGCCACCCATCCATCCTTGGTTTTGTTTGTTTGTTTGTTTTTTACAGAGACAAGGTCTCACTATGTTGCCCAGGCTGGTCTTGAACTCCTGGCCTCAAGCGATCCTCCTGCCTTGGCCTCCCAAAGTGCTGGAGTTACAGATGTGAGCCACTGTGCTCAGCCCATCCTTGGCTGTTAAAGTGTGGAGGTAAATAGTAGATGCCAAGTTTCCTCCAGGTCAGAAGTGGCAGATGCCCCAGGGCAGCATCATGACCCTAACTAGGCTTCCCACTGCATGAAGACCTTATTTTCTGAAGCTTAAACCTGGACAAAGGTCTGCCCAGTAGCACGGTGTTCATGAATATCAGGTCAAAAGTTTAAAACTGGGACTACCCGGAAGAACCTGGTAGCTGCAGGTGCAGTCCGCAGTCCAGCGGCCAGCTATGAAAACAGGCTACTTGTGCTTTCTCTTTTTCATGGAGTCTTTGATGTAAAAATTGATGTCGCTCTCTTGCTTCTGGTGTGCTTCCCTTCCTTGTTCATTTTCCATAAGGAGCTTCCTCCATCCCACCTCCCAACAGGCCACAGACAATTGAGGTCATTTTAACCGTGAAAATGAGGCTCCATAAAAGGAACTTAGAGGCCAGGCGCAGTGGCTCACACCTATAATCCCAGCACTTTGGGAGGCCGAGGCAGGCAGATCACCTGAGGTCAGGAATTAGAGACCAGCCTGACCAACATGGTGAAACCCCATCTCTACTCAAAATACAAAACTAGCCGGGCGTGGTGGTGGGCACCTGTAATCCCAGCTACTTGGGAGGCTGAGGCAGGAGAGTCACTTGAACCCGGGAGGTGGAGGTTGCAGTGAGCTGAGATCGCGCCACTGCACTCCAGCCTAGACAACAAGAGCAAAACTCCATCTCAAAAAAAAAAAGGAATTTAGAAATTAAAATAGAGGAGAGAACAAAGGGGCCAGTCCCTTAAAAAATCCCCCAAACCTCTTTAACAGGAGTTTAGGTTATAATATAAAATGTGTGGAGGATACCTTTTCCCTTCACTGATGAAAGACTCCAGCGAGATTGTGCTGATGATATTGTTATACTTGGAATGGACTGGTCCTTCCCTTTCCTGGATTTGTCCCTTTATTCTTTTGAGTACAGGCATAACTCATGTTATTACACTTTGCAGATATTGTGTTTTTCACAAATTGAAGGTTTGGCAACCATGCGTGGAGCGTGTATCTGTGCCACGTTTCTATCATCACGTGCTCACTTTGTGACTCTGTCACATTTTGGTAATTCTTACAATACTTCAAACTTTTCCAGTACTGTTATCTCTGTTTCGGTTATCTGTGATAGGTGATCTTTCATGTAACTGTTGTAACTATTTTGGGGTGCCATGAACCAGGCCCCTATATGGTGGCAAAGTTAATTGATAAACGTTGTGTGTGTTCCGACTGCTCCCCTGACCAGCCATTTCTCCATCTCTCTCTCTCCTTGGCCCTCCTATTTCTTGAGACTCAACAGTATTAAAATTATGTCAATGAATAGTCCTACAATGGCCTTTTAGTGTTCAAATTAAAGGAAGAGATACATGTTTTTCACTTTCGGTCAAAAGCAAGAAATGATTAGGCTTAATGAGGGAGGCCATGTTGAAAACCGAGACAGGCCGAAAGCTATATTTCTTGTGCCAAAGTTAGCCAAGTGGTAAATGCAGAGAAAAAGTTCTCAAAGGAAATTGGAAGTGCTACTCCAGTGAAAACACAGGAGAAGAAAACAAAGCCCTAATTACTATGGATAGTGCCTAGGGGAGTACTCCATGCCCTCTGGGTGTACGATAGATATTATCTGATGAATTAGAAAGAAGCAAACCAGAAGTGGCTTTATTTTCCCCCATGGACTCCTTTGGACTAATTTTTAAGCCTTGGTTGGAAATCACTGAGTAGCTTCATAATGTGCAGGACAGAAATAAGCTTTATAGTGGTTTACCTTCATTTAGTTTTGGAAGTTTATCTTTGCCTTAGTTTTGGAAGTAACTTCTAGTTTGTAGTTCTCATTTGTGATGAACACATTAAAGACTAGATTAAAAACTTGCCTTTAAGATTGTTCGTACTTATAAGACTTGCCCCTACTTCCATATGCTGAAAATTGACCCCAGAGAGAATACTATAAGGTCATGAGTTAGCTGGAAAATCATCAGATTAATAAGTGCATATTGGTAGTTGAATTTAGCAAAGAAATAATCACGATTATACCTTTATTTTTACAGGAAGAGATGATGTAACTAGAGTATGTGTCTACAGGAGTAATAATCGTTTCCAAAGAGTATTTATTTATTTATTTATTTTTTTGAGATAGACTTTTGCTCTGTTGCCCAGGCTGGAGTGCAGTGGTGCGATCTCGGCTCATTGCAACCTCTGCCTCCCGGGTTTAAGCAATTCTCCTGCCTCAGCCTCCTGAGTAGCTGGGATTACAGGCATGTGCCACTACGCCCAGCTAATTCTTGTAGTTTTTTTGTTTGTTTTTTTTTTTTTTTTTAAATGGAGTCTTGCTCTGTCGCCCAGGCTGGAGTGCAGTGGTGCAATCTCGGCTCACTGCAAGCTCCGCCTCTCAGGTTCACGCCATTCTCCTGCCTCAGCCTCATGATTAGCTGGGACTATAGGCGCCCGCCACCACGCCCGGCTAATTTTTTTGTATTTTTTAGTAGAGATGAGGTTTCACCATATTGGCCAGGCTGGTCTCCAACTCCTGACCTTGTGATCTGCCCAGCTTGGCCTCTCAAAGTGCTGGGATTACAGGCGTGAGCCACCACACCTGGCCTATAGAGTTTTTTTATCTTGTTTTGTTTTTGAGACAGAGTTTCACTCTTGCTGCCCAGGCTGGAGTGCAATGGCAAGATCTTGGCTCACCACAACCCTGGGTTCAAGTGATGCTCCTGCCTCAGCCTCCCAAGTAGCTGGGATTACAGGCATGCACCACCATGCCTGGCTAATTTTGTATTTTTAGTAGAGACAGGGTTTCTCCATGTTGGTCAGGCTGGTCTCGAACTCCTGACCTCAGGTGATCCTCCTGCCTCGGCCTCCCAAAGTGCTGGGATTACAGACGTGAGCCACCGTGCCCAGCCGGGATTTTTTTTTTTTTTTTTTTAAATGTGCAGAAGATCAAAGCTACTTGGAAGGAGTGCCTATAATTTGCCAGTAAGCCACAAATTAAGATTGCATCTTATATACCAGCAGAGTAGCTTTAGCTTAGGGGGAGGGTGGGAAGGTTGGGGGGCTTTGAAGATTTAGGGGGACCTTGATAGAGAACTTTATAAGCCTCTTTCTCTTTAATAAAGACTTGTCTTACATCTTGCTGTCATTAAAGGCAGCTGTTTCTAGAATTTCAATCACTTAAGTACACCCACAAAACAAGAATATGGAGATCTTCTTTTCCCTTCAATCTTCTTTTCCCTTCAATCTTCTTTTCCCCTCGACTTTAGTTTGCCCAGTTATACCTCAGTGTTGTAACAGTACTGTGATACCTGGCACAGTGCTTTAATCTCATGATACCCTCTGTACTGACCTGAAGGAGACCTAAGAGTCCTTTCTCTTTTTGAGTTTGAATCATAGCCTTGATGTGGCTCTCGTTTTATGTCCTCGTTCCTAATGTGAAAGTGCTTAACTGCTTCTTGCTTGTATTGGGTAGCACTGGGATAAGATTTTAACTGGGTATTCTTGAATTACTTTTACAATAAACCAAGTCTATAATATTAAAAAAAAGAAAGAAAGAAAACAAAGCCTTATTGCTGGTATGGAGAAAGTTTAAGTGGTCTGGACAGAAGACCAAGCCAACCATAACATTCCCTTAAGCCAAAGCCTAATCCATAGCAAGGCCCTAATTCTCTTCAATTTTATGAAGGCCGAGAGAGATAAGGAAGCTACAGAAGAAAAGTCTGAAGTTAGCATAGGTTGGTTCATGAGGTTTAAGGAAGGAAGCCATCTCTATGATATAATAGCGCAAGATGAAGCTGCAAGTTCTGATGTAGAAGCTTCAGCAAGTTATCCAGAAGATCTGGCTAAGATCATTGATGAAAGTGGCTATGCTGAACAATGGATTGTCCATGTAGGTGAAATGGCCTTCTATTGGAAGAAGATGCCATCTAGGACTTTGGATAGAGAGGATAAGTCCATGCGTGGCTTCAAAGCTTCAAAGGAGCCAGCCACAGTGGCTCATGCCTGTAATCCCAGCACTCTGGAAGGCCGAAAGGCTGAGGTGGGAGAATTGCTTGAGCTTAGGAGTTTGAGACCAGCCTGGGCAACATGGTGAAACCCTGTCTCTACCAAAAAAAAGAAAAAAAAAATTAGCCAGGTATGGTGGTGTGTGCCTCTAGTCTCAGCTACTCAGGAGGCTGAGGTGGGGGGATCGCTTGAGCCCAGGAGGTCAAGACTGCAGTGGTCCAAGATCATGCCACTGCAATCCAGCCTAGGCAACAGAGTAAGACTCTATCTAAAAAAAAAAAAAAAAAAATTCAAAGACAGGCTGACTCTCTTGTTAGAAGCCAATGCTCATTTGCCGTTCCATAAATCCTAGGGCACCTTTTAAGAATTATGCTAAATCTACTCTGCCTGTGCTGTATAAATGGAACAACAACACTTGGATGACATCACAGCTGTTTACCACGTGGGTTACTGAGTATTTTAATCCCACCTGTTGAGACCTACTGTTCAGAAAAAAAGATTCTTTTCAAATACTTCAGCTTATTGACATTGTCACTGAAGAGCTCCAATGGAGATAGGGAAATGAATGCTGTTTTCATGCCTGCTAACACAACATCCATTCGGTAGCCCATGGACTGAGGTGTCGTTTTGACTTTCAAGTCTTATTATTTGAGAAATATATTTTATAAGGCTGTTGCTGCCATAGATCATGATTCTTTCGATGGATCTGGGCAAAGTAAATTGGAAACCTTCTGGAAAGGATTCACTATTGTAGATATCATTAAGAACATTCATGAATCATGAGGGGAGGTAAACATTGCAGCATTAATAGGAGTTTGGAAGAAGTTGATTCCAACTCTCATAAATGACTTTGAGGGGTTCAAGACCTTAGCAGAGGAACTAACCATAGCTGTGGTGGAGATAGCAAGAGAACTAGAATTACAAGTGGAGCCTGAAGATGTGAGTGAGTTGCTGCAGTCTTTTTTTTTTTTTTTTTTTTTGAGACACAGTTTCACTCTTGTTGCCCAGGTTGGAGTGCAATGGCGCGACCTCAGCTCACTGCAACCTCCGCCTCCTGGGTTCAAGTGATTCTCCTGTCTCAGCCTCCTGAGTAGCTGGGATTACAGGCATGCACCACCACGCCCAGCTAATTTTGTATTTTTAGTAGAGATGGGGTTTCTCCATGTTGATCAGGCTGGTCTCAAACTCCCGACCTCAGGTGATCTGCCCACCTTGGCTTCCCAAAGTGCTGGGATTATAGGCATGAGCCACAGCTCCTGGCCAAATTGCTGCAATCTTAGTGGATGAGGAGTTGCTTATTATGAATGAGCAAAGAAAGTGGTTTCTTGAGATGGAATCTACTCCTGGTGAAGATGCTGTGAACATTGTTGAAAGAACAACAAAGGACTTAGAATATTCCATAAACTAAGTTGAGAGAGCAGTGGCAGGGTTTGAGAGGATTGATTCCAATTTCGATATAAATTCTACTGTGGGTAAGATGCTATCAAACAGCATAGCACGCTACAGTGAAATCTTTTGTGAAAGGGAGAGTCAATCAATACGGCAAACTTCATTGTCATCTTATTTTAATAAATTGCCACATTCACTCCAGCCTTCAGCAGCCGTCACCCCAATCAGTCAGTAGCCGTCAATGCTGAGGCAGGACCGTCCACCAACAAAACAATTATGGCTTCCTGAAGCCCCAGATGATGGTCAGCATTTTTTGGCCATCAAGTCTTTTCAAAGTAAGGTATGTACATTGTTTTAGACTATTGCACTCTTAATTGACTACAATGGTGTAAACATAACTTTTTTTTTTTTTTGAGATGGAGTCTCTGTCACCCAGGTTGGAGTGTGGTGGTGCGATCTTGGCTCACTGCAACCTCTGCCTCCCAGGTTCAAACAATTCTCCTGCCTCAGCCTTCGGAGTAGCTGGGACTACAGGTGCACGCCACCGTGTTTTGTATTTTTGGTAGAGATGGAGTTTCACCATGTTGGCCAGGCTGGTCTCGAACTTCTGACCTCAGGTGATCCGCCTGCCTCGGCCTCCCAAAGCGCTGGGATTACAGGCGTGAGCCACTGCGCCCAGCAACATAACTTTTATATGAACCAGAAAGCAAAAAATTTCATGTGACTTGCTCTATTGTGATGACCTAGAACCAAACATGTAATATCTCCAAGGTATGCCTTTACCCCTAAAAGCAGAGCTGGAGTACGGACTTGGGTGTGGGTGGTTTATTTGGGAAGTGATCCCAAGAAGTAAGAGTGAGAAGTGGGGGAGAGTGAGGCAGGCGAGAAGGAAAAGCCAAAATAGTGGCATGCTATTGAGGCTGCTGCCATGGACTGTTTTCTGCAGGATCTTCTGAGAGGCTCATGAAAGTTATCCAGAACTGTCCACCTGAAACAGGAGCCTCGAGCATTTGCCCACCTGTCCACACTGTTTGAGGTCTTCCCCTGAGGCTGTTAACCTGCAAGTAACTGTTCCTGGGCTGTATTTGTGCTCAGGCAAAAATCCTACAGTAATGGATTTGCCCTGGGGCAGAAAGTGTAGCCTGAGTTTGCTGGCAGCACAAGGGAAGCCTGCGCTTCCAGGGAGCTCCCCACAGTGGCTGAGACTGAATGAAAGGTGCACTGAGAAGACACGAGGCAGGTGCCACTGCACTGAGCAAGCGGAGCCATCCATCTCAGCCAGAGGACCCGTGCCCTGAATCCTGCGCCTGAGAAGGTGCCTCTCTGGCCCTCCACGGACTGTACCCCGATCCACCCAGAGATCTCACCCTCGTTTCTAGGCCACACTCCGGGCACTCAGGCCCCTGGCCAAACGTGCCTGAGCCTGCACTGCCTCTTCCCTGGGTCCATTTCAAAGGGCAAACTGTGCTTGTCCAAATGGTGCCCAAGGCTGTGCTGTCTGAAGGGGTGAGAATTGTGCATGGAGCTTGCATGGGGCCTAGGGAGTCCACACAGGGGTATGCCAGGCTTCTCAAGTGAGGGCAGGGCTATCTACAATGAAAGGGAAAAGCGTGGCCTGGGGCTGAGGATCGGCTCTCCCACATTCCTGTGCAGAGCATCAAGGAGTCTGAGAATTCTACACTCGACTTTGACCTTGTGGGTTATTATGGAGGTATATTTATCAAAGTAGGAGAACAGAACATACTTAGCTCTTTGTTAGCTTTATTTATAACTCGTAATTATTAGACATAATGCAAATGTGGGCTGGAATTCATGTTCTGATTTTTGTGGCCTTGAGCTAAGGTAAAGGGACCAGGGAAATGGGCTTTATATGCTTGGATGGCTGCAGAGAATCCCTGACTTCATTAGCTTCTGTGACGACTCAAGGTTGTTACTAAAATCAACTGTGTATTATCTCTAAAAACCGAGGGATATTATTTAGGTCAGCAATTAGAAGGCATTAGACTCAAAATATCTATGAGTCAAAGGATATGAATGACTAAAAGCGGGAGGATTATTACCTCAAGGGGTGGAGGGTTGGACCTCAGGATATGACCTGTGAGATCCTTCCTGCTGGCTCAGTGCTGGCTGAACGTGGGGATGGAGAGTGCCAGGAACAACACATATCTGGGACAGGAGGGAATCCGGGGAGGAAGGCAAAGAGAAACAGGCCCTTTTTTGTTTGTATTGATACATGACAATTGTACATATTTGTAGGGTACACATGATATTTTGATACATGCATAAAATGTGTAGTGATCAAATCAGGATAATTTGCATATCCATTACCTCAAACATTTATCATTTATTTGTGTTGGGAACATTCCAAATCTTTCTTCTAGCCATTTTGAAATATATAATAAGTTATTGTTAAGGATCGTCACCCTACTGTGCTGTTGAACACTAGAACTTCTTCTGTTCCTTCCATCTAACTGTATTTTTGAGCCCATTAACCAACTTCTGGGAAGGGTAAGGGGATAGGGGGATGAAAAGGGCCCTTTTTAAGGCAAAGATAATCTTACGAGAAGGGAAGAAATTTTAGGAGGAAAAAAAAAGGTGCACCAGGGGCTTAGAGCGGGCACTACAGAAATTGAATGGCAAAGAGAAAAAAACAACTTAGCAATGTGAAACTACATCTCAGTGTCATTCCTTTCACAGGTCCAATGTCTGATATTCTTTTGAGAAGCTGGATATGAAGTAGGACTCTTTCTTTGAGTCATATATTTTTATGATTATGATTATTATATTGAATGGTAGTTGACAATTATTGAGGACAACTATTGAGCTTTGACAAGCTCTCTTCAAAGGACTTTACATGGTTTTCTCCACTTCTCATTGTTAGTTATTCTTATTATTCCCATTTTGTAGATGAGGGATGCACAGGCAGCAAGCCTATATGGAGGCAGAGAGCAGCTAAGTAACCTGACCATGGCCCAACAGCAAGCAAACGATGGGGCCACATGCAAATCCAGGCAGAACCCTTCTATTATATGAAGCTCAATGTTTTCTTGTTTTCATCTTGCTCTGAATACACCTATTTGCAAATGGGTTTTGAAGCTACTTTAAAACTTTTTGTGGCCAGGCGCTGTGGCTGACGCCTGTAATCCCAGCATTTTGGGAGGCCGAGGTGGGCGGACCGCCTGAGCTCAGGAGTTTGACACCATCCTGACCAACATGGTGAAACCCTGTCTCTACTAAAAATACAGAAAATTAGCCAGGCGTGGTGGCATGCACCTGTAATTGCAGCTACTCAGGAGGCTGAGGCAGGAGAATCGCTTGAACCCGGGAGAGGAAGGTTATGGTGAGCCGAGATCGCGTCACTGCACTCCAGCCTGGGCGACAGAGCGAGACTCTGTCTCAAAATAAATAAATAAATAAATAAACTTTTTGTTTACTTTTAAGATTTCAGAGCTTAGCTGTTGAATAAGGGGGTGAGAGAATTCAGCAAGCATTTGGTGAGGACCCACAGCACTGGGGGACACCTAAAGACAACACAAGGAACAGGCAGGAGTTTATGTATATTTAAGTCACTGGACAGATTACAACGTAAGGCAGAAAGTGGCAAGTGTTTTAAGAGAAGAGGTACAAAGTGCTGTGGGAACGCTAAAGTGGGGAAGATTATATCCTAGGGTTGTGGAAGGATCAGAGGAGTTTCAGGGAAAAAGTTGCATTGCACTATGGGTCTTGAAAGATGGATATGGTTTTAAATGTTGAAGATTGGATTTTGAGCTCCTGGCTATGTCTGTAGATTGTATTCATACGTATTTTTATGTCTACTGATTTATTCTTAGTGCATTTTTTTTTTTTTTGAGATGGAGTCTCGTTCTGTCGCCTAGGCTAGAGTGCAGTTGTGCGATCTGGGTTCACTGCAACCTCCGCCTCCCAGGTTCAAGCGATTCTCCTGCCTCAGCCCCCGAGTAGCTGGGATTACAGGCACCTGCCACCACGCCTGGCTACTTTTTTGTATTTTTAATACAGATGGGGTTTCACCGTGTTAGCCAGGATGGTCTCGATCTCCTGACCTCGTGATCCACCCACCTCGGCCTCCCAAAGTGCTTGGATTACAGGCCTGAGCTACTGTGTCCAGCCCGTGCATTTTTTAAGTTAAAGTATTTATTGAGCATCTACTGTATATCATGTGCTGAGATAGGCACCAGGGGTGCAGGGAACATATGGCACAGTCTCTGCCCTCAATAACTTTCACTCCCATACATATGTATTAGGAAATCAATACGTATGTGGATATAAGATAGTATGATAGACATTGCAACAAATAATTATGTGCTGTAAACCTATTTCATAGGATTTTAGACTTAAAGTACTTTCATCCTATTTCCAAAAAATACCTACTGCATAACCTTAAAGGGATTCTCAGTTTGAAATCATCATATGAACTGCAGTAGCATCTGCTGGTGAAATACCACTTTGTATCTATTAGAATAGTCCAAACAATAGGGAGAGAAGTGTATTATTAGAGCTGTAAAAGGTATTGTCCAGAAATCTCTGAAGACAAGAGGAAGTTCTATGGTAGGTTAATAAGATGACATCTAAACTGTTCTCTTAAAGCTATTGAAGTTCCACGAATATCTCACAGCACAAAGCTCAAGTGTATGCCAACAACTCCTCATGCCACAAGATGTGACACTCTACCAACCTCTTTTTGCAAAAGTTTCCAATTCTGTCTCTTATAAGACTACTTTTTATACCCACATATTCCCAATTTTATAGTGTAAGCAAAGACAAGATGGGAAGGGGGCTTCCATTTGTTGATGCCAGCTGCTCTGCGGACCAGGCCCTGCCCATGCATCCGTATTGGTTCTCTTTTATCCCCACGTCAGCCATAACGCGTAAGCGTTAACATCCATTATACAGACGAGGAAACTGAAACTCTAAGAGAATATGCAATCTACCCAGAGTCACGCAGCTTGTATATGTAAGAGTTGGAATGAAAATCCAATCTGTGTGAGTCCCAAGTCCCCTTCCACCATATGATTTCCATTTCATTTTGCAATCAATCATCCTGGCTGGGATATGTCTGCCCTAAAAGATAGTAAGCAGGAATACTTGCCTCTATACCTTAACCTAAAATCCATGGGTTTGCTTTTTGTATTTGGAGGTGTCATAACATTACAAAATTTGATTTTATTTGAATAGTGGGTATTATACTACTCAGTCTAGAGATTTGTGACATTCCAGTCTAAACTGGGTGATAGCAATGAAGCTTCTTCGAGGTGACCAGTATGATTAATAAAGTAGGAATAAGTTGAATTGCTATGGAGTTGCTACTTCTGAATTTAAAGCTAGTTGAGATTAAGTATATGTTCAAAAAGATCTCTAGGGGCGTGTGTTCAAGACCAGGGCCAGAGGTGCACGTGGCGCCGGGAAGAGAGAGAATGTCTTTTCAGGGCGGAGGTCGTGGAGGCTTTGATCGAGGTGGTGGAGGTGGCGGTTTCAACCACGGCAGCAGCAGCAACCACATCTGAGGTGGAGGCAGTGGAAGTATCAGGGGTGGCGATGGGAGGATTTGGACGAGGGGGTGGCCACAGAGGCTTTAACAAAGGCCAAGGCCAAGGACCTCCAGAACGTGTAGTCTTATTAGGAGAGTTCCGGCATCCCTGTGAAGATGACATAGTTTGTAAACGTACTACAGATGAAAATAAGGGGCCTTATTTCAATGCTCCTATTTACTTAGAAAACAAAGAACAAATTGGAAAAGCGGATGAAATATTTGGACAACTTAGAGATTTTTATTTTTCCGTTAAAATGTCAGAAAACGGGAAGGCTTCATCCTTTAAAAAACTCTAGAAGTTTTATATAGACCCATATAAGCTGCTGCCACGGCAGAGGTTTTTACCTCGACCTTCGGGTGAGAAAGGACCTCCAAGATGTGGTGGCAGGGGAGGCCGAGGAGGGAGAAGGGGAGGTGGCAGAGGTGGTGGTTTTAGAGGTGGAAGAGGAGGTGGAGGTGGGGGCTTCAGAGGAGGAAGAGGAGGTAGTGGTTTCAGAGGGAGAGGACGTTAAGTAAAACAGTTGACAGACATCACCAGTTGCCTTCTGTATGAACCTGTGTGATCTGTTTCTACTATGGATTGGAAACTTGTTTCTCAAGCACGTCTTGAAGATCTTGGTCATTTTATGACAATGGATCTAAAATGTCAGCATCATGCAAAGTGCCACGGAATAGTGAATTTTGCTCTAAAAGAGTGTGAGCAAGTCTTTCTAATGTTTTGTACAGTGCCTGGCACTCTGTGGGTGCTTAATAAATGGACAGGAGTTTTCATTAGAAGCATATTTGAATATTGAATTTTATATATATATATATATATATATATATATATTTTTTTTTTTTTTTTTTTTTTTTTTTTGAGACAGAGTCTCGCTCTGTTGCCCAGGCTGGAGTGCAGTGGCGTGATCTCGGCTCACTGCAACCTCTGCCTCCCGGGTTCAAGCAATTCTCCTGCCTCAGCCTCCTGAGTAGCTGGGATTATAGGCACCCGCCACCATGCCCAGCTGATTTTTATATTTTTAGTAGAGATGGGTTTTCACCATTTTGGTCAGGCTGGTCTCAAACCCCTGACCTCGTGATCCACCCACCTCGGCCTCCCAAATTGCTGGGATTACAGGAGTGAGCCACCGTACCGGGCCTGAATTTTTAAAATAAAGTGTTTTATTCCCTTAAAAAAAAGATCTCTATAATCTTCACTTGAATAATACAAACATTTTTTATTTTTTTACATATTTATTTATGGAGCATAGTTGTAATTTTAAAACAGAATTTTGGCAAATTGTATTAAAATATATTAAAAACATACTACATTATGATCCAATGGAGTTTTTCACAGTACTCAGTGTTAGTTTAAAATGTGAAATTCAATCAACATAATTCACCATATAATACAGTATGTATGTCAGTATAATGTATATTGAAAATGGAAAGAAGTAAATTTATCTTTGTTTTTTAATAAGATGAAATTAAAATTTTAATTAATTTTGGCCAGGCGCAGTGGCTCATGCCTGTAATCCCAGCACTTTGGGAGGCTGAGGCAGGCGGATCACGAGGTCAGGAGTTCAAGACCAGCCTGGCCAATATGGCATGCCCCATCTCTACTAAAAATACAAAAATTAGCCGGGCGTGGTGGCAGGCACCTGTAATCGCAGCTACTCGGGAGGCTGAGGCAGGAGAATCGCTTGAACCTGGGAGGCAGAGGTTGCAGTGAGCCGAGATCATGCCATTGCACTCTAGCCTGGGCGATAAGAGCAAGACTCCGTCTCAAAAAGAAAAAAAGAATTAATGAATTTCAATGTTTATTTTAGATTCGGGAGGGTACCTATGCAGATTTATTACACTGGTGTGTTGTGTGATGCTGAGAGTTGGGGTACGAATGATCCCATCGCCCAGGTAGTGGGCATAGCACCCGATAGTTTTTTAACTCCTGCCCCCCTCTCCCTCCCTTCCCCTCTAGTAGTCCCCGGTGTCTATTGTTGCTAACTTTATGTCCTTGAGTACCCACGCATAAGTGAGTACATGCAGTATTTGGTTTTCTCTTCCTGTGTTAGTTCACTTAGGATGGTATCCTCTGGCTGCCCCAATGTTGCTACAGAGGACATGATTCTTCCTTTTTGTGGTTGCATAGTATTCCATGGTGTATATGGGCCACAATTTTATTTTCCCAGTCCACTGTTGATGGGCATTTAGGTTGATTTCATGTCTTTGCTATTGTGAATAGTGCTGCGATGAACATACCAGTGCATGTGTCTTTTTGGCAGAATGGTTTATTTTCCTTTGGATATATATGCAGTATTGGGATTGCTGAGTCAAATGGTAGTTCTGTTTTGAGTTCTTTGGAAAGTCTGAAAACAGCTTTCCACAGTGGCTGAACTAATTTACCATTCCTACCAGCAGTGCATAAGTGTTCCCCTTTCTCCTCAGCCTCACCAGCCTCTGTTATTTTTTGACTTTTTTTTTTTTTTTCTTTTGAGACAGAGTCTTGCTCTGTCGCCCAGGTTGGAGTGCAGTGGCACAATCTTGGCTCACTGCAACCTCCGCCTCCTGGGTTCAAGCGATTCTCCTGCCTCAGCCTCCCAAGTAGCTGGGACTACAGGTGCGTGCCACCACGCCCGGCTAATATTTTGTTTTTTTTTTAGTAGAGACGGGGTTTTACCATGTTAGCCAGGATGGTCTCGATCTCCTGACCTCATGATCCACCTGCCTCCGCCTCCCAAAGTGCTGGGATTACAGGCGTGAGCCACTGCACCCGGCCTATTTTTTGGCTTTTTAATAATAGTCATTGTGGCTGGTGTGAGATGGTATCTCATTGTAGTTTGGATTTGCATATCTCTGATGGCTAGTGATATTGAGCATTTCCATGTTTGTTGACTTCTTGTATGTGTTCTTTTGAGAAGTGTCTCTGCATGTCTTTCGCCTCCTTTTTAATGGGGTTGTTTTTTGCTTGTTGAATTTAGTTCCCTATAGATTTGGATATTAGACCTTCATCAGATGCATAGTTTGTGAATATTTTCTCCCATTCTGTAGGTTGTCTGTTTACTCTGTTGATAGTTTCTCTTGCTGTGCAGAAGCTCTTTAGTTACGTCCTGGCCAGGCATGGTGGCTCATGCCTGTAATCCCAGCACTTTGGAAGGCAGAGGCGAGGGGAATGTTTAAGCCCAGGAGTCTGGGACCTGCCTAGGCAACATGGTGAAACCTCATCTCTAAAAAGAAAAAAAAATTAGCCAGACGTGGTGGTGTGCACCTGTAGGGGGGCAAATCACTTGAGCCCGGGAGGCGGAGATTGCAGTGAGCTGAGATTGTGCCACTGCACTTCAGCCTGGGAGATAGCATGAGACTCTACCCTGCCCTAAAAAGTTTTAATTAGGTCCCACTTACCAATCTTTGTTTTTGTGGCAATTGCTTTTGAGGACTTAGTCATAAATTCTTCCGCAAGGCTGATGTCCAGAATGGTATTTCCTAGGTTTTCTTGAATTCTTATAGTTTGAGGTTTACGTTTAAATAATTAATCCATTTTGAGTTAATTTTTTAATATAGTGAAAGGTAGGGGTCCTATTTCATTCTTCTGCATATGACTGGCCAGTTGTCCCAGCACCATTTATTGAATAGGGAGTCCTTTCCTCAGTGCTTATTTTTGTTGACTTTGTCAAAGATCAGATGGCTGTAGGTGTGTGGATTTATTTCTGGGCTCTTTATGCTGTTCCACTGGTCTCTGTTTGCACCAGAACCATGCTGTTTTGGGTACTGTAGGCTTATAGTATAGTTTGAAGTCGAGTAATGTAATGCTTCCAGCTTTGTTCTTTTTGCTTAGGATTGCTTTGGCTAGTTGGGCTCTTTTTTGGTTCCATATGAATTTTAAAATAGCTTCTGCTAACTCTGTGAAAAATGACATTGGTAGTTTGATAGGAATAGCATTGAATTTGTAAATGGCTTTGGGCAGTATGGCCATTTTAATGATATTGATCCTTCCAATCCATGGGCATGGCATGCTTTTTCATTTGGCAAATATTTTTTACATCAAACAATGTGTGATATAGATGTTTACATATGAGCAAATAAAACCCACCCTAAAATGCTAAGGTCATTTTCTCCGCTATCTCTTGAGAAAAAAAAAGAAAAAGATATTGAATAGCAACTGTAGGTATTAGGCAACCAGTATCAAGTAGATAAGATTTTCAAAGATGAATCAATCATAAACCTGCCTACAGCACAGATTAGCAATTAGTGTATTCAGACTCATCTACTTTTTTTTTTTTTTTGAGACAGGGTCTCACTCTGTTGCCCAGGCTGGAGTATAGTGGCATGATCATGGCTCACTGTAACCTTGACCTCCCAGGCTCAAGTGATCTTCCTGCCTTAGCCTTCTGAGACCACAGTGCCTGACGGTCTAAAATGAGCCTGCAGTATCACTGTGTCTTAACTCAAGTAAATTTCAGAAAGGGGTCAAACCCTTGTTTAAAGATAAATGTAAGCTGGATGTGGAGGCACATGTCTGTAGTCCCAGCTACTCAGGAAGCTGAAGGGGGAGGATCCCTTGAGCTCAGGAGTTTAAGACCAGCCTGGCCACCAACCACACCTGGCTAATTAAAAAAATTGTTTTTTTGTAGAGACAGAGTCTTCTTAACGTTGCCCAGGCCAGTGCATCTCCATTTTGACACAAAGACTAAGGACGATGTAAAAGGAATAGTGTTTTTAACTGAATCTGATCTGGAAGTCAGAAGACTCAAGTTCCATGAACAGTTTGTTTATTCTCCACATTCTTCCCCAAAATACCTAATATTATACTGTTCAATTTGTTTTTAACAGTGTGACTTTGGGGAAAAAATTATACATCTTAGGTTTTCTACCTGTAAAATAAAAATCATAGTACCATACTTATTTTTTTCCTTCCTAAAAGTATTGTAAATGCAGCAAAAATTCCTGGTAGACTCACTTGCATGCAATGTGATTTATTATTTTTGTTGTTGTTTGTTTGCTTTTTGTCGTAACCGTACAGCCAACCTTCATGCTCTTCTCCCATCTCATGCTTTATTTTTGCCTTCTCCAGAGGGCTTGACTCTGATTAAAGAAAAACAAACCCTAGTTGAATTTTTATAGAATAGAGGAGCTGTGGGAAAGAAACAGGTGGGAGAGATATGGGGTTAAAAGCAGGGTCAGGAGAAGACAGGTCAGAGGTTTGGATTTTGACCCTCTATAAAGGCTCATGTGGCTAATTTATGGAAATTTGGCTGAAACTCTCAACTAGAAACTTGCATGGTTTACTAGGCTGGTACCATCTCCCTCAGTTCCCACCATGCTGGCTACAAGGAAGTTTTGCTAGAAGGAAAAAACAAAAATCAAATTACACAATTATAAATCACAGATGAGCTACAACAGATTGATTTTAGTGAATTTCATGGCTTCCAGGTGTTGTCACTTAAATAACATGATGAATGCTCTTCATACCAAGGGTCTCACTCTCCCTGCCACTCAGTATCTCCATCACCATCACTTCTGCCCAGGTGGCTGCATTCCAGTTCCCGGCTCATCACAGAGCCTGGCGCCCTCCACTGGTGAAGCCACCCCTCCTCTGGTCTGGGCTTTGGAGTGGAAGACTTGTGTACCTGTCAGGAGCACTCAACCCATGAGCAGCAGATCTGAGTAGAAGCCAGATGGCTCTTCTGAACCACATTGGAGACTTAACTTGCAGTAAGCTCATGTCAGGCAGTGCATCCTGTCCTCAGTGGAAATATTTCTCATCTCTCCAGGGGACTGGCCAGGTAATAAAGCCCTGGGAGGCAATGATCAAATTATCTAGAGACCCTCAGAGGGGAACAGAAATCACTGATGATTTTCCTGCCATCTGCTATCCCAGGTGAAACTGTGTGATTGTGAAGCAGCAAAAAGTCTAGGCACCTTGAGAGCAGGCTTCACTTCTCCAAGGTCAGCACAGGGAGGGGGTGGTCTGGTCAGCAGAAATGACCAGGAGATATACAGTGAAGGGACCAGACATGAGGGGAGACATGTCTTTGATGACTGTCTACCCAGCATCTGTGCCTTCACATAAGGAGGGCACAGGGCTGGGAAGAAATTCAGTGATTCAGCCCCAGGAGGAGGCCTTGCTCTGTCCTAGGCCCCAAGAGGGCAAGATTTGCCCTGTTGAATCTCCAGAGGAGTTGGTAGGAAGGTATGAGTGCCTGTCTTGAACTTGCACCCAGAGCAACCTCCCCTGATCAGCAGAGGGTAAACTAACTTGAATTACACTTGAATTTCTTAGGAGATCAGGTCACAAAGGGCAAATAGTGGTCCAGATACCAAAGTGTCTGATGGTCTAAAATGAGACTGCAATATCACTAGGGTTCATGTCTTAACATACATGAATTTCAGAAAGGGGTCAAACCCTTGTTTAAAGATAAGTGTAAGCTGGGTGTGGAGGCACATGTGTGTAGTCCCAGCTACTCAGGAGGCTGAGATGGGATGATCCCTTGAGCTCAGGAGTTCAAGACTAGCCTGGGCAACATAGGAAGATCCTATCTCCATTTTTTTTTTAAAGGATAAACTTAAGCATATTAGAATTTTAAAGAGTTTATTTGAACAGACAGAGATTCATGGATCAGGCAGCTCCAAACTGAAAGTGGTTGGAGGATACACTGGAGGTGTTTGTAGGGAAGGCTTTTATAGGGTGAATGTAGAAGTAGAGTAGAGAAACTATTTGGTGAAAATTTGGGCAGTTGCATTATTGGAACTATCCTGGTGGAAGGCCTCTCATTACACAGGTAATACTCAGCTGGACACTTGTGATGGGCTAAGCTTGTTTCATTTTGTCTGTGTAGGAACCCAGGCGATGGGAGCTATCTCAGCCTAATGGTCTTCTGTTAAGTTATTTTACACCTTCTCTTTGTGTCAGGGTAAGCGGAGGTCTTCCCCGCGAGGGTTCTCACCACCCTGTTTCCCTCAGCAAAGTGAAACTGTCCCTTTTGCCTCTGTAGGCAACCTTCTGAACAAGGGCTTTCCTAATATTCCTGTCTCATCTTATTTTATCGTATCCTCTTCTCTGTGTCTTGTTTACATGCTTCTGGAACACTTATGTGTCTTGCACCCATCCCCTGCATTATTTAGGCAATCCTAAAAGAAGACTTCCAGGATGGATTGGTAGAGAACTGCTGGCATATTGAACCTTCTCTCTTTGTGTCTGGAACTTTCATAATTACCTTAGTTCTCCATGCCAATTTTGCAATTATCTTTGTTCTCCACTTCAAAATACATGTACCTCTGACAGAAGCTGAGCACACAAAAGGCCTTGTCCAGTGGTACACATGAGGCAGGAAACATGATATATTTAAAATTATAAGCTAAAAGCTTTCTGACACCAAAAGCATGGGCAACAAAAGAAAAAGATAAGTAAATTGGACTTCATCAAAATTTAAAACTTTCGTGCAATCAAAGGACAACCTGCAGAATGGAAGAAAATATTTCAAATAATATATTTGATAAGGGATCAATATCCAGAATACATAAAGAATTCTTACAACTCAACAATAAATAACCAAATTAAAAATATTCAAAGGACTTACATAGACATTTTCCCAAAGAAGATATACAAATGACCATCAAGCACATAAAGATGCTCAACATCACTGATTACTAAGGAAATCAAAACCACAATAAGATACTACTTCATACCCATTAAGATGGCAATTATCAAAAAACCAGGAAATAATAAGTTTTGGTGAGGATGTAGCCAAATCGGAACTCCTGTGCATTGCTGGTGGACTCTACAATGGTTTAGTCGTGGTGGAAAAGAGTACAGTGGCTCCTAAAAAAAATGGAACATAGAATTACCCTGAGTCATCAAGTCCACTTCTGGGTTTAAACCCACAAGAATTGAAAGCAGGGACTTCAACAGATATTTGCAAATTCATTTGCATAGCAGCATTATTAATGATAGCCAAAAGGTAGAAGCATTCATTGACAGAGGAATGGATAAACAAAATGTGGTACAGACATACAGTGGAATATTACTTAGCCTTAAAAAGAGACATTCTGACACATGCGAAGACATGGATGAGCCTTGACATAAGGCTAAGTGAAAGAAGCTGGATACAAAAAAACACTGCATGATTCCACTTATGTGAGGTATCTAGAATGTCATTTTCATAGAAACCAAAAGCAGAATGATGGTTCCCAGGTACTGGGAGGATAGAGTAATGAAGAGCTATTGTTTAATGGGTACAGAGTTTCAGTTCGGGAAGTTGAAAAGGAAAAAGCTCTAGAGATGATGGATGGTGGTGACGGTTGTACAATCAGGTGATTGTATTTAGTGACGCTGAACTATGCACTTAGAAATGGCTAAAATGGCAAATTTTATGCTATGTATGTTTTGCCACAATAAAAACTAAAAGCTTTTTAAAATTAAAAGCTTTAGAAGAATTAATTAAAATAAAAGTAATTAAAGCTATTTTAAAATTAAAGCTAAAATGAATTCTCCCTCAATCCCAATAAGTATGTGCCAAAAGTGCTATTTCTGCTCTGATTATTCTACCTACTGTGAGTATCCATCCATGTGTGACTTTTTGGCTAGTTCATAAAATAAACTTGAATGAGCATTAATTTCTTCTAATACTCTTCCTCTATCCACAAGCTACATTCTACACCCTGCAACTTGCAGACCACACGTGATACAGATGAATCATTTTTCTACTTCCTCTCCTAATTCCCTCTAGTATTGGTGTTTTATATACTACCTCCTGCTGCTCTAGGTCCAATCTCTGCACAGTTTGATGTCTTGGTATTGGTAACTCTTGACCTGGGTAAGCAAAAAACACAATGAAATTGATGTTTTGTCTTTGAAGATTATCCTGGGATAGGAGAATCTTTGGGTGGTCCATCCATCTTCATTCATTCCTGTTAAAAATGTTAACAAGTGTTTTCTGGCTTAGCACTTTAAAGAAGGAGAATTTTATTAATTTATCAGCTGAATCGGCATTACAGCGGCTTATGAAGCATTTGCCATTGTTTGGGGTTACAGTGAGGATAACATGAAACACTTAATGAAAAACTTTCACAAAACCTGGTCTCTTTCCAACAGCTTAGCTATGTGAGAAGAGCTTTTGTAACATGACAACTCTAAAAATAAAACAGTTTTCAAGTTAAAGCTGTCCTTCCAGTTGCTGTTCCAAACTTTATCCCAAGAACTGAGGTACCGTTCAGTAAAAGGCAACTACAGGCTTCTCAACAATAAGGCTAAGAACTTGTTTTATGTTTTCTGGTGATGAATTTATTTCTTGTCTTTGAGTTTACAATGACAGTTATAAAAGTGATTGTCAATAATATTAGTATAATTTAATTTCTAATAGAATGAGTTTTCTATGTATGTGTTAGAGCTACGATACTCTTTTTTTTTTTTTTTTTTTTTTTGAGATGGAGTCTCACCCTGTCACCTTGGCTCAATGCAACCTCCACCTCCCGGGCTCAAATAGTTCTCCTGGCTCAGCCTCCCAAGTAGCTGGGATTACAGGCGCCCCCCCACCACACCCATTTAATTTGTGTATTTTTAGCAGAGACAGTTTCACCATGTTGGCCAGGCTGGTCTTGAACTCCTAACCTCGTGATTTGCCTGCCTCAGCCTCCCAAAGTGTTGGGATTACAGATGTGAGCCACTGCGCCTGGCTGTAATTCTTCTGCCTCAGCCTCCCGAGTAGCTGGAATTACAGATATGCACCACCACACCCAGCTAATTTTTGTATTTTTAGTGGAGACGGGGTTTCACCATGCTGGCCAGGATGGTCTCTATCTCTTGATGTCATGATCTGCCTGCCTCAGCCTCCCAAAGTGCTGGGATTACAGGTGTGAGCCACTGCGCCTGGCTGATATTCTTAATAATATCAGAATTTGTTTTGTGCTCTATGATGATGATACTGGTGAACTGTATTCTCAGCAATATTTTGCAATGCCTCACACTATTAATACACTTATTTGTGTTTTTGGCTGGGTGCGGTGGCTCACACCTAATCTCAGCACTTTTGGAGTCTGAGACAAGTGGATCGCCGAAGCTCAGGAGTTCGGGACAAGCATGAGCAACATGGCAAAAGCCCATCTCTACTAAAAATACAAAAATTAGCCAAGTGCGGTGGTGCATGCCTGTAGTCCCAGCTACTTGGGAGGCTGAGGTGGGAGGATCACTTGAGCCTGGAGCTGAAGGCTGCAGTGAACCGAGATTGCGCCACTGCACTCCAGCCTGGGCAACAGAGCTGGACCCTGTCTCAGAAAAAAGAAAAAAAAAAAATCAACTATGTGCCATGCACTGGGAAGACAAAAAGACAAACAAAATCACTCCTGCATTTAAGAGGCTCACCTCTCTCGGATAGAAAAAATAGAAACCATGAGAGGTAACGACTATGTAAAATGGGAGTGAGACAGCAATCTCCAACCGGCCTGTGCACCGGGGTGCACCCTCGGCAAGTTCATGCCCTTCGCACTGGGGAGGAGCCCGGCCCCACCTCTTTCTGGGTGGAATCTAGGATTCAAACTGGCAGACAAGAAGGGCACGAGCAGGGACTCTGGCTTCGCAGAGGGTCCCTTTTCCTCCCTTTTTTCCTTTTCACCCAATAAAACCCTGCTTTACTCACCCTTCAAACCGTCTGCAAGCCTACATTTTCGTGGCCGTGGGCCAGACAAGGACCCCGTCCTTAGCTGAACTAAGGGAAAGTCCTGTAACAGGAGCAGGGAAGGAGGTCTGCTGAGGGTCCGGAGATCTTGCACAAGAGGCAGGGCTTCAGGTCAGACTTGCAGGATGAGTAGGTGATGGGCAGGGGCGTGGGAGTGGGGAGGGGAGCATTCCAGGAAGTGGAAACAGCCTGGATCCAGGAAAGAGAGGCAGAAGGCAAATGCCAGGAAAAGGCACATCATTCCCTGGGGCTGGAGAGAGAAGACCAGCACACAAGAGGCGGAGAGTACAAATAGGAGACGAAACGTGTGCTGGATCCTGGTCATAAAGGAGCTGCTGTTCCCTTCGAAGGAGGGGACACTACCTTGAAAAGCTACTGAGGGATTTCAAGCAGAGAAGAGCTGCAACCTGATGTGTCAATCTGAAGAGCACTCTTTGTCGTTTATGAATAAGGAAACGTTGGAACTTTAAGAGACACAGAGTGACGTCTGTATACTTCCTTTTGTATGGCAATTTCCTGTATTAAGGGTGAGAAACACCCTTAATACAGATTCTCATGATTATGTGTATTGTGAGGTGGTATTGGGGTTCTCAAAGGAGATGGTTATTCCTGGTTGTTAGTTGTTTTTTAAATTTTTGTTTCTTTTAAAATTATTTGTTTCGGGGCCGGGCGCAGTGACTCACGCCTGTACTCCCAGCACTTTGGGAGGCCAAGGTGGGCGGATCACGAGGTCAGGAGATCGAGACCATCCTGGCTAACACGGTGAAACCCCGTCTCTACTAAAACAAAAAATTAGCCAGGCATGGCGGCGGGCGCCTGTAGTCCCAGCTACTCGGGAGGCTGAGGCAGGAGAATGCCGGGAACCCAGGAGGCAGAGCTTGCAGTGAGCCAAGATCAGGCCACTGCAGTCCGGCCTGGGTGACAGAGCGAGATTCCGTCTCAAAAAAAAAAAAAAAAAATTGTTTTGGTTTTTCTGTTTTTTGTTTGTTGCTGGTTTTTTAGAGGTGGGTCTCACTATGTTGCCCAGGCTGGTCTGGAACTCCTGGGCTCAAGCTATCCTCCCTACTCAGACTCCCGAGTAGCTGGGACCACAGGCGCACACCATGGCTCCTGGCTTTGGTGCTGCTTTTTATTAAGGAGATTTTCAAGTGTATACAAAATCAGACAAAATTGAATAATGTACGCTTATGTCCCCCTCACCACTCCCAACAACCAGCATCCTCTGGCCTTTACACTGGAAACTGTAAAGTCTCCTCAGCAATGTTTAGAATTATGACAGATGAAATCTCTCAGGCAGTTCCCTGGTAATCAGATAAAATAAACTCTGCATTTCCCTGGTAATCAGATGACCACCCCTGGCCACCAATAGCTCCACCCGAGTACTGCTTCCTAGACTGCTATACTTGCCCTGGGCTAGGCAAAGCTGGGCTTCCAGAGCCTGTCAAAACAGTGGGCGCGACAGACTTCCTCAGAAATGCTCTGTGTTCTGTCTTGATCTTTCACATTTGTTGTTTCCTCTCAACACTGAATGTTTGCTTTGGTTAGGGGTGAATAAACCATGGGTGAATTCAGGCCTCAAACTCCTTGGGAGGAAGCAGAGTTCATGCCAGACAGAGAGGAGGCAGGAGTTCCCCCAGTTCAAGGTGCACACAGCAGGGACCTGGGGTACACAGCACCTCACTCGCTCCTTCTCTGCCATCTCTGCAGTCGGACCTGGCCAAGAGGCCTCTGCCACTGGACTCTGCACTCTGCACTCAGCCTCCTGATTCCAAACTCCACACTAGGGAGTGGCCACCATAGCTTGATTACTGTCTATTGAGTGTTCATCATATGCCAGGTATTGTGTCAACGCTGTCAATCCTCATAATTGCCCTTTGAGTTAAGTCTTCTTAATACCTTTACACAGATTTAAACTTTAGAGTTTAAGCAGTTTGTCCCAAGCTACATAGACTGTAAGTGGCAGAGCTGGAATTTGAACCCAGGTCTGACTGACTTCAAAGCCCAATACCTATCTGGTGGATGGAAACAAGAGAGGTTCATTGGCCGAGCGTAGTGGCTCACACCTGTAATCCCAGCACTTTGGGAGGCCAAGGCGGGCAGATCATGAGGCCAGGAGATCGAGACCATCCTGGCTAACGCGGTGAAACCTCGTCTCTACTAAAAATACAAAAATTGTCTGGGCGTGGTGGCACACACCTGTAGTCCTAGCTACTCGGGAGGCTGAGGCAGGAGAATTGCTTGAACCCAGGAGGTGGAGGTTGCAGTGAGCTGAGATCGTGCCACTGCACTCCAGCCTGGGCAACAGGGCAAGACTCTGTCTCAAAAAAAACAAAAACAAAAAACAGATGAGAGGTTCAGCAGAAAGACCACAGTGTCCTGACACTACTATTTGTGTGCAGTTTCATTGTGTGTTTGTCTGTCTTGATCCAAGCTATTTCAATGCTGAGTGGCTTTAAAACTCCCAGCTGAAACCATGTACATACACATGGGAATTCGTCTCAACACAGCAACTGGAACTGCATTTCTGCATGTTGTCATTGATATTTGAATAGTCATCCGGCACGTTTGCATTCATCATCTCATTTGTGTCTCTGGAACTGAATTAGGTTAATGTATTCTTGGAACCCAACATGGAGACTTTAAAAGGTAAAATGCATACAAAATAGGACAATGTCCTTTGATGATAATTCTACACCAAAGATTTTCCGTCAAACCTATGTCAGATTCTTCTCTGGACAAACTCAGAACTCTCCATGCCTTAGATTAGCAGCCTTCTGTTCCGCCCTGTGCTGGAACACCCTGGCTCATGAGAACAGGAGCACGCACGATCCCAGCCCTGCATTCAGGGGAGTTGTGTTACTTGGCCATGATGGATGGGTTGAGCATCCCCTATCTGAGATGCTTGGGACCAGAAGTGTTTTGGATTTTGGACTTTGGAACATTTGCATATGCATAATGAGAGATCTTGGGATAATACCCATGTCTAAACACAAATTCCTTTATGTTTCATGTACACCTTCTAAACAGAGACTCAAGCGTCATTTTACGCAATATATTTAGTAAATTCACGCATGAAACCAAGTTTTTTCAAAATTATTTTTACTTTTATAGATTTGGGAGCTACAACTGAAGTTACCTTACGTGGCTATATAGCATAGTGGGCTTTTAGAGAAACCCTCACTAGAAGAGTGCACATTATCCCTAATAGGTGATTCTTTGTCTCTTACCCCGCCCACCCTCCTACCTTTCCAAGTCTCCGATGTCTGTTATCCCACTCTCTATGTCCATGTGTGCATGTTATTTAGCTCGCACTTAGAAGTGAGAACATGTGATACTTGACTTTCTGTTTCTGTTATATTTCACTTAAGATAGCGGCCTCCAGTTCTATCCATGCTGCTGCAAGAGACATTATTTCATTCTTTTTTATGGCTGACTAGTATTCCATGGAGTATACACCACATTTTCTTCACTCAGTCCTCCACTGATGAACACTTAGGTTGATTCTCTATGTTTGCTATTGTGCATTGATTGCATTTTGACTGCGACCCATCCCATGAGGGTGGGTGTGAAATTTTCCACTTGTATCATGTTGGCACTCAAAAAGTTTCAGATTCTGGAACATTTTGGATTTTGGATGTTCGGATTAGAGATACTCAACCTCTATTTACACCATGTGTATTAGTTTCCTAGGCTACCATGGCAAAGTACCACAAAGTGTGTGGCTTTAAACAGTAGAAATGTATTCTTTTCTAGTTCTGGAGGCCAGAAATCTGGAACCAAGGTCAGCAGGGCTATGTTTCCTCTGAGATCCTGGGTAGAAGTCTTGTTTACCTCTTCCTAGCTTCTGATGGGGGCGTCAATCCCTGCCACTCCTTGGTTTGCAGACACGTTGCTCTAATCTCTATCTCCAGAGTCACGTGGCATTCTTGGTGGGTGTGTCTGTCTGTGTCTCTTCTCCTCCTCTTATAAGGACACTAGTTGTATTAAGAGCCCATCCCACTCCAGTATGACCTCATTTTAACTAATTATATCTGCAATTACCCTATTTCCAAATAAGGCCACATTCTGAGCTTCTGGGAGTTAAGATTTCAACATATCTTTTTGAGGGCACAATTCAAATGATAACACTATGGAAATCAGCAAACACTACAAATCAGGGCTTTAAGAAAAATAATTAAAATGTAGAATTTTTTAGAATTGGTTTCCAACACATCAGTGTGTTTGTCTGTCATATGACATCAGGACAGGGCCACTCACCTCAAATATCACTTTTCCATGGGGATTTTTCATCAGAAATTTCCACATACTCCAAATGGACTATATGCTGTCTGTCAGAGTAAGATTTAAAGGTGACAACATGCTAGTTAGGATTTACCAGCCATTTCTTAGCCTTTTAAACATTTCTTACATGTATTTCCACTATAGAAAACTTAAAAAATATGGAAGAGTAGAAAGAGAAGTTAAAAAAAATCATTCATAGTTTCATCATCCAAGAAGAGAGCTATTAATAATCCTTGAAAAATTTTCTTCAAAAATATTTTTGGAACTTTTTCTCACTTTTTCTTTTGCCATTTATATTTTTTCTTTTGTGTTTAACCTGTTTGAGAACTTTGGCTTTTTTTCCTAATGCTTTTTATTATATATATATTTTAAATGTATGAGTAATACATGAACACACTTTCGGTTAAAACAGTAAGATAAGCAAAATCCATCTTGACCACCGCCTCAATCCCAGTCTTTCCCTCTGGAGGTAGACACTGTTATTAGTTTCAGGTGGATCCTTCCAGACCCTTTTCAATGCATTTTATGCATTAATGTTTTTGTTCATACATAAACCATAACGTATGATGTATTTCTATGCCATAGTTTACTCCTCCCCCACCCACTAAATTGTATGTCCTTGACAGCCTTTCATATTAGATTTAACTTGTTCTCTTTAACTGCTGCAACATATTTCATCCTATAAATAAGTCATAATTTATGTCATTGTTCTCCTGTTGCTGATTTTTAGATTGGTTTTGATCTTTCTTGATTGCAATTATGAAGCCATGAATGTCCTTTTACATGACTCTTTGTGCCCATGTACAAGCGTTTCTCTAGGATAAACAAGAAGAAGCAGAATTTTTAACTTGAAGAGTATTAATAATTTTAATATCATGCCAAATCCCCTTTAAAGCAATACCAATAAACCTTTCCACTGTATCCATTTCTCCACATCCTAACCAATGCAAACATTATATTCTTTTAAAAGTTTGTTCATCCGATAGGAAAAACATGGCATTTTTCTGTTGCCGTTTTGGTTTGCATTTTTAAGAGATTGCTAGTGAGGTTTCTTGGCCACTTAATATCTATCTCAGTTTGGTCAATTTCAGTGGGTCTTCATGCATATAGAACCCATCAGCCCCTCTTAATGGCCTAATCTGCAGGAGGTTTAAAGCTCAGGCTCTTGAAATAAAACTTCATATATTTAATAATTGGTGTATTATGGAAATAAAGCTAGTGTTTCATCTGAATTCAGATGGTCTCTCAGTTTATTAATGCATCTATTTCTATCACTGATGCTCTTTTAAGGAGGTGTGATAGTGTCTCAGGATTTGAAAAAGTAGGATTGGATTTTTAAAAAATTTGTTAACTTAGAATTTACCCTGGAAAAAAGTTCTGCAAAGTCAACTACAGAATCAAAAATTAAGCAAATCATCCAATAGAGTAATCAGCTTCACTGCCTAATCCAGGGGGAACTTCAATCCTAATTTCTAAGTTCCTGAAGATTATTTTCAGTTATGTCAAAGAATACAGCAGAAGCTCTCTTAACTGATGTGATTTACATTAGTAGGTAGTTGTATAATTATAAAAGTTAGTAAAAGTGGAGAGTTGAAAAATAGAAACAAATGTTAAACATTGTAACTGAAAATAAAAATACACTCATTTATCCATCTTTTATAGGTAGAGCCAAGGTGTTTTCTCTTTGTATAGATCTGCTGACCTCATTTCTATGTAGTCTTTTTTTTTTTTTTTTTTTTTTTTTGACACGGAGTTTCACTCTTGTTGCCCAGGCTAGAGTGCAGTGGTGTGATCTTGGCTCACTGATAGCATCTTCTGCCTCCTGGGTTCAAGTGATTCTCCTGCCTCAGCCTCCCGAGTAGCTGGGATTACAGGCATGTGCCACGACGCCCAGCTAATTTGTGTGTGTGTGTGTCCGGCTAATTTTTCTTTGGTATTTTTAGTAGAGATGGAGTTTCACCATGTTGGCCAGGCTGATCTCGAACTCCTGGCCTCAGGTGATCCGCCCACTTCAGCTTCTCAAAGTGCTGGATTACAGGCATGAGCCACCGCGCCTGGCCTATGAAGTCTTTCTTGCATAAATCACCCCCGTATGTATCATCTCCAATTTTCCAGTGTCTGTTTCTTTAAAGTGGATCGAAAACTTTAATGTATTTGAAAAGTATTCTTTTCATAGTCTAATTAAACAGCATTTCTCAGGCACTTAGCTTTCTTGCCTTACCTAAAATCACTCAATGATTATCATTGAAACAGCAAGTCACTTGTTTTGGACTCATAGTTCCTTGTCTTGCATACAGCTTAATTAGATCACATGTTAACAGTAAGTACAAATGGTGCCAGTGGGTTTTAAGACAACAACTAACTCTGGAAAACTAACATCTCAACTAATGGAAGAAAAAGGAAGTTGGCATATTGGAGAAAAGCCTCCGTGCGCCAATGGCACTAGTCAGATGTATTATTGAGGTTATGGGTAGTATAGGTCAACTGGGAGAGTCCATTAAATGGAAATCTTTTAAGCAGAGTTCACTCTGTTATAAAACACACTGACGTAAATGTCTCAGTGCAAAATTAGTTTTGAAACACTCGAACTGAGAAAAGATAAAATTTAACTAGGCACAGAAAAACGGATTGAGTAATGTGGTCAAAGTGCTTTGATTTCTTGGGTAAAAGAGATACCATGAGGTAAGACATTGAATAGTTCAGCGGAAGAAAGGAAAACTAGACAAACTGGTACAACTGAGCCTTAGTATGTTATTGGAGATTATTTAGTTACACTGGGAATAATAAAATTATTTAACCTCTTTGTGCCTCGGTTTCCTCTTGTTAAATTTGAAAAATCATTCCTAATTTACTACATAGCATCATTATGATAATCAGAATATGTATTAGTGGATGATGTGCTCCCAAAGGCAGAGACCACGCCCTATTCATTTTTTTGTGATCCATGGCATTTGTGTGGAGATGACCCCTTTAAAAATAAAATGTGAGCAAGATAATACTTGTCTTCTAAGTATCCACTGGCTGGGAAAATCAACCCATGTATAGGAGGGTTCTCACCCCTGCAGTGTTGCCTCACCCACGAGGTGTAAGCTGCGCTGGTTGGGAGTTGCATTTTTTGGCACTCAGCACACGACCCCTTTCCGTAGTACACATTTCACAAGTGTTTGCTGAACTTTCAAAGGCAAAGGCACCATAGCAACAGTAATTTTTTCTTTTTCTTTTTTTTTTTTTTTTTTTTGAGACAGAGTCTTGCTCTCTCCCCCAGGCTGGAGTGCAGTGGCATGATGTCTGCTCACTGCAACCTCCACCTCCCAGGTTCAAGCAATTCTTGGGCCTCCGCCTTCTAAGAAGCTGGGATTACAGGCCTGCGCCACCATCCTTGGCTAATTTTTGTATTTTTAGTAGAGACGGAGTTTCGTCATGTTGGCCAGGCTGGTCTCAAACTCCTGGTCTCAAGCAGCCTGCCTCAGCCTCCCAAAGTGCTGAGATTACAGACATGAGCCACCATGCCTGGCTATAGTAGTAATATTTGTATTACACCCAAACTTTGCTGTTGATATAGTCAAAACAGAATTGTTTTTATTTGAAGTTTCTTTTTCTATATATATATAGAGACAGACACACATATATATATATGTGTGTGTGTGTGTATATATATATATGTGTGTGTGTATATATATATATATATTTTTTTTTTTTTTTTTGAGATGGAGTCTCTATCTCCCAGGCTGGAGTGTGCAGTGGCACAATCTTGGCTCACTGCAACCTCCGCCTCCCGGGTTCAAGTGATTTTCCTGCCTCAGCCTCCCAAGTAGCTGGGACTACAGGTGCATGCCACCACGCCTAGCTAATTTTTGTAATTTTAGTAGAGACATGGTTTCACCATATTAGCCAGGCTGGTCTTGAACTCCTGACCTCGTGATTCACCTGCCTCAGCTTCCCAAAGTGCTGGGATTAGAGGCGTGAGCCACCACGCCTGGCGTTTCACTAGGTATTTTATTTGTGATGGAAGCTATCTCAGCAGTTCAGATGTCTGGCTGACAGCTGGGTCAGGATTGAGGTGCCGTTGCCACTAAAAACAAGGGCCATGACTTTCACCCAGCTAGAGGGATTAATAGTTCTTAATGATTTGTACTCGGCCTTCCCCTCCCTTAGTACAGATAATTGACAATTGACTGTTACTATTTTATTTCTTTGTTATCTTTTACGTAGTATTATTTGTTATTTATTGTGTAGTATTATCTTAATATAATACTCCAATAAATCCAAATAATAGTATAAATATAGTATCAATAATATAAATGCTACTGACAGTCAAATCTTAAGTAATTGAAGAAATAAAAATCACAAAAAAGATGTTCTATGCTGGACTCCTTGGTTGTTTATACCTAACTTTTAGAAAATTCCAGCTTTCCCTTCTCTGAATTTCCTGGGTTTTATCTAAGTTCTCTGATTAATAGCCTCATCTTTTGGCTCCAACTATATATTCCTTGATTGTAGATTTAAATTCCCAAGTGGTTGTCTCACTAGAATCCACTCCTCCCCTCCCCTAAAAGGAGCTGATTAATTAGGTGAAAGCACAGTCCCAATAACTAATTGAACTATGTTCTATTTAAGTAGTAGGCTTTCTCTCTTGTGAGATCCTGCTATTTAATGTAAAGAAAAAAGGCCGCCTTGTCAAAATTTATCAAGACTTTATATATACCATATAATCTTCAACTTCCTAGTTCTGCTCTGATATGTATTATTTCTTTCCTTCTAATTTTGGGTTTGATTTATTCTTGCTGTTGTAGTTCCTTGAGGTGCATCATTAAGCTGTATATTTGACATATTTTTCTATTTTTTGATGTAGGCATTTATTGCTATAAAATTCCCTCTTAGCATTGCTTTTGCTGTATCCCACAGGTTTTTGTATGTTGTTTATATTTTCATTTGTTTCAAGAAATTTTTAATTTTTTTTCTTAATGGTTGTTCTGAAGCAGGCTGTTTGATCTCCACGTGTTTGTACAGTTTCTGAAGTTTCTTTTTATTGATTTCTAGTTTGACTCCATTGTAGTCTGATAAGATACTTGATATGATTTTGATTTAAAAAATTTGTTGAGCTGGGCATGGTGACTCATGCCTGTAATCCCATCAGTTTGGGAAGCTGAGGCAGGCAGATTGCTTGAGCCCAGAAGTTGGAGACCAGCTTGGGCAACATGGTGAAATCCCATCTCTACAAAAAATACAAAAAATTAGCCAGGCATGGTGGTATGTGCCTGTAGTCCCAGCTATTCGGGAGACTGAGATGGGAGGATCACCTTAACTCTGGGGAGGTTGAGGCTGCAGTGAGCCATGAGTGCCACTGCACTCCAGTTCTGAGCGACAGAGTGAGACCCTGTCTCAAAAAACAAAAACACACAGACATATACGTAAATACTCTGCAGAATCTATGTATGTATGTATGCATTTCCCTGCAGAGGACAAAGGGCTACATAAGGGACACTATTTGTAAAGTTTTGTGTGTGTGTGTGTGTGTGTGTGTGTTTTTGGGATGGAGATTTTTCGAGACTGGCTATCTGGCCAATTTCAAAATTCCGCAAGAATGAAGATTGAGTGGCAGGCATTTGACTTGCACAGTTATGCATTTTATTTGGTTACCCAGGTCTTCCCCACAACCCATTTCATTAGTCATTAGTCAAATTCAATTTTTTTTTTTTTTTTTTTAGGCAAGAGTTTCGCTCTGTCACCCAGGCTGGTGTGCAGTGGCACAATTTCAGCTCACTGCAACCTCTCCCTCTCGGGTTCAAGCAATTCTTCTGCCTCATTCTTCTCCCGAGTAGCTGGGACTACAGGTGCGTGCCACCACGCCCAGCTAATTTTTGTATTTTTAGTAGAGACGGGGTTTCACCATGTTGGCCAGGCTGGTCTTGAACTCTTGACCTTGTGACCGCCCGCCTCGGCCTCCCAAAGTGCTGGGATTACAGGTATGAGCCATCGTGCACGGCCATAATTTTTTTGGTTTTCTTTCCTTTTCTAGAAAGAAACAGGGAGGAAGGAAGAAAGGGAGGAAGGATCTGAAGTAAATATGATAAAACTTTGTAGTAGATACCAAGATGTTTAAAAATTGCTCTATATGTTTTTCTTTATACTTATTTCAAACCAAAAAATTATTTCATCCTTGTAAACAATGAGGAAAATACACGTAAGTTTTATAAAATGCAACACTCTCATCCAAAGAAGATTAATTTTAACATTTTGATGTATATGAGTTCAGACTGTGCCATACTTTCATTTGCCTACAAGTCCTAACATATAATATGCGTTGGTGCTTTTTGTTGTTGTTTTTTTGGGGGGATAGTTTTTGAAGAAGCCAAAAATTTTAAAAAATGTTCTATTTATAAGGTAGATGACTCTGAGCTTTGTTCTTTCTCTGAGTCTGCGTCGGCTCGCCTTCCTTGATTCTACGACGTTTTGTCACAGTTCCACAGTCCTGTTTGTAGATCGTGTGGGTTATTCTTCACCCCACTCTGTCCACTTGGGGGCTATCTCAGTCCATTTCAGATCTGAGGCTGGACGGAGGCCGACACCCGTTTCCAAGCCAAGTCTTCCTGTGCGGCCGACATTCATCAGATCACCCTCCCTCTGTGAAACGAGGTCTCCTAAGGGCACCCCCTGACTTTCTGACACCCTCATACATTTGGCCCTCGGTATCCACAGTATTCCCCACCGGTGGATTCAATCAACCAGAAATCGAAAATATCCTTTAATAAATTGCATCTGTACTGAACACGTACAGACTTTTTTCCTTACCATTATTCCCTAAACAACACAGTAGAACGATTATTTACATTGCATTAGGTATTAGAAATAATCCAGAGAAGATTTAAATTACACGGAGGATGTGCGTAGGCGATATGCAAATATTACGCCATTTTATATCAGGGACTTGAGCATTCTGGATTTGGTAGCAGCACAGGTCCTGGAACCAATTCCCCAAGGATGTGGAAGGAGGGCTGTGTCATTCAGGAAAAAGTACAATCCTCTGCGGTGCTGCCCCCAGCTCCCCGCCTTCACCACTGCGCCTGCGCCTCCGAGAACGGACTACAACTCCCAGGATGCACCGCGCCCGCCACCGCCCTGGCAGCCCGAGTTCCTGCTGGGCGTTTCCTGTGGCTTGGGGCTCCGCCCAGTATGGGGAAAGTTTATGGTGGAAGGGTTCTCGTTTTTCGGCTGCTTGGGAAGGTATTGGGAACAGCTTATGTTTTTCTTTCACAAAAAAGCAGCAGGCACCACAGAGAGAGACGGCTGTCTAGTTTTTTGATGTGCACAGACCTTGCTTCTCTGAACCGGTAGAGAGGTGTTTGCCCCTCACTGCGGGGGCCCAGCACAGGTGGTTCCTGCTGGCTCTTGTCCTCGGTCACCTCGTCCTTGGAGTTGTAGGAATCCCTCCCAGACTGTGGGATAGGCTGACAATCTTGGGTATTATTGTGGTGGTGAATGTTTTCTCTTTCAGGGATTTCAGTGGGAAATTTAGAGGAACGTAGAGGAGGCTGTTGGGTATTTTACCCTGCGTGCTTCCTTTAGAGATTGTTCTGAGTTGTGTACTTCGTAATCCTTGGGCCCGGGATTCTTATCATGTTCTTTTCAACTGGTTTTTGTTAATGTGTTTGTTCTGAAGACAGTCTCCTGGGGGAATGAGACATCTCCTTAAGGCGCCACTTGACTGACAGACACCCTTAATGTATGTAATTCATGGAAAACTACAGTCCCCACCTCACCCCCCAAAAAAAGGAAAACATCTGAGTTAGGGGTATGTCAGATTGAAATACAACAGTTTGAAGAGTGAATGGTGGCTGGAAGGTGAGCGGTTAGAAGTGATTGTAAATTCCTTTCCAGTATATTGTTAAGAAGGATAGGATGGTGGCCTGACACCCAGCTCTGCTATTTATTCTGTTATCTTTTACAGGTTAGTTTCCCTCTTTGAGTCTTAGTTTCTCGTCTGTAAAATAAGGGTGATATTGCCTGTCCTCCCTGCTTGACAGTTTTTGTGAAGGCAGTTCAAAATAAAGTATGTCAACATAGTTCCTAAACCCCACAGTCTCCCAAAAGTGAGTGAGTTGGTAATCAGTAGAGTGTCCAGTGTAATAAAAGGCCAGGGCCGCTAGGAATGCCGTTCAAAGCAGACCGCATCTACAGAATACCTTCACAGTAACACCTAGATTAGTGTGTGATTAAATAATTGAATTAAATAGTAATAATTCATAATAGCCTAGCCAAATTGACACGTAAAATGAACCCTCATACCCCAGAAAGTGTTTGCTCAAATATTATGTTTTCCTAACATTTAAAATTGCATCCGACACACGTGCACATCTTCCCTAATATTCTCTCTCCCCCTCCCCCTAGCCTGTTTTCCTTTAGCATTTATTGTCTTTGAGCCATCCCTGTGTTTCTTATCTCTATGTTTATTGTCTTTTTGCCTTCTCTGGAATGGTAGCTCCACGTGGGCGGGGAATTTTTGTCGATGTTGTGTACTGAAGAATCCTCAGCACCCAGCACAGTATCTAGCACACAGTGGGCTCCTAAGAAACTTTTGCAAATCACCGAATGAAGCATTAAGGTGAGCACTCAGTAAATATTTTTTCGAATGAATTTAGAGCTGGAGTTCATCATGAGATATTCCTGAACAGCCTCAGTAGGAGAGAAATAGGAAAAGGGTAGAAGGATGGCAGATTATAGGAAAAAAGAAAATTTTCAGAGTTTGACATCTAAGAAGTCGAAGAATTAGTGAAGAAGGAGCACAGACTTGGGTGTGAGTTTCCTTTACCCCTTAGCTCTGTAACTTTGGACAGGTTGTCTAATCTCCTTGAGCCTCAGTTTCTTCATCTGTAAACTGGGAATAGTAATACTTATCATGCAGGGTTGTACCAGTGGTGACAAGTTGATGCATTTAAAGGGCTTAGCATAGGGCCTGGCCCATAGTGAGTGTTTATTAAGAGGTGGCTGTTGCCATCATCATCATCATCATTATTCAATATCAAAGTGGGGAAATTTATAAGAAATCATTGAAGTGTACTAAAAGTAAAATTTTGGGATTTAAGTCTAGCCTGTGAAGTTGGGATGTTAAAATCTGAAACAATGTTAATACACAAGTTTGGGCTGTACAGAGAGTCGGGGCACAGTCACTTTTATGCCAAGTCCTTTTATTTTGTTTCAAAACAGAATGAAAATCTTTTCAGCATACATAGCCCATAAAACAGAGTAATTGACATCAAATCCTTCAGTTTGCCCCAAGCTGCCACTTAAACTGCAGGGTTAGTTGGTTCCAGGTCAGAGGTGCCATTCATTTGCTTTGAACTGATACGTGAGACAAAAAGTGCACTCTTCGCTGCTGATGTTCTGCTCACAAGGATTCTTTCGTTGTCTCCTGAGGTTGTTGCTTTGGACAACGAGAGAGATGTTAGGTTCCAGCAAAGCTCCATAAAGACACTGACTCAACTCCACCGTAAGTATAACCTGTCACCGTAAGTAAAACTGAAAGGATATACCTTATCACCATACTATATACTATATATATATACTATATATATATAGTATATACTTTATCACCATAAGTATAGCTGAAAGGTTTCCTGAAAGATCCAAAGGAATATACACTCACAGAACCCTCCATATGTCGTGTTGCTTGCATATCAATACCATTTCTGGTGTTCTAACAGAATTTTTAGGATTGGTCCCCTCTGATAAATGGTAATTTTCCTGATATGTGGGTTGTGTGTTTATCTGAAAAATGCTAATTCTGGAAAAGTGTGAATCTGGTCATTCTCCATGGCATTATGCCCAGTTTTAACTTCTTGCGAGGAGACATTTGTAGTTAGGAAGAAAAGTAGGTTTAATGTAGAGGAAAGATGAAGGCCGGATGTTTGAGGTTTTTCTTCTGGTCTTTCTGTTTCCTGTAGTATCTGAATATAGCTGGTTACACTATTTCATGTTTATTTAAGAAGTGGGCAGATTGTGAAAAAATAGCTGCAGTGTTCTGAGTTATGATCTTCTTTCTTGGTTTCTGTTTTGCTCTGTCGTTATGAGAAATAAATGGGAGGGAGAGCCATAGTTTAAGAATGATAGATTCTTCCAGCAGTTCTTTTTTGACCCAAGGCCATCTCCTCACAGAGGGCTGTGGAATGTGTAGTAACATTCTTTCGAGTGTCATTCAATTCAGGATGGATGGACTTTAGTGGAGAACAGCAGTCACCTCAACCTTACTTCAAGATTCCAAGATATTTTCTTACCTAAATGTTAGAGATGGAATCATGAAAGTACCACTGTTCTGTGTTCTGTTTCCCGAATGGAAAAAATACGGATTTAAATTGAATTAGTCCTTGTTCTTCTGTGTATTTAGGTTTAGGCATGCTTATAATAAAGAATTAAAACAATACTTTCAAATTTATTATTTATTATTTTTATTTTTTTGAGGCAGAGTCTCACTTTGTCACCCAGGCTGGAGTGCAGTAGTACAATCATGGCTCACTTCAGCCTTGACCTCTGGGCTTAAGTAATCCTCCTGTTTCAGCTTCCCAAGTAGCTGGGACCCACAGATGTGTGCCACCATGCCTAGCTAATTTTTTATTTTTATCTTTTGTAGAGGTGGAGTCTTGCTATGTTGCCCAGGCTAGTCTTGAACTCCTGGCCTCAAGTGATCCTCCCACCTTGGCCTCCCAAAGTGCTGAGATTACAGACATGGGCCACTGTGCTCAGCCCAAATTTATTATTTTCAAATTAAAGATGTACCTAATTGATGTCCTGTCCAAAGCATTAAAATATCTTGATAAATCCTTTCCTAACGGGAACAGCCCGGGATAAAATTGGGTATGACTCTGCCCCTCACTCTTTTTGTTTTGAAGGCAGCATGTCCAAGTCTGTGTTCTTTCTGATAATGAATGCATCTGGCAGAGATGGAAGAGCCTTATCTTCTGTTATTAACATTGTTTCACAGCCTCAGATCCGTCACTGCACAAACCCAGGGGGCCCTACATATCAAATTGTGATTTTTTCAAGGAGGAGGCCGTGAGTATGTATTCTCATCAGGTTCTTAATAGGAGAGGGGGATAATTCAGGTTCTATTTAAACATTGCTCTTTTTGTTCCTGAGGTATGTCAGCTGAGGTCACTTTGTAAGGAAAATTGAGATTGTGTTCCCAAGATTCCGGCCACTTCCCAAGGACACTGGCTCAGTTCTTGTTCTCACCCAATTCAGTATCTCAGTTTCCAGAGGACAGAACCTTACCTTACCACATCCTTAACAGGTGTCTTTTTCTCCAACTCTAGCCTCCTCCTACATTGCTTAGTTTCCCCATTTTTTCCCAACTCATCTGGAGCCCTGATTTTTTTTTTTTTTTTTTGAGGCAGAGTCTGTCTCTTGTTGCCCAGGCTGGAGTGCAGTGGTGCAATCTTGGCTCACTGCAAGCTCCGCCTCCCGGGTTCATGCCATCCTCCTGCCTCAGCCTCCCGAGTAGCTGGGACTACAGGCGTCCGCCACCACGCCTGGCTACTTTTCGTATTTTTAGTAGAGACGGGGTTTCACCGCCTTAGCAGGATGGTCTCGATCTCCGGACCTTGTGATCCGCCTGCCTCGGCCTCCCAAAGTGCTGGGATTACAGGCGTGAGCCACCGCACCTGGACTTTTTTTTTTCTTTTTCTTTTTTTTGAGGCATGGTCTCACTCTTGCCCAGGCTGGAGTGCAGTGGCAGGATCTCGGCTCACTACAAACTCCTCCTCCTGGGTACCAGGGATTCTAATGCCTCCGCCCCCCAAGTAGCTGGGACTACAGGCGTGCAACACCACTCTTGGCTAATTTTTGTATTTTTAGTAGAGATGGGGTTTCGCCATGTTGCCCAGGCTGGTCTCAAACTCCTGACCTCAGGTAATCTGCCTGCTTCGACCTCCCAGAGTGCTGGGATTACAGGCATGAGCCATGGCGCTCATAGATACAGGTATAGATTGAAGTTCTTTTTTTTCTTTCAGCAAATGGATATCTAATTGTTTCAGTATCATTGGCCGAAAAGACTATTGTTTTTCCACAGAATTTCCTTTACCTTTGTCAAAAATTAATCATCCACGTGTGTGGAAATAATTCTGTTCTCTCTATTCTGTTTCATTAGCCTATCTGTCTATCTCTAAGCCAAGATAACACTGTCCTGATTACTGTACCTTTATAATAAACCTTCAAATCAGGTAGTGTTAGCCCTTCAACTTCATTCTCCATTTTAAGAGTTGTTTGGGCTGTTCCAAGTCCTTTCATTTCCCTGTGGATTTTAGAATTAGCTTTTCAATTTGTATTAAAAACTTTGCTAAGATTATAATTGGGATTCTCTTAAATCTGTAGATCAATCGATTTAATTGACATATCAACAATATTGAGTCATATACATGCATGCCCATGAATAAGGTGTATTTCGCCATTCATTTAGCTCTTTAATTTCTCTGGTAAAAATTTCTTTGATAGGACATCAAAAGCACTATGCATAAAAAGAATATTGATAAATTGGACTCACCCAAATTAAAAATTCTGCTTTTAATTTTTTTAATTAAAATTTTTATTACTAATATTATTTTGATGGACAAATCATAATTTTATACATTTATAGAGTACAATGTGATGCCTTGATATATGTATACAATATGACATGATTAAATCAAGCTAATTAAACACGTCCATCACCTTGCTTACTGTCATTTTTTAGGGTGAGACATTTGAAATTTACTGTGTTATTCTGAAATATATAATACATTATTATGACTCTGGTTACTTTGCTGTGCAATAGATCTCAAAGTCTATTCCCCTTGTCTGTCTGAAACTTGTGCCCATTGATCAACAGCTCCTCATTCCCTGCCTCCTCACCACTCCACTGCTTCAACCTCTGGTAACCATCATTCTATTCTCTATGTCTATGAATTAACTTATTAGATCCACATATAAGTAAGATTATTAATATCTGTCTTTCTGTGCTTGTTAATTTCACTTAGCTTAATGTCCTTCAGATTAATCTATTTTGCCATAAACATTATTTTGGGACTAAATAATATTCTAGTGTGTGTGTGTGTGTATATATATATATATATCTCAATTAAAGAGACACTCTCAAGAGACTGGGAGATAATATTTGAAAATCATATCTGTTAAAGGATTGGTATCTACAATATTTAAAAAACTCTCAAAAGTCAACAATAAGAAAGCAAACAACTCAATTAAAAAATGAGCAAAAGATTTGAACAGACACTTGTTCAAAGAAAGCTTGTGGATGGCAAATAAGCACATGAAAAGATGCTCAACTTCATTAGTCAGTAGAGAAATGCAAAATTTTTTATGTGTATAAATTTACAGGCACAAGTGCAATTTTGTTATATGCATTGATTACATAGCAGTGAAGTAAAGGCTTTTACAATATCCATCCCCAAATAATGTGTATTGTACCCATTAAGTAATTTCTCAGGGAAATGCAAATTAAAACCACAATGAGAAACCACACCTACTGGAATGATAAAAATAAAAAAATCTGACTATATGCCAAGTGTTGTTTGGATGTGGAGGATCTGGAACTCTTATACACTGCTGGTGGGAATATAAAATTGTGCAAATACTCTGCAAAACAGTTTTGCAGTTTCTTAAAAATTTAAATGTACACCTGTCTCTGATCTGGCTATTCCATTCTCATATTTAGCCTGGACAAATGAAAGCATATGTCTCTACAAAGACGTGTATTTGAATGTTCATAGAAGCTTTATTTGTAATAGACCCAAGCCGGAAATAACCCAAATGTCTATCAGCAGGTGAATGGATAAACAAACTGTGGTATATTTAAATAGTACTCAGCAATAACAGGGAGGGAACTGTTGGGGCATGCTGCAACATGGATGAATCTCAAAATTATTATGCTGTGTGAGACAAGCAAGGCAAATAAAAACATACATATTGTATGAGTTCACTTATAAAAATTCTACAAAATGCAAATGCATGTATAACAACAGAAAGGTGGTCTGGGAAGGAGGGGCAAGAGGGAGGGATTTCAAAGGGGCCCTAGAAAGCTTCCAAGGGTGATAGAGATGTTCATTATTTTGAATGTGACGATGGTTTTACAAGCATATTCATGTGCCAATACTTATTAAATTGTACATATGAAATACTGTCATCCCTCAGTACCCATGGGGGATTAATTTCAGGACCTCAAAGATACCAGATTCCCTTTGCATATAACCTACACACATCCTCCCATATACTTTAAATCCGTTTTCATGCTACTGATAAAGACATACCCGAGACTGGGTAATTTATAAAGAAAAAGAATGTACTGACAGTTCCACGTGGCTGTGGAGGCCTCACAATCATGGTGGAAGGTAAAAGGCACGTCTTACATGGTGGCAGAAAAGAGAGAATCAGAATCAAGTGAAAGAGGAAGCCCCTGATAAAATCATCAGATCTCGCGAGACTTATTCACTACCACGAGAACATATGGGGGAAACTGCCCCCATGATTGAATTAACTCCCACAGGTCCCTCCCACAACATGTGGGAATTATGGGAGCTACAAATCAAGATGAGATTTGGGTGGGCAGGGATACAGCCAAACCGTGTCAATTACTTATAGTACCAAATACAGTGTAAATGCTACATTACTATACTGTATTGTTTTGGGAATAATGACAAGGGAAAAAAATCTGCACATGATCAGTATAGATGCAACCATCCATTTTTTTTTTTATCTGAATTGGTTGAATCCGTGGATACAGAACCCATGGATATGGAGGGCCAACTGTATATGCAGTTTATTGTATGTCAATTACAGCTCAATAGTCTTTCTAAATTAAAAAATATAGCAAGAATAATATGCATATTCCCATCACCCAGCTTCAATACTTTTCAGCATCCTGCTATTCTCTTTCAAGGAGTTTTTCTGTAAAGGGGAAAGGAGAGATGGTCTGTATCTAGAAAGAGATGTGGAATCACATAAGAATTTTCGTTTTTTATTAAGGAGGGAGACAAGACAGCACATCTATATGCTGAGGAGGGGTGAGCACAAACTGATGCAAGAGTAAGAGGAACTTCCTGAGAGTCTTTGTGTGGGCAGGACCTGCAGGGGTGGTGTCCTGTGTACAAAGGCAGGAAGGGCCTTGGGGGAGAGGACAGCTCATCCAGACCAGCAGGGAAGACAAAGACATGAACAGGGTTTTCTTAGTATCCCACACAGACTCTTTGTTAATATATCAATGACTACAACCATAGAATAGTTAATAGGCCTTTGTATTCATTCATAAGATGAGTCACACAAATCCAGGAGTACTTGAGTTTCTTGGATGAAGTTTTCAACAAGGACACCGCGAGGATCTTGTAGGTATAGATTTCTCTGTGTCTCCAGCTAAGGAGTGATGCACCCCCAACCAACTCTCCTTTGAAGCAATGCTCGCTTGGTCTGAATTGGAGTGATCATTTGGTAGAGATGATAGAAAGTCCTCTGCCTGTGTATTCAGTAGAAAATTATACCGTCATTCTATTTTTTTTCAGTGTTAATGGTATTCTCATAAAAGCTTCCATTCCCTGTCCCCTTGTCGGTACCACCACCATCACTCTAATCACCATTACCTATGCAACAAAAATAGCAGTAACTACCATTTAATAAGTGGTGCTCTCTGAGGCCAGGAAGTCAGGAGGTCGAGGCTGCAGTGAGCCAGGATTCACCACAGCACTCCAGCTGGGTGACCCTGTCTCAAAAAAAAAAAAGGAGGGCTGGGCTCTGCCATCTCACTTCTCTTCACAACAGCCCCATGGGGTCATGTATGACTGTATCAGCCCCTGTTAACAGTTGTGGAAAGTTAGGCTTACAGAATTAGGCTACTGCCTATTGTCACATCTCAGAAGCATCAGAGCCAGAATTGAAATCCAAGTCCAGGTGACTCCAAAGTCCTTGCCCTTAACAATAATTTTCTGTCATACCATCTCCCCTTATGAGAGAGAATTTTTCCTGGCAAGAGTAGATAAATGCATGTTTTCCCTCCAATTCTTGTTTATTGTAAAGACCACATTTTGACAATAATAAAGGAACTCAGAAGAATGAAAATAATTCACAGTTCCAACATCCTGTTGCAGCAACTGTTTGCATTTTTCTCCATTTCCTTTTGACCCTTATCCGTACGTACATAATTTGCATAGTTGTAAATGCAATTTTATTTTCTGCTTTTATGCTTAATGTTATACCAAACTTTTTTTTTGCTATTTAGTCTTTGACAGATGCACAATATTCCATTTTGTTAATGTGCCACAGTTTAAACAATCACCCACGATGGACAACATTTGTTTCCAGTTTCTTAGTTTTTAAACTATGCTGCAACAAACCATTTTGTTTTCCTCCCATCTTTTGTCATTTTTTTTCTTAGAATAAATTCCCAAGAGTGAGATTACGGAACAAGAATTTGAACATGTTTATGGATTTAATACTTTAAAAGGAAGTGAAATTAGGAGAGTTTGCATCTTTGATCACAGTGGATAAATTTCACAGCTGGCAAGAACAGATTAACTACATGAATTATTGTTTAGTTGGACCAAAATTAAAGACAAATGGAGAGTGACTGCTAATGGGGACAGGGTTTCTTTTTGAGGTGATGAAATGTTCTGGAATACGATAGCAGTCATGGTTGCACGACTTTGCCAATGTGCTAAGAACACTGAATTGTATGTATACTTTAAAAGGATGGATTTTATGGTGTGTGAATTATATCTCAATAAAGCTGTTATTAAAAATTAAAGAAAAAATTTCAGACACTCCTCGTAATAGTTTTAACCATTGCTACAGGAGAATTCTAGATTTGTTTTTATATTTGGAGGCAGCGTATCAATAGTGTTTAAGAGCATAAAACCATCAGAGTTTGAATTGTAGGGTCATGACTTATCTGCTGTGTGGCCCTTGGCCAGTGCTATAGGTTGGGTCCTCCCGAAGCCAGTGCTGAGACAGAGTTTGGGGTGCAGGGTGTTTGTTAAGGATCAACACAGGACAGGCCAATGGCGGAAGCAGGACTGGGCAGAGAAAGGGGTGGAAATGAGATGCGGGCCCGACACAGCTGGACCAGCTCTGCAGGAGCTCCAGACAGTCAGTGCTCCTGCACTGGGCTGAAACGGCCAGACCTTTATACACTGGCCTGGCTCCGAAGCGTGCTGTGGTGCGGCCCAGGAAGGGCGTTAATGAGGGGCTCTGTATCTAGGGCTGACCTGAACAGCTGGCAGCAGAAGGCCCACTGCATTGGTCACCTCCCCACAGCCGGGCAACAAGGCCAGGTCTGACCAGGGGTCTGGGTGGCACTTCTTTGCGTCTACCGTAGCAAGTTGCTTTCACTGCTTTTGCCTGTTTCCTCACCTGCAAAATTGAGATGATAACAGTATCTACCACTTAAGATTGCTAGAAAATTAAATGCAATAACACACATGAAGTACTTAGAGCAGTGCCTGTCATATAATAAATGTTCAAAACATACTAGCTATTGTTATTTTGCTTTATTTATTTGTTTATTTATTTATTTATTTATTTTTTTGAGATGGAGTCTTGCTCTGTCACCCAGGCTGGAGTCAGTGGCATGATCTTGGCTCATTGCAACCTCCTCCTCCCAGGTTCAAGCGATTCTCCTGCCTCAACTCCCCGAGTAGCTGGAACAACAGGCGCCTGCCACCATGCCTGGCTAATTTTTATATTTTTAGTAGAGATGGGGTTTCACCATATTGGCCAGGCTGTCTTGAACTCCTGACCTTGTGATCCGCCCGCCTCGGCCTCCCAAAGTGCTGGGATTACAGGCATGAGCCACCGCACCCAGCCTGCTATTGTTATTTTATTATTACTCTACTGAATAATACGGTCAGCTTTGCCCAGTCTATGCTAAAGAATTACCATGCAGCATATATACTGAGAAGTCTGTGAAGACTTAAAAAAAAGAGACTTTATTTTTTGAAGCAGTTTCAAGTTCACAGCAAAATTGAGCCCTTGCTCCCATACATGCACAGCCTCCTTCACTCTTCTGAAGACTTTTAAGAAAAGGAATGACAGCTCTCTGAGATGGCTTATGTGTATGTTGAGGCCAGAATTGCCAGGACCTACAAGGAGCAAGGTGAATGATGTTGTGAAAGCTTCCCAGCCTCCAATTCTCCATGATCTGCCTATTCCTGACAGATATTTCTGTCCCATTCAATTATTCTTGGTTATTAACAGCTTTACATGGTGAGGATGGGTTTATTGAACCCTTCCTACTGTCACAATTAACTGAGAGCAGAACCTCGTGTTGAGGAAGTGAGTTTTGATAAATAGATTAGGGTTCTAGAATGGGAGGAGCTGCCTAGTGCAGGGATTCGGAGCAGTGGGCCTGGCTGTCACAAAGAACAGAGCATGTGCATTTATGTTGAAGGCAGCATGGACCCATGCATGCCTGTCTGCAGAGCTGTGTGGGAGGATCCAGAGACGAAGGGGATGCTCAGAAAGGGTGTTGGCAGGTAGTAAGGGGCCTTTACTTAGTCACAGCTTTGCCTAGGGATGACCAAATACAGTTGTAGAGAAGGAAAGGTAGCCTAGATTTTTACTTTTAAGTTTTTGGGTCAATTTCAATGTCATCGACATTAGATTGCAGAAAATTTTTCTGTTGAAGCAGCTGTTTTTTAAGAAGTTATACCACAGAACGGACTTTTCATGGGGGTGTGCTTTCTATGAATTTTAATACATGTATAAGTTCATCCCTACAAACCATCCCCACAAACAGGATACAGAACAATTCCACTACCAGAAAAAATTCCCTGTTCCCTATCCTTGTGGATAGGGATAAGCTTTCAAAACCATGGATCTCTTCTCCATCACTACAGTTCAAGACAGCTCTGCTTTTATAATCTTGCCTTATATCTTGATGGAGTTTGCAAAAAAAAATATGGGCTTTGTCCCCAAACAACAGAATATACATTATTCTCATTGCCACATGGCACTTACTCTAAAATTGATCATATAATTGGAAGTAAAACACTCCTCAGCAAATGCAAAAGAACTGAAATAACAAACAGTCTCTCAGACCATAGCACAATCAGATTAGAACTCAAGATTAAGAAATTCACTCAAAACTATATAACTACATGGAAACTGAACAACCTGCTCCTGAATGACTCTTGGGTAAATGATGAAATTAAGACAGAAATCAAGAAGTTCTTTGAAACTAGTGAGAACAAAGATAGAACATACCAGAATCCCTGGGATGCAGCTAAAGCAGTGTTAAGAGGGAAATTTATAGTACTAAATGCCTACATTAAAAAGCTAGAAAGATCTCAAGTTAACAACCTAACATTACAACTAAAAGGACTAGAGAAACAAGAGCAAACAAACCCCAAAGCTAGCAGAAGACAAGAAATAACCAAGATCAGAGCTGAACTGAAGGAGATAGAGACACAAAAATCCCTTCAAAAATTAAGAAATCCAGGATCTGTTTTTTTGAAAAAGTTAATAAGATAGGCCACTAGCTAGACTAATAATTAAGAAAAGAGATAAGATTCAAATACACATAATCAGAAATGATAAGGGGGATATCACCACTTATTCCACAGAAATACAATTACCAGAGAATACCATAAACACCTTTATGCATGTAAACTAGACAATCTAGAAGAAATGGATAAATTCCTGGGCACATACACCCGCTCAAGACTCAACGAGGAAGAAATTGAATCCCTGAATAGACCAATAACAAGTTCTGAAATTGAGACAGTAATAAATAGACTACCAACCAAAAAAAGCCTAGGACCAGACAGATTCACAGCTGAGAATTCTCCTAGAGGTACAAAGAAGAGCTGGCACCATTTCTACTGAAGCTATTCTAAAAAACAGAAAAGGAAGGATTCCTACTTGACTCGTAGTATGAGACCAGCATCATCCTGATACCAAAACCTGGCAGAGCTATAACACAGAATACTTCAGGCCAATATCCTTGATGAACATCGATGCAAAAATCCTCAATAAAATACTGGCAAATGGAATCCAGCAGCATGTAAAAAGGCTTATCCACCACAATCAAGTGGGCTTCATCCCTGGAATGCAAGGTTGGTTCAACATATGCAAATCAATAACTGTGATTCATCACATAAACAGAACTAAAGGCAAAAACCACATGATTATCTCAATAGATACAGAAAAGGCCTTTGATAAAATTCAACATCTCCTCATGTTAAAAACTCTTAATAAACTAGGTATTGAAGGAACATACCTCAAAATAATAAGAGCCATATATGACAAAACCACAGCCAAGGTCATGCTGAATGGGCAAAAACTGGATGCATTCCCCTTGAAAGGTGACATAAGATAAGGATGCCCTTTCTCACCACTCCTATTCAATATAGTATTGGAAGTTCTGGATAAGGCATTCAGGCAAGAGAAAGAAATAAAACATATTCAAATAGAAAGAGAGGAAGTCAAACTATCTCTGTTTGCAGATGACATGATTGTGTATTTAGAAAACCCCTTTGTCTCAGCCCAAAACCTCCTTAAGCTGATAAGCAACTTCAGCAAACTCTCAGGATACAAAATCTATGTGCAAAAATCACTAGCATTCCTGTACACCAACAACAAGCAAGCAGAGAGGCAAATCATGAATGAACTCCCATTCACAATTGCCACAAAAATAATAAAATACCTAGGAATACAGCTAACAAGGGAAGTGAAGGATCTCTTCAAGGAGAGAGAACTATAGAAGGAGAACTATAAACCACTGCTCAAAGAAATCAGGGAGGACACAAACAAATGGAAAAAATGCCATGCTCATGGATAAGAAGAATCAGTATTGTGAAAATGGCCATACTGCCCAAAGCAATTTATAGATTCATTGCTATCCCCATTAAACTACCACTGACATTCTTCACAGAATTAGAAAAAAACTGTTTTAAAATTCACGTGGAACCAAAAAAGAGCCTGAATAGCCAAGACCATCCTAAGCAAAAAGAACAAAGCTGGAGGCATCATGCTACCTGACTCCAAACTATGCTAAAGACTACAGTAACCAAAACAGAAAGGTACTGGTATAAGAATAGATGCATAGACCAATGGAACAGAATTGAGAACCAGAAATAAAACTGCACACCTGCAATCATCTGATCTTTAGCAAACCTGACCAAAACAAGCAATGGGGAAAGGAATCCCTATTTAATAAATGGTGCTGGGAGAACTGCTAGCCATATGCAAAAAATTGAAACTGGACCTCTTCCTTACACCATTTACAAAAATCCACTCAAGATGGATTAAAGACTTAAACGTAAAATCCCAAAACTATAAAAACCCTGGAAAAAAATCTAGGTAATACCGTTCAGCACATAGGCACAAGCAAAGATTTCATGATGAAGTTTCCAAAAGCAATTGTAACAAAAGCAAAACTTGACAAATGGGATCTAATTAAACTAAAGAGTTTCTGCATAGCAAAAGAAACTATCATCAGAGTCAACAGATAACCTATGGACTGGGAGAACATTTTTGAAATCTATCCATCTGACAAAGGTCTAACATCCAACATATACAAGGTATTAAACAAATTTACAAGAAAAAAACAACTCAATTAAAAAGTGAGCAAAGAGCATGAACAGACGTTTCTCAAAAGAAGACATACATGCAGCCAACAAACACATGAAAAAAAGCCCAACATCACTGATTGTTAGAGAAATGTAAATCAAAACCAAAAATTCAAATCAAAATTCTCACTGGTGTGAGATACCATCTCACACCAGTCAGAATGATCTCATTAAAAAGTAAAAAACAAAAACAATAAAAACACCCACAACAGATGCTGGTAAGGTTGTGGAGAAAAAAGAACGCTTTTTACAATGTTGGTGGGAGTGTAAAATAGTTCAACCATTGTGGAAGACAGTGTGGTGATTCCTCAAAGACCTAAAGGCAGAAATACCCAGCAATTGACCCAGCAATCTCATTACTGAGTATATACTCAAGTAAATATAAATCATTCTACTATAAAGATACAGGCATGTGTATGTTCGTTGTAGCACTATTCACAATAGCAAAGACATGGAATCAACCTAAATGCCCATCAATGATAGACTGGATAAAGACAAGGTGGTACATATACATCATGGAATACTATGCAGCCATAAAGAGGAATGAGATCATGTCCTTTGCAGGGACATGGATGGAGCTGGAAGCCATTATCCTCAGCAAACTAACACAGGAAGAGAAAACCAAATACTGCATGTTCTCACTTATAAGTGGAAGCTGAATGATGAGAATACACGGACACATGGGGTGGGGGGAACAACACACCCTGGGGCTAATCAGGAAGAATAACTAATGGATGCTTCACATAATACCTAGGTGATGGGATGATCTGTGCAGGTAATCACCGTGGCACATGTTTACCTATGTAACAAACCTGCACATCCTGCACATGTACCCCTGATCTTAAAAGTTGGAATAAACAAAAATATGAGCTTTGGAGTTGGAAAGAAATACTCCCTCCTTCCCTGCTATGTATGTGTGTGTGATTCTGGGAGATTAACTTAATGAGATGTGGAAAGAAAAGGTAACATATGCATAGGGTCTCCTCTTCTGAGGGTAAGTCTGTCTTCACCATCTTTCTAACTGGGACTTGCTCAGCAGATCATGGTAAAGCTAAGGAGGTGGGAGGAGGTTAGACTAGTGTGCTTTACAGTGGAAGGAGCAGAATGTTACTTGGAGAAAGAAAGTGAAAAAATTTTGCAGGTGAAATGAGAGAGGCAAAATGAAAGAGCCATCATAGGCTGAGTAACTTTCCTAAGGTCATACAGATATGTCCTGGCAGAGCCAGGATTCTAATCCAGATGGTCTTGTTCCTGCCCTCATGTTCTTGACTACTTTATTTTACCATACAATGATAACATGGAAACAATGAATGCATGTTGTCTTTAAATTTTACATTGCACTTGATTCGATTATCCCGACACTTTACTTTCTTTACAAAAAATATCAATTTAAACATTTTACTTAAATTTCTGAAATTTAAATAATGCGAACAGGCATTTCTCATTACAAAATGTCCTTTTGAAGATTGGGGGTTTATAGCTCCCTCTCTATTCTCTGCATCTTGAACAAACACAACTCTGCCAAGTTAAGCCACAATACTTCTCTTGAGAAGGTCCAAATGAAGCATCTGTATACTTTTATAAGCATATACAAAGCATTGTGGAAAAACCATTTTGTTAGTCTGTATGATTTTGGTATCATATTGTTTTTTATTTCTAGAGTTTGCCTCAACTTTGTCTTATAATCATGGTTCCAAAATAAAATGTACAAAACAAGGTGTATTCAGAGGAGTCTAGTTTCTATCACTCACCTCTACCTGGTTCTTCAGTTGCTCCTGTAGAGTAATAATTTTGTTCATAATTGTGTAGTTTATTCTTCCATTTAGAAACATCTGTAAGATCTGTTTCCACCTTGCTTTAGTCACACTATATTCTGGAGATTATACCGTAGAAATGTATGAAGATACTCTTTATTTAAGGGGTATTTTTGAGGAGAAAAACATGGTATGCAAAAATTCATATAAAGTAAGTTTTCTGACCACATTGAATTAAACAAGACAGTAGTAACAGAAATATATCTGGAAAGAATTCTAAATATTTGGATATTAATCAACACACTTCTAAATAACCCATGAGTAAAGGAGAAATCACAAAGAATATTAGAAAACACTATGATTTAAAGGAAATTGACAACACATGTCAAATTTGTGGGACACAGCTAAAACAGCATTTCCAGAGAAATTTATGGTAGTAAAAGCTTATGTTGGAAAGGAAGAAAGTTTTCGAATTATTAACCTAAGTTTCACCTTAAGAAACCTGAAAAACAAAGCAAATTAAAACTAAAGCTTGCAGAGGGAAGGAGGTAATAAAACTAAAGGCAGAAATCAATGACAGGAAAAATAGAGAAAATGAATAAAACAATAAAACAAAACTCGAAATCTTTGAAAAGATCAACAAAATCAATAAACTTCCATCCAGACTGATGAACAACAAAAAAGACACAAATGACCAGTATTAGGAATGAAAGAGGGATATCACTACAGATTCTTACAGATATTAAAATGATAATAGGGAATATTGTAGTAAATTTTTTTGACAATAGTTTTGAAACTTTAGATAAAATCGACAAATTTCTTGAAAGACACAAACTGCTAAAGCTCACTCAAGAAGTAATAGATAGCCTGAACAGTCTTCTATTAAATAAATTGAATTCATAGTTAAAAACTTTTCCATGAAGAAATTCTTGACCCAGGTAACTTCAATGGTGAATTTTACCAAACAGTTCAGAAAAAATAGCATCAAGCCTTCACAAATTTTTCTGAAATGTGGGACAACGTTACCCTGATACCCAAATAAGACAAAAACATTATAGGGGAAAAACCTACAGATTAATATTCCTCATGAACACAGATGCAAAGATCCCTAACAAAATATTAAAAAAATAAAATCCAGGCCAGGTGCTGTGGCTCACGCCTGTAATCCCAACGCTTTTGGAGGCTGAGGCAGGCGGACCACGAGGTCAAGAGCTGTAGACCAGCCTGGCCAACATGGTGAAACCCCGTCTCTACTGAAGATACAAAAAACTAGCTGGGCGTGGTGGCATGCACCTGTAATCCCAGCTACTTGAGAGGCTGAGGCAGGAGAATCACTTGAACCCGGGAGGCAGAGGTTGCAGTGAGCTGAGATCGTGCCATTGCACTCCAGCCTGGGCGACAGGGTGAGACTCCATCTCAAAACAAACAAACAAACAAACAAATCCAACATGTAAAAGGACCAAGTGGGGTTTATCTGAGGAATGCAAGTTTCTTTAGATGTTTGAATTGAGATATTTGAAAAATTCACCATACTAACAGAATATAAAATATTAACTATGCATCAAGAGATGGAGAAAAGACATTTTACAAAATTTTACGTTGAATCATGATAAAACAAAAAAATCGTTCTCAGGAAATGAATAGATCTACTTATTTTGATAAGGGACATCTGTGAATAACCTACAGGTAACTTTATACTTATTGGCGAAAGAATGAATGTTTTACCCCTAAGAATGAGGGCAAGGCAATTATGTCAGTTCTCATCACTTCTACTCAATATTGTACTAGGGGTTCTGCCCAGTGTACTAAGGCAAGAAAATTATACAAAATGCATATAGATTCAAAAGGAAGAAATAATACTCTTTTTAGTCATGGATTGCATGATCATTTGCATATAAAATCCCAATAATCTACACATAAAGCTAGTAGAATAAGTGAGATTATCAAGTTACAGGTTACATGGTCAATAGAAACAATTGAATATTAAAAATAATTTACAATATCATAAAAACGAAATACTTAGGGATAAATTTAACAAAATCAAGACTTGTAGGTAGAAAACTACAAAACATAACTGAAATTAAAGAAGACTTAAAATCTTGTTCATGGATTAGAAAACTCAATTGTTAAGTGTCAGTCTCTCCAAATTAATATATTCAATGTAATCTCAATCAAAATGCCAGCAAGCTTTTTGTCAAAATTAACAAGCTGATCTTATCATTTATGTCAAATGCAAAGGAGCTTATACAGCCAAAATGTTTTTGAAGTTATACTAACCCGATTCAAGGCTTATTATAAAGCTACAGTATTCTAGATAATATCTTATTGACATAAAGATAAGATATATAGATCAATTGAACAGAATAAAGAGACCTGAAATAGACCCACACATATATGGTCAATTGATTTTGGTAAAGGTACCAACATAATTTCATGGAGAAAAGATAGTCTTTTCAATAAATGGTGTTGTTACTGAAAGACCAGGGGTTCTGTCTGGGTCCTACTGCTCACCAAACAGAAAAGCCAATCACTGAGATGACCTGTATTGCCAAGGAAGAAGGCTTTAATTGGGTGCAGCCAAGGAGATGGGAGCTCAGTCTCAAATTCATCTCCCTGACCAACTAAAACTAGGGGTTTATACAGCAGGGAAGAAATATAACAATGTATAAGGAAACAGGAACTAGGGAGGAGCAAGGAAGCAATCATGATGAATGAGGGGTCTGGCGTCTCATTGCCTGGATGTGGGATTTGGTGAGTTTCAGTTCTTTGATACCTTTTATGATAGGCCTGAATTTCATTTCCTGAGGAAAGAACTCAGATAAAATAAATGTGAGGTTCAAGCTTTAAGGTAAGAAGGGTCAATTTCTATGTTTATCCAAAAAACTATCTGTGGGACTATTGGGTCGGTATCAGTGTTAGACATCCACAGGCAAGGGAATAAGCCTTGGCCTTTACCTTGCACCATATGCAGCTTAACTCAAAATAGATCATAGACCTAAAATAAATATAACAGCCCAAACTATAAAACATCCAAAAGAAGGGCCGGGCACGGTGGCTCATGCCTGTAATCCCAGCACTTTGGGAGGCCGAGGCGGGCGGATCATGAGGTCAGGAGATCGAGACCATCCTGTCTAACACGGTGAAGCCCCGTCTCTACTAAAAATACAAAAAATTAGCCAGGTGTGGTGCCACCCACCTGTAGTCCCAGCTACTCAGGAGGCTGAGGCAGGAGAATGGCGTGAACCCGGGAGGTGGAGCTTGCAGTGAGCCGAGATCGCGCCACTGCACTCCAGCCTGGGTGACAGAGTGAGACTCCGTCTCAAAAAAAAAAAGACAAATGGATAGCAAATAAGCACATGAAATAGATGCTCCACATAATTAGTCATTAGGGAAATGCAAATAGGAATCATAAGGAGATACTACTGTATACATATTAGCCTGGCTAAAATTAAAAATGCTATCAATACTGGTAAGGATGAAGAGCAACTAGAACTCTCTTTCATTGCTGGTTGATATGCAAAATTATATAGCCACTTGGAAAACAGTTTGACAGATTCTTATAAAGTTAAGCATACACATACATTTTCTATACAACCTATGTCCCATTCCTATGTATTTATTTACTCAAAAGAAAGAGAAACATATTTACATGAAGACTTGTATGTGAATGTTTCTAGTAGCTTTATTCATAGTAGCCCCAAACTGGAAATAACTCAAATGTCCTTCATGTGATGGATGGATAAACAAATGGTGATGCATGCATGCAAAGGAATACTACTCAGCAATAAAAAGGACTCAGCTATTGACACTCGTAACAATATGGACAAAATCAAAAGCTCCCTCCTAAGGGAAAGTAACCAGACACCAATGGTTCTGTATCGTATGGGTCATTTACATTCCATTCTCTGAAAGAAAAAACTAGGGAAAGGAAATAAGATTAGTGATTACCACAGTCAGGAACCAGGGAAGGGGACTGACTGTAAAGGATCATGAAGCGCTTTTTGGGGTGATAGAAAAGTTCTATATCTTGATCATCGTGGTAGTTACACAACCATATACATTTGTCAAATGTATATGTTTAGCCCATCTCTACTAAAAATACCAAAATTAGCCAGGCATGGTGGTGCATGCCTATAATCCCAGCTACTAGGGAGGTCGAGGCAGGAGAATCACTTGAGCCAGGGAGGTGGAGGTTGCAGTGAGCCGAGATTGCACCACTACACTCCAGCCTGGGCAACAAGAGGGAAACTCCATCTCAAAATAAATAAATAAATAATAATAAATAAAAAAATCAAGCCCAAGTCCTTCTGAATTTAAAGAGGAGGATTTTTAAGCTCTGTGTCTCTAATTCAGCAATCACTGCCCTAATGTAAACCTCATTCTTTCTTCAGTCTCCTTACTGGTTCCTCTGCCCGCTGCCTTCACTTTTTTTAGTGGCTTTTCTACATTTATAATGTTTTGTTTTTGTTTCGAGCCAGAGTCTCACTCTGTCGCCAGGCTGAAGTGCAGCGGTGAGGCTGGTCTTGAACTCCTGACCTCATGTGATCTACCCATCTCGGCCTCCCAAAGTGCTGGGATTACAGGCATGAGCCACTGTGCCCCGCCAAGCTTGATTTTTAGCTTTGCCATATACCGATTGTGTGATCTTAGGGAAATTATTTAACCCCTGCAGCCATGTTTGTTTATCCGTAAAATGCGCATGAGAACAATAGTACCCATCTGTGGTGTGCCTACTACAGTGTCTACAGAAGAGGCTATTATATTGTTTGAGTCATGTCTACAGGGTAAAAGTGATATGATGTGGAGATTGATTGGCTCTTGAGTGTAAGGGAGTAGAAAGGGGCAAGGGTGATTCACAGGTCCTGATTTGGGTGATTGAGTGCCACCAACAGACATACAAATTTGGAGGGGAGACAATGAGTTCATGTGTAAACGTGCTGAGATGAAAGAGCTACTCTGAGGGACATCTCGGTGAACCTTCCACAGAGAGTTGCATTTAGAGATGTCCAGAGCTGAGTTTAAAGTGAAAGGCCCATTTTGGTTTAACTTTTAAAGCAAACACATTTTTAAAATCACAATATAGAAAATTAGTTGTATTTTTAATTCAGGCTCGTGTTGAATATGTCTCTCGGGGGTTCCCAATGATAGTGGTTAATTTTATTGGGCTGATATCCACGCCAATTATTAGTGACTGGAATGTGGTAGGCACTGAACAAATATTTGCTGAATAACTCTGTTGAATATTTCCTATTTTCAAAGTTTTGGAAACTTCTGGATTCCCTGGACTCTGGCTGGGAATTCAAGACAATATCTTATTGACAATATCTTAGGTGGGCTTAAGATGCAAACTCTGTGAAATGGCTGCATGACTGCGACCACTTTAAATTCATGGTGTTTGATGGGAGGATGGGAGGAGTTGGTGCTACTTGCTACTTGCTTCAGTGACTTTGCACCAGGCTGCTGGTTCCTCTTGTCCATTCTTCAGAAAGTTTCTCCGAAATCCAGCTGCAATCTTCCTTCTGCAGTCATTGCATTTTTATATCACATGAGTAGTTGGAACTATGCAGGAAAGCTCTAAACCTTCTCTGAAAATTGGTTTCTTGAGTTTCTTTTGTGACTTTGCAACAGGGCATGGAAGTGTCAAGGGAGAATAAGCTTGAGCTTCTCTGCTTCATGGCAGGAAGCCATTTCAGCTCATTGTTACCAGCTCAATCCGGCCTGGGCGCCAAAGTATTATGTTCCTAATCATGCAGAAGCCTGTGCATTCAATTAAAATGTTGTGTGGCTTTCTGAAAACCACCAGTTAGGATGACTGCATTCCCTTAACTCAATTGGGCCTGATGGCACATGTCCTAAAACTTGCTGTTGTCTCTTATTAGCAGTTATTTCTCATCACCCAGCATCCAAGAAAACAATTCTCACTCTGGCCATTATTTCTTCTGTGCACCCTTAGTTCTCACTGTGTGTTTTCACAGCATCCTGTGCACGGAGCATGTTGGGTTTGAATGTCATGGTTATTGAGCAAATTTGAAAATAAGTGGGTTTGTAGGAGTCAGAGCCAGAGGAGTAGCTGGTCTAGTCACAGGAGTGGGAAGTTAACGGACTGCAGGAGGGATGAGTCATAGCTGCTCTGAGCTTCAGAAACAGCTCAGCCTGGCCAGCTGCGGGCACTTGCTTCGCCATTTCAGCAAGCGAATCTGTCCGTCCTCCTTCTAGTGGGGTGGTACAGGAATTAGTTGGGAAGTCCTGAATAGGAAACTCCACATTTAGAAAATGTACCTTAATATCTCAGTTCCACTCAGGGACAATCTTTGGGGACTAGTCATTAGGCTGAACTCACAGGGGGGACCTGGGGGAGGAGCTGCCAGGACGGTGTAAGCATGCATGCACAGAAGCTCACCCTTTTTTGGGAGAGTTGCACAGAAGGATCTGCTGATATTGCATATTCAAATCTAGGACATTCCTGATGCTTCGTCATTTTCTCAATTCAAACAAGCAAAAGTTCACATGCATACGTTTGCACCGCCCCCTTAAATGTGTTAGGAGGAAAGAGTTCATAATAAAAAGAAGCTAAAAAAAGAGGCATAAGCAATGTGGTTGGGTTTCATCCGTACCACCCTAAGATGAGTGATGTCACTGGAAAGAAGCTCAGAGATGTCAGAGATGTAAAGAAGAGAAGAGAAGTAAAGTAGTGTCAGATTGGAGCAACCATTCAGTATATCATGGACATCTTTAGGCAGAAATTGTCCAGAGAGACTCCTGGATGTCACAGCTGCCTGAAGGACTCTCTGGTCTGTGATCTGGGTGAGGCTGTCTGGTTAGGTTCAAAGGAGGAGAGTGGATGGAGGAATATTCTCTTCCCCCTCTCCACGGCTCTTCCTCCTTCCTTTATCTTCTTAGTGTACCTTACGAGGATCTTAAATGATCACTCCCTTTCTGTTTGAAGGGCTTTATTGTAAAAGTCCCTTCAGCCCTTGGGCAAATGCAGCAAGATGAGGATTCCCTACAGATGCCTCGGAGTTACAGGTCTGAGTTAAAACATTTACTCTTGGGGTCCTGGTGTCCAACTCTGGGAAACTGCAGGCTTCAGTCCCACCTTGTCTCTAAGCTGCTCCACACACCAAAAAGAGATGCCATCGAACACCTGCGTGACAGCTGGCTTTATCAGGCATACAGCATGTTACCTGTAGAAATTCCACTGTGACAAACCGCAGAACCTCAGGTTTGCAACAAAGAGAGGAAGGGAGTCAGATGCAGCACCTCTGTGCACCAAACCCTCTTGTATAACTTGGTGTCCTAGACCCCAAAGGTCACGCCTGTAAAGGACCTCTTGGTTCTGTGGAAAGTATTTTGCTGAAAGTTTTCACCTTGCCACCTGAGTCCCATCTGGGAAGGGAAAAATTAAATGGTTATATATGACAGCCAAATGGCATAAAGCAAGACCTTGACATTTTGCTTCTGTGCCATCTCTGACAGAAGCAAAAGCAAGACAGAAGAGGTTGAATACGTAACAGAAGACAATGGCAATCATGCCGTGACTACTTTTTCTATTGATTTCCATAGAATCTAGAATCACAACTCAAATATTCCTCTGGATCACAACTAAATACCATGATTTGACATTTGGTATTACAGATAATTGGTGCAAGTATTTGGGATGTGGCTAACTTGGTGTGGTCAACTCCAAATAATTTGAAAAGAAGAAAAAGTGATAGCTGGGCAATAAACCAGCGTTTGGCCAATAGCTGTTCCTGAAGTGCATGAATAGAAGAGGTCATGGGATCTAAGGAAAGCCTGCCAGGACCTCTCATCCCATTAAGTGCCAAGTCTCATCCCAGTAAGTGCCAGGTTTGGTGCAGCTAACGTGCCAGGTGAGCTTCCAGGTGGGCCTACCCCTTCTCCTTCCATCCATCTACAGGTGTGAGTTGTGCTACAACTTTGCAGCCATGTAGTTTTAGAATCGTAAAGAACAGCTTGAACTCAGACTGGTGGAGCTTTGTAAAGAAAATCCTCTTTAAAGCGAAAGTGTTATGCATTTTGTGGTATTCGCTAACTCATTCCTTCAATAACATTTATTGCCTACTGACCACGTACACTACTTGTGAGTTAGGCATTCACTTCTTCTAGATGTTCAGCATTGGATAACAACACTGAAAAATCCAAACTTTTCTCTCTCCTTTTGCCTAGAGGGAAGGAGGGCTTTGCAGTCCTCCTGAATGAAGGTGTTTTCTTGTTCAGAAAGAGGAGCGAAGGCTGCTCTGAAGAGAGCTTTGTCTTCTCAAGAACAGCTTTTTCAAAGAGCAGCTCTGCTAACTTGCTGCCCCTTTCTTCTCATATTCAAAGTGGACTCTGTAGGTATGGAGCTTAATTGGAGAAATATTTTAAATTCCTCTGATAGGTGGCCCTTCACCAATTCTTGGAAGCAGAAAATATTTTGCTTTTGGTCTAAAGCAGCTCCAGGGACAATGCACAACATTCAACCTCTTGCACAGAGTGGCCAAACAGCTGCAGGTTCTTACAGAAGCTGGAACACATTTTGTATTTAAAATGAAATCCCTACACCTTACAGCAGCTGCAAAAGCATCCTTGCTTTGGAGAAAAGTGGTTCTCATGAGCTAGGGCCTTTGAAATGTTACACGCCAGGACAAAGCCCTCCTGCTGGGAGGCAGGGGAAAATTTGCCTGCATCTCACAATCATTTCATGTGAGATCGCTAATTAAATTTACTTATTTGGGTTTCCAAATTTCTTTCTCCAGGGGCTTGCATGACATCCACATCCTCTTGCTTTTGAGAAGGCCGGTCATGTGATGAGCCATAACTATTAATGAAGATGCTCATGAAATAAAGTTCTGGATATTTAGAATTTCATCCTTGCCGAACTTTTCTTCATTAGCATCAAAATAGCTGAAAGGATACAAAGCCATAACAATTCCAGATAAGGCTTTAATTGTAGAGCACAGGAAAACCAAAGTAACTATATGCCCAAGGCACTTGAGGGCATATTTTTCTTGCCCAGCAAAAACAAAACCCTGATCCCTAAGAATTCTACACCTGACATTTCTCTTGATTTAATTAGATGCAAGAAAGGAACAAAGGCTGCATTCAAACGAATGAAAGTGAATGCCTAATTATTTTTGTAGGAAATTATCTGCATGTTTTCCTGACATTTGTGTGGCTTTTGCCAAGCCTTTCACAGTGTTCTCACCCACATGACCTTATTTGAACCTTATGGTAATTTTGGGAAGAAAACAGGTGACAATAGCTGCTGTTGCCATTTTGCAGATGAAGAGACTGAGGCTCCAAGAAGTCACACGTCTGAGAAGTGACAGTAAGCTCTGCAGCAAAAGTAAGGATTTAACCATTGCTGCGTCCCTAAAAGAATTGAAGCAGTTTGTCCGCGCAGCTCGTACTTGTGTGAGAGTGCCATGGTATAAGCTTGAGGGGAAAGGGAGTAGAAAGATTTAAAAAGTAGAAAAAGGGACAGAAAATTGAATAAAAGGGTGAAACTGACCCTATAAACTTTATTTTTATTTTATTTTATTTATTTTGAGACGGAGTCACACTCTGTCACCCAGGCTGGAGTGCAGCGGCGTGATCTCGGCTCACTGCAACCTCTGCCTCCCGGGTTCAAGCGATTCTCCTGCCACAGCCTCCCGAGTAGCTGGGACTACAGGTGCCCGCCACCAAGCCTGGCTAATTTTTTGTATTTTTAGTAGAGACAGGGTTTCACCATGTTAGCCAGGACGGTCTCGATCTCTTGACCTCGTGATCCGCCCACCTCAGCCTCCCAAAATGCTGGGATTACAAGCATGAGCCACCGCACCCGGCCCGACCCTATAAACTTTATAAAATTAATCAGAGAATTAATTTATTTTCATGGATGAAAATAAACCCAGCTTGCATCACCTTCAGCATTGACCTTGAGGTCAGCCAGCTCAGACCTGCTTCCTCAGAGTTGTTTGAGGAACAGCTATTGTTGTCCTAGGATCATGTAGAGCCTGTTACAAGATTATACTTCCCTTAACTCTTCTATAGAAAACAACTTGAGAATTATGAAACATTGTTTTCCCTTTGAGCTACTCCTTCAGTTCCCGCATGTTGATGAAACTACTGACTCAGCTGGTCCAAAGGACCCCATAAGAGGCTGGCTCACCAAAGAATGCAGTTTTCACATCCTGATGATTTCATCCCCCTACAACCAGTCAAGGACCCCAGTTATCCAGCCCCTTCCCCTTCATGATCCCCTTAAAAGCCCCAGCCAAGAACTCCTTGGGGTGATGGATTTGAGGGTCTCCTCCTGTCTCCTTGCTTGGCACCCTGAGATTCTTAAACTTTCTCTGCTGCAAACTCTGCTGTCTCTGTGTAATAAGTCTGTTACTGCACAGTGAGCACATGAACCTGTTGGTCCTATAACAAGGGACTGAGAGTAACCAGAGGGGTTATGTTAAAATGTGGCTCAGTGCAGCCAATCAGCCCCACGTGCCTCAGAATGAAAATATTAGATGAACAACTACATGTGCGAAGCTTCATGGTTTCTCAAGATATGATACATGAGCACCCTTTGTTCGGCACCCAAACAAGTCACTAGGCATTGCTTTTGGCTGATAGGTGGGACTGACCATGTATATCAGTTCATGGGATGGCACTAAGACAGTCACAACTCAGAGATAAGTTAACCTCTCAGACTGCAGTGAAGAAGAATAAAAAGGTAATGAGTGAAGTCAGACTAATGAATAAACAGTAAACTACTGTCTGAGGAGTGATGCCCCTGATGAATCAGTGTGTTGTATCAGGACATCTATAGTAACGTCTGGGAGACTGAATATAATAAGTGTATTAACCTGGAAGAACATGAGTCTGTTGTGCTTGCTTTATCTGGGAAAGAATGACTATTAACAGCAGGAGATGGGTGGCCATAAACCCTCTCCAGAACAAATGAGACAGCCAGCACTGGGGGTAGGGTGGGAAAGGGAAATGACAGTCACTGGGGGACACAGCTTGGGGCAGAAGCTTCAGTAGGTGTCACCAGGCCTGTGGGTCTCTGTGCTCTGTTTTCTTATTCATCCAGTAGCCTCGAAGGGACCTGGATACCTGGAAGGGGCTGCCGAGGATGGAGTAAGTAGTCTTTGGAAAGACCTGATCTTTCTTGTAAAGTGATAAGTTGGCTTCCTGCTTTACAGTTCAGGTCTTTGGGGAGAGTTATATAGCTATTCCTTTATAACAAACAATCACAACTTTAGTGGCATAAAATAACAGAATTAATTCATTCTTATTATCTCCTACAGTCTGGGGATTACTGGGGCTAATAGGGCTTCAGCTGGGGCTTCATCATGTGGTCTGGGCTTCCTGAGAGCACGGCCACTGGTTTCCAAGAGTGAGTATCCTGAGAAAAAGCCAGTAGGAAATGGCTTTGCCTTTTATAATCTAGTCTTAGAGTCACCGAGTGTCGCTTTTCCTATCCTCTGTTGGTTAAAGCAGGCACAAAAGCCCACCCAGGTTCAAGGGGAAGGGACATAGACTTCACCTCTTGATGGGAGATGACAAGATCACATTATGAAAACAGCGTGTGCGCCGAGGGGTGCTCTTGCACCATCTTTGTTTGGATCATGTAGTCCACCAGCCTGTCCTCTGGCAACAATAACTCACACCCTTCCCACATGCAAAATATACTCATCTCCCGCCAAAGACCCCTAAGTCTTACTCCTTTATGGCATCGGGACAGGTCAGGATGGACTAAAGCCAGGTTTCCCTCACTCGCTCTGCCATGCAGGGACGCCTGTTCCTATTCCATTGATTAGAAAGAGAGAATTTCTCTTGAAATGTTTCCTGTCCCTGCCGCTTAAGCAGTTCTGGGTTTGGCTGCTCTGAATCTATGTCAAGAGACATGGAAGGGGAAGGAGAGGAAACTTACCACCTTATTCATCTTTCTTGGAGTTTGGCTCTCCCTCTCCAACCCACCTGCTATTATTTCCTTGCAGAGTCCCTTTTAAGTTGCTTTATGTATCCACTCTGGGGTTCTTACAAGTAACCTGTTGGGGAGCTACCATGGCATCGGCTCACTCCATTTTAACTGGAACCAGATCCACAAGCCATTTCTTAATTTTTGAGATGTTTGCCATTTGGAGAGGCTGGGAATGACAAACCATTTTTTTGTTTGTTTTTTCAAATCCTGCAAGTCCTGCCACCTTTACGTTTCACCATTGGTTCCTTAGCTCATCTCCATTCTCTCTTATTTTTTATTTTACTTATTTTTTTGAGATAGAGTCTCTCTCTATCGCCCAGGCTGGAATGCAGTGGCACGATCTCGGCTCACTGCAAGCTCCGCCTCCTGGATTCACGCCATTCTCCTGCCTCAGCCTCCTGAGTAGCTGGGATTACAGGCACCCGCCACCACGCCCGGCTAATTTTTTTTGTATTTTTAGTAGAGACGGGATTTCACCGTGTTAGTCAGAATGGTCTCGATCTCCTGACCTTGTGATCTGCCCGCCTCGGCCTCCCAAAGTGCTGGGATTACAGGCATGAGCCACTGCGCCTGGCCTATTTATTTTTATTTTTTATTTTCATTTCTTTCTTTTTTTTTTTCCGAGACAGAGTCTTGCTCTGTCGCCCAGGCTGGAGTGCAGTGGCATGATCTCGGCTCACTTCAACCTCTGACTTCCAGGTTCAAGCAGTTCTCCTGCCTCAGCCTCCCAAGTAGCTGGGATTACAGGCATCCACCACCAGGCCATGCTATTTTTTGTATTTTTAGTAGAAACGGGGTTTCTCCATGTTGGCCAGGTTGGTCTTGAACTCCTGACCTCATGATCTGCCCATCTCGTTCTCCCAAAGTGCTGGGATTACAAGTGTGAGCCACCACGCCTGGCCCATTCTCTCTTATATTATTGTGCCTGGCCTATTCTCTCTTATTTTATTGTGGCAGCTAGAAGTTAGGTGGCCCGTGTGCCTGTCAATTCCCTCCACTCAGTCATGCAGCTCATTGATACATTTTCTATTTTCCAAGTTATCCTGGGTTTCAATGTTGCTAAACTTCCTACCACTACACAAACCTATCTTCCCTTTTCCAGGTTTCAACAATATTTTCGTCATATTTATTGAAGCCCTCACTGACAGACTTCTCAAGGCCCCTCTGCCTTCTATTCACTGCCTGGCCCCAAAGCCAGTGCCACACATTTTAGGTTTTTAACTGCAGCAGCACCTATAATGGTTCCAAAATCTGTATCATTAAAGTTTGATCAGAGAAGCAAAACCACCTTGAGCAAAACAAGAAATTTATTAAAGAGATTAGGATACACATTGTTATGAGAGCTGCAACTTGCTGCCCCTGTGTCCAGGAGTGGGCCTGAAGTCAGCAGTGCTGGCAGATGGATGTGCAGTGGGAGAGGGTAGGCATGAGCTGCACCTGCAGGGAGGAGATGGAACTCCTGTGGATGGACTGAAACTGATGTCTTCCACGTCAGCCTCTCAGCTCCAACACTCCAGCTCTGATGATGAAGCTCTGATGATGAAGCTCTGATGATGAAGATGACCTGCAGAAGAGCTGGTGCACTTCACCATGGAATTGCTCATAAACCCAAGATTCAGTGAAGCTGAAGAAGCAGTTCTGGTGGGAGCTGGAGGAACTGCAGGCACAGCCGCTGCCCTGTACCAATACATGGAGCCATGGCATTGTGTGTGAGCCACCACAGCGCCACGCCCTACACAGACTTTGTAAATATGACTGCTGTTTCACTTCTGCCTTCCAAATTTTGCTCAGATTTTCTGAGGAACATAGTTCAGCTTAGGCACATTGACACAGTACAAAGCCACCGCAGAGGCTGGCCAGGGAGGGATTATGAATGCAGGCTGAGAATGCACAGGAATTCGTTTGTCTATTTATAGAGTAGGTACCATTCAAGGATGTATTTGAATCAGGTGCAAAGAACTCACACAAAGGTGGGGAAAGTTAGTGCTTAGAAGTCAGTGATACTAGATAACCAATAAATAAAAATAAATACATAGAAAAGCTTTAATAAAATAGTACTGGGCCAGGTGCAGTGGCTCACGCCTGTAATCCTAGCACTTTGGGAGGCTGAGGCGGGCGGATCATCTGAGGTCAGGAGTTCCAGACCAGCCTGACCAACATGGTGAAACTCCATCTCTACTAAAAAAACCCACAAAAATTAGCTGGGCGTGGTGGTACGTGCCTGCAATCCTAGCTCCTCGGGAAGCTGAGGCAGGAGAATCGCTTGAACCAAGGAGGTGGAGGGTGCAGTGAGCTGAGGTTGCAGTGAGCCGAGATCGCGCCATTGCACCCCAGCCTGGGTGACAGAACAAGATTCTATCTCAAAAAAATAAAAATAAAAATAAATAAAATAGCATTGAAATGATGAATAATACTATTTTAGCACATCCTAAACAGATCATGCAGATAGTAAGAAGTTTTCTGCATGAGTTTGCTAGGGCTGCCATAACAAAATACCATGGATGGGAGGTTTAACAACAGAAATTGATTTCTCACAGTTCTGGAGGCAGGATGTTCAGGACCAAGATATTGGCAGGCTTGGTTTCTCTGAATCCTCTCTCCTTGGCTTGCAGGTGGCTGTTTTCTTTTCTTTTCTTTTTTTTTTTCTCTTTGAGATGGAGTCTTGCTCTGTCACCCAGGCTAGAGTGCAGTGGTGCAATCTCAGCTCACTGCAACCTCTGCCTCCCGGGTTCAAGCGATTCTCCTGCCTCAGCCTCCTGAGTAGCTGGGATTACAGGCGTCTGCCACCACGCCTGGCTAATTTTTGTATTTTTAGTAGAGATGGGGTTTCACCATGTTGATCGGGCTGATCTCGAACTCAGGACCTCGTGCTCCACCCGCTTTGGCCTCCCAAAGTGCTGGGATTACAGGTGTGAGCCACCACGCCCGGCAGCTTGCAGGTGGCTGCTTTCTTGCTGTGTGTTCACGTGGTCATTCGTCTGTGGGTGCACACGTGTAGTGTCTCTGTCTGTGTCCTAGTCTCCTCTTCTTATAAGGACACCAGTCATACTGGATTAGGGCCCACTTTCCTGACCCCGTTTTACCTTAATTCCCATTTTAAAAGCCTTATCTTCAAATACCATCACATTCTAAGGTACTGGCGGTTAGAGCTTCAATATATGAATTTTAGGGAGACACAGTTGAGCTCATAACATTTTCTATAGAACAATCAAGTTTGAGACATGCCACATGCTATATTTTCTTCTTGGAAATTTGCAAAGTATATATGCATATGAATGACTATGCAAAGTCCTGGAAAACATCCAGCATTCATCTTTCACACTCTCACTGTTTGATCCACTATTTATTGATAACCTTCCACTGGCTTCCTTTATGCATTGGCTGAGCGCATTGAGCTGCCGCCTGGAAATACGATCTGCCGGCTGCTGCTGGCAGTCAGGAAGGGAAAGTGGACATGGGGAGAGCAAGCAAAAGCTGGAGTCTCAAGGAGATGAAGTGGAACCCGGGGCTGTATCTCATTAGAGCGCATGTTGGCCTCTCATCACTTCCAGGCCTCCGGCTTTGAAGATGCTCAGGGAGTTGCTTTGGAGGGCTACGTGGAGAGAATGGGATTGGTAAGTGGGCAAGAGGGTTGGCTCTTGCCGGATGGAATTGCCTCTTCCATCTGTTCCAAGGGGACTTCTGGATTGCCGGGGGCCTGGCATGTCCTGTCTCACCCATACTTGCTGGCCAGGGTGAGTGGCCTCTCACCTGGCCTAACCTTGCTGCCCTCTTTGATTTGCTCTTTGCAGGTGAGGAAAAGAGCCACTGCGGATGCCACTGGAGCATGGCCAGGCTGGGTGAAGACCCACACAGAAAGGTGTGGGCAGGCATGGTGGGTGGCGGCGGGGGATAAGGCATGGGCCCTGGGCAGTCAGCCAGTGCCCCCATCACGCCCTGGCTCCAGGTGTTCAGCATCAGCCATGTGCACATCCCACCTTGCAGGCCTCTCCCGGCTCATGGCGCACTTTCTGCATGCTGCTCCTGCCTCTCTGACCTCCTGCTCAGCTCAGCTATCCTAGCTCAGAGTTTCGCCTTTCTTCTGGAATACAATCAGGTTCTCTCTGTTGGCCCTGGACCCCCATTCTGAACAATTCCCATGGTGCTGGCCTTCTCTCAATCCTCTGAATTAAACCCCTGACTCACTGCAAGTCTTCAGCCAAGTGAAGACTTCCGGTGGCCTCTCTGCCACCCTGGCACTCGAGGAAGCAGATGCTTCTCTCTCTTCCTGTAGTGCTCTTACCATGAATCATCTCCAGGTCCTCCCAACAGGATCAGTCAGCTCCTCATCTCAGCTGTGCAGTAACACTGGTATCTCTGCAGCCTGGTGAAGATGGCGGTGTTTTAATGAAGCGTACATCTCCACAGTAACTGCCTGGCACATGCGAACAGGAACAGCAGCTTCCTTTCCTGCAGGGTGCAGTGCAGATTGCTTTCCACGCATTATTTCCGCTCCTCACACCACCCTCCCCTACCCGAAAGATAGAGCGTATTGTCCTAATTTTACCAAGCAGAAAACAGGCTCCCGGAGAGCAGCTCTGCTCAGCCAGGGCACGTCAGCACACGGCCTGGGACCCACGTCTCCTGACTCCAGGGCCAGGGCACGTCAGCCCACGGCCTGGGACCCACGTCTCCTGACTCCAGGGCCAGGGCACGTCAGCCCACGGCCTGGGACCCACGTCTCCTGACTCCAGGGCCAGGGCACGTCAGCCCACGGCCTGGGACCCACGTCTCCTGACTCCAGGGCCAGGGCACGTCAGCCCACAGCCTGGGACCCACGTCTCCTGACTCCAGGGCCAGGGCACGTCAGAACACCGCCTGGGACCCACGTCTCCTGACTCCAGGGCCAGGGCACGTCAGCCCACGGCCTGGGACCCACGTCTCCTGACTCCAGGGCCAGGGCACATCAGCCCACGGCCTGGGACCCACGTCTCCTGACTCCAGGGCCAGGGCACGTCAGCGCACGGCCTGGGACCCACGTCTCCTGATTCCAGGGCCAGGGCACCTCCAGGCCCTCACACGGGCATTAGTAGAGATACATTTCATGTTCAGACCAGCCCTTGGGCCAAGCATTGTCCTCAGTCTCTCAGAACTTACTGCATTTTCTTCTAAATCCCAATTCAAAAATTCCTTTAGCATGGTGGTTCACACCTATAATCCCAGTGGGAGGCTGAAGTTGGGGAACTGCTTGAAGCCAGGAATTTGAGACCAGCCTGGGTAACAAAGCAAGGCCCCATGTGTAAAAATAAAAGAAATGAAAAATTAGCTGGGCATGGGGGTGCACCCCTGTAGGTCCCAGTTACTCCAAAGGCTGAGGCGGGAGAATTACTTAAGCCCAGGAGTTCGAGGCTGCAATAAGTCATGATTGTACCATAGCACTCCAGTCTGGGTGACAGAGAGAGACTCTGTCTCTAAAAAACAAAAGAAATAAAAAATTAGCTGAGCATGGTGGCACATACCTGTAGTCCCAGCTCCTTGGGAGGCTGAGGCAGGAGAATTGCTTGAGCCTAGGAGGTCAAGGCTGCAGTGAGCTGTGGCTGTACCATTGCACTCCAGCCTGGGTGACAGAGCAAGACTCTGTGTCAAAAAAAAAAAAACACACACACACACACACACAAAAAGTCCCTCAGTAGTCTCTGTCATAATACTCCCCTTGGTATTCACTGCACTCGGTAACCCTGAAACAATTCCTACAGTGAACCCCATTCACTGAAGTGCTTTGGGAAACATACACTTTCTAAATTAAAGCTGTCACATCAATGTGAGAGTTATGCTTACCCAGGAGGTCTGGACGCGTTTCTCTCCTGGTTTGGCCTTGATCTGTTATCCTGGCAGCTTCCTTTTTCAGAATCTCCCTCTCTTGTCTCTGCCTCCACAGTCGGCCCCCACCCCACATCTCACAGAATGTATTTGCATTCTAAGCAACATCCCTTCAAACCTCACACATGTCTTTTTCTCCTATATAAATTTAAAAGTAATACATTTAAGGACGTGCCAACTTAATTAAATACTCTTGAGATACTTACGAAATCATGGGAGTTGTCGATGGTGGCATTTCTTCTTTTTTTCTTGAGATGGAGTCTAGCTCTGTCACCCAGGCTAGAGTACAGTGGTGTGATCTCGGCTCACTGCAAACTCTGCCTCCCGGGTTCAAGTGATTCTCTTACCTCAGCCTCCCGAGTAGCTGGGATTACAGGCGCCCAACACCATGCCCGGCTAATTTTTGTATTTTAGTAGAGATGGGGTTTCACCATGTTGGCCAGGCTGGTCTGGAACTCCTGACCTCAGGTGATCCACCTGCTTTGGCCTCCGAAAGTGCTGGGATTACAGGCATGAGCCGCCACACCCAGCCCCGTGGTGGCACTTCTTAAGCAGAATTTTGTGTTCATGCCATCGAGAAAGGGCTAGTAAAATATTTTGTATTTCTTTAAGACTTAGTTTAAAAAGCGTTGTAAAAATATTTTCTCACCAGATCCTTAAACAACCTCTAAGAGGATTAGGCTGGTTGGTATTTTACAGATGAGGAAACAGGCTCAGAGTGGGTGGGTGACTTGGAGCACCCTGCAGCTGATGTGGAGAGAGGTCTTCTGAGCTAAGGTCTGTGCACATCGTCTACACCACACTGCACTACATGTGGTGTAGACAATGTGCACAGACCTTAGCTCAGAAGACCTCTCTCCACATCATGGATAAATGTAGCTTTTATCTAGAGGGCCTACTGACGCCCTCTTTGGTGGACCAGTGCCCTGTAATAAAAAGCAAACCTTATCCTCTGTTGGAAGTTCCATGTCCACAATTCCGTTAAGAATTCTGGCCTGTGCTTGCGCCCTTGCTGGCTATAATGTGATGGAGATGTGGCTGAAATGACCATGGGGAGAGTTTCAGCGACACCTCGTTTTTTCCCCTGAGTCTGGGATACGGAACACACAGTCTCTTCCTTCAGCTTCTTAGTCTCCTGGCTGCGAGAGGGGAGGAACATCCATTTATATCAGGGGTGTCCAATCTTTTGGCTTCTTCTTTTGTCTTGGGTCACACATAAAACACACTAATGACAGCTGATGAGCTAAAAAACAATCACATACACAAAGAATCTCATGATGTTTTAAGAAAGTTTACGAGTTTGTGTTGGGCCACATTCAAAGCTGTCCTGGGCCTCTTACAGCCCATGGGCCGTGAGGTTGGACAAGCTTGATTTATACCAGTTGCAGGAGAAATCACTAGGTTGATGGAGTTCAGAACCAATCGTGGCCTCAAGAAAGCTTCTCAATCCCTCGCTACTGCCAGATAAAAATGAGAGAATCTGCAACCAAATCCGTCTATGCAGGGTTTGGAAACTGGTCGGTATGGAAGCAGATACAGTCTGACAGTATATGACCTTCTGCTGGTTTTGTTCAAGTTAAGCCAGACTTTATGAGAACAAACCAGCCACGTGAAAAGCTAGAGAACATACCAGGAATAGAGACTAGAAAGCAGGGAGCCCTGAGGAAGGAATGCACAGAGTGAGTTTCGGCAAGAGAAAGGTCTTCAGTGTGGCTAAAGCAGAAGTTGGCGAACTTCTTTTGTAGTGGGCCAGCTAGCAAATATTTCAAGCTTTGTGGGCCATTTAGCCTTGGTTGCAACAGCTGAGCTCTAAAAAATAAGAGCTGCTTCTTTAGCCTAAAAACAACCCTGGACAATACATAAATGAATGGGCATGGCTATGTTGCAACAAAACTTTATTTATCAACACTGAAATGTGAATTGCATCTCATTTTCATGTGTCACAAAATATTGCTTTCCTTTTTTCTTTTTTCTAGCCATTTCAAAATGTAAAAATCATTCTTGGTTCAGAGGCTGTACAAAAACATAGGCAGTAGGCTGGCTTTTGCCTATGGGCTGTCGTGTGGAGACCTCTATGCTAAGCACAGTGAGCAGGGAAAAGAATAGTTGCAGATGAAATTAGAAAGTTAGGCAAAGGCCAGACCATATGCAGAGAGAGGTTTGTAAGCCATTGAAGGGAGTGTGAATTTTATTCTAATTGCTATGGGAAATGTGTGAAGAACTTTAGGCAGGAAAGTGACATGATATATTTGAATCACACTCTGGTGCCTCTGAGCAGACTGAACTATTGGGGAAAAAAAAAAGTAGAAGCAAAGATACCGGTGAGGAGCCTGCTCCAGCCAACCAGGCAAAGATGATACAACACGACACTGGGAATTCCATCCCCAGCCTCAAAAGGGAGGACCTCTCGGGGTGAGAGAGTGTTTAAGTAGCCAAGAGTGCCCGGCACATACTTTATACTCAGAACGTTAGCGCCATGTGCTTTTTTTTCTTTCTTTGGTGGAAAAGGCTAAGGATACTTGGCTTTGTCCAAATCTCTAAAATGGGTCATTCTACTTAAAGTAGGTGAGATAATGTCATTAAAAGCAAGTAGACATATGTTTAAGTTCTCTTAATGACTCTGTGACAGAATGCAGGCACACACACAGATACACACACACATAACACACACACACACACATATATATATATACACACACACATATATATATATATATATATATGTTAACTTTAGGTGTCAGTGACTAGGCTAAAGGATACCCAGAGAGCTGGTAAAACATTATTTTGGGGTGTGTCTGTGACTGTATTTTAGGAAGAGGTTAGCATTTGAGTCTGTAGGCTGAATAAAGAAGATCTTCCCTCATCCATGTGGGCAGGCATCATCCACTCTGTTGAGGAAGTGCCAGAATAGAACATAAAGCCAAAGAAAGGGTGGTCAAACTTTCTTTGTTTGAATGAGAACAGCCATCTTCTCCTGCCCTTAGCCATCAGTGCTCCTGGTCCTTGGACCTTCAGACTTGAACCAGGACTTATATCATCAGCTCTTCTGGTTGTCAGGCCTTCAGACTTGAACTGAATTATACCACTGGCTTGCCTGCTTCTCCAGCTTACACATGGTGATGGGACTTCTTGGCGTCCATAAACACATGAGCCAATTCCTGTAATAAATTGCTCTCTCTCTCTCTTTCTGTGGTATATATATATGTGTGTATACACACATATATATGGTATATATACACACACATATATATTGTGTATATATGTGTGTGTGTGTGTACACAGACACACATACCTATTGATATATGGTATTGGGGTTCTCTACAGAAATAGAACCAATAGTTTAAATACCCCTGAGGGTCATGGGAATCTAACCATGTCAATGGAGGCTTTTTTTACGTTATTAACTGAAGAAAAATGCGGCCTTTTAATGATTTTTTAAGATTAGGGAACAAAAATAAGTCAGAAGGGGTCAAATCAGGACTGTAAGGTGGATGCCTGATGATTCCCTTTAAAACTCTTGCAAAAATGCCCTTGTTTGATGAGCAGAATGAGCAGGAGCATTGTCCGGGTGGAGAAGGAGTCTCTGGTGAAGCTTTCCTGGGCAATTTTCTGCTAAAGCTCTGGCTGACTTTCTTAAAATACTCTCATCATAATAAGCAGATGTTATCGTTCTTTGGGAATCTAGAAGGTCAACAAGCAAAATGCCTAGAGCATTTCCCAGAGTGGTCACCTTTGCTCTTGACCAGTCAGTCCTCTTTTGCTCTGACTGGACCACTTCCACCTCTTGGTAGCCATGGCTTTGATTGTGCTTTGTCTTCAGGATTGTACTGGTAAAGCCGTGTTTCCTCTCCTGTTACAATTCTTTGAACAAACGCTTCAGATTATTGATCCCTCTTGTTTAAAATTTCCATAGAAAGCTCTGCTCTTCTTTGCAGCTGATCTTGGAGCAACAGTTTTGGCACCCATTAAGGGGAAAGGTTGCTCAACTTAATTTTTTAGTCAGAATTGTGTAAGCTGAACCAATTGTGATGTCTGTAGTGTTGGCTATTGTTTCTGCTGTTAATTGTCAGTCCCCTTTAATTGGGAGCATGAACAAGATTTTTTTTTTCCTTGCAAATTGATGTGAATGGTCTGTTGCTGTGGGCTTCATCTTCAGCATTGTCTCATCCCTTCTTGAAACAACTTTTTGGGGCTCCTGGAGGCAGCAGAGGCTGAGGCCTGGAGCCAGGCTGGGGCAGCCCTAGGAGGTGTCTTAGCCAAAGCAGGTGTCCTTCGGGGGCCACAGGCTGCCCACCTGCCTCAGGCCCTTGGCCACCCTTCCCCTCCCTGTGCCCAGTCCCCAGTCGTGCCAGAGAAGCTGCGCTGCCGCCTGGTGGGAATTGGGGGAAGGGAAGTCGAGAAGAAGGGGTAGAAGCTCCTGGGGTAGAGCTCGGGCCTGCTGCCCGCACAGACTGCCGTGGCCGAGAGAGTAGGATCCTGGCCGTCCCTGTGCCTGTCTTCTTGGAAGGAGCAGGGGCGCCTTGTAGCTGCGCCCGCCCGTGAGGAGCGGGATTCCGCCACAGGCACTCAGCCAGCAGCTGCAGGCTCTGTTGTTTTTACACCGGTGACAAATGAAATGGCCAGACACACTGCAGTGTCTGAAGAAACCTCTGTAGAAGAGCAGGATGCTGTGGACACGCTGTGGCCCAGACAGAGGCTGCCAAGCAGATGGAACCTGCACTAGGCCAATTTGGCCAAAGAAGGCCCCATAGTCTCCGTGAAAGAGTTCCAGGCAGAAGCTGTTGTGTCAGTAACAGTCTCAAAAAAAAAAAAAAAAAAAAAAAATCAAACAACAACAACAACAAAAACCCCACAAACCCACCAACACTAAAGATCAGTTTTGAGTCTGATTTGAAAGCTAGGATCCAATTCTGCAGAGGCATTGAAATGGCGAGATGCCACCCTAATAGCCAGATCTGCAGGTCCCTCCATCATGCCAGCAAGAATGCTCCATTCACCCTTCCTCAGCTTCTGGTTCTGGTTTCAGAGCTCTGTCTGTATGGGAGGGGTGTTAAAGCTAGAGGGGCCTTTACCGACTTCCTCTTATGCCCAGATCTGAATATGGAGGTCAAGAGGGAAAAGTGACACGTCCTAAGTCCGAGTAGAGTGAACACCCTGCAGAGAGGCCTGGTCTGCTCGCTCGTCAGACTCTGGGACTTGTGCTGCGAGTACTTTACCCCTTTATAGATTCTATACCTACTTCATTTTGTGTACTTACAAAGATAAAAGCATTTAATCATTAGTTATTAATGTTAAGTACACAGCAAAAGCATAAATATGACCTTTATTCTTGGCTTCAAACCTGATCTAACTTGCTGAATTTCTTATGGGGTCATAGATTCAGGGAGATTCAAGGTGAATGACTGATTGTATTTGTTTTCTAGGGCTGCTGTAAAAGATTACCACACATTTGGTTGTTAAAACAAGCAAACAAACAGGAATTTATTCTCTCGCCATTCTGGAGACCAGAAATCTGAAATCAGGGTGCCAGTAAAAGGCCCTAATCCTTGCAAAGGTTCTAGGGAGAATCCTTCCTTGCCTTGTCCAGCTTCTGGTGGCTCTTGCAGTTCCTTGGCTTGTGGCTGCATCACTCCAATCCCTGCCTCCATCTTTACATGGACTTCTCCTCTGGGTATGCATCTTCTCTTCTATCTCATAATGTCCTTAGATTTAGGGCCCCCACCCGTGTAATCCGGGATGATCTTCTCATTTTAACATCATTAATTGAATTGTATCTGCAAAGACTCTTTTTTTTCCATAGAAGATTGCATTCACAGATTTTGGGTGTCAGGACATGGACATATATTTTGGGGGGTCACTATTCAACCTGCTATAACTATGGACTCTGTCTTGGACAAAAGGTTACTTTAGGAAATCAGTGGTAAAATTTGTCTACATATAAGATGCAAGTTGATGTGTTGCCCTGGAATCATTTCCTAATTGCTTCCAGTATGCAAATCTTACCTCTTTGATTAAGTTCTAAGTTGTATGTCCAGGGCTTTTAAAATTGAATTCCTCAATCTAATTATGAACTAGTGTCATCCCATTGTCTTGGCTTGCAAGAGTCCGATAAGTTTGCTGTTAACTTTATTTTTGTTCCTTGTATATAGTATGTTATTTTCTTCTCTGGCTGCTTTAAAAATTTTTCTCTTTATCTTGAGTTTTCAGAAATTTGATTATGATATGCCTTATTGTGTTTTTTATTTGTTTGATTACCTTGCTTAGGGTGTGTTGAGTTTCTTGGATCTGTGATCTTATTACTTTCATCAGACTTGGAAAAATTTTGTTCATTATTTCTTCAACTATTTTTCTCTGGCCTCTGTTTCTCATTCTGAGACTTCAGTTATATATTTTTTTCAGACAGCTTTGCATTGTCCTGAGAGTCACTCAGTCTCTGTGCATTTTTTCTTTCAGTCTTTTAAAAAAAGTTCTGTGCTTTATTTTGGATACATTCGATTACTATGAGTTTCTGTCCCTGTGTCTTTTCTGTCTAATTTTCTGCTAATCCTATCCAGTGAATCGTGAAGAATAGTTTTATTTTAGAATAGTCATAGATTTATAGAAAAATTGTGAAAATATACTCTGTATATCCGCTTTGCTATAAAGAAATGCCAGAGACTGGGTAATTTATAAAGAAGAGAGGTTTAATTGGCTTACGGTTCTGTAAGCTGTACAAGAAGCACGAATCTGGCATCTGGCTTCTAGGGAGGTCTCAGGAAACTTTCAATCATGGTGGAAGGCAATGGGGAAGCAGGCAGCACATCTTACATGGCTGGAGTAGGAGGAAGAGAGAGAGGGGAAAGATTCTACACATTTTTAAATGACCAGATCTCACAATAACTCACTCACCCACTATTGCCAGGACAACACCAAGGGGGATGTGTTAAGCCAGGAGAAGCCACCCCCATGAGCCAATCATCTCCTACCAAGCCCCACCTCCAACTTTGGGGATTACAATTCAAAATGAGATTTGGGTGGGAACACAGATCCAAACCATATCACCCCAACCCAGTTTCAATTTTCTGCATACGGCCAGCCAGTTTTTCCAGCGCCATTTATTAAATAAAGAATCCTTTCCCCATTGCTTGTTTTTGTCAGGTTTGTTGAAGATCAGATGGTTGTAGATATGCAGTCTTAGTTCTGAGATCTCTATTCTGTTCCATCAGTCTATGTGTCTTGTTTTTATACCAGTACCATGCTGTTTTGGTTACTGTAGCCTTGTAGCATGGTTTGAAGTCAGGTAGTGTGATGCCTCCAGCTTTGTTCTTTTTGCTTAGGATTGTCTTGGCTATACAGGCTGTTTTTTTGTTTCATGTGAATTTTAAAGTAGTTTTTTTCTAATTCTGTGAAGAATTTTAATGGTAGTTTAATAGGAATAGCATTGAATCTATAAATCACTTTGGGCAGTATGGCCATTTTCAGGATATTGATTCTTCCTATCCATGACCATGGAATGTTTTTCCATTTGTTTGTGTCCTCTCTGATTTCCTTGAGCAGTGGTTTGTAGTTTTCCTAGAAGAGGTCCTTCACTTCCCTTGTTAGCAGTATTCCTAGGTATTTTATTCTTTTTGTAGCAATTGTGAATGGCAGTTCAGTCAAGATTTGGCTCTCTGCTTGTCTATTGTTGGTATAAAGAATGCCTGTGATTTTTGCAGATTGAACATATTTTTTAAAAAGATAAAAATAAAAAATAACAATAAATAATACAAATAAAAATACAGTATAACAACTATTTACATAGAATTTACATTGCATTAGGTACTATAAGTAATCTAGAGATGATTTACTGTATACAGGAGGGTGCACATAAGTTATATACAAATGCTGCTCTGTTTTATGTAAGGGACTTGAATATCTGTGAATTTCATCATCCATGGGGTCCTCAAACTAATTGCCCTTGGATACTGAGGGATGACTGTACTTTATTTATTTTAATGCTCAAAATTTTACAGCATTGACTTTCCTTAGTTTGCTACTGTGTTCCTCTGTCATTTTACTTTTTAGCACTTTCTTACATACTGCCATTTTTTAATAGCACTTTTTAACTTCTGGCACTATAAGATGCCCCAGGCTCATCTTGTATATTTCCTGCCCCAGTCCTAAAATCATTCATTTCTCCAAGGAGGCCTGGTTCCTTTTGTTGGAGAATGGTTTTAGAAACCAAGATCTGAGCACTGGCTCTACTAAGTGAAATTTTCATTTCAGATGGTGTATTTTTTTTTTTTTGGGACAGAGTCTCACTCTATTGCCCAGGCTGGAGTGCAGTGGCGTGATCTCGACTCACTGCAAGCTCTGCCTCCCAGGTTCAGCCTCCTGAGTAGCTGGGATTACAGGCATCTGCTGCCACACCTGGCTAATTTTTCTTCTTTTTTTTTTTTCTTTAGTAGAGACGGTGTTTCACTATGTTGGTCAGGCTGGTCTCAAACTCCTGACCTCGTGATCTGCCTACCTCGGCCTCCCAAAGTGCTAGGATTTCAGGCGTGAGCCACCGCGCCTGGTCCAGATGGTGTACTTTTATCTTAGAAACTTCATTTCATTCTTTTTTTAATATCTTCCATTTATTTCCTCATTAGCTTCATATTTTCCTTGAGATATGCATTCACAATTATAATAGCTCTTTAAAAATATTCTTATCTAGTAGTTCTATCCTCTCTGGCTTTTATCTGTCATTGTCCTTATTGATTGATTTTTTTTCTCTCGATTATGGGTCACATTTTCTTACTTTTTGACATGTTTGGTAATTTTTTTTATTGGATTTTAGACATTGTGAATTTCACATTGTTGTGTGTCTGGATTTTTGTTTACTTGTTTTTTTGTCTTACTTTCATAATATTTTGGTTTTGTTTAGGCAGGCAGTTATACTTGCAGATCAGTCATCCCTTGAGACCTGTTTTTTAGCTTTGCTCAGGCAAGGCTAAAATAGCTTTCAGTCCAAAGATTGTTCCGCCTTACCAGAGAGACATGAATACCTTGGATAATCAGTAAGGCCTCTCCACTCTGGCTCTCAGGAGCTCGATCAATTCTAAGGCCCATGCGAGCTCTGGGAATATTTAGTTTAGCATGTTTTAGTCATTCTTTGTCCAGCAGAGTGGAATATTGTTGTCCACATGCATGACCCAATACTCAGCAAATGCTCAAGTAGACATACTCTGTATAATCATGGCCCAATACTCAGTAAACGCTCAAGTAGACGTACTCTGTGTAATCAGTTCTCTGCTTCACAACTTCCAGCTGCCTCAGCCTATCTGATCTCTGATGCTTGTTTTCTCAACCCCCTTTCCTGGCTCTCTTTGAGTCCTCCCATCATTGCAACTGCAGTATGAAAATTGCCTCTGTCATAGATGATCATAGGGCTTACTTTGTTTCTTTCTTCTCAAGGGTCATAGTCTTGTGCTGCTTATTACTTAATGCCTGAAAATAATTGCTTTGTATGTTTTGTCCAGTTTTCTAGTTGTTTTCTCCAGGATTTCAAGTCCAGTGCTTTTACTCTCTCATGGCCAATGGTCCCTTTAGGTTTTATCGTGATGATGATCTTAATCTCCACATCTGATCTTCATTCAAATGTTGTGCTATACATTGGGATGCCTTTTAAATTTGGAAAATCATGCTCTTGGAAATTTTTTAGGAAACGTTCTTATATTATGTCTTTGCTAACTTCCTGTCTACTGCCATCTACATTTTCATTTTCTGGAATTTCCATTGGATATTGGATCCCTTGGATTGAGCCTCCATTTTCCTTGGTTCTTTCTTTCTTTTGTTTGTTTGTTTTGGATACTGCCCTTTTCTTTATTATTGCCTTATATCTGATATGAGATTTACCTGACCTTACCTTCTGTATGAGTCCGTTTTCACATTGCCGTAAATAACTACCCGAGACTGGGTAATTTATGAATGAAAGAGGTTTATTTGACTCACAGTTATGCATGGCTTGGGAGACCTCAGGAAACTTATAATTATGGCAGAAGGCAAAGGGGAAGCAAGGCAGGCCTTACATGGCAGCAGGAGAGAGAGAGAACAAAGGGAGAAGTGCCACCCTTTTAAACCATCAGATCTTGTGAGAACTCCATCACTAACACAAGAACAGCATGTGGGAACCACCCCCTCGATCTAATCATCTCCCACCAGGTCCCTCCCTTGACACGTGGGGATTACAATTTGAGATGAGATATGAGTGGGGACACAGAGCCAAACCATATCATCTTCCAATTATTCCATTGAATTTTAAATTTCTATCATATTTTTATTTCTAAGAGCTTTTCTTTGTTCTCTACTTATTCATTTTTATATTACTTTGCTCTTATTTCACAGATGCAATATGTTCTCTCATATCACTAATGATATTAATTAAAGTTTTTTTGCAGTCTTTTTCCTTGTATCATCTTGCTTTTTTCTGGTTCTTCTATTCTGTTTGTTTTCATCTTGGTCATGTAAGAGTTTTTCCTTGAGTGTCTCTTCACCCGGCGGGGGCGGGGGGGTCACTTTTTTAAAGTAAGGCACCAAGGGCCAGTGCAGTGGCTCATGCCTGCAATCCCAGCAGTTTGGGAGGCTGAGGTGGGAGGATCACTGGAGCCCGGAGGTTGGGGCTACAGTGAGCTGTGGTCATGCCACTGCACTCTAGCCTGGGTGACACAGTAAGACCCTGTCTCAGTAATAATAATAATAAGAAGAAGAAGAAATCAAAAAGGCTGACCAGAAAGCCCTGTGTATATGTGTTGGGCTTATGACACTGGTGGCCTTTGTTGAGGAAAATTGAGGGACCAGCTCCACTGAGGAAAATTGAGGGACCAGCTCCACTGAGGAAAATTGAGGGTCTCCAAATATCATGAGTTTGCAAGTATTTTCTCTGGCATAGCATCCTGCAATTTCTTTTCTGAGGATTTTACTCTGGTTGCTTTTCTGGGTCTGAGCAGTGGGAAGGGGATGGAGATATCTCACTATTTACTAAAAGAATTGTTCCTCAATTCTTTTGCCTGGAAAAAACTCCATTTTTTGCCCTCTTCAGCATCTGCAGGGAGAGGAGTCAACCAGCCACTTGAGAACTGGATGGAGGTTGAGAATTGGAGAGACCTAACTGTTCCCTATTAGCTTAATCCTGCTGTCCTTCTGTTTAGTTTCCCCTAGTCCTGTGCCTTGCCTTTGAAGATTCTATATGGAAAATTAGCTCACTTCCCATAGAAAGCCCCTCAACTCCCTTTGTGGGGAATGAGGTTTGACTTTCTTTCTCTCTGCTAAGTCATTTGTCTTTCCTTTTTCCAAATTCTTTTTTTCTCATTGACACATAATAGATGTACATATTTTGGGGGGTACATGTGATAATTTGTTGCATTCATACATTGTGTAAAGATCAAATCAGGGTAACTGGGATATCCATGACCTTAAATATTTATCCTTCTTCCAAAATTGCATCTTCCCATTTCATGTTTATAGATATTTCTTAGTTTCCTAAGGATGGGGTGTATTTCTGTGACTTGTTCTCCTTGCTGTTTCTGAGTTATTTTTGAGAGAAGGCAGCCGGTGAGTATGTCTTTACTCTGCCATTCTGCAACCAGGTCTCTTACATTTTTATAGCAGAAAACATGGCTCACCATATCATGGATTTCTATAGTTCCTTTGTTTTTTAAAGTTTAAAGCCTAAAGTTAGAAATAAACAAACTTTTAATCTACTTTGGGCTTTACATTTGCTAACTGGAAGAGATGAATTCTATCGAAAAAGGGCTATGGACACATACCACCAAGCATCTGGGTAGAATACTACTTTAGTGCACAGGTGTTCTGCCTGTGTGACCACAAGGTAAACATCTGGATATTAGACATTTTCTTCGTTAGTTTTCACCAGATGTTTGGTGTTATGGAATAGGCATAGCCATGTAATTAAATTAACTCGCGAGTGAAACACTGAGTTTACAAATAACCGGGTGCAGTGGCTCATGCCTGTAATCCCGGCACTTTGGGAGGCCGAGGAAGGCGGATCATGAGGTCAGGAGATCGAGACCATCCTGGCTAACACGGTGAAACCCCGTCTCTACTAAAAATACAAACAATTAGCCGGGCGTGGTGGTGGGCACCTGCAGTCCCAGCTACTCGGAAGGCTGAGGCAGGAGAATGGCGTGAACCTGGGAGGCGGAGCTTGCAGTGAGCAGAGGTCGCGCCACCACTCCAGCCTGGGCGACAGAGTGAGACTCCGTCTCAAAAAAAAAAAAAAAAAAAAACCAAATAACTTGAAGCTACTCTTCTGTACATCCTGCGTGTGACCACGAATGAGTGAACCTGTCATTACATCAGCCCATCCACTGATGAATGCTATAAGAGGGGCCAAGGAATTCATGTCTGTGGGCACTGATCTGGTGACTGTAACTTTTCTCTTTCGTTCCTAAGGAATCTGTTAAAGTATCACAAGGAGATAGTTTTCCATCTATGCTTTCAGAGGCTGAAGAGCTGCCTTAGAGATCTGATTAAATGCACATATTTCTTCCACAAGTTGGATCTAGGATTCCTCCTACCATCCCTAATTTAACTGGGAAACAACACTTCTTTTTTAACTCTACTGATATCTTGAATATATAATTCAGCAAAATCCCCTTGGCTTGAAAACTGAGCTGGATTGGACTAGAGGACCGAACGCGTTTGTCAGGTTGGTGCTCTCGGTGGAGTGAGAAGATGTTTAAGTCTGAAGGCCACTGTCAAGGCTTTTTAAGGCTGGATATTAGCAACAGATACATATACACACATAAATCTATTTTTGATTACTCTGCTCTTTATTTTCAACCTGTTCTGTAAGGTAGAGCTCAACTCCTACTCCCTGGCGGAAGCTTTCTGAGCCTTTCCTTGGGCGTCCTCACTGGCTTCCTTGTTTACGATTGGCAGTTGGTTAGCTCTGTGCTTGACTGTTGCCAGTGTCACCTTGAAATGAGGGACCTGTATCTCCTGTACCTCAGAAGAGGTACAGTGGAAACCGGATGAAGGCACTTGCTCTTCTGGAAGCCTCTGAACTGGCGCTGTGGGCTTAGAGTAGTGTTGAGCAGAAATGTACACAGCACTTTGTTCTCCAAGGGCACTCAGTGCGCCCGGCCCCACCAGTGGCTTCCTTCCTGGGGATGCATCCAGTCGGCCTGGAATTTGCCGGGTCGGTTCTCTAAGGTGATGTAGGTGAACTCCATGGTACAAGGACCTCCAGAGCAGGTGCAGGACTCAGGCCAGCATGAGAGGAATGTCCCTCCACCCCTCACAGTTCTACACTTTAGGAAACTCTCATCCTTTAGGCAGCAGAGATACACAGGAAGGGCTAAGATGGGCCGCTGTCACAGGGAGAGCCGGCAGCCTCAGAGGGAACTGAGATGATTGCTGGTTAAAAGTCTCTGCATGGGTCTGTTGGGTGGCTTTGGGTAAAAGGACTCCCGCGGCCAGATGTGGTGGCTCACGCCTGTAATCCCAGCACTTTGGGAGGCCGAGGTGGGTGACGGCTTGAGCTCAGGAGTTTGAGACCAGCCTGGGCAACATGGTGAAACTCTGTCTCTACAAAAAATACAAAAAATTAGCCAGGTGTGGTGGCACACGCCTGTGGTCCCAGCTGCTCGGGAGGCTGAAGTGGGAGGATCACTTGAGCCTGGGAAGCCGAGGCTGCAGTGACCTCAGCCTGCACCACTGAACTCCGGCCTGAGCAACAGAGCCAAGCTCTGTCTCGAAAAAACAAACACAAAAAGGGACCTCTGCCAGAAGGCCCTTGGAGTGATATAAACGTAGTTGGCAGTAAAAAAAATTTATAATTAATTACCCAGGGCAGGTCACACACACACACACACACACACCCCCAATAAAACAGAAATCAGGAACTAGTGATTTTATTTGCTCTTTAATTTTTTTCATTTTCACATTTTCATTTTGTCTTAAAAATTTTACTTTTTTCAATATAAAAAGAATTAATAACCGACCTGTCATCAAGGTAACCAATATTAATAGTTTGGCATGTCCACCTTTCTGTCTTTTTTTAGTTCAAACTTTTTGGGGGGTGTCACTGTTGCCTTTGCAAAAAGGAGATTATAATATGAACATTTCTTTGCATCTTGACTTTCATTCTTTAGAATGCATCCTGTCCTCTTTCTAGATCAACAGATTTTTTTTTTCTTTTTGAGACAAGATCTCACTCTGTCGCATAAGCCGAGGTGCAATGGTGCATTCTTGGCTTACTGCAACCTCTGCTTCCCGGATTCAAGCGATCCCCCCAACTCAGCCTCCTAAGTAGTTGGGACTACAGGTGCACGCCGCCAACACAGCTAATTTTTTTTTTTTTGTATTTTTGTAGAGACGGGATTTCACCATATTGCCCAGGCTGGTCTCAAACTCCTGAGCTCAAGCCGTCCACCCAGCTTGGCCTCCCAAAGTTCTGGGATTACAGGTGTGAGCCACCGCACCCAGTCAACAGATATTCTCAATTTGTTCATTTATGTTGGTGCATGACATTCCAGAGAATAGATCAACCACAGTTAATTCAATCACTTAGTTATAAACATTCAAGTTTTTTCTAGTGATTTTGTCACTACAAATAAGTCTGTAGTGCTCTAATGTTCTACTATAATTATGTATTTATTTTAGAAAAACATTTAAAACATATTAATGAAAAAGAGATTAAAAGAAAGATAATTATACCATGAAGCTGGGAAACACTATACTATATAATACTATACAGTCAATGATTTTGAATGAATACATAGATGAATATATTAAAATGTTACCTGGGAACGTGGCTCCATGCCATCTCTCTCTTGCAATAACGATCTTTTCATTGCAGTCTATGTCTCCCAATGCACACTGCAAAGGCCTTAAGATCAGGAACCAGGCCTTTCTTCCTTGGCTCCTCCAAAGCTCTGAGCATCGCCTTGCCAAAGGCAAACAGTCCCAGGCCCACACATCCCAGGGTGCTCTAACACTTTCTTCTAAAAAATAGCAGTTTAGACTTCAGAATGAAATTTTCCCAAGTATACAATGTTATAAACTGTGTATTCTCATGCCAGCCCACAAACCCTTCGTTTAACCCATAATGAAGCTGAACTATGTACTTATAATATTATAGTTTCTTATTATTTCTGTGGGAAAAAAATGTTCTGAATTCCAAATGAGGATCTGGGCAGAGGAGCCCTCCTCTATTCTGTGTGTGTGTGTGTGTCTGCGTGTGTGTGAGAGACAGAGAAGGGGAGAGATCCTTTCCGTCATTGCCCTCAAACAAGATGATCTTGTCTTTCCTCTTCTGCCGCTCTGGCTGGGTGTGGACATTGAGCAAGTGAAATAGACAATATGATAAGTAAATATGAAAGTGCCAGAAAGAAAGCCGAAGAACAAATTTAACATAGATGTCTGATATTTTTCTTTGAGTCCTCATTCATTTTCGAGATTTAAGAATTTGAATTTGATTGCTAAGAATATAGTAATTGAAATTTAATGTAAGTGAAATGAGATTTACAATTAGAAAAGACACTTTAGTTGTTACAGATTTCTCAGAATTCTTAAGCATATTTAAAACATGATATTCATCAAAACAAAATATTATTTAGATATTTATGATGAGCATGGGATGTATCATTTATTAATAGCTATTGAGCTGGTCGACTGATACATTAGTTTTATACTTTGGGAGCACTGAATCCCAGAAAGTTTGTTCTTATATGTTATTATAAGTTCCTTTGGAGAGTCAATATTTGAACTGCTAAGATAAAAACAAATACTTCTAAAAAGGAAGTATTTTGATGAAATGAAAGACTGGGAGAAACTATACAGCATTTGTAGGAAAAAATTATCATCTATGTAACTTGAATATACACATAGATTTAAAAATTCTTAAAAGACATGTGTTAATCCGTGCTTTCTGTTTTGAAGCATGGTAGAAAAACTAGCTAAGCATTACAGGCAGTGAATATCAAAAATCATAAGCATATCAGGAAATAGGTTCTGAAATCACCTATAAAATTATGTAATATTTTGTCTTTTTTTTTTTTTTTTGAGACGAGTCTTGCACTGTCGCCCAGGCTAGAGTGCAGTGGCGCTATCTCGGCTCACTGCAAGCTCTGCCTCCTGGGTTCACTCCATTCTCCTGCCTCAGCCTCCCGAGTAGCTGGGACTACAGGCACCCGCCACCACGCCTGGCTAATTTTTATTGTATCTTTAGTACAGACGGGGTTTCACCATGGTCTCAATCTCCTGACCTCGTGATCCACCCGCCTCAGCCTCCCAAAGTGCTGGGATTACAGGCGTGAGCCACCGCGCCCGGCCGACACGGGGTTTCACTGTTGGCCAAGCTGGTCTCAAACTCCTGACCTTGTGATCTGCCCTCCTTGGCTTCCCAAAGTGCTGGGACTACAGGCATGAGCCACTGCGCCCGGCCAGCATTTTGTCTTAATAAAAGTCAAATCTATTCTCAAAAATGTCAACTTTTCAATAGGAAAAAGAATCACCCTTAGCCCATCACTCAGAGACACCCACTGTTAATGTTTTGATGTACTTCCCTGTGGTTTCATGTATGTGCCCATCTTTATGGTGGTCATACTCTTTTCCTTTTACTCTCAATGAATAGCAGAAATATTTCCAACTAACATGCTTAAGTTCATAATCAGCAAAAGTATCAACAAATGAAAAGATATCTGTGTGGTAAGATATTTCTAAGCATTGTGAGAGGTGATAGAATGAGGGATAACGTTCCTCCAATTTCTCCATCAGCAAAAAAGGTTTGTCAGAAACTGTCATAACAGTGTGACATCCACTGCACACATTGTGAAACAAGTGGCCATAATGCTGTTGGTTGTGTAGAGTCTGGATAAGTAAGCAACAATGAGGAAGGGGCCCCATGTTGGAGAGGGCCCCAAGTGGAGAAGAACAATGAACAGTTGTGACAGATGGCTAATCACAAACATCTGTGAGCACAACGACATCTGTTTTGCCCGTAGCCCTTCCAGCACGACCCTATTAGACTTCCCTCCAGCCTGTTTCTTTGCAGACAGCCCCTTCTCTGCTGTGCTGCCTGTTGCAACCTTGCAGCATATTTCATACTTTCTCTAATAAATCTGCCTTTTTTTTTTTTTCCTACAACTATCCTGGTAAATCCTTTACCAACTGTGAAGCCTGCCCTGGCTAGTAGCACCCATGACACATTCTACATCATTGGAAAGACCAAAAGATCTTATCAAGATAGGAAATAAAACTAAAGAAAAATGGAGGCATTTTGAGCATGATTTGACGATGATGGCCCTGTAATGTGGGTATCTCACAAGTGGCTGGCCCTGCCTGGCTGCCCAACACAAACTTGCTAACTAAGGTGATGCTGGCCAAGCCTTCTCCTGTTTGCAGTACTGTTTCTTCTCTCCTTCAGTCTTACAGCATTTCAGTCATGTTTGGCTGCGTTTTCTTTCTTCTCTCCAATTATTTGAAATGAAGTAAAACTAACAGTTGATATTAATGACTTTGATTTTTTTTCCTATTTTTTTAAGCAACATAATCTTTTTCCTAAATGACATCCTACCCAGAACTTCAATATGTAAGACAGAAAAAAGCAGACCTTCTTTGTTTGGAAAGGAGCGGTGCCTAAAGCCAGAATCCACAGTTTCAGGTTGAGAAAATATATGACGGGCTGTTGAAACCAGTATTTTCTTTCAAATTACAGCACATTCAAATTTTACTTATGCTGATTGTTTTGCCAGCAAAAATTCAGTTTTGCAGAAACCATTTATCACATAAGGAGTTTCTGATGGAAAAATCTGGAAATTTTTAGAAATCAAAAAAGTGCTGGTTGGGCGCAGTGGCTCACGCCTGTAATCCCAGCACTTTGGGAGGCCAAGGCGGGCAGATCACGAGGTCACGAGATCGAGACCATGGTGAAACCCCGTCTCTACTACAAACACAAAAAATTAGCCGGGCGTGGTGGCATGTGCCTGTAGTCCCAGCTACTCAGGAGGCTGAAGCAGGAGAATGGCATGAACCCAGGAGGCGGAGCTTGCAGTGAGCCGAGATAGCAGCACCACTGCACTCCAGCCTGGGCAACAGAGCGAGACTCCATCTCAAAAAAAAAAAAAAAGTGAATACATTTGAAACCATTACAAGTTTGAAATGAATGTTGGTTTTGTGGTGACACAATCTCTGAAAATTATTACTGTTCATTCAAGATGGAATGAGGTAAATAGTGTGTGCCTGAAATCCACAGTTAAATATACTTCTTTTTTTTTTTTTTGAGACAAGGTCTTGCTCTGTTGCCCAGGCTACAGTACTGTGACACCATTGAAACTGACCCAGTAGTCCCATAGACAGTTTTTTTCTTGGAAAACCATATAAATTGATCCTTCTGGTCTTAAAGCTTGAAATTTACATTTGTTTTATCTGAGCTTCTTCCTCAGGAAAGGACCTCCAGGTCTGGCAAAAAGTACCTAAGAACTGAAACTTACCAGATAATCATATCCAGACAATGAGATGCCAGGCCCTCATTCATCATGATTGCTTCCTTGCCCCTCCCTAGTTCCTGCTTTCTTACACATTATTACACTTCTTCCCTGCTACATAAACCCCTAATTTTAGTGGTCAGGGAGATGGATTTAAGACTAATCTCCCATCTCCTTGGCTGCAGCACCCGATGAAAGACTTCTTCCTTGGCAATAATTGTTGTCTAGTGATTGGCTTTCTGTGAGGTGAGCAACGGGACCTAGACTGAACCCCTGGCATTTTGGGGACATGGTCACGGCGCACTGCAGCTTTGAACTCCTGGGCTCAATAAATCCCCCCATCTAAGCCTCCCAAGTAGTTGAGACCACAGTCTCGAGCCACCATGCTCAGCTGATTTTTGTAATTTTTTTTGTAGAGACAGGGTCTATCTGTGTTACTCAGGCTGGTCTTGAACTCCTGGGCTCAAGCAATCCTCTTGCCTTGGCCTCCCAAGTGCTGGGATTATACATGCAAACCACCACACACACCTGGCTTGGCCTAGCTTGTTTTTTTTTTTTTTTTTCTTTTTAAAGTTGTGTATTTGTGTGGGTGTGTTTGGTAAAAGAACATTAATTAATTTTATTTATTTGTGGAAATGGAAATTGGAGACAAAGTTAAAGGAGAATAAATATTTTGACTTAGGAATTCAAAAGCAGAATTAAAAAGACTGAATTGTTTTAGAGTGTTATAAATGTGTCATGCAATAGACTGAGAGGGCAACAAAGAACAGTTGAAAATTCCTCTAAAAAATCAATGACTTGGCAGGTGCAGTGGCTCACACCTATAATCCCAACATCTTGGGAGGCTGAGGCAGGAGGATCATTTAAGGCCAGAAGTCTGAAACCAGCCTGGACAACATAATGAGACTCTGTCCCTACAAAACATAAGAAAATTATCCAGGCATGGTGGTGCACACCTGTGGTTCCAGCTACTCAGGTGGTTGAGGCAGGAGGATTGCTTGAACCCAGGAGTTAAAGGCTGCAGTGAGCTGTGATTGTGCCATTGCACTCCAGCCTGGGTGACAGGGAAAGACCCTGACTCTAAAAAACTTAAAAAAAAATCAACAACTGAAGAAATTCTTGCATTTCATTGATGTTGCAGAGACAATTGGGAAATATATAGTGTCAATTTTTAAAACCACAAGTCCATCTTATTTAGAACCCTTCAAAATCTTCCTATTGCTCTTAAAATAAAATGCAAACCCCTTATTCTGGTCTCTTCCACCTGTTCACCACATCCCTGTCCTCTTTCTGTCACACAACTCTGAAATCGGTCATTTCCTGTCTGTTGCCAGAATATTGCCAGGCCCTCTTGCTTCCCAGACCTCTGTCCCCACTCTTTCCTCTGCTTGGGTGCAGCTGGTATCTGTGGAGGGTCGAATTGTGTTCTCCTCCTGCAAATTCTTATGCTGAAGTCCTAACTCCCAGTACCTCAGAACATGGCCTTATTTGGACATAGGGTAGTTGGAGATATAATTAGTTAAAATGAGGTCCTATGGGAATAGGGTGGGCTCCTTATCCAATATGATCAATATAAGTGTCCTTATAAAAAGAGGAAATGTGGGCCGGGTGCGGTGGCTCACGCCTATAATTCCGGCACTCTGGGAGGCCGAGGCGGGCGGATCACGAGGTCAGGAGATCGAGACCATCCTTGCTAACACGGTGAAACCCCGTCTCTACTAAAAATACAAAAAATTAGCCAGGCGTGGTGGCGGGCGCCTGCAGTCCCAGCTACACGGGAGGCTGAGGCAGGAGAATGGCGTGAACCTGGGAGGCGGAGCTTGCAGTGAGCCGAGATCGCACCACTGCACTCCAGCCTGGGCGACAGAGCAAGATTCAGTCTAAAAAAAAAAAAAAAAAAAAAAAAGGAAATGTGGACACAGACACATGTGCAGGGAGAACACCACATAACCATCAAGACAGAGATTGGGGTGATGCATTTACAAGCCAGAGAATGCCCAAGCTTGCTGGCAAACCACCAGAAGCCAGGAGGTGTGGAAGTCTCCCCCACAGCCTTGAGAAGGAACCAACTCTGTAGATGCCTTGTTCTCAGACTTCCAGCCTCCATAACTATAAGACAATAAATTTCGGTTATTTAGGCCACTCAGTTGTGGGACTTTCTTACGGCAGCCTCAGCAAACTAATACAGGACCACATCATTCTTCACGTCTTGGCTTAAATCTCATTTCCTCAGAGCAAGCTTCTTGACCACCTAGTTGACACAGTATTTTCTACCAAAGCCCCTGTTGATTTCCTTCAGAGCAATGAGACAAACCTGTGACTATTGTGTTGGTTTGCTTGTTTATTTGTCTGTTGCCTTCACCTTCACTAGAGCATCAGGGGCATGGGTGCAGGGGTCTTGTCTGGCTCTTGCTGTCTTCACAGCAGCTCTCAGAGTGCCTGGAGCATCCCAGTGCTCAATAAACATGGATGGTAAATGACGCCAAGATGCATCAAAGGTTAAGGAGAATGCGCCAAGAGCTGTGTATGTGAATTGCCATGCACATTTGGTATTTAGCAGAGAGAAAGTTTTTTAAGGAAGTGAGAACATTTTTAAGTGTTCTCAATCCTTTGTTTTATGACACTCTGCTGTCTTTCTGATTGGCAAATTTCCAAACATTTTCAAATAGAATAAAGGTGTATTATTCCGAATGCTATGAAGTTTGGGACAGAGGAGAACACACTGAACATCATCACGCTTCATATGCTGAGACCAAAGGCTTACAGAGAAATGGTGAAAGTTGCAGCAAATGAGCAAAGAACCTGAATAGACATTTTCCATACAAGACATACAAATGGCCAACAGGTGTATGCAAAAGTGCTCAACATCATGAATCATCAGAGAAATGCAAATCTAAATCACAATGAGATGTATCTCCCTCCTGTTAGAAGGGCTATAAAAGGGAACCTTTGCACACTTGGTGAGAATATAGACTGTCGCAGCCATTATGGAAAACAGTATGGAGGTGCCTCAAAAAATTAAAATGGAATTACCATTTGAATGAGACTACCAAATGGAGCCACCATGCGATCCAGCAATCCCACTTCTGGGTACATATCAAAAGGAAATAAAATCAATATCCTGAGGAGATGTCTGCTCCCTTATGTTCACTGCAGTGTTATCTCCAATAGCCAAGATGTGGAAACAGCCCAAGTGTCCACTAATAGATGAACAGATAAAGAAACTGTGGTTCATATATACAATGGAATATTATTCAACCCTAAAAAGAGAAAGAAATCCTATCTCATTTGCAACATGGATGAATTTGGGAGACATTATGCTAAGTAAAATAAGCCAGACACAGAAAGACAAATATTGTGTGGTTTCACTTATATGTGGAATCTATAAATGTTAAACTGATAGAAGCAGAAAGTAAAATGGTGGTTGCCAGGCATTGGAAGTGGAATGGAGCGATGTTAGTCAAAAGATACAAAACGTTTAGTTATGTATAATATCAATATGTTCTGGGAGCTAATCACAGCAGGGCGGGTGGCGGATGTTTTAATTCATTTGTGGTAATTGCTACACAATATATGTATTGTCAAATAATCACGTTGTTTACTTTGAATATGTTCAATCTTTATTTGACAATTACATATTTTATTTTTACTTACTTTAAATAAATAAATCTATTTATTTATTTACAGATAGGGCCTCCTTCTGTCACCCAGTCTGGAGTTCAGTGGCATGATTATAGCTCACTGCAGATTTGAACACCTGGTCTCGAGGGAACCTCCTGCCTCAGCCTTTCAAGTAGCTAGGACTATAGGTGCACGATACCACACCCTCAACTTGTGTGTGTGTGTCTGTGTGTGTGTCTGTGTGTGTGTCTGTGTGTCTGTGTGTGTGTGTCTGTGTGTGTGTGTGTGTGTGTGTGTGTAGACAGTCTCGCTATATTTCCCAGGCTGGTTTTGAAATCCTGTCCTCAAGTGATCCTCCTGCCTTGACCTCCCAAAGCTCTGAGATTACAGGAATGAGTCACCACGCCTGCCTGACAATTAAATATTTTAAAATAAGAAAACAAATATAAACACTATTAAAAATTTCTTCAAATATACAGATGACCAGTGAACCAAGCAGTCTCCTAAATTTAGGTTACAAATTTGAAATTTATTCTTTAAAATATCTTCGATACCCGAAACCATTATAGTAATTGCTCTGCAGAACATGAAGGCAAAGCTATAGACACCATGTCCCTCCGTCTTTAAAGGTAAAAGGACTACTTTAGAGTTTGTCACCATAGAGAAATAAGGAATATTTCACATGTTTCACAGCCATTTGGGAAATTATGCCAAAAAACACTTCATGAAGTTTTCAAAGTTGAAAGCCTTCCTTTGGGAAAGGAAAAACACACGCATGCACGCACACACACGCACACACACAGACACACATACAGACACACACAGACACACACACAGACAGACACACACACAGACACACACACACACAGACACACACAGAAATCCAGGCAATTTTAGAGAATGTGTTTTCCCTTCATAACAGGGCAGAATGAGTATCACCCAAAACTGAGTAATATATTACTCAATGTAAACTCCTGATTTTCAGAAAATAGTTGCAACAAAATGACCCCCACTTCCTAGTTTCTTGTAAAATGGAAGGAACCATTACATAAAGTAACAGTCAAACATGCTCAAGAAGTTTTCAACTTAAGGCCAATGACCTTTGAACTTTGACTGATGGTTCTTTCAATCCCATCACTGTTCTATTGTCGCAAAAAATTTAACTTGGCTGTGTGTTTATTCAACTTGGACTTCACAATAATGTCCTTTGCAACACGGGACTGTTATCTGTGGCTTCTGTATTGGCAGCTGTACTGGCAAGCTGGAACCCTCGTTTTCCGTGACTTTCTAACCTCCTGAATTGCAGCACCTTGGAGGGGAGCTCCAGTGGCCAAGACAGAAGCCGTCCCAGTGATCCTGGGAAGAACACTGAGCATCTGCTTGCAGACCTGGGGCTCCTGATTTAATCATAGCTATAAATACTTAGGTTTTCATTTATATGCCTTCACGTTACGCATTCCTAAGTTGAATGTACAGTTCTAAAGGCTGTGATTATAGGTGGAGATGATGTTGGTGCCATTACTGGGATGCCACAGTGGAAATCAACATGTCAACCTACGAGACGGTAAGAAAACGTCTTAGAGGGACTTTCATTCATCTGGTTCACTGCTGTATCCCTAGTGCTGGGAATGTTCCTGAGCACTCAACAAATGTTACTTGAATGATTATCTTATGAAACTTTGTTTCAATTTTAGGAAACTAAGTTAAAAACCTATTTGAAAGGGGTCAACTTTGAATGTGTCTTTACATTTCTGCCTTAGTTAAGATCCACTCAGGGAGAGATCCCGCACTATTGTGCTCAAGTAATATTGTCCGTACCTGACTTCCCTGAAAAGAAATGAGTCCTGAGGCAGCCAGGCAGATCTTTTAGGATATTCCATCCCACAGGTGAAATATAAACATGCTTCATCCAGGAGATGACTCTAGTTTCACTATACAAGACCCTTCAACTTTTTCACATTAGACTGAAGTGTTTGGTCAGATTTCCTCAGTATGGCAAAGGTTACTCTTTTTTTTTTTTTTTTTTTTTTTTTGAGATGGAGTCTCGCTGTGGCTCTGTCACCCAGGCTGGAGTGCAGTGGCACGATCTCGGCTCACAGCAAGCTCCGCCTCCCAGGTTCACGTCATTCCCCTGCCTCAGCTTCCCGATTAGCTGGGACTACAGGCGCCCGCCACCACGCCCGGCTAATTTTTTTGTATTTTTAGTAGAGACGGGGTTTCACCGTGTTAGCCAGGATGGTCTCGATCTCCTGACCTCGTGATCCACTCGCCTCGGCCTCCCAAAGTGCTAGGATTACAGGTGTGAGCCACTGCGCCTACTTTTTTACCCAGGCTTCCAAAAAGGCTGGAATTTCCACAGAGATTTATTACTATATGCATCTCATCAAAGGGCTAAGATACTTCTTGACTGTGTATATCAGTACCATGTGGCTGTTTTGGTTCATTTGTACATTTTTGGTTTGCAGTGACATGTCATCAAGGGCCTAAAAACAGAAATTCATTCTATGTTTTATGAGTTTAGGGGCCTGGAAAATTGCAACAACACCCGTGCTTCAGGGAGGCCCCGGGACTCAGGAAAGGGGGCAGTCTGTGAGTCCTCCCAGTTTCCCAGCTAATCAATGAAGTGAACAGTGCAAGGTTGTGGAAAAGATGTTCTCTCTGATTTGGGACATGTACAATTTGTTGCACCTGAGGCATGTGTAGGAGTTAATGTGTTCAGAGCTCAGAAGTTACAGATTTTGGAGTCATCAGCAAATAGTGATATCTGAAGCCTGGGCGTGGAGGAGAACACCCAAAGATAAAGCATGTAGAATGAGAAAATAAGAGGGTTGAGGATAGAATGCCTGGAAACACCATAATTTAGGGGGCTGGCAGCAGACGAGGAGCCGGCCAAGAACTAGAATAGGACAGCAGGCTATCACATGGGCATCGCGGAGAGCAGGCTGCACAGTCAGCATTCTTAAATCCTACACAGAGATGGAGGAGATGCGGATTGGAAATGGTCCCTTAGAAAGATCACTAGAAGGAAATACATAAAAATATCCACAAGTCTATTCCTGACTAGTGAGATGTCAGGTGGCTTATGTTCTTCTCTCACCATTCTTGCATCTTCTAAATTCTGTACAAAAAACATTAATTACATTTATATTAAAAGCTATTAAAATATAAAACAAGGCTCTGATCAAGTCTAAAATATTTTATGAGAGCCTGATGAAAAGAGCAAGTAATTATTAATTCACAAGTATTTCAGTGCCTGTGTGCTGGGCACCATGCTAAAGATAAAACAATGAACAAGAGGACGGCTCTGTTGTTTGACAAAAAGGAATGGAGGCTGGTTTGGCAAAGGAGGGATGTAGGGCTTGTGGGGCACAATGGCAGGAGATGAGGCTGGAAAGGTCGTTTGGTGCCAGATTACAATGGACTTTATGTGTCTTGTCAAATAATATGGTCTTTATTCTGAAGGCTACAGAGAGGCTTTTGAGGGGGCAGTGTTAGGTTTGGAATTGTGCTTTACCTGAAGTTAATTTTCTACTGGATTTTGGCAGTAGTGTGGCTGCTGGCCTGGGGGAGTCCAAGCAGGAGACCAGGAGCACAGGCAGCAGGCAAGTGCAGTAGCTGAATGAAGGCAGTGACCTGAGCACGGGCCAGGCCCAGAGATATTTAGGGGTAGTGTCAATAGGATATGACTGATTGGATGTATGTTGCACGAAGTAGGACATTAAGAAAAAAAAGGAACAACAAATTTCTTTCTGCTTATCAAAGACCATAATGAGGGCAATGGCCTTTCCTGAAACACGTTCCTTGGGAAGTCGAGCATGAGCATAACAATAGTTTGGAAGCTATCTGCACCCAGCAAGTGAGTTTCCGGTCAGCCTCATGCATGGCAATAGGTGGTTAGGATGCAGGATACAGGTTTGTGGCCCCAGCCCTGTCTGGCTCCCCTGAAATCACACCACAGAGGCAGCTGCCTTTCATAAACACAAGGCAGGCAGTGTTAGCTGGTCCAGCTAGACGTCATTATTTCTTTCACCTGGGGCCTGTGCACGGAGGCTGCTGACATGAGAGTGGAGGCCCACGTGTGTGGTGAATGAGACGTTCAAAGTGACACCTTGCATTCTTCCCTTCTTCTCCACTCTCCTCTTCCTGCTCCAGGGAAAATAAAGGAAGATGATTGTTTTGGTACAGAAAAAAAAAAAAAAAGAATAAATACTAGGTTTTTAACTTGTGTCCCCGGGTTGCGTAAAGAATGACAACTATTCTATAGTTTGTATAGACTTTCCCTCAGTGGTCATTGCTATATGACGTAAGAAAGTCAGTGGCTGGGCCACGCACTGTCACAGGCCTGTGGTCCAGCTACTTGGGAGGTTGAGGCAGGAGGATCGCTTAAGGCCAGGAGTTCAAGGTTACAGTAAGCTATGATAGCACAGCCTGGGTGACAGAGCAAGACCCTCTCTTTTTTTTTTTTTTTTTTTTTGAGACAGAGTTTCGCTCTCGTTGCCCAGGCTGGAGTGCAATGGCACGATCTCGGCTCACCATAACCTGCACCTCCTGGGTTCAAGCAATTCTCCTGCCTCAGCCTCCCAAGTAGCTGGTATTACAGGCATGCACCACCATGCCTGGCTAATATTGTATTTTTAGTAGAGACGGGGTTTCTCCATGTTGGTCAGGCTGGTCACAAACTCCCGACCTCAGGTGATCCTCCTGCCTCGGCCTCCCAAAGTGCTGGGATTACAGGCATGAGCCACTGCACCTGGCCTACCCTGTCTCTTAAAAAAAAAAAAGTGAGTATTAAAATAGAGGGGATAAGGAATAATGTGTATGTGAGGTCTATTTCTGAGACCAGAGCCACAAAACAGAATCCTGAACCTTAGCCATTTCCTTACCACACACGTTTACTTGGATACTTCCATTTTTCCAGTCTATATAATTCAGTACTTGTGTGACAGAGAGGTGTTGGAGGTTGTTTTTTTTTTTTTTTTTTGGCAACTGTTTACAAACAGCTATGGTCTCCCTGGAAGGAACTTCCTCTGTTGAGTACAGAAGTCTGGGAAAAGACTGGTGAAATTGCATGCGAGGAAGAAACAGGTCTAACTAAATGTGAATCTATACTTTTAAAGCAAGGGACCACAAAGGGTAGGTCCCAAGGAAGTTGCATTGCTTGCTGCACCTGTCACACAGGCTGTACCTTCTTCTCTCATTTATTTCCATTTACAGCATTGAAAACCGAGGCCAAGGGTGACCAGCCAGTGAGTTAAGGAGGCCCCCGCTGAACTTTGCTTGAAGTGCTCCAGTATAAAGCCTCTCTCCAGAACCAGCCGCCACCGAGACGTCTTGAAGTCAAAGTAACTCACACCCTGGTCCACCTCGCCCTGCAGTGAGGAAACTTCGGTCGCACAGGCTCCAGAACTCATCTTGGCGTGGGCTGTGACTTACTGGGGGATGGGCCGCCTTTTCGTTCTAGCTCCTAAATGGAGCGGAGCGCCAGGTGGTGTCAGAGGGGGCGGCGGCCCTCCAATGGTGGCACCCTCAGCCACGGATAAGGTTCCAATTAGGTAAGGACGCAAGTAATGCTGTCGTTTCGGCTGACTGCTCCTTTCATTCCTTGGAGGTGGTCAGTGTCACAAAACGAATTTTCATTTACTCTAAACAGTCACACCAGCCCTGCTAACTGGATGGTCGGAGCCCCGTGCCTTCGCCGGACGCCCTCCTGGAACCTTGAGGCCACCCTGAGGATGGAGACTCGGGTGCCCGCTCTCCTCCCCTACCGCCGCGGGCCTGCGCCCCCCACCCCGGACCCCAACTCGGGCGTTCTAGCCGCACGTGCGGACGCCCCTGGGTGCGAGCCACGGACTCACGAGCCGCTGCTTGTTGCTCCCGCCGCCGCGACCTGGGGAAGCGAAAATGAAATTGACTTTTCCGAGAAATGATGAAAGCGACGCTACCCGCCAATGAGCTGCTGCGGCGAACTTCCGCACCTCCCGGCCGGGCCGCTCGCGCCCTCCCTCCGCCTCCACCTCCCGGTTGCACAAGCTTGAAACAAACACTGGGGAGGAAGGGCGGAGGGAGGAGGGCGGAGAGGGGAGGCGAGGGAGGGAGCGCGGCCGGAGGAGGGCGGGGGGTGGGGGGATTTCCAGCCGCGGCTCTTCGCAGTTTCCTCTCCTTGTTTTGCTTTCGATCTGGACTGTTCTCAGGCAAGCCGGGGAGTAACTTTTAGTTTTGCTCCTGCGATTATTCAACTGACGGGCTTTCATTTCCATTTCACACACCCTAGCAACACTTATACCTTGCGGAATTGTATTGGTAGCGTGAAAAAAGCACACTGAGAGGTAACATTTTTCAAATAATAGTTGTGACTGTGAGTGTGTTTCTCTCGAGGGCATGTTTCTGGGGACTGTGGGGGGCCGTGTGTGTATGCGTGTCCTGATGCCTTGACACGATGTTTTGCAGACGGAAAATGCCGGGGTTCCTAAATATTAATACTGATTTTTGGAGGAACAGTCGGCGCAATTATGGATAATCTGATTTTAGGGGAAGCAGGTTCTGCTGCTGTTGCTGCTGCTACTGGGGCTGCTGAAGCTGCGAGGAGGAGGAGGAGGAGGAGGAGGTAGAGAGGGAGGAGGAGGAGGTTGGTGGAGGTTTAATTTCACTTTTGGATTTGCAGATGCGGAGAGGTGGCTCCATGGACACAGACCTGCTGTGTGTGCTTCTGCGCCCCAGGTGTTGTGTGTGGGGGTGCAGGTCCGCTGGAGTCGGGCCTCATTTAAAACAAAATTGTGTGTATGTGCGTGTTTGTGTGTGCGCAGCCACCGCCGCCAGCGGATCCGAAGGAGGGGAGCGGGTCCTTCTCGGTGCCCGCGGCGGCGCCTCTCCAGGCTGCCTCCAGCGTAAATAAGCAGGCACCGCCGCCCGCCCGGCTGCCCGCGCCCGCTCTCCCGCCGGGAGGAGCGCCTCCAGCCACGGCCAGAGGAAACTTGCTGGGGCGCCCCGCGGCGGTCCAGGGGCTCGCCTGCCTGCCGGGCTCGGGGTCGGGTCGCGGGCGTCGGGTGCCAGCGGCCGGGGCGGGACGGCGGGCTCGGAGCCGGGCCGGGCGCCGGGCCTGGCCGACGCGCCCTGCTTCCTGGGGGCTGGGCTGGGCCGCCGCCGCCGCCGCCGCTCGGAAGGGACGCCGCGTCCTCCTTCCCGCCGGCCAGCGCCCGGTCGGGCCCTGGGGCTTTGTCACTGCACTTGTCCCAGCGCGCGAGGGGCTCGGGCGGCGGGTCCCAGGAGGGCACCGCGCCGAGGGGTCAGCCGCCCGGGCCGCGGCCTAGCGCCGTGCGCCCCCGGGTCCCCGCAGGCGCCCCCGGCCGGCCTCGCGCGCTGGGCCTGACCCGCCTCGGCTACGGAGCGGGCGAGGTGGGGGCGGGGAGCCTCCGGGGACTGAGCGGCGCAGCGGGGGCCGGCGTCCCCTCGGGGTCCCGGGGCGCGGGCCGCGGCGGGGTGGGGACGCGAGTGCCCGCCCCGTGCCCTCCGACCTGGCTCCGGGCGCCGGGTGACATTCGCCCGCTGGCCGAACATGGTTGGTGCAGAGCCGCGGCGGCCGCCACTTCCTTTCCGCCTCGCCGGTAGGGCTCGCCCACCGAGTGAAGCCGGCCGCGGCCAATCGCGGCGCCCGCCTGCTCCCAGTGGCACGGCCTGGGGGCCGGCGCCCGCCGGGGCTGGGGAAGCTGTTCCAAGTTCCAAGGGTCGCGGGTGTAACTCATGCCCCTCCCAGCACGCGCCGGCGTCTCCCCTTGGTCCCCGGTCTGGGTGCGTTTGCCACCCTCTCCTCCTTGTTCCCTAAGAAGCGGGGGAGGGGAAGGAGGCAGGCAGCCTGGGCCGGGCGCCAGGGCCGTGGTCGGGCACCAGGTGAAAAGCCCGGGTCAGTCTGTGTAGGCCGGACCCTTGGCGATCGGCTGCGGATGTGACCCCGGGGACTGGCAGCCGAGGTAGCTCAGAAGAGCGAGGTGGCTTTCGCTTGTTTCTAACCCGCTACTGTCTGAAACTTGGGGACATATTGCCCGCCCCCTCCCTCTTCCACCTCCTCCCTCCGGTTGCTCCTTGTCCTTGGTTATGGAAGGAAAAAACTCAGTTGTTCTAAATGAGGAAAAGTGGTGCTGGCATTGGTCTTCAGCCACTGGCTTCCTTATGGCTGTGACTCGGTCTGCTTTTGATGAATGGCCAGGAGGTATGGAGGATAGTTAGATTTCCTGTTGTGGATTTTCAGGAATCACTGAGACTGCTGTCAAGCCTGCAGTCATTTACTAGTTTTCAGATCGGCTGCAGGTTCTCTTGGAGCAGTTCAGTTTTTGGTGCTTAAGGGCAGGTGCACGAGGGGGTCTGGGGTTAGACCAGGCGGTGGATAGTCTTGATGCCAGGCAGATGCAGTTATCCCTACCAGGCCCAGAGCGTGACTCTGTTTAACTTCACTGCGCACGCAGATTCAGGATTCTCTGATTTCCCCAACTTTCCTTTATTCTTCTTTTAGGGGGAGAAGGGGCAAAAATAGAAACCTAAAAAATCTTGGGAAAAGGAGCCTTTTCTGAGGAAACTTCAGCAGATGAAATATTTAAGACTTGAACTGGGATCTGTAGGGGGAACGGTGGAATATCTATTGATTGATGTGTCAAAGTCCGGAATTTCACTGTAATTAGTGAACGATTATAACTTGTAACTTTGTCTGTTGTGTAAGAAATTACATTTTGGTCTCTTAGATCCAAGAGTTCTTGTCTGTTACGATTTGTAACTGCTTGTTAAAATTAAACATTTACATATTTCATTCTCAGTGAGTTGTCATTTTTTTGTCAGAGAAAGTTCCAGTTATTTCAGATTTACTTACCTGTAAAAATGTCAGCATAATCAAAAGTAAGGATTTGTAGTCAAACTGGAAGCAAATTATGGCAAACACATGCGTGCCATGAAGTTCGGACAGCCTTATGAACAATGGTCCCACTTTTATCCCAGTTTCTGAAACACTTTGTTAGGCAAATAGTGTACCAGGGCAAAAGATGTTTAAACTTACTGGAAAAAGAGAAACTTTGGATGCTCCACATTTGATGTGCATCAATTTTCTCATGTTACCAACAATGTTATATTTTTATTCTTAACATCCTCTCGTACAAAACTGTTGTTTTTAGAGCATTTTCACATAATATCCTTTTGGTAGTGAAAAACCACTGTACTCTATCTAAATGGAGTGTCTGGGTTATAGTTCCCTTATCTGCCTTATACCAAAAAGGGCTTCACGCAGACCAAAGAATTTATGTACACACTCAATAAATATCCTTAGAACATCTATTATAAGCCAGACACAGTGCTAGCCTCTGTATACTCAACTGACAGCGAGAAAGACGGCGTCTTTACACCAGGTTGTGTTCTGGTTAGTGAGCTGACCATTAACAACAAAAAATACATACAGTTATTACCTTTTGGGGTTAGCTGTAAGGAGGGTAATAATAATTCTTAACTATATCTCATTGTGTTGCTTTCATGAACAATTGAGATACTGTATGTGAAAGAACATTGCATAAATTATGGCAATCTACAAATGTGTAAGGCATTAACTTTCAAACTTCTATCAGATTATTCTTACTGTAAAAGGGCCAGATAATCATGACTGGATTAGACACTATCTTTCTCATAGAATTTCCAGCAAGGAGGGATTTTACTTCTGAGCATATATAAATAATGATAAAATATCAAACATGGAATAACTGTTTTATGTAAAGTATCAAAAAAATTTAACAGTGAAATTCGATATTGTCAGTGAATTTTTTCCTGTCAGAAGGAAAGTTAGGTGGTATCCATGGAGACCAAATGATATGGAAATAACAGTGATTGGACCAATGTATTTTCCCTCTTTATGTCAGATAAGAAAATCTTCCCAAGCCTCTCTGTGCTTTAGTCTGAATCTTCTTCACTCTCTTGTGTCAGCTTCTTTGTTATCTGTCATTGCAGGTGTGCACTGGGCTGATTTTAGTATTTTGCTTTTACCATCCTTTTTTTTTTTTTTTTTTTTTTTGAGACAGAGTCTTGCTGTGTCGCCCGGACTGGTGTACAGTGGCACAATTTCAGCTCACCGCAACCTCTGCTTCCAGGTTCAAGCAATTCCTGTGCTTCAGCTTCCCGAGTAGTTGGGACTACAGGCGTGCGCAGGCGTGCGCTACCATGCCTGGCTAATTTTTGTATTTTTAGTAGAGACGGGGTTTCAGCATGTTGGCCGGGCTTGTCTCGAACTCCTGACCTCAGGTGATCTGCCCATCTCAGCCTTCTGAAGTGCTGGGATTACAGGCGCGTGAGCCACCGCGCCGGCCTGCTTTACCATCTTGGCTCATGTGCATTTATTGAATGCTTACTGTGTGCCCAACACTGTATATGTGACAACATACATGCAAGTAAATATTAACTGATAGTATATATTTATAACATATATTAAAATACATAATATATGCAAATAAACGAAACTGCGGTGAAATGTCAGTTATTATTAGCAAAAATTAGTTCTTATTTTCATCTGTGTCAGACACGATGTTCCTTTCTGCACAGGGGTAGGAGGTCAGGACCTTCCGTCTCTGCCTGCCCCGTTGGCCCCCTGTGTTTGGCCTGAGTGTAATCAGTGGTCGGTGCACGATGCCAGCTTAATGCACAGTGTGCTGAATTGAGGAGTGGCTCTGGTGGTGGGAGCGACTGATGGAAAAGTGGGTGAGGAGTTTCCATCAAACTTCAATTTATCAACAAAGAACAAAGAATGATGAATAACATATAGGGTCCAGATTTGAACGTGAAGCTAGTATTTTTTATAGAGTACCGAGTAAAACACACAAGCAGGAAACCCAGCTCACAGGTCCCCTTTGTCCCTGGGACTCCATCTGAGGCTCTTTGGATTCAGAGCAAGCAGTAGGCCTGAAGTCTTCGCATTGACCTTCAAAGATCCCCTAAAAATAATTTTCCCCCTCAGAAGCTCCATCTTACGACAAACTGTCTCTGAAACAAATTGTGTTTATTTAAGAAGACTTCACGTATCCTTTTTCTTTTATTAGAGTCAAAGTCTCACTCTGTCCACCAGGCTGGAGTGCAGTGGCTCGATCATAGCTCACTGTAGGCTCCAACTCCTGGGCACAAGTGATCCTCCTGCCTCAGTCTCCTGAGTAGCTGGGACAACAGACGTGTGTCACCCCAAAGCCCGACATGCAATTTTGTGTAGAGACGGGGTCTCACTATGTTGCCCAGACTGGTCTCAAACCCTTGGCCTCAAATGATCCTCCCTCCTCAGCATCCCAAAGTGCTGGGATTATAGGCATGAGCCACTGCACCCAGCCCTTGTGCCCATTTTTATTCCTCAGAAACACATATGACTTCCAGTCAGAACTCCTGATTGCCTTGAGAAAACTAGTATCATCAAATCTTGTTGATCTCATTATAGCCAAAGGTAGAGACCTGTGGTGTGTTGGACACGTTGGCCAGCTCCGTGTGAGAGAAACGCACCATCCTGTTAGGCTTTCTGACACACTGAAACGAGCCGAGACCCTCCATCAATAACTCGAGGTCTGCTTGGGGATCCAGGGACCCCATGCAATTATTTTGAATGAATAATTGATTTTGTTAAATGTAGTAACACAGGCAGTAGTTTTCTTAAATGCACACATTGTGTTATTATTTCGTTTGTTTATTAAATATTTGTTGACAGCCAGCTGTGTACAACGCTCTGCGGTGGAAGGTGCGTGAACTCAGATGCCTAGAGTGGCCTTTTAGTTCTCCAAACACTTCCCCCTTTGGAAGTTTTCACTCTGTAAAATGTGGCTGGATAATTCTGTCATCCTCAGGAGATGGAACCTATGTGTGTTATGAAGATCACCTGGGGAGGGGACTTTTAGAAATTACACAGGACCTTTTAGATTTGAGACTATCTATAGCCGCCTTTCCCTTCCTTCCCCTTCCTGCCCTGATAGCAAGCCTCTTATTCACCACTGGATCCCTGTTCCCCAGTCTCCCTCAGGTGTGTGGCCAGAGCAAAAATGGAAAGCCACTGAATCAAGGATCTCTTCCCAGGGCCAAATAGTTGATCTTTTCCTTGGCTCAGATGAAACCTCTTTCCACATTTTAAAGAGCGCTTTGGACAGGGGCCTGTGGTCACTCTGTTGGCTCTGCCCACTTGCCCTTGCTTGCCATACAGAAATGGGACTCAAGTTTGTGATACATTGAATTTTCCTTTTTTTTTCTTTTTTGAGAAAGAGTCTTGATCTTGTCTCCTGGGCTGGAGTGCAGTGGTGTGATCTCAGCTCACTGCAACCTCCGCCTCCTGGGTTAAAGTGATTCTCCTGCCTCAGCCTCCCGAGTAGCTGGGATTACAGACACATGCCACCACGCCCGGCTAATTTTTGTATTTTTAGTAGAGATGAGGTTTTGCCATGTTGGCCAGGCTGGTCTCGAACTCCTGACCTCAGGTGATCTGCCCACCTCGGCCTCCCAAAGTATTGGGATTACAGGTGTGAGTCACTGCGCCCAGCCGAATTTTCCATTTTGAAGAGGCAAGAAAGACTTTATTTTATTTTATGTATTTGTCTCTTTGTCCAGGAAGGCCATGGAGAATTAGGCGTTTGGTTTGGTTTTGTTTCTGTTTTGGTTTATAGCTCTTTTATCAGTTTAGTATTCCCTTCTGATAAGCAAGAAAGAGCGGAGTTGACAAAGAATGTCTGCGGATGAGAAGCAGGTGTGTGAGGTTCTTTCTGATGATGGATTCTAAGTATCTGTATCCCAAAGGCAAGACTAATTTAGTTCAGCAAAATACCTTAATTTAGGATTTTGTGTGATAAAAGCCTGTCCTGTTTTCATTAAATGAAGATTTTTGAGAACCACTTGCTGTGTAATTTTCATAAATAATTTCATTTGGGCATACTTAACACTCTGTTGCTATCTGCTGAAGGCATTTGATACTCGCACACCTAATGCCATCAAAGGAGAGATGAGCATACACTTTAATTTGTTCTTATTGAGCGTACATTTTAATTGTTCTTATGAATGTCAGATTTTGGGAAGATCCAAAGAAGTACTCTGTAGACAGAATACGCTGTCCTGGCCCCCTAAGCTTAGAATCCCACCAATTTTCCCATTTCATGCGATTGACCTTTCAGATGAGGAGGAACTGCATACAAATTGCTTTATTTCAAGTAATATCTACCACGTTATTTTTGAAAGAATTCTTTTGTCCTTTTTACCCTAGATCTATTGCAGAAGATGAGAAAAATTGCAGTGGTGATAAGAGAGTGTCTTAACACCTAGATATAATGGGTGTGTCGGGTGATAGGATAGGAATGGGAGGCTGGTGGAAAGTGAGAGCTGGGGGATGGGGTGATGAAAAGGAAAATAGGTGACTAGTGCCTCCTGGATTCTTGAATGGGAGAGAGTGAAGAGACAATCAGGCAGGGAGATTTTCTGTCTTTGCACAAATGTCACTGAAAGAGTTTTAGAGGTCGGAGGGGTGAGTTGAAGTTGGTCAGGCAATTAGTAATAACTCAAGGACCAGTTGAAAGACTGGAGGACCCTCCACTGCTGACTTTGGGGTCAGATCCTTTTATCCTGGGGATGATAAAGGCTGATGGGAAAACTGCTAGGCAGCTGCTGACATTATACTACCAGGAAACCTGAAGTTGTGAGTAGTTGTCACTTGGACATGGCTGAAGTCACCTTAGGGGTACAGTTATGTTGCTGCATCATGACATTTAGGTCAACAATGGACCATATACATGACTGTGGCCCCATAAGATGATAATATCATACTTTTACCATACCTTTTTCTATGTTTAGATACACAAATACTTCCATTGTGCTACAGTTGCCTACAGTCCTCAGTACAGTAACCTGCAGTACATGTTTGCAGCCTGGAAGCCACAGGCCATACCATAAGCCTGAGTGTGTAGGAGGTTACACCATCTAGGTTTGTGTAAGTATGCTCTGTGATGTTCACACAATGACAAAATTGCTCAATGGTGCATTTCTCAGAATGTATAAGTGTGCTGGTGTTGATGCATTGTTTGGGGATGGGGAAACTGATACTCACTATGGGAGGCCCCAAACTCAATCTAAAATTGCCTTTGGAGGCAACCACGGAAATACTGTAATAGCTCTCTTAGGCCCTTCTCCCCCCGTACTGATCTTCCTTGGTACTGTTTTATTTTATTTTTAAATTCTTGAAATAATACATAATAGATGTACGTATTTTCAGGGCACATATAATAATTTAATGCATTCATATTTGTAATTTGTAATGATAAATCAATGTAATTGTGCTATTGAAATTGTGGGAGGTAAATATGGAATCAGGGAAATAGAATGGGCTGATAATGTGTTTTCCTAAAGAACAGATGGGATTGGCCAGGCGCAGTGGCTCACGCCTGTAATCCCAGCACTTTGGGAGGCCGAGGCGGGTGGATTGCCTGAGATCAGGAGTTCAAGACCAGCCTGGCCAACATGGTGAAACCCCGTCTCTACTAAAAATACAAAAATTAGCTGGGCATGGTGGCGGGCGCCTGTAGTCCCAGCTACTCGGAAGGCTGAGGCAGGAGAATCGCTTGAACCTAGGGGGTGGAGGTTGCAGTGAGCCGAGATCGCACCATTGCACTCCAGCCTGGGTGACAAGAGTGAGACTTCATCTCAAAAAAAAAAACAAAAACAAACAAACGAAAAAACAGATGGACAAGTTAAAACTGAACTATGAATTCCATAACTGGGTAGTGTGGGTCACTGAGTTGGGCACTGAGTACTCCACAGTGACTGCAGTCAGGATTCTACATTGAAATAAACTTTCTGGAATTTACCTTGGTGCTATATACTTAAAGTCTTAAAAATGTTAAGCTCTCTGTTCCAGTAATTCTGCTTCTTGGAACCTACTTATGTGAAGTAACCAGAGATGGGAACAAAGATTTATGTACACGGATGTTTATTGAATTAGCTTTTGTTATGTAAAAACTTGGAAACAAGCTAAATATCCAACAATAGAGACACATTTGAACGAATTACGGCACATCCAGACAGAGTATAGGTAGCTTATAAAGCTCGTGTTTTCGAGCAGCGTTTAGTGATAGGAAAAGATTTATGATCTATGTTGATTGGGTGGGGAAAAAAGGATATGAAATTGTGCTTCTAATTTTATTTTAAAAACATATGTGTATATTGGGGTATTTTAAAAAACCTGGAAGAAAACATATCTTTTTGATGGTGGAATTGTGGGTGTTTGGCTTTTTGTTTCCTCATTGAAACATTTTTGTATTTTCCAAATTTAAAACAGCAAGCACAGTTACCAATTACCCTTTTAACCAGAAAAATATTCTCAAGAGAGTGCTAACATGTCATCTCTGCCCTCACCTCTGGGCCACGTAAGGTTAGGAAAAACACGCTGGGTGCTGCTGCGGAGGAGGCTGTGCGTGGATGGGGCCAGTCGCGAGCCTTTCTGCCTCCATATGTGGAGCAGGCTCTAGAGCCAGGGCTTTCCTGGCCAGGCTCTTGGAAGCCCTTGTCCTCAGACAGCTGTGGCTACTTGGAGACACTTAGATTGGTGGCTTTTTGGTGAGGCTGGGACATAATGTTTTGTCAGTAACTGTGAAGGGCTTGAGATATGATCTCACTTCACAGTTAACATTCTTTATACATATGAATACTGCAGAAACACAAAACCCCTGGGTAGGAGAAAAGAGTTCCTTGTTGATATTTACAACTGGGGCAACAGCCTGAGTGACACTGCTGTGTCAGGCCCCTAAACCTTGACCCTTAGGTGACACTGAAAACTAATGGCATGTACATGTGGGCTACTCTTTGTTGACAGGGACAGAGCAGCTGCCCCTCTCCCGTCCCAAAAGGAGAGAGAGAGAAAAAGAAAAAAGAAAAAGGAAAAACAAACAAACAAACAAACAAACATCTTAGCTCCCCTGACATGGGATGAAAAGGTTCCAGGGGTCTTATCCTAACCTTTTAGAATGTGAGACACTTATAACCTGGGGATGTCTCCAAGGTCTGTTTTTCATCCCTTTTGAAATACACATGCCTAGGGAGATACGTCTACCCAGCACCTTGGGAACCAGTCTAGGCTGAAATTATTTGGTCCTCTTGAGGAGATTAGAGGTTTTATTATCCTTTTGGAAAAGAGCATTTAATGTACACAAATGGCTACAGATCTAATTCTCATGGTAAGTGAAGTATAAAATGTTTGTAGGGGAAGTGAGAGTGAACATTCCCTGTCTTCACATCCTATATTTTCCCTGTCTTCATGTCCTATATAGTCCCTATCTTCATGTCCTGTACATTCCCTATCTTCACATGCTATACAGTCGCTATTTTCATATCCTATATGGCTCCTATATTCATATCCCATACATTCCCTATCCTATACATTCCATACCTTCATGTCATATATGGTCCTATCTTCAGACCCTTTATAGTCCCCATCTTCATACCCTATACATTCCTTATCTTCATGTCCTAAACAGTCCCCATCTTCATATCCTATACATTCCCTATCTTCATTTCTTAACAGTCCCCATCTTCATATCCTATATAGTCCCCATCTTCATGTCCTATACATTCCCTATCTTCGTATCTTCATATCCTATACATTCCCTATCTTCATGTCCTATACATTCCCTATCTTCATGTCCTATACGGTCCCTATCTTCACGTCATAAACGGTCCCTATCTTCATATCATATGCATTCCCTATCTTCGTGTCCTATACATTTTTTCCCTTTATATTATATTCATTTCTGTATCTTAGGAGGTGAAGGCACTTTACAGGAGTCTGGAAAGAAGCCTGAGAAGTTTTATTTCCCCCTCACACCTGCCTTTACAAGACCCCTGTTGGAGAATGACAGTAGAACTTAATCAGAGTGTGACCTCTGACTTTTCACAGCTGAAGACCTCAAATCTCCAATTTTTATCTGAAAAAATATTAGAATAGTTTCTCTCTCTTTATGAACATGGAGACTTTTTGGATTGTTACGGAAGCAGGATTGGGCGTGACCATTATGAGTTCAGAGGCTGAATGCTGTAGCACAGCCCATCAAAAAAAAAAAAAAAATATATATATATATATGTACATACACGATATTGTCCAATACAAATATAATGTGAGCCACATGTATAGTTTTAATTTTCTAGTAGCCACTTAGAAAAGTAAAAAGGAGTAGGTAAAATTAATTGTAATAATATATCTCATTTAACTAATTTTATCTAAAATATTTCCGTATGTCATTAATGTAAAAACACTAATGAGATATTTTGTATTTGTTTTTCATACTGAGTATTTAAAATCCAATGTGTCCTTTACACCTATAGCACGTCTTAATTCAGCCCAGCCACATTCCAAGTGCACAGTAGACCCATGTGGCTGGTGGCTACCATCTTGGTTGGTGCAGCATAAGGAAATGAATCAAAGTGTGAAGAGAATACAGGGGGAAGGTTGTAGTACAGTCCTGAAAGGACTGAAGGAAAGTAGAGTTGGGGTGGTTGTTTTGGTCATAACTGTATGAATCTCCTTGTGCCTCTCCCCACAAACCGTACCTGATCTCTTCAGCCTAGAACAATGAAATGCTCTGAATTTCTATAGAAGCAGCATACTCTACGTCCCATTCCTAGGGTAGTTAGCTATCTGCATCTTGATGAGATGAATGTTTTCTAGACTCTTGAACTGTTATGAAAATCTTAGATTATTTGGATTTTTCCATTTGTATCACCTATGTGGTAACTTATTTGAGAGCCAGGATCTAGTCCGATTTATTTGCATTCCTCACCAGTGTTTGACACCTTTTAGACCTAGATAAATACTAGTTTATTTGATTTTCAGCTGTAAAGCAAAGGTTAGCTTGAAAGGCTGAATTCCAGCTCAGGAAGGATGGCACAGATCTAGTTTGTACTAGAAACCTATGTATATGAATTGAACACATAAACATTAGCATTTGTCACTTTGTATTAGGATTTGTTACTTTGTATTAGGGGTTCCACACCCAGAAGGTGAAAAATTGTTTGGTTTTTCTCCTTTGTATCCAGACCTTTAAAAAATCTTATGAGTTCATTCTTTTGATGTTTAAGTTCCAATGATGATACTAATACCTTCTTGTAGGGATAAATAAGCTACATTTGGTGATGAACTGGAGATAAACATTTGGAAGCTGCTACTTTTTCCATGGGTTCTTTGTTAACAATAACTTTGTTATTGACAAACGCAGCCCATGACATCTAGGCAATGAAATTCTTTTGAAATCAAGTATAGTATTTTACAGGTGCCTTCATTTGTTCTCTTTGACTGTAATTGTTGGGTTGAAGCAACAGACTTCTCCAGAGAGCCAAGGCAATTTATTTTCACTGAAGAATACCTAAGAACTGCTTAGGTAGCTTTTCTCTGCAAGATTAAATGCGACCTTCATGGAATCATGTTAGCAGGGCCAGCAGCTAGAAAAATAAAGACTAAACCAAACCTTCAGCAGCGAAATTCCCAGCCGCTCAGTGGCTCAGAGCTTTCCTGATTGCTTTCTTCCAATGAAAACACTGTAGATTAGTTTTAAGTGAATTCTAGTAGCTTTGGGGATTTGCAACTGACAGAAGAACAGCAAAGTGTAATCTCACTTTAAAATAAGAGTCCTGAAGGTAAATCTTTATTGGCTGTTTCTTGGGATGCTGGGATTTTTGTTCATATGGGAAAACTTAACTCATACACACTGTTTAGCTGACCTTTGAAGGTAAGGCCCTAGAAGGCAGATGGAGGCTGGACGCCTGGGGATGTGGGGCAGAACTGCTGCTCCTCTTTCTTCTCTCCATTGTAAGGGGGGTGGAAACTTGGGGAGCCTGCGAGGAAGGCCCCTGTAGAGAATGTAGATGACTCGTTCTTTCTACTTGTGGGTGTGGTCATCCTGATGATTGGTGAAGTCAGGGTGAATTGAAAATGTTACAGGAGAGGATTTACTTAACTTACAGGTGCTTTTAATGCATTGCAATTTTTTTTTCTTGAAAGTCGTCGCAGTTTGGGAGATGGGGGGGGGGTAGAGGAGAGTGCTCAGCTGAAACCGTTGACTATTTTGATCATTCATCCATTCAGTCATTTATTTAGTGGGTGTTTATTCAGTGCTAACTATATGTAGAGGGAGGTATAAAACGAAAGAAAAGTAATCGTCTTGGATTTGAGGTAGCCAGGTAGGTAGATGGTCTGCATTCCTTAGAGTTAGGAGCCTCATTCATCCAGATAGAGACAACACAATTAGGCAAGTAAGATGACAGTTCCAGAAACGATTTTACTTGTCTGTGAATCCCTTTTAGAGTTCTTCCATGGACCCTCTGGGGTTGTTTCAGATTGTAGGGGAAGCCACAGTGCTGATGTGACAGATTTTTTGCCAAGTGTATACATTTTATTATTTTTTTAAAAAACAGATTCTTAATATACTGTAAAATAGGCATAAAACAATGTATCGTTTTGTTGTTCTTTCTGTTTTTCCACAATTCTCCCACATTGAGTTTGGAACGTGGAACTATGGTTTGGTGTCTTTTGTCATTAAGGAAAACTGATGGGGTTAAATCCCGATAATTATCTCCCCTCTCTACTTCCCCTTCCCTTGTGGGGAGACACTGTAACCAGCAGAGCTGCAGAATTAGTACTCCTGCCCCCCACGGTAAAGTGAAGGAAGCTGATGAAAGATATCCAGGAACTCTTGGCACTACTTTTGAAATTTTTATGTGGATTTGAAATAATTTCAAAATAAAAAGGTTTTTTTAAGGCTTCCCATTAGTGCTCTAGAGTTACTGTTGCTTATTTAAAATAACAGCCTAATAGAGTATATTTGTCAGTTCCTTCGTTTGCTTCCTCACATCGATCTAGAAGGGATTTTATGTAGCTCTTTTTCTAGATAGGTCCTACTTTAGATATCATTTAGAACCCTTTCCTCACAGGGCTTGAGAAGACATCGCCTTGAAAGGGAAACCGGCCCTTCATTTTGAAAATGCCTCCTTTTCTCTCTTTGCATGTGTGTGTGTGTGTGTGTGTGTGTGCGCGCGCGTGCGTGTGTGTGTGTTTGGCCATAGTGAATACTTTAAGTTGCTTGAAATTAAGGAATAATGATCATCCATAAAAGCACTGAAGGAAACAGTGGCAGCAAGGACGGAATTCATAAATGCATGTTGAAGCATTCTTTTTTAAACTGTGGTAAAATTTACATAACAAAATTTACCATTATAATCATCTTAAAGTGTATAATTTGGTGACGTTAATTACATTCACAAGGTTGCCTAACCATCACCACCATCCATTTCCAGAACTTTTTCAGTATCTGGATCAGAATCTCTATACCCATTAAACAATAACTCTGCTTCCCGCAGCCCCTGGCAGCCAGCATTCTACTTTGTCTGTGGATCTGACCACTCGAGGTATCTCATGTGAGTGGAATCATATAGTCTTTGTCTTTTTTGTCTGGCTTATTTTGCTTAGCAGAATGTTTTCCAGGTCCATCCATGTTGTAGCATGCGCCAGCGCTTCATTCCTCTGTAAGACTGAGTAATATTCCTACCTTGTGTTCGTCCATTCATCTGTTGATAGACACTGGGATTCTTATTAATTTGGCTATTGTGAATAAGGCTGCTGTGATCATTGGTATAAAAGTATCTGTTTGCGTCCCTGCTTTCAATTATTTCAATTCTGTAGAATGGCTGGGTCATACGGTAATCCTATGTTTAACATTTGAAGAACCACCAAATTGTTTTCCATAGCTGTACCATTTCGCATCCCCATCAGCAATGCACACAGGTTCTAGCTTCTCCACACCTTTTGCCAACGTTTGTTATTATTATCCTTTTTTTTTGATAGGGCCACCCTAATAGGTATGAAGTGGTAGCTCGCGATGGTTTTGATTTGCATTGCCCTGGTAATTAATGATGCGGAGCATCTTTTCATGTGCTCCTAGCCATTTGCATATCTTCTTAGGAGGAATGTCTATTCAAGGGCTTTCTTCATTTTTGATTTTGTTGTTTTTGTTGAGCTGTAGGTTCAAGTCATTCCTTTCGTGGTTTGGAAAATGACACACTAGTAAGTCTGAAAAACTAAGCTTCTCCCCATTACAGTATATGTAGCATGTGGCAAAAGTTCTGTTTTAGAATTTTGAGATGCTGTAAAGCTGATGAAGCACACTTTGAGGAATTAACTTATGCTGGAGTGAAGTAAATCAGAGCGCATAGGTAAGCGAGAATCAGTTAGAATCTCGCACCATGCTGGAATTGGGAGTTTCCGTAGCAATGATTGCCTGCCACTTCCCTTCATTTTTTCAGCTGGAGAAATCAAGTAACCTGCTCAGTGTATTGTGGCCAGGTTAAGTACTTAGTATGTTTTGTTGAACTGTGCAGTAAATAATTATTTTTTTCTGTTGTATTTTGAATCCAGAAATGTTTTGTGAGAGGAGAAATAGCAGTGCTTGAATATGGTAGTGAATTTATCCTCGTGGCTGCCCTTGTGGTAGCCTCTCTGCTTGGGACTCGAATATGGTAGTGAATTTATCGTCGCAGCTGCCCTCTCTGCTTGGGACTCATGAAAAAAGCCTCAGAGTTCTTCACTTCTGTGTTATTTCAGGATAAAGATTAGTAAAAGCAGCCTCAGAGTAACATTTGGGGACTTAAGAATTTAAATATAATCCATTCAATAATGGTTCAATAGTATTACTGAGTGCATGAAAAAAATATTGCCGTAATAACAGATCTGTTAAGTAAAATGAATAAAAGCATTTGTATATTTATTGTGAATTGTTGACAGCGTGAGAAGCCATTCATTTGTTCTTACAAGAGCCATAGTAGATAAAGAAATTCAGTGAAATACCACAACGGTATGGAAGCAAAGTCATTGTTGGTTTAGTTTTATGTCCTGCGGAAATTTTTCATTGTACTCAATCCTTTTGAAAAGTTGAACTTTATTGAATAATATAGCCTGGCAAGGTCATGTGTGGATTATAACCGAGTTGTAAATAATTGTAAGAAGGTGCATAATATATGTGTTGTGAGGCAGAGTGGTAAGAGGAGTTGCAAAAATTTTTATTCTCTTTAGGCTTGGGGCAAAGATTTTAAAAATCCTTAAAATTAGTTTTAAGTACTGTGAAAACAAACATGATAATGAAGAAATTAAATTGAAGACTCTCTTCTGCAAACAAATATCTTAAATAAAACCCTCCAAGGAAGTCATTCCTTCCGCAGACATTTTTGAACAGCTGTGTGTGAAGCCCTATGCTGCGAAGATGTAAAGTTGAAAATTTCGGATCCATGCTCTCAAAGAGCTTATCGTTTGGTTAGAGAGACAAGGAGGTACATAACCATTCCTGGTCATGAAAAGAACGAAAGATGGGCTTCATGGAAGCACAGCAAGCCAAAAGCTAAGGGAGAGAAGAGGAAGAAGCGGTATCTTCTTTTTATTCTTTTTAATTTACTGGAGCTACCCATCATGAACTAAGAGTTATCTCTTTGACCAGAGAAACTGGGGCGTGCCTCACCACTGACTTCTGACTGGCCGGAAGGAGGGAGGCAATGTCATCTGGTGGCCAGTGGGTGAGCAGGGCATTTTTGGTTGAAAGAACAGCAAGAGCAAAGACATGAAAGGTTGACAGTTTCTTCTGCTCCTGGTGCATGGACCGCTCTGCAGGGTGGCTGGAACAAACAGATGAAGGAGGGAGTGTCAGAGCCAGTTCCTGGTGGCCACAAATATCTCACTCAGTGCATGTGTTCCTGTTTCCCAGTAAGGAAGGGTTTTGTTCTGAGGATACAGCCAGCTTTTTTCTTTTTTTTTGGAAGGTTATTGAGGATTTGGAACATTTTCCCCTGTGCATTTCAGAAAATGATAGCTGATGACTGTTAGCAGCAGGGCGTGTCGCAGCTGTGCACCTGCAGCATTGGAGAGGAGCTCTGAGGCGTGTGCATTTGTAGTCTGTGGTCCATTGCGGGAAGGACTGGGTTGTGCCTCTGATAATAGCCAGGCCTGTCTTTGAGGTGCTTTTATATAAGTTTCTAAGAGGAAATGATGAATAGGTACAAAAATATTTTTTGTACTCTCTTTTGTTTGTTTTGAATCGGTTTGTAAAGAGAGTGATTATGAATAAGTTTATAATCCTCAAGTGAGGAGGAATTAAAGACAGTTGGCTCAAATTCAGGTAAGAAACCCAAGTTAGAGAATCAAAGATAATGGCAAGATCCCCCCAGAAACAATGCCTCCATAGGGCAGAAGTTAGGACAGGGCTTCCTATCCGCCCAGAGTGTCCCCAGGTCCTCCGAGTGACGCCACGGAAGGGCTGGGCGAACACCTCAGGTGCAAACCTTAGCCAGCAGGACTCAGGAACTGGAGGGAGCCCCGGAGCTGGCCGTGCCATGTTGAGGCTTCTTCCCTGCATTGGGACCACATGGATGATCCAGGAAAATTCCCCTCTGTCAAGGTCAACGGACAACCTTTAAGTCACCTGCCTCCTTAATTCCCATTTGTCACGTAACACAGTCTATTCACAGGTCGCAGACGCCAGCGTGTGGGATACTTGGGAGGCGTTATTCCACCTGTATCATGTTTTAACCAAACCACCTCACACTCTTCATCCCACGCAGCTACAGAGTGATTAGGGAGATGTGGCCATCAGGTGCCGAGGCCTTCACAGCTGGGGTGACCGGCTGCCGTGATGGCATTGACTGGATGTTTGCCGGACTCTTCACTTCCCTGGGGGGATAAATTGGAAGGTGTTATTCAAAGGCCTAGATATTCCTGTGGTTTATTTCAGTATTTCACCGTCTCCACTCTGTTATCAGTAACTGCCTTTTCTGAACCGATTGTATGTTGTGGAGGGCCGAGCCACATGACTCGCGTAGACTCGGTACCCTCAGCACGTGTTGGCTGAATTCAGTTGCAGTGATTGACTTGGTCCTGCAATTGTTATTTCCTGTCCAGACACAGAGACGCCTGCAGGACACTGGTGCCCCTGGGCTCAGGCACCCCGTTTCCCGGTAGGGAAGGCGGACCGGGCAGCAGGAAAGCGCGTCAGCCGGGTGTGTGCCCTGGCTGGACTGAGGGGTTTCCTCCGCTCAGGGACCCTCGCTAAGGTGCAAGGACACATGGCTGACTCTGGACTAGCAGCTTCAGGGAAACCTTCCAGCAGCTTCTCCACCGCGGCTCTCAAGTTCCCTGTGGCGCAGCTTCTTTGTGTCACCAACGGTGGCTCAAACATGCGGTCGTCACCCCTCCCTTGCCCTTGTCGGTGTTCTTCCTTTTGTTGGGAATGTTCTGTCTTCCCTTCCACCTGAGGATCCCTCGGCTTCCAGGCCCAGTTCAGATGCCCCCTCTTCTAGGAAGGCTTCCAGAGTCCTCTCTTTCTTCTGGGTTTTTACATAAAATATTAAAACTCCTCCATAGGCCTTTGAAAAAATTCATCTATTTAAAGTGCAGAGTCACATTTTTGTGAGGCGAATGAACTAATGGGGGTGAGTCTGATGCAGAGAGGGAACTCAAACCAAGTGTGTCAGACGCCCGTGATCAGTGTGATCAGTGATGGTGGGTGCACGGCCGCAGGGCAGGTGCCCACTCCAGCGTGCTCTTCCCCGGCAGGCTTCGAGTCTCACCAAGTCTTGCTTGAAAGCTTGCTTTAACACTGACGTGCCTGCCTTCGTCTTTGCAGGGTAAGTCCTTTGAGGCCAGAGATCATGTCTTCATCATCTTTGTATGCTCCACAGAGCTTTAGATAATGCTTGGCACACAGCGATTTTCATGTGGTTGGCTCGGGGTAAGGTTTTTGGAATGAAAAGTTGAACCAACGTAATTCAAAAGTGTATTAACATCCTTAGCTGGATTCACCCGGAAAATGGCATGTAAATAGTAAAATTTTTTTTTAGGTTGTATGCTTTTTGTAGTCATTTTGTTTCCTTTGCTTGTCATTTGTTCATAAGTTTATCCATCACAACGTATAGTTAATATCATCTGCCTTATCCTCCTCAGCCCTTGCCCTCAGTGAGTTTTCCAGGAGGGATTCATCCACTTTCTTATCAATGAGTGATTGCTACATGTCATTATGTGCAAGCTACGGTGCTCGATGTTTTGAGATGAGTGAGATGGGACTCCTCCTCACAGGACTTTATACAGAGATAAGCCTGTTGCCAAGTACCTGAAGCTGTAAGCTTTGGTTGCATCAGAAGGTGGAAGGAGGCTGAGTGCGGTGGCTCATACCTGTGATCCCAGCACTTTGGGAGGCTGAGATGGAAGGATCAATTGCGGCCAGGAGTTCAAGACCAGCCTGGGCAACATGGGGAGACTCGTTTCTCTACAATTAAAAAAAAAAAAAAGAAGAAGAAGAAGGGAGGGGGAGGGGGAGGGGAGGGGAGGAGGAGGGGAGGAAAAAGAAAGGAATCAGTGGGATAAGAGGTTAGAAGAAGAAGGTGGAGGGAATCAGTGGGATAAGAGGTTAGAAAGGTGGGATGGGGATGAATTATGGTGGCCAGGAGTCCAGATTTTATTCAGTGGGCGTTGTGGAACCGTGGAGGGATTTTCTGCAAGGTCAGGAGCCATTTGGGGAGATTAATCTGGCCAAGAATGTGCAGGGTGGAGAATATGCTTCTGTTACAGAAGGTGGACCCTGGACATCGTCTCGCTCCTTGTGGAACACGCTGGCTTAGTCGCTGCAGTTAGGTGGGGCACGGGCCCTACTGTTTGAAATTCCTTTGGGGAAGTCTTAGGGGAGACCAAGGAAATCTCACCTCATACTTTTCCTCCTAACATAAACTATCTATTTCTTCTCACGGTAGCTCTGCTAAGTTGCTGTTAAGATCTCTGTTTAGTGATGAGGAAACTGTGGCTTGGAGAAGTTAAAGGTTGTGAGTGGTAAGGTTCCAATTCAGGTGTGCTTGACGCCAAATCTGAGCTCCCACTCCCATATTATGCTTTAACAAGGAGAGGAAACGAAAAGAAACCACTGTGGTCCCGGGAGGGGTTGGCAGAGAGGGGAAATAGTGACCATCTGATGGATGCCAGATCCGACCCTCCAACCTCTGGCTACCATTCGGAAACTGGTGAGAGGCAGTAGGTATCTTCCAAAAATATTTGAAGACCATTCTGCAGCTTGCAGAGGAGACATGGATTCTTGCTTCGGAGGTATTCCTGTACTTAGAGTGGTAGCAATTTTGGCTCTTTTTCCAGTTGGAATTCATTGGTAACTGGGATGGTTTATCCCAGGAATAGAATCAAACTAGCGGAAACTGCAGTGCGTAAGTTTATAGTTTGTGTGGTGGAGCTTGACCAGATTTGAACATAAAGAGTTAAATTGGATGTCTCCATAATAATTAATAATAATAATAACACCAAGAATAGCTGGTAACCTTTATGGAGCGCTCCCTGGCAGAGGGGATAGCTTAAAGGAAATCCTCAAAGGAAAAGTGGCAGCAAGAAGCAGACCCTGAGGGCCAGCCTGTGGATGTGGAGTGTGGGAGGAAATCATTTATTCTCATCCAGGAGGCCCTTCAAATCAACCTTTCAGAACAAGTTATTTTCGGGCAACTGGTTTTTGGGAAGGCGTTGGTTTTCAAGGTAGTCTGCTAGTGATGTGATTGAAATCAGAAAGCAGCAATTTTGTTGCTCTATGCAAATAGGTTTTCTTAGGTTCCAGTTCCAGTATGCTGGCTCTTTGAGTTTCTGTTATTTGACTTTTCACAAATACTGGCCACAATGACATCTCCTCTCTCTTGTCCCCTTGTCTTTTCTGTGTTCCTGAAGGGGAAAAACACACCTTTTGAGGTCTGTGGAGCTCAAAAATGAAGTCAAAGGTGACTGGGTGACACAAACAGCTCAGGTAATTCAGGTCCTGCTGTTTCTGCCACACTCATCCTCCTCAAGCCAGCATGGCTCAGTTATCCACTTTGATGTCCACCCTTTTCCCATGTGCCTCCTCTTATTGAACTTGTTCTCTGTACTGTTACCTCTCCAGTGTCTACACCAGAGGACTGAGAGGTCCTTTCCGGCTTGCATACTGCAGGCTGACACAGTCTTAAAGGAACTTCCCATGCCCTCCGAGGAGGAGGAGCTGTGCCTTCTCGAGGTCACGTTACTTCTCCCGTACTGCAAAGGCAGTGCTCAGAGGACGTGCTGATTAAGGGAAATATAGGATCACTTCTTTTCCCATTTTCCATATGGAAAGAAGCTTTGAAAATGCAGTATGTGCTCGAGTCCATATGCTTCGAAATCTGTGCATGATTCTTGCTTTGCTGAATTTCAAAGGCTGATGCCATCTAGATGCTTTGACCCAGGGCCAGACACACCTGAGGGTCCCAGCATGAGTTCAAATTTATAAAATACTTTTAAAAGTCAGTCTACCCTTTTAGGTCTTAATGGCCTTGCATAAATTTTTCTAGAAAATGCTCTTTAAAAAAAATGATGGAGTAAAAAATACTCGTAGATTTTCATAATTTAAATGTATCTGGAAGGTAATTTATCTGCAATTCACAGTTTTCTCATGTTGTCTGTTTTTTACGGAAAAGAATATTACCTGTATATCTGCATCAAATTTAATGATCATTGTAGTTTTTTTTTTTTAATTTTAAGACAGCATGTTTCACACATGATTAGATTACTTGGGAAGCATTCCTAGAAGTGACATGGCTGGGTCCAAGGGTGTGTTTTTAAAATTTTTAATACCTGTGGCCAAGCTGCTGTTTGGAAATTTTGTACCTATTTTATATTCCCACCCATAGTGCATGTAAGATGCAAAACACTATTCTAGATATTTTACGTGTTTATTGCTTTTTTCTTTTCTCTCTCTTTATTTATTCTTTCTTTCTTTCCCTTTTTTTTTTTTTTTTTTGAGACAGGGTCCTGCTCTGTTGCTCATGCTGGAGTGTAGTGGCATGATCATAGCTCACTGCAGCCTCTACCTCCTGGGCTCAAGTGAACCTCCTGCTTCGGCCTCCCAAAGTGCTGGGATTACAGGCGTGAGCCACTGCATTGCCTTATTTTACATGCTTCTTCATTTAATCTTCACAAAGCCTGATGAGAACAGAGAAGGTCAGTAACCTGCCCAAAGTCACAGCTAAATGATAGAGCTGGGGGCGAAAGCAGGCAGTGCAGCAGAGCGCCACAGTCCATGTTGCTGCCGCGCCCGCTCTGCACTTCCGTGGCGGCTGGCATGAGAACATGAGCAAAGAGAGGCTGTGATGAGACTCCTTCCTTCTGGGAGCCCCTAGATACGGCTATGGCCTCATCTTTCACTCTCCTGGATTCATCAGGTAGGATAGGTGCAGAATGCTTTTCCTGGGCCAAAGCCTATGGTCTCGCATTCTTTGTGCAGCGGTATAATTTGGAAAGAAGCAGTGGCCACTTTGGAGAGCCACCCCCTTTGCTCAGCTCTCCTGTGCCCCTGTGCTGCTGTCATTGCCCCTGTCACCTCTGCCGGCATCATTTCCCATGACTGCAGTGCTGGGGGGACTTGGGCCTGGCCTGGGTCCCTACATCACCTGAGGAGGGTCTCCAAATAGAGCTGTGAAGGTTTCACAGAGTTTGTGTAGGGATTTCAGGCTTTAAACCCATGCTTGTCTTTGCTGCTGCATTTGGTGTGATGGACTGCAAAAAATGTGTATGTTTTCATCGGTGCAACCCTAGGGTCACATAGGGTCAAAAGGCTTCCTCTTTTAGGAAGAGTCCCAGACAGCTGCTCACTTATCTTCTTGTTCCATCCCTGTTTGTGGGGGATTTGTATTTTTAATTGTCTTTCACTCTGAACAAAGACTGAGCAAGCAGAAAGTGTTGGGAAGGGCCCCAGGGAACATTCTGGCTTTGTGTTTTCTTTCTGATCTGTGAGCCTGGGGGACTTCAGTGTTCACGTTCCTGACAGGAGGAGACAACCATAGGAACTAGTGTGGTGTCCAGTGCCAGCTGGGGATGCACACCAGTTTCCTAGCATTTATGTTTGAGGAACAGTGGCACATGTAGAAAAATACTATTTCCCAGGGGTTTTATATTACCAAGAATACCCCTGAAGATGAAGCCCATTTTTGGATCCTCAGTTCTCATGATAATGGAGTCTGATGACCTAGAGTCAGCTTTGGCATGGGCTAAGCCAGAGCACCCTTTTAAAATGAGGATGGTAATGAGACCAACCCCATGGGGTTACTGTGAGGGTTAAATGAGATAATGTATAGAGTTTAATGCTGAGTGCACCATGGGTACTTAGTAAATAGTCATTGCTCTCATGATCCCCACCACCACTATTATCTCCCTAGACACCAGGAGAACAATTTTGTGAAGCAACTTTGGACTTTTGCATGTATATATTTATAAATAATTCAGTGCCTGCAAATGTAGAAGCTGATTTAAGTACCTTGGCCCTTAGGGTAGGAAGGTCTCTGGGGCCCCTTCACCTTGACCCTCTTTACCTTTAGAGCTTTTTCTTTCTTCACACTTTCATGAGGAAGTATGTGCCTCTCTGAACTGGATTTCTACCCAAGTACCGTGGAATCGAAACAGTTCAGTGCTTTTAAACTTCTCACGTTGCATGATATTTGTCATTTGATTCAAAATTACGTGATGAAAGAAATGGAGGAGGTAAACTTGCCAGACAATTCCTGTGTATGTTTTTGCGTTTGTGCCTCTGGGTATTTAGTCTTTTCGGTTTGCACCAAGGCTTCCGCGGAGGAGTAGGGCATGTGAAATGGAGCAGTTGCTTATGGACTCATCTCAGTGGATGGTGTGGATGTCATTCATAGTGCATGTACAGCAACAAACAAACAAACAAATGCCATTTAACTTGATCCTTGGAAAGGTATTTTTATAATAACTTTAGTTTTTAAAACAAATATTTAGAATGTCATGGAGAAAGAACAATGATATTACAAATGCCATCATAAAGGAACCTTAGGGAGACTATTTTAAAGAAATTTTGAATCTAAATATTTAAAGCTTTTCTTATTTTATAAGTATTTTATGTATTTGATTGGTAAGGTAAAGCACATACGTATTGTTAGATAAACCCGACTTAAAGGAAATAATACTTTTAAATGACTACTTAAGATTTCAAATTTTATAAAAATATTCAGGAAAAGTATTTTTCCACTTTCTAATAAGGAGAAATAGTTTGCATTACATTTTTTCATTTCAGAACTAAACAGTGCTATTATTCACTACATTAAGCCTAGTGTGTGCCAGATTAATGTGTAATATAAATACAGTTTAAGGAAAATGATGCTGATTTTTGTATAGCCTGATAACAATAATATATTCCAAGGACTGAAATAACTTGAAATCTACTGCAAGCCCCAAATCCCTTATTTGCAATCCAAAATGCTCTGAAACTGAAAGTTATTATCATGACTCATTTGGCAGGATAGTCTGCCCTGAATTGACATGAAGCTATTCATAGCTTTTATTTATCCCAATCAGTGTGAATGTTCGTGTTTTGCTGCAGAAATATTAACTGTGTTGGATTAAGGGGTTCTGCCCTAATTACTTTCCGGGGTGCTATGTTCCTTGTGGTGTATGGTATATGTACTGCATTATCTTGCTAACGTCCACACACTTTTAAATTCCGAAGACTTTATCCGGCCCCAAGAATTTGAATAGAAGATGGTGAGCCTGCGTCAGTATACATAGCCCCTACAACCAGAGGCTTCTCACATCCTGGTGTTTCCAGGAACGGTCGCTCTTTATATCTGTTTCAGGTGTCAGTATTAATGAGACCCCATTCACGTTCAGAAGTGCTCCATTTTGGCTTGGTCACCATACTGACCACATACCATAGTTCTTGGTAACGGCCAACGCAGCGTTGGTGAACATCAGTACATTTCTAGTGAATTCCCACGTATAAAATAAACAAGATCTACATAAACAGGATTCAAGATTGCATCTTGAAAACCTAAATTCATTTCAAGCATTATTGATAAGGTATCCCCGACTGCCCGTCTAGACAGCATTTCCCATGCATTGGTGCACGCTTCTTTTGATGGCAGTTCATCCTTCTCACTGTGATTGCCTGTGTCCCTGCCTTTCTAGGCTGCAAGCTCCTTCCGTCATCGCGTATCACTATGCTGGGCGTATATAGCAAGTTCATTATTTAGTCAACTAATACTTATTGAGCGTTGGCCTTTGCCCTACTCTGGGCCCTGGGAATAGCATGCTGAACAAAACAGAATTGGCTTTGGTCCTCATGGAGATTCTCGTCTACAGATTTGGGGGACTGGTCTGGCCAGATGGAGAAGGCTTGCTGTCAAGTGACTTTGAAGCCAAATCTGAAAAATGAGTAAGAGTTAGCCTGTGAGAGGGGATGCTCTTGAGGCTGAGGGGCGACAGACACAGAGCCTTGGGACGGACCCCTCGCTGGAGGCTTGTGGGGTAAGGACAGGCTTTAGGCAGTGGAATGATGAGAGTGTGTTTGTGCTTTTGGAAGGATGTTCTGGCTGCAGGGCAGAGCTGGGTTGGGGTTGGGGGCCGAGGAGAGCAGTCTGAATGGCTGCCTGGTCCAGGCTTTGTGGAAGGAAGGAGCGGTTCTTCACCCCTGGTTTCGGTTTCTGTTCTGAGTGTGGGAGCTGTTCGTGGACACTGCTGTGTGCTCTTCTCCGGAGTCTGAGGCCAGGGGAGTGACTGCAGTGTTCAGCCAAGTATGAGCAAGTGGAACTGACGGTTATTCAGGCTTCCGTCTTGCACACGTCGAGGAAACGTTGTAAACAAGAAACAAAAAGCAAAGCCCTTACTCATAGTGGGGCTTCCCTGAGCCAAGTGCTTGAAAAGCTGTGGGAGTGGGAACTGTTGTCATGATCGAAAATGAAACTATTCTGGGAATGCCAGCTTTGGGGCGCTGGGAACCCTGAAGTGTCCTGCAGAGAACTGGTGGTGGAGGGGCCTCTGGAGGACAAACATCTACAATTTGCAAATCCATCAGTGACCCAGCGATGGCACTTCTGGCGGTTTTTCTTCCACCTTAACTTTGAGGTGAGACAGTGTGACTTGGAAACCAATTCTGTGCTTTAAAATATAAAATATAAATAACTTCTATTGAATTAGCACAGAAGTTTGGCTGGAGGTAAATCTTTGGTGCCTAAATCTGAGCGCTTTTCTCTCAAATACGCACGAGAGCTCTTTGGCGGTCTTATTTTTCCTCTTCTACACAACCGAACAATTTAAATGAATTATGGACCATCACTCCTCATCTCCCCCAGGAAATGAAGCTTACAGCCTCCTTGTTCAGCTAATTGTTGCTTGATTAAGCTGTCCCTTATGGATGGATAGATAAAGTGATTGATGCATGTGCTTATTAATACCATCCCCGTGCACGGAGGAAGAATAAACCGCCAGCAGCTTCATTTAAGCACCCCAAAGGGGGTTTCCTAGAGTTTGTTGTATTTGCAGAAAGGCTGTCATCGTCTTTCCCTCTGTCCTGGAAATTACTTACCTACTTGGTATTGTCTTTCTGGCCAAGTCGTTTTCTTCTGAGCTAATTTCAGACTTCCACCACAGTTTAACAATAGTACAAAGAATTATTTTTCTACACCTTTGGAGAGTAACTTGCCAATACTGATATCGCATCACTCCTGAGTACTTGAATGTGTCTTTGCTGTAACGAAGACAGTCTCCATTGAGACCCCGGCACGACCATCAGACTCAGGAAACCAGCACCGCTGCGTGAGTCCCCTCCCACCCGCAGACCCCGTTCCTGTTGGAATGTCTCAGTCATGTCCCTTGCAGCAGGAGAGTCTGATGCAGGACTAGGTGTTGAATTTCGGTGCCCTGCCTCCTTCATTATTCCTTGACTAACATGAACTTGACACTTTTGACAATGACAAGGCAATTATCTTAGAGAATGTCTATCCATTTGGGCTTGTTGACGTTTCTGGTTATGCATTTCTTACAAGAATATCACGGCGGTGAGGCTTTCTTCTTCTTGCATCCTTACAGGTGATACATGCCTTTGATCTGTCTTAATTGGTAATGTTCATTTGATCTTTTAATTAAGGAGCCATCAGTCAGGCTTCTCCATGATAAAGTTAGTCTTTTTCCCTTTGTCATAAAAAATATTTTGTGGGAGGTATTTTTGAGGCTATGTAAGTATCCCATTTTTCACCAGCCTTTTACCCACTGGTTAGCATCCACTGGTATTTCCTGGCTGAGTATTACTTTGATAGCTACCAAATGTCGATCTTCTAAGTCCATCATTCTTCCTACGTTTATTTGTTTGCATTCTACATTATGGGAAAGCTTTCTCATTCCCCTATTTATTTATTTGTAGATTCCAATTTTGTTCAATGACAAATACATTTCAGTCATGTATTTGGGTGCTCAGATTGTCTTAGATGTGGCCAGTGGAAGCCGCATCAGGTTGGGTTCTGTTGTCTTTTTTTGACATGTTGCTATTATCTTTTGAGCCCTTCCTTATTTTCTGGCCCAGGCTTATCTTTTGCTTTCCCTGCCCCAGCTCTGGAGTCAGCCATTTCTCCAAGGAGCCCTGATTCCTTTTGGTGGAGGATGGTGTTTGGAAACCAAGATTTGGGCACTGCCTGTGCTCATTGCTGTTGGGGTCTTGCTGTTCCCACGCCCTTTTAGTGGCAAGGTTAGAGAATATGTGTATTAGTTACATATATACTTACACATATGCATGCTTTTTTTTTTTTTGAGACGGAGTCTTGCTCTGTCGCCCAGGCTGGAGTGCAATGGTGCGATCTCGGCTCACTGCAAGCTCCACCTCCTGGGTTCAAGCAATTCTCCTTGCCTCAGCCTCCCGAGTAGCTGGACTACAGGCACCCGCCACCACACCTGGCTAATTTTTTTTTTTGTATTTTTAGTAGAGACGGGGTTTCACCGTGTTAGCCAGGATGGTCTCGATCTCCTGACCTCGTGATCCGTCCGCCTCCTATGCATGCTTTTTTACCTCTGTATTTATTTCTGTGTTTATTGAGATAGAAAAAGCACAAATTCAAGTCAAGTCCTCCTAGTGCCACAGCCTGGGTTATTATAGTTTCCTTTCTTTCTGTATCTGTAACTTCCTTCTCCAGTAGTCAAAAGCCTAACTTCCATTACCCTGGTATGTAATATAATTTACCCAGTTGCCTGTGTGTAAGTGGTCTTGTGTCCCCACGGCTGCCCCACCACAATGACGATGCCCTCCTCACCTCCCTGCTCTGGCTCCCAGTCCCTGCACAGGGCTGTGGTCTCCCTGCTGTGTCTATCCTCACTGCCCACATGGCTTTCGTATTCTGTGTGCCAGGTGGCTGCTGCCCCAGCCACCCTAACAGGTGCCCTCTTTCTGCCAATTCCTACCCTGGCGGCATCTGCCCCTCCACCCCTAGTGTCTACTCTGTTAGTTTCCTGTGGCTGCCATAACAAATTACCACAAACTGGGAAGCATGAAACAACAGAAATTTATTCCCTCACAGTTTTGAAGGCCAAAAGTTGGCAATTAAGGCATGGACAGGGTTGGTTCCTATTGGGGACCCTGAGCGGGAATCTGCCCCATGCCTCTCTCCTACCTTCTGGTGGCGGCTAGCAATCCTTGGCCTTCTTTGGCTTATGGAGGAGTCACTCTAATGCCTGCCTCTGTCTTCATACAACATTCTCCTTTCTTCTATGTGTGTCTGTGTCCAAGTTTCCCTCTTCTTAAAAGGATGCCAGTCATATTGGATTTAGGGCCCATTCTAATCTGGTATAACCTCGTTTAACTTGATTATATCTGCACAGACTCCACATGCAGAAAAGGTCACATTCACAGGCTCCAGGTGGACATGAATGTTGGGGAGCCACTGTTCAACCCAGTACATCTTCTTTGCTGCATTGCATCAGATGGGCTTTCGGAGTAAATCATTCATAAAGGAAGGGTGGAGGAGGAAGGGTAGAAGGAAACGCAGTTGTTTTGAGAAGAATGTTCTCTATTACTATATTGTTCTTCTTCTTCTTCTTCTTCTTTTTTTTTTTTTTGTGTGTGTGTGTGTGATGGAGTCTCACTCTGTCGCCCAGGCTGGAGTGCAGTGGCATGATCTCAGTTCACTGTAACCTCTGCCTCCAGGGTTCAAGCGATTCTCCTGACTCAGCCTCTCGAGTAGCTGAGATTACAGGCGCACACCACCATGCCCAGCTAATTTATATATATTTTAGTAGAGACGGGCTTTCACCATGTTGACCAGGTTGGTGTTGATCTCTTGAGCTCATGTGATCTGCCTGCCTTGGCCTCCCAAAGTGCTGGGATTACAGGCGTGAGCCACTGTGCCTGGCCTATTGTTCTTATTTTCTCATCTAAAATTAGGGCACCCTGCTGACATCAGGACAGTCTTGGAAAACTCAGGACTTAAGAATGAGCACAGGATGGCACTTAGTGTGATGACAATGGGCTGTTCAGGAAACACGTTCACTTTCTGTTCTGTGCCAACCCGGGGTTGGGGCACACCCCCGCCCCCCAGAGGCCCAGTTCCAGGTCAAACAACTGTCTCCTGGTGCATTTTGTCAGCCCGGTGCATGCTCTGAGTTCTGTAAGTGTGAGTGAACGGGGAGCTCTGACTGTCATTGGTGCTGTAGGGGAAGAGAGCAGTGTGTCAGCACGTGGACTCTGCTGGGGACTCATGGGGAAGCCACCATAGTACAGCAGGGCCTGGAAGTTTGTGCATGGTCCTTGATTGCCCTGATGGTTAAAACCACCTGCCCCCCACTTTTTTCACATTATGTTCTATGCATTCCTGCACAAATTAAATATTCCAAATAGTAGTTCTCCCTTATCCGTGGTTTTGCTTTTAGTGGTTACAGTTACCCATGGTCAACTGAGGTCTGAAAATATTAAAGGGGAAATTCCAGAAATAAACAATTTGTAAGTTTTAAATTGTGCACTGTTGCAAGTAGCATGATGGAATGTAACATGCCACCTCTTCCTGCCCAGGATATAAATCATCCCTTTGTTGAGATAAGGGGATCTTCTGTAGTCCCAATACTCTATTATTTGACTCTATTACATTTTCTTTAAACATCTTCCTACTGTCTGGTATTTGGGTTAGTTTTGCTATTATAAATAATGCTCTTTGAACAAGATTGACCACAAATTTGTGTCTGCAGAAACTATTATTTGTTAAATATCAACTATTGATGGATCAGGTACTAGGCTAGGCACGTTACACATCTTATTTAATCCTTACCGCAAACCGTGCAAAAGTTATCCTGTTTTACAGAAGAGAAAACTGAGGCATAGGGTCTTGGGTTCTATTACCTTCTGCGTTTGGTTCCTGAAGCAGTGCCCTGGGAAGTGGCTATAGTTGCCAGATGGAGACCTGAATGGCTTCTACAGTTGTGGAGACGGTGACCAGCACCAGGGGATTTCTGAATTTTTCGGGCAATGGCTTGTTGATTTCTCATTTAAGGTCTCATTTTTATCACTATACTGTATATGAGATAAGGTCCCTCTCCTTATCTCATATACAGTATAGTGATAAAGCGTCACTAGGCAAGGCTGGCTCCTGCCCACTTGTCATGGATACGGGAGCCGCTGAGGTCTTACCTGGTCTCTGCCCTGCCCTTAGGGGGCTGTGCTGTCCTGGAGTCATGTGGCTGTCAGACCTCGGGTGCCATCCTGCGTCCTGAATTGCAGCTGCCATCCTACTCCATGGTGAATAAGGATAGGCCTGTGAAGGGCCTAATCACTCATTAGGAAGTTGCATGTTGTCAAATTAATGAGCTAAGGGTCAGACATGATTGATCACCATTAATACCCAAACCATTTCCTAGGGCTGTCATCTCAGCAGGAGTTGTGGTCATAGATGAGTCTACACTGGCTAGGGAAAGCTTTCTGGGATGGGTGGATTTAAAACTGTCTCCTGGGCCGGGCGCAGTGGCTCACGCTTGTAATCCCAGCACTTTGGGAGGCCAAGGCGGGCGGATCACGAGGTCAGGAGATCGAGACCATGGTGAAACCCCGTCTCTACTAAAAATACAAAAATTAGCCGGGCGTGGTGGCGGGCGCCTGTAGTCCCAGCTACTCGGAGAGGCTGAGGCAGGAGAATGGCGTGAACCCGGGAGGCGGAGCTTGCGGTGAGCCAAGATCGCGCCACTGCACTCCAGCCTTGGCGACAGATCGAGACTCCATCTCAAAAAAAAAAAAACAAAACTGTCTCCTGGATTTCTCAAAGAACTAAAAATAGAACTGCCATTCAACCCAGCAATTCCATTACTGGGCATATACCCAAAGGAAAAGAAATCATTCTAGCAAAAGACACCTGTACTTTTATGTTTATTGCAACACTATTCACAATAGCAAAGATATGGACTTAACCTAGGTCCTCATCAGCAGTGGATTGGATAAAGAAAACATGGTATATATACACTATGGAATACTACGCAGCCATAAAAACAATGAAATCATTCACAATAACAAGCATGGAGCTGGAGGTCATTATCTTAAATGAATTAATACAGAATCAGAAAACCAAATACTACCACATGTTCTCACTTATAAGGAGGAGCTAAACACTGAGTACACATGGACATGAAGATGGGAACAAGAAACAGTGAGGATTCCAGAAGGGGAGAGAGGAAGCAGGGCAAGGGTTGAAAAACTACCTCTTGGGTACTATGTTCACTACTTGGACAGCAGGATCATTAGGGGCCCAAACCCCAGTATCCTGCAGTATACCCATGTAACAAACCTGCAAATGTACCCCCTGAATTTAAAACTAAAAGCAAAAACAAAAACAACCTGTAATCCCGGCACTTTGAGAGGCTGAGGTGGGTGGATCAGCTGAGGTCAGGAGTTTGAGACCAGCCTGGCCAACATGGTGAAACCTTATCTCTACTAAAAATGCAAAAATTTGCCGGGCGTGGTGGCGCATGCCTGTAATCCCAGCTACACAAGAGGCTGAGGCAGGAGAATTGCTTGAACCTGGGAGGCGTAGGTTGCAGTGAGCAGAGATCGCGCCATTGCACTCCAGCCTGGGTGACAAGAGTGAGACTCTGTCTCAAGCAAAACAAAACAACCCCTCCCGCCCCGCCGCCCCCACCGTCGCCACCCCCACAAAGTACTTGGTATCAAGTGGTAAAAAACAAACAGGGCTGAGAGATTTAAGTAGGTTAGAGAAAGGAGTTTTGGGGCACAGGGGTTTTTTACTTCTTAGAGGGCCTGATACTAAAAATGAGGTCATTTTTAGAGTAGGAAGCAAAACGGCCCCATAACGAAATGTTTGCTCTTCATATGTGCTGAAATGGCAGGAGGTGGAAATTGACAGATATTGAAGATGCTTCGTACTTCAGTGGTTTTCAGCACCTTAAATAAATGCCAATGTGAAATTAACATTAAGATAGTGGCACGTTTGCCTTCTATGGGACTTACTTGTGCTTCTGAACTAGTTCTTCAGGTTCATCAGTTATGGGCTGGGCAGGGCACACTTTCCTCCCCTTCTGCCTTCAAAAGATCCTGCAAGCACCCAGGTGACCCTGCTTTATGGCAGAAGCAGCAACTAAAATGAAACAACTGATTCATCTGCATCCAGGTGATGCAAAGCAAGGAAAAAGCCCCTCTGGTTCTCTCTTGTTTCCTTAAAGACAGCATGGAGGTGAAGGGGTGGAGAGACGGTGAGTATCTTTTTTTTTTTTTTTTTTTTTTTGAGACGGAGTCTCGCTCTGTCGCCCAGGCTGGAGTGCAGTGGCACAATCTCGGCTCACTGCAAGCTCCGCCTCCCGGGTTCACGCCATTCTCCTGCCTCAGCCTCTCCGTGTAGCTGGGACTACAGGCGCCCACCACCACGCCCGGCTAATTTTTTGTATTTTATTTTGGAGTATGGGAGTGTTTTCCTAGTCCGGACTACAAACGGGAAGCTCGGGTTCGCCAGGAAACGCAGCATGTTTTGTTGATGCCCACTCGCCAGGAAAGTATTAAATGGGGCAGGAAGTGTGACTTTAGAAGGGGCTGCATAAAGGAGGCTGGGAAACTGCTTCCTGTGCACCAGGGCCAGCTCAGGAGCTGGAACGCTGCTTGGCAGGCTGTGGGGATCTTGCTGCCCTGGCTGTGTCTCCTTCCACACAGGCTCCCAGTGCAGATGCCAGGTCAGACGGAGGTGTGGGTCCCTCTCTACCTCTTGATGTGAACCCCAGTTTGGCCTGCCTGTGCAAGCCTCATATCCAAAGGCTAAATAAGGGCCTAAGACTCCAGTTCAAATATGAGTTCTACCACGCAGTAGCTCTGTGACCTTGGGAAGTTACTTAACCTTACATGCCTCAGTTTCTTCATCTATAAAATGGGGACCACAGTAGTACCCACGTTCTTGGGATGCTGTGAATCAGGTGAGCTTATCCTCTTAACGTGCTTAGAACTTGCCTAACACTGTTAAGCGCTTAATACTCCTTAGCTATTGTTAATACCCTCATGGTGGAGGATATTGACAACATCGGGATAAGTGGGACACTCCCTGCTGGCCAGCTGGTATCATTTTCAAGGGTTTGCAGGTCTAGATCTGGATCAGGCAGTTACTCACAGAGAAGCTCTCTTGTTTACCAACAGGTTGTGTTCCAAAGGTGATTAAGTTTGCAGAGTGTGCATCAGGCTTTTTAAAACTAAGCTTTTCTCAAAACAAAGACGTTTCAGTAGCAGGAACACTACAGGGGTGTCACGAGCAGGTATTTTCTTTCCACCAGACACCTGACCACTCACTGTGATTTGGAAAGATTAGAACTGGCCTGGAAACTCTGTTTCCATCTTTGATGACAAAGCTTTCCTCGTTCATGGTAGCCACATTTCAGGTATTCAGGAGCCACCTTGTTGACTGGCCCGATAAATAACAAGTTAATTGTTGCAAAATGTCTACTGGATAGTGCTGGTCTACATTCATTGGGTGTTTGCTGGGTGCAGAGTACAAGGCCTATTTAGGCCTAAGGAGCATTGGTCTCAGTGGATTAAAGCACATCACGATGAACCGTTGACTTTAGGGCAGTGTAAGATGCGTGCTAACTCACTGTTAGAGGCAGTGAGCTTTATGACTTCAAGGGAGGGGGGCATGTATGTGTCTTGTGTTGGCCAGGCCAAGTATTGTGGAAAGGAGACATTTGAACAATCTTTCAAGGTATGGCGAGATGTTTCCAGGCTGGGCCTTTCTCCTGAGCTCCAGCCTCGCACAGCTAATAGCCCAGCCATCACCTCTTTTTGGGTATCCCAAAGATCTCCAACTCTGTAGGCCCCAAACCACTCTCAGTATCTCTCCTCAAACATCCCGCATCTTCTGTTGCAGAGTGGCACTCCCACCCGTCTAGTTTACGAAAGGGAAAAAGGTCACACCCAGATGAGTGTGAAGAGGGAGGGGAGGTAGACATTCAGCAAGAAGAGCCTCGCAGATCTCTTTTCTCTGTGAAGCTGGAGGTGGGGAGGGATCTGAAATTGCACCTGTGGAAAATGGGAACAGGACCTGAGGAGAGGAAGGCAAGAAAGATCTGCAGAGACTCTGAGAGCTCAGATGAGGCGATCAACCGTCCATCTGCTGCAAGGTTCTCCAGCCTATCACAAATGTTTGCAGTGTGAGCAAAAAAGATGGAGGCATGAGGTCCATTTGTAGAGGGAAAGTGGTCAGGCCACTGTGTGGGAAGGAGAATGGAGCCGGGGAATGGGCATTCTAGGGAGCAGGGCAGGGGGCCTCTGGAGCTGGAATCCCATGTTAACGTTGCTGCCCATGTTAATACATAAGCCTACATAGTCTTGTACTCTCACCCAGCAGACACGCAGTAAGCATAGGCCTCCACTGTGTGGAATGTGGAAGTGGATAGAAGGGAGGGTGGCCAGGACGGGGACGCTGCAGCAGCTCAAGGCAGAGCGGAGCAGCCCCTGAACAGGCTGCAGCGGGAGCATGGAAGGAGGCCGTGGGTAACGGGGATGGTCCGATGGATGGAGACTGCACCCCTTGGTGGCTGACATGGCAGTGGGTGGGAGGGCCAGGGAAGTGGCTACTGAGCCAGGGAAAGTCAAGAAAGTGTCAGCAGAGAGGTCTAGCTGCTTTCCCATTCGTGTTCTTGCACTGTGTTTCTTAACATCTGCCTAGGGAACTGCCTTTTGAGAGTTTGTGGGGACCTTTCTCAGAAAAGTACACATCTGGGTGAACGTTAACACATTGCATGTATTTTTAAGACTTGATCTCTGGATGAAGATCTGCTGTTCTTGTTAGGCTGCATTGAGAACTGTTTTTTAGAGTGACCACTGGGTCATCTGCAGAACCAAGAACCAGTGATAGGTGACTTTTGTGCACACACACATAGGGGCCCCAAGTCAGTTTGCTCGATTGTGGTTCTGATGCAGCACACATTTCAGGTACCAGAGGAGTCTGTGGTCAGAGACAAGGTAAATTTTATAAAGTAGCTATGGGAATAGCTTCCGAAAGGATATAGAAAACGTGCCTAATAGGAAAATTGTGCATAGAACGGCAAATATGTAAAACTGTAATCTGGATGATTTGCAGCCTGGAAAACTAGTTTTGTGGTATTTAAAAGCATTTTAGACTTTTAATTTCATAAACGTTTATATTCCATTAATGATGAAACCTATTCACCACTGGCCTCCTGTTTTCCCACGACTCAACTCGAGATGTTTATTAAACATCTGGAATCTGGAAGTCCATTGGGTTAATGGATACTAAATAACAGTGATTTTCATACTTAATTGCTTATCAAAATTATTCTAGGAGAATAAAAAAAATTCCCAGTTCTTATTTCATTCGAGTGGGGCCAGGGACCTTTTTTTTTTTTTTTTTTTAAGTACCCCCGCTCCGCCCCGCTTTTTTTTTTTTAAGTTTTAAGGTGATAGCATTGCAAGGCAGTTTTGGGATAGTGGCATGAACAGAACAGAAAAGAATAAAGGTGGGTTATGATGTGTTTGGAGTAGCAGTCCTGCCCCATCATTCATCCTGAAAAATCTACATAGCAGGAGAATTGGTGGTTGAATTGCTTAAAACCTTATGAGTTTTAAGCTGGAGACTCCCATTCTTAAATGAATCTATGACTTTCTAAAGTTCAACAAAACTTATAAAAATCAGTTTTGCATTGGTGCAGATAATAAGTACACTGAGAGGCATGGTTTTTTATGTATCTAGCCCTCCATCCAAACGTTAAACGTCTTTCTGATTTCAGGACTGGCAATGGCTGACTTCAGCCTTCAGGGTCCCATGAGAGTCTGGAGAGTGATTTGAATATCGCAGGCAGAGCAGGATTAAGCATGACCACATAGGAAGGTCTCAGGCTACCTCTCTCATATACAAGATCCTATTATCTTTGCTCTGAACGTGCTATTTTCATGCCATGAAGTTCTTGTACGTTTTGTTTGCTTCTCTTAGTCAGTACAGCTCTTAGGGTCTGCTTCTCCTTGTTCCTCTGTTTCTACAAAAATATTTAAAAAATTAGGCCAGGCGCGGTGGCTCACGCCTGTAATCCCAGGACTTTGGGAGGCCAAGGCAGGTGAATCACATATCGTCTTCTCCTGCATTCTGCTTCCCACAGTGCCCCCTCCCTCTCTCCGCCGTCCACATGCTCACACACCTGCACACACACCGTCGGGAGGCAGTCCAGCCTAGTGCAATGTTTTTATACCCCTTCGACCCCCAGGACCAGTGTAATATAATGTGATGTGACATTAAATGGAAGCGAACGTTTCATAAAACAATGCTTACTTCACTTTGTTCAGGGTGCTCCCTCATTTTCCATTCTATCATATAGTAAATTAAAATTAAGTTAAAAATGCTGATCTTAATGCAATAAACGATCCCACGACCCTCTGGTGGGTTGTTAACAGAGACTTGCAAAACACTGGTCTAGAGGTTTCTGGCATATTCTTTGGAGTCAGACGGATGTAGATTTGAATGTTTGCTTTACCACTTAATGGCTGTAAGTGGAGCTTTGTAAGTAGCTTCATTTCCTCATCTGTAGAATGGGGAGTAGCTACTCTGCCTCATGTGGCTTGTTGGAAGATTAAATGAAATAATGCGTGAAAGGCATTTGGGCTGAGGGTCAGGCACCTAGTTAGGGCTGGAATGGTATTAATGATGGGGATGATGATGATGATGTTCAACTTCTAACCCCAGCTTTCTCTCAATTTACATAACTTTCATGGAAATTCTTACTTTTGCTGAAAAAGCACACAGAAGTCATTGTGAGGAACCTGCCAGAGGAACTTGCATTTGGGAAAAGACTATTGTGTGCCCAGGAAAAATTACTACTAAACACTGCTGTTAGATTCCTATACGCGCGTCGTCGTGTGTCTGTCTGTGTGTGTGTGTGTGTGTGTGTGTGTGTGTGTGTACATTCCCATAGCCACTGTCCTGACCCAGGGCGGTAGTTCCAGCTCACCTCCTTCCCTCCGTTTGGCTCTGTGTAGAGTGCTGCATGACTCATGAAACTGAGCATGGCTTTTCCTAAGTCACACACTCAGAAGTCGTTACAGCAGCCTGCGTCAACAATCTCAGACTCTAGCTGGGCATCCGAGACCCTCCTGAGGTTCAAGTCCTGGCTCCTCATCTAGAGGCGTGGGTGACTTGGACGTTTTCTTTTCTTTCTTATTTCTTCTTCTTATTTTTTGTGGGGGCTGCCTTTTTGGCTATGCTCTTCCTAATCTCTAAAATGGGGATAATAGGCTGCGCACGGTGGCTTATGCCTCTAACCTTAGCAGTTTGGGAGGTTGAAGTAGGAGGATTGCTTGAGGCCAGGAGTTTGAACAAACCCGGGCAACATAGGCAGTGAAACCCCTGTTTCTACAAAAATATTTAACAAAATTAGGCCAGGCGCAGTGGCTCACGCCTGTAATCCCAGGACTTTGGGAGGCCAAGGCAGGCAGATCGTCAGGTCAAGAGTTGAAGACCAGCCTGACCAACATGGTGAAACCCCGTCTTGACCAAAAATACAAAAAAATTAGCTGGGCATGGTGGCGTGCGCCTGTAATCTCAGCTACTCAGGAGGCTGAGGCAGGAGAATTGCTTGAACCTGGGAGACAGAGGTTGCAGTGAGCCGAGATTGCACCACTATACTCCAGCCTGGGTGACACAGCGAGACTCCGTCTCAAAAAAAACAAAAAACAAAAAATTAGCTGGGCATAGTGGATGCACCTGTAGTCCTGGGTACTTGAGAGGCTGAGGTGAGAGGCTCTCTTGAACCCAGGAAGTCAGGACTGCAGTGAGCTAGGACAGCACCACTGCACTCTAGTCTGGGTGACAGAGTGAGACCTGTCTCAAAAATAAAATGAAAAAATAAAATGGGGATACTAGTATTTAATTGGTTAGAGCTGTTATGAGAGTTAAAGATGATTGGTGTGAAATACCCAGTGCTTGCTTCTCACACACCGGTGACTCTAATGAAGACACCCATGTTGGTGCATTAGGCAGTTGCTTTGCTCACATCAGCAAACGCATCTTCAGTCCTGCTTTGGCCGCCGATACCAACCTTTCACCTCCCCTGGCTTGCCTGCCACCTTCTCCCTGCCTAGATAGCACCTCCCCATCCATTAAGGTCTTCCTTTACCATAAAGCTTTCCCTTGCCATAAAGCTTTCTCTTAGAAGCCCATTTAACAATGATTTATGTATTCCTTATGAACTAGCTAACTTAGTTGGCAATTATTAATACACTACCTTCTGATCTTTATTGCATAGTCTTTTATTATAATTATAGGATTATTAGTTCGCTTTATGTGATTTGTCTCTCACATCCTCAGTTAACTATTTGTTCCTTGAGGGTAGTGATCATGTCTTACCCGTCTTTGAATCCCCCACAGCACTCAGCACAGTTCCTTGTAACAATGTGTGTTTAATGAATTTTTGCTGATCCATTGGGTGACTGGGTAACAAGAAAAGGCGTTCCATGGCCAGGCGCGGTGGCTTACGCCTGTAATCCCAGCACTTTGGGAGTCCAAAGTGGGCAGATCACGAGGTCAAGAGATTGAGATCATCCTGGCCAACATGATGAAACCCTGTCTCTACTGAAAATACAAAAATTAGCTGGCCACGGTGGCATGCACCTGTAGTCCCAGCTACTCCGGAGGCTGAGGCAGGAGAATTGCTTGAACCTGGGAGGCAGAGGTTGCAGTGAGTTGAGATCGAGCCACTGCACTCCAGCCTGGCGACAGAGCGAGACTCTGTCTCAAAAAAAAAAAAGAAAGAAAAAAGAAAGGCTCCAGAGATAATATGAATCCTAAGGTAATGTTATGTTCCTCAAGATTTGATTTATATTTACTTTTGGTAGTTCCAGGTCATTTTCATTTGATCAGGGATTGAGATGATTCAAAGCTGGGCTTCAGCCTTGGATATTAGTTTATTTCTACTTAGTTGTATTACTTACAAAGCTTGTGGGGGTGTTTCCAGGAACCCCTTTACCTAGCTGGGTCCTGATCTTCAATTTTTGTCTTCTCAGTCACCTGAGTGTATCAAAAGCTCTGCTCCATTTCAAAGCCCCACAGCCTCCTCTTCAGAAAGGAGCAGCTGTCCCTGCACTAGGATGACAGCAGCCCTAAATGTCAGGTTCACCTTCCTGGGTTTCTTTTTCTCCTAGATCTTGCCCCCCTAATTTTTAACTACCTTGTTAGCTCTCCGATGCATTTAAATGGATTTTAAAAATATATTTTGTCCATGTTTCTTAGTTGTTCAGCCTGGGAGTCAGGTCTGAATTACCTATTGCGCCATTACCAGAAGCAACACCCCCCTCTCAGCTAAGGAATTTATTACCTTAAATCCAGCAGGCACATTTAGAAGTCTCTGGAACAGAGAATTAACATGATTAAATGGTATTTTAGGAAGATGACTGTCAGTGGTATGCAAGACAGAGAGGAGTTTGGAAAGTCTCAGTAAGTAGAACAATTAAGAGGTCATCATAACTCAGTGCTTTCTAAAGTAAGATGAAGGCAGAGGTTACAGTGGATAAGCCTGGGTGTTTCATGTTAGATAGGTCTGAATTTAAACGAGAGTCTTGGCTCTCCACTTACTAGCAGGTAATAAAGGATAATAAAGTCCCTACATCCTAGGGTTGTAAGGGTTAAATGACAAAACTGGTAGAAAACCCTAGGTTTATTTATTTATTTTTATTTTTATTTTTTGAGATGGAGTCTAGCTCTGTCACCCAGGCCGGAGTGCAGTGGCGCAATCTCGGCTCACTGCAAGCTCCGCCTCCCGGGTTCACACCATTCTCCTGCCTCAGCCTCCCGAGTAGCTGGGACTACAGGCGCCCGCCACCGCACCTGGCTAATTTTTTTGTATTTTTAGTAGAGACGGGGTTTCACCGTGGTCTCGATCTCCTGACCTCGTGATCCGCCTGCCTCGGCCTCCCAAAGTGCTGGGATTACAGGCGTGAGCCACCGCGCCTGGCCAAAACCCTAGGTTTTTTATTTTTTATTTTTAGAGGGGGGCTCTCTTTCTGCCACCCAGGCTGGAATGCAGTGGTGTGATCATGCCTCACTGCAGCCTCGAACTCCTGGGTTCAAGTGATTGTCCCACCTCAGCCTCCCAAGGAGCTGAAAAGACAGGTGTATCCCACCACACCTAGCAAGAAAACCCTAGTTTTAATACCCAGCACATAGTAGGTGCTCTGTAAATGGTAACCGTTGCTCTTACTATTCTAAGAACCAAAATTCAGTTATTTGGGTGAAAATTCAACCTCACTGTTAATAGCACTAATCATGGATAGTACTGTCAACTTCATGGGGGATCATTCGTGACTTACGAATATTCACAATGAATAGCTTGCATGCCTTATACAGCAGGCTTAGCACCAGTGATATTCTCAGTACCCACCATGGGCTGAATTGACTTATGGCCAGATGCCACGGTTTTGAAGCCAGTCCCAGCCTCAAATCTCAAAGGTGTAGAGATAGGTGATTTTACAAAGTGCCTTTCGTCAGGCTGCAGGGTAGATGCTTCAGCGCTTTTACTTACTTTGAAGTACAGGTTGCTCATATATTAGGTTTGCAGAACCATAAAATTTTAGCAGTTTACTTCTAAAAACAACCTGATGTACAAGAAGAGAAGCTTACAAAAAAAAATCAGATTATGATTCATCATATCGTGGATAACCCCAGGAATCATCTGTTTAAAACGTCCCATTTTTCTAGATGATCAAAGTGTGGACCAGGAAGATGGAGGGATTAGCCCAAGGACACACACCAGCAATGGCAGAGTCAAGGCCGCAACACAACTGTCCTGATTTCTGTGCATTTTGGTTCTTAGACAAACATAGCCGCTCTGTGTCCTCTCCACTGAGTTACCTGCCTTCTCTAACTCCGTTCGAGGTTCACGTGGCCTGGCTGTGAGTGCCTGTGGGAGGCTTGCCTTACAGAAAGACCAGCGTGTCACCTTGACTTTCAGTAATGGAAGCTAGATGATACATACCGAGTAAGCATCTTTCTTTCCAGTCCTCAGTCCTCTGACCCTCTGTGCCTGTCATCTCAGTCTTTTAATCTCTGGAAGCATAATTAATCTATTTTTAGTGTCCAACTAAATGATCCGTTTCTGGCGCTAGGCTTGAGGTAGATTCTGCCTTTGCTGTTTTTCACAGAAGTAAAGATGTATGCTCACCCTCGGCTAGTCATGAGAAACCTATGCCAAATGGCAAACTTTGTACCGTGTTGTGTGGCAAGGGCACTGGTAATGCACTACCTGCCCAGGGCGTGGGAGGTGGGTCAGGGGAGAAAAATCAAGTCCCAAAGGAGAAGGGCCTTCATGTGACTGGGTTAGCTTTTCATTGAGTCTCATTGGAGACGTCCTAGCTACAAACAAATCAACCAACCAACCCAAACAAACAAAACCTGAAGTAAGTGTAGCCCTTTTGAAGTTTATTTTTTTACTCTGACAAAATACTTGTTCAATTTTTTGCTTTTTCTAAAAGTTACTTATAATTAATAACAGTCCTGATTTAAGATCATGAACTTTTCTAGTAAGTTTGAGGTTTGGCTGAGCTGCACCCTTACTAGACAGGCACATTGCGTAAGTGAGGAATGGACCCAGCCAGTGGATGACAAGCCCGGCACGCCGACCAGCGGAGAAGTCTATCAGAATGGCCAAAATGACCACACGGCAGGAGCATGGGAGAGCCAGGCCGCTGAGCATGAAAAATAAGGGGACTCTAGAGCTTTGCTTCTCAGAGTGTGACCCAAGGACCTAGGGGCTTGTCAGAGATGCAGACCACAGTGGTCGCCTTTAATCTGACTTGGGATTCCTGTGCGTGTTCAAGTTGGCGAAGCGCTGGTCTGGATTTCACAGTCAGCTCTTCCCTTTACATTGGCAAAACTGACCCTATCATTCTTTTGCTAAAATCCTTCGGTTTCCTCTTCAGTCTTAGGTCATGGTCATGACCAAAATCCTAGGCTTGGTGTTCTGGGTGAGCCGGGTCTCTGGGCCCTCCCTGTCACTGACTGCCGTCCACAGGGGCCACCTTGCCTCAGGGCCTTTGCAGCTCTCCCTTCTCTGTTAGTTGCTCAGGGCTGCCATAACAGACGGCTTTCACACAACAGAATGTATTCCATCACAATTCTGGAGGCCAGAAGTCTCAGATCAAGGCATCAGTAGGGCCCTGCTCTGCCTCAAGGCTCTAGGGGAGAATCCTTCCTTGCCTCTTCCAGCTTCTGGTGGCTCCAGGCATGGTCGGCTGCAGCAGCCTCACTGCAGTCTCTGCCTTTGGCTTCACGTGCCCATCCTCCCTCTGTTTCTGTGTCTTCACGCGGCATTCTTCTGTGTGTCTGTGTCCACACGTCCCTCTTCTTATAAGGACATCGGGTTCCTGCGAGCTACTGGTCACAATATTTTGTCAGCTGATCATTGTATAACCTTGTCCTATGTGTTTCTGTTTGAAGACACCCTCTGTACTATTTATTGTTGATTGATTATCATTGAACTTACAGCACTATAATGCATGCCCGAGCAAAGCTTATCTAATATACGTATTTTCCCTGTAAGGCACATCATAGCCTAGTTCTTAGAAACCCAGGAAGGCACTTCAGCACAATGCCTGGGGGCCATTTTAAACAGCAAAGTCACCAACAAAAAGCATAACCATGTGAAAAATGTCGCACTCCGTAGCCTGTGAAAAGGACACTTGTTTGCCATAGGAGAGCAAGAGCAGGAAGGCAGAGTGTGGCCTTGTCCAGCCTCAGCTGGGAACACGTGCATCAGATGACTTGAATTCAGCACACGTCCGCAAGTGACCACGAACGCATCTGAGTATTGATCTGGGGGTTGCGGATATGTTTTAGTGAGTAGGCAAATTCACAGATACAGAATCTGCGAACAGTTTGGATTGAATGTGTCTTCACACACAGGCTTTAGTTTTAAAGACAGAAAGTTGGGTTTTTTGTCTTGGTGCTTTGCTTTACCTGACAATTGACTTTTTCAACTACGGTTTCAGTTTAAAACTGATCTTCATTGTCTTTCAGAGAGATTCCCGTCTGTGTGAACTTTAAAAGCCATCACTAACGTAAGAACAGGAACCACCGTGGGTTGGAGGGGGGCACCTGATAGGAACCATACCATGTGGCTTTTTGAACTATTTCAGATGTGACCATTGTTTTTTTTTTTTTTTTTTCCCCCAACTGGGTTATTTGTGAGAAAGATAATGGAGGAAATGTGATATTATTCTGAGTACTAGCTGGAAGCAGGGCCACTTCCACACACCTCTCGTGTTTCCATATTGCTAGGCTCAGGCTCAGCCGCAGCACTGGGGACCACGCACAGCGCTTCTGCATGTCAGGCTGTCAGGAGAACTGGCGTCTGTTGCTCTCTACTCATGACCTCTAGACCTACCCCTCTCCTGTAACTACTCTTCCCTCGCTCTTCCCTCTACTTTCTTGACCGCTCTGGGTTTAGTGGTCTCCAATCTGTGTCTTGAGGTCTTTTCCAGAGGGAAGATCAGGCTGGGCTGGTGGTCACCACCCTGGCGGGCAGAGCTCTTGCAGGGTGAGCCTTTGAGGGGTCACTAGTGCAGTCCTCTGTGCACAGCTTTCCCCAGCACTCCCTAGTCTTTTCTGAAACTCTCTATCATCCTGTACCCAGGACTCTTCATGGGGCATGGTACCTCCCTTCTTTCCAGTGTCCTGTTCAACTGGGAGTTCCTAGATGGCAGGGAATGGCATCTTTCCCTGTTCCTGGAGCATCATGCTCAATACATGACCTTTGAATGGGTGGGTGAACACATGAGTGAATGGGACAAATGAATGAATGAGACCAAGAGCAGCAGTATCTGCAACTCCTTGCGGCCATTCCATGTTCTTGTGAAATATCTCTAAGGTTCCTGTTTGTGTCTCAAAGAATGGTGGCTGGAGCCTCCATATGAGTGGAGGTGGCCAACCTGTGACGACGCCCCACCTAGGCCATCAGAGCCATCTTCAGAGCTGGCCTGGGCCTGGTAGTGAGTGTTTCCTGTGTGGAAGGCAACATTTGGGCTTTGTGGGACTAGCAAAAGACCTAGAAGAGGGCAGAGCATGGGAGCTCACGTCTGTAATCTCAGCACTTTGGGAGGCCAAGGTGGGAGGACTGCTTGAGCCCAGGAATTTGAGACCAGCCTGGGCAGCATAGGGAGACCCCAGCTCTACAAAAATTTTAAAATATTAGCTGGGTGTGGTGGCTCACACCTGTGGTCCCAGCTACTGGGAGGCTGATGTGGGAAAATCGCTTGAGCCCAGGAGATTGAGGCTGCAGTGAGCCGTGATCACGCCACTGCACTCCTGTCTGGGTGACAGAGTGAGACTCTGCCTCCAGAAAAAAAAGGCGATGCTCTTCCTGTGGTAGAACTTAAATTTGGTTAGGAAAAGAGAGTGGACTGGACACAGCTGAGAGGTGTATAGGTAAGGCAGGGGATAAGATGAAGGACTTTACTTAAAACAACTGCCCTAAAGCAATGTTTGATTTTTCAAAGGAGCAGTGTAAGATCAGTGAGTATCATAGGAGCTGGAGGCAGAGGGACTGCTTTAGGCGGGAGTGGTCTGGGAAGCCCTTGTGGAGGAGGAGGCTGGGTCTTAGAAGGCGGGTAAGGACCTGCAAGGCCAGGGAATGAAGAGCAGAGGGCATGGGATGAGCACGGAGCAGGAGGTGCCTGCAGCAGTCAGTGGGCCAGACTGTGGGAGGCATACAAAGAAGAGGCTAGGGGCTCCTACAGGCCCAGGGTGAGGCCTGGGGGCCGTGGGGGTCATGGAAGGATGCTTGTAACTCTGGCATATTCTGGGCGCAGGGAATAGAGGAGAGAGGAAGTCCATGGCAAGCTGGAAAGGAGAGTTATTGAGACATCAGCCCAAATGCCAATGAATAGAATTTTCAGAGCTCAATTTTGGAGGAAATGAACAAAAGAAGGAAGGGACCAATCAGGATTGAGAAGAGGATTACAGTGTCACACTGTCTGTGAGGTCCTATAGAATGGAGGCTTGCACCTGAACCGTCTTTGCTTTTGGAGCCCAGATTAGATGTAAATGCAGGCATAGATAGGGTGAAGATGAGTGGGGGACAGTGTGGAAGTACTTTGTTAGTGATTCCCCTCTGGATCTATTCCGATGGACCAGGAGAAGTCTATCTTAGAAAGGAATCTGGAAGCAGCGGGGAGGCATTGTGTGGGCTGGCGGAGGAAGGGTGGTCAGACTATGAAAATGATTTTCAAAGGGAAAGTAAGTTAAAGGAAAAGGGGGTGATGTCAGGTCAGCGGGGAGGCTGGCATTGAAGGAAGACACTTGGGTGAGAGGTTGCATTCGGGTAAAAGCAAAAGCAAAGGAGATACCTGTGCAGGGTGCTGGGGGCTCTGGAAGGAAAGTCGGGAGGGACGGGTAGTTGGTGGAAAACTTTGGGAAAGCCAAATTAACTGATTCCTTTCGATCTTTAAATGTTAATACTGGGGGTTGAAAGCGTTTGTATAACCCAGATTCTCAAAAGGAATGGCTTGGCTATCATAATTTTTTCCCACAACTGCTTTGCTCTGCCCACCCCTTGGCTCTTGGAAGGATAATCCCCAAAGGCACTGGGGTCTCTGAGCAACCGAAGCCTCAAAACACAGCCAGTGTATTGGGGATAAAGCCTCCCTCTAGGCAAATTCCCGTGGAGGCGTGTGGGTCCTGGTCTCCAATGTCCATAGGACCCTCCCAGTGGAGGGCAGGCCTAGACCATCCTGTGTCCCCAGATAGCCCCCCGGCCGGTGCGAGGGCTGGGTTTGCACAGCTGGCTCTAGGGCACAGCCCCTGAATACACCAACCCCCCAGCCCCCGGTCCCCAGCCCCAGGAAAGGAGAGAAGGAAAGGGTCAGGCGGGGTGTAGAACTCTGCAGTGCAGACACCACACTGGGTGGCACCAACGCCTGACGCTGTGTTTCTCTCCCGCAAGGGCACCATGCCGGTGGAAAGGATGCGCATGCGCCCGTGGCTGGAGGAGCAGATAAACTCCAACACGATCCCAGGGCTCAAGTGGCTTAACAAGGTGAGTGGATCAGGGTGGGTGTATGTGTGAGAGAGGTGCTGGCTGAAACACGCCCATGCGGACTGCCAAAAGTAAAATGGTTTATATTCAAAATCTTAGGCTCATTCATGACAAAAACCAGCCAACCCCAAATGATCATAAAACATCAAGTTATCATCTCAAAGGCTTTTTTTCTTTTAGAGACAGGGTCTCACTGTATTGCCCACGCTGGAGTGCAGTGGTGCAATCATGACTCACTGCAGCCTTGACCTCTTGGGTTCGAGTGATCCTCCCACCTTAGCCTCCAGAGTGGCTGGAACTACAGGTAAATGCCACCACACCTGGCCAATTTTTGTATTTTTTTGTAGAGCTGGGGACTCGCCATGTTGCCCAGGCTGGTCTTGAACTCCTGGGCTGAAGTGATCCCCGCACCTCAGCCTCCCAAAGCATGGGGATTACAGGCATGAGCCACTGACCTCGGACACAAAAGGATTTGTATCCTGTCCGGCTGTAGCATCAGCCTGGAGTCTCCAGGGTCTGCTCACCTGTGGTGTTTTGGCTGACTGCCTATGGAAAGCTCCTTGCCATGTTGTTCTTTGAGGATTCTTACCCTCTTCCTTCTCCAAATTCCTTTTTTTGCTTCTCCTGGCCTTTTAGGACTAGAAGACATGGGAACTCCAGGGTTTTATATTAGGAATGGAGCATTTCCTTTTCAATGTTCTCTGTTTAAAGAAAGCTTGTTTTTGTCTTTAAAAAAAAAAAAAAAAAAAGCCTTCTTTTTACCTGTGTAATGAAGCCCTATCTGTGCGTCCACCTTTCCTAAGAAAGCAGCCAATCATTTACAGCCTGCCCCTTCCATGCACAAACACTCCCTTACTTTGTTAACCTAAAAAGTCTTAATTTGATTGATCCTACCTATTAGGGGTGAATCAGAAAGAGATAATGTAGGTAAAAATGAAAAACTTCTAGAACTATATAATCTAGAAAAGCAACTAAATATATATCATGCCTTCTTTAAGGAGGCCCAGGAGAGAAGTTCCTCTTTACCAGGAACAGTTCTGAGTAAATGCCTTTTTCCTCTTCTCCACTCCCTCCCCTTTTCTTTTTAATCTTAAGGACACAGTGAATAATTTAGCTGGCCAGGCTTTATCTTTGTATCAGGTACAAGAGCTTTGAGCCAGATTGCAGATTGTAGCCTGCTTCCAACAAGGGAACAGGATATTGCAGTATAATTTTTTTTAACTAATATCATTCCTGGCCTTATTGGCTCTTTTCAGATATCTTTCAAATCTTATTTCTTTTCATTCTTTTCCTTTTATCCACTTATTTTGATTTTTTTTTTTTTTTTTCTTTAGACAAGGTCTCCCTCTGTTGCCCAGGCTGGAGTGCAGTGGCACAATCTCAGCTCACTGTACCCTCTGCCTCTGGGCTGAAGCGATCCTCCCACATTTGTCTCCCAAGTAGCTGGGACCACAGCTGCGCTCCTGGATAATTTTTATATTTTTCGTAGAGATGGGGTTTCACTATGTTGCCCAGACTGGTCTGGAACTCCAGGACTCAAGTGATCTGCCCACCTTGGCCTTCCACAGTGCTGGGATTACAGGCATGAGCCGCAGTGCCCAGCCTGATTGTGAATTTAAGGTTACTGTGTTGAATATCTCTGTTTGAGCCTTTCTGAAACAAGGTGGAGAACTAAGTAAATAGAAGTGAAGAAACCATATGCGTATTTCCTGTGACCTGTCCCATATCTTAAGGTCTTACCACAAACAATGTATTTTTCTAGGATTGCTCTATCTGTGTTTGAGATTTACGTGTGTAATCAGCTTCTCCCAAAGAAACAAACAAGAAATGGAGTTGCTTCTTGGTCAGCTCACTTAGCAGGGGTGCTGTGGAGGTATAAGGAAGGGGGGACCAGAGTAAAGGGGAACTGGAGAGTCAGGGTAGCAGGTGACACTGAATGAAAGCTGACGTGTACTCAGCACTTACTGTGCGCCAGGCACACTTCTAAGCAAGGTACGTGCATTAACTCACGTCCGCCACCATGGGGTAGGTACAGTTAATATTTTCCATTTTACAGACAAGGAAACCGAGGCACAGAGAGGTTAAGTAGGATTCTGTTTTGAGGAACAAGGTAGCATTACTGTTTGATGTGGAGTGGGAGAGGAAAGCAAATGCTTCTGTGTTCTCAAGAGAAGTAAGTTGTCTGTTTTTGCTTTTCCTTTTTTAAAAATACCTCCACTAGTTCTGGTTGGCAGGATGCAGTGGAGAACAGACAGTGTCTCACACCTCTCCTGCTGAGCAGGTGCCTGGTATGTTGACCACTGTGATTGGTTTAGACTAACCGTTAGTCCCTTCTTGGTGCTGTAGTAGATGGAACTGTGGCTCCCCCAGAAGATATGTCCACATCCTAACCCCCAGAACCTGTCGATGTCACCTCATTTGGAAAAAGGGTTTTTGCAGATATAGGGAAGGACCTTGAGATGAGATCATCCTGGATTTTCTGGGTGGGCCCTAACGCCAATGAGGAGTGTCTATAAGAGACAGAAGAGGAGAAGGCACACACAGAGGAGAGAGACATGTGAGGACTGAGGCAGAGACTGGAAATAGGCAGCCACAGCCGAGGGACTCCAAGAAGAGGCGAGGAAGGATCCTTTCCAGAGCCTTGGAAAGGAGTGAGCCCTGGCTGGGTGCAGTGGCTCACGCCTGTAATCCCAGCACTTTGGGAGGCTGAGTTGGGCAGATCACCTGAGGTCAGGAGTTTGAGACCAGCCTGGCCAACATGGTGAAACTCCATCTCTACTAAAAACACAAAAATTAGCTGGGTATGGTGGCAGGTGCCTGTAATCCCAGCTACTTGGGAGGCTGAGGCAAGAGAATCGCTTGAACCTGGGAGGTCGAGGTTGCAGTGGCGGAGTTTGCAGTGAGCTGAGATTGTGCCACTGCACTCCAGCCTGGGCGACAGAGCAAGACTCCATCTCAAAAACAAACAAATAAACAAAAAACAGAGTGAGCCCTGCAGACACCTTGATTTTGGACTTCTGGCCTTCAGGACTGTGATGGAATACGTTTCTGTTGCTGTAAGCCACCCAGTTTGTGTAATTTTTCACGACAGTCTCAGGAGATTGATGCACCCTCTAAGGGTCAGCTCCTTACTGGGACTCTCGGTTGAGATGCCTTTTCTTCCATCTATTTTGTGCATGTTTTTCTGATACAGGACCAGAAGGCAAATGGATTTCTCTTTGCGCAAATGAACACTTGGCCTCTTTCAGGCAGTCCTTACCTGCTGAGTGTCACTCATCTGGCTCTTGGCTCGAGAGTTCTCTTCCTGAGGCATGGAAGGAAAGGAGACCTCTGTGTCATCTCACTGGGCTCCTCCGCTACAGCTGGACATGAGCCAGGCTGATGAAGAAGAGCGTGCCCGTGGCTGCCGGCCCGTGCCGCCTCTCAGCACTCCCTGGCACAGAAGCCAAGGCCTGCACTGTGGCCCCGAGGCCCTGTCAAGCTGCATCCTGCTGAGGCCTAGCCAGAGTGGGCACGTGGCACTGCTCGTGCACACGGGCACTGCCATCACTGTCACTGCAGGCCTCGGCTGGGGTCAGGATCTCTTCTCTGCATACCTACACTCCCACAGGGCATCTTTTTATAGGTTTCCACTAACTTGGGCTTGTTGGCATTCATCTGTCCATATAAATACTTAACTGAGAGCCTAATGTTCTTCTCTCCCATTCACAAGCGTTCCGCCTGGGAATCCTTGTTTATATTTTGAGTGGTTTGAGGTCATTCCAAGATCTCTTTTGCCACTGAAGACTGTTGTAACTCTTAGAATACACTGTCCACGGGGCTGTGGGACTCACTTCTGCTTCAGTTGGCATTCAGGATGTGTTCATGTTTATCGTGAAGTGCTCCAGGCTGGGAGCCCCATGCACCGGTGCCTTGGCTGTCTTCATCGTGTCTGCATGCTCAGGGCCAGGCCTAGTGCCTGGTGAGTGGGAGGCCCTCTGTCAAAATCGTTCTGGGAATACACAGATGAATGTTGTGGACTTGAAGGGGAGCAACATTGGTGGTGTTTTTGTTCTGTTAAGATAATCAGATTTATGGACACCGGCTCGACAGTTGTCACGTGGCTCTCAGAAAGTCCATTCAACCTACTCCATTCTTAGTAAGAGAGAAAGAGTTGGTTAATTAATGCCTTAAATTTGTTTCCATCCGCTATTGTCTTAGTCTGTTCCCTGTTGCTTATAACAGAATACCTGACTCTGGATAATTTATAAAGAAAAGGAATTTATTTCCTACAGTTATGGAGGCTGAGAAGTCCAAGGTTGAGGGGCTGCATCTGGTGAGGGCCTTCTTGCTGGTGGGGACCCTCGGCAGAGTCCTGAGGCAGTGCAGGGTATCACCTGGTGCGGGGGACGAGCGTGCTCACATGCTAGCACAGGTCTCTCTTCCTCTTGAAAAGCCACAATCCTACCCCCATGACAACTCATTAATCCATTAATCCCTGAATGGATTAATCCATTCATGAGGGCAGGGCCCACATGATTCAATCACCTCTTAAAGGCCCCACCTCTCAGTACTGCCACATTGGGGATTAAATGTCAGTATAAGTTTCATAGGGGGCAAATATTCAAACCATAGCACCTACTTTTAATAAGTTTGAAGGAGGGTGAGAATGGAATGCGTCCCTTGGATTCCTCTGAAGGAACAGTGAGGAAGTTTGGAAAAGTGCATTATAACCAGCTCATGAATGAGACCTTGGCTGGGGCCATTTACCTTTGGTTATGGGTATTTGCAAATGTGCATAGCATGTTTGAGTAGCCTAATGACAAAAAAAAATAGGATAGCAAATTTTCATACGCCTGCATCTAGATGTATGAATATTTTGCCTTATCTTTGTGTGTGTGTGTGTGTGTGTGTGTGTGTGTGTGTGGTATTTTAAAGCAGCTCCCTGACAGTGTACATTGTAAGACATAAGGACATTTTCTTATATATCCACAGTATACCATTGTTAATTGGACAAAACTAATACTGTTTAATATCATCACTGCTCCATTCATATTAAGAATGCCTTCTGTATTCCCAAATAATCTTTTTACAGTTGATTTGTTCAAATCAGAATTCAAAGACTGTCCACAGGCTGTGTTTGGTGTTTATGACTCTAAGTCTCTGCTGACTGTGGGCCTCTGTTTTTTTCCTTCTTGCCATTGACTTGTTGAGACCAGGTTAGTTTTGGGTTTGTCCACGTGCCTGCTTGTGGTTCCCTGGACCATTTCTTGAGGAAGGAAGGAGGCAGTCGCATCCGGGGTCCTGGTTTCTCTCGTAGCTCCGTGTGACCCCCAACACTGGTGGGGTTATTGCTGTTCTTATTTCCTCCTGGATCTATGCACTAAGGCAGGGGAATCATCAGACCTTTCCCTTTTTTTCACTTTGAAAGTAGACTTGTGTTTGTGTAAACATCAGGCTATCTCTGACCAGGGTAAGGAGTCCAAACAAAAATAGCACACTAATTGGAACATCTTGCAAATGTTGGGGGGAAGAAGAGGCAGAGGAGATAACAGAACTAGTTTCCATGTGGAGCCAGGGAACATTTGTTCTACGTTGCTCAAGATAATCTCAGATGATTTTCTGAAGTCAAGCAGCGCTCATCTCTCCTGCCTTCCTTCAGATGGGCAGAGTTCTGCACACACGTACAAATGGTGGGCCCTGGCACGGGGCATCTATCCATACACAGCATGTACCACACCACCTGTGCAGGACTGGTCACTCAGGGATGAGACACCTGGCACATACTGACGTCAGGGGGTCTACACACACATAGCAACACCGTCATGTCCCATGGAACACACAATTTGTGACCAGAATGTTTACTGGTCAGAATCTCAGTTTTAAAATGCATCTTGCCTTCTCTTACCTTTTCATATGGTCTTCTTCAAAAAAAGAATCTGTGATATGATTTTAAAGATATTTCTGATAAGTTTATTAGTCGTTTCTTTTTTTTTCCTGAAATATGAAAAACTAGTTAAAGGTGACATGTAGTTTAAAAAATATTTACCATTTTAAAGTGACATTCACGATGTCATGCAGCCATCACCACTGTCCAGTTCCAGAACTTTCCCTCCAAAAGGAAATGCTGTACCCGCTAAGCAGTCACTTCCCATTTCCCTCCCGGCTAGCTTGTGGCAACCAGGAATCTGCTCTCTGTCTCTATGGATTCACCTTTTCTGGCTATTTCATGTAAATGGAATCATTCAATATTTGGCCTCTTGTGTCTGGCTTCTTTCATCCAGCATAATGTTTTCAAGGTTCGTCCACGTGGTAGCATGTGTCAATACTCTATTCCTTTTTGTGGCTGAATAATATTCCATTGTATGGATATACCACATTTTGTTTACCCATTCATCAGCTGATGGACCCTTGGGTTGTTTCTATCTTTTGGCTTTTGTAAGTAGTGCTGCTAGGAACGTTTGTGTTTTGGTTTGAATGTTGGCTTAGAATTCTTTGGGTATATATCCAGGTGTAAAATTCCTGGATCATAAGGTAATTCTGTGTTTCACTTTCTTGAGGAGTGGCCAAACTTTCTCCAGAGTGGCTGCACCATTTTGCATTCCCACAACTATGTAGGAGGATTCCAGTTTCTCCACATCCTCCCCAACGTTTGTTATTTGTGTATCTTTTTTTTGGAGTCATGTCTGTGGGTTAGTCTGTTTCATGTTGCTACAAAGGACTACCTGGGGCTGGATAATTTATAAAGAAAAGAGGTTTCTTTGGGTCAGGGTTCTGGGCTGTACAAGAAGCATGACCTTCGCATCTGCCTCTGATAAGGCCTCAGGATGGGAGGCAAAGGGCATTACATGGCAAGAGAGGGAGGAAGAGAGAAGGGTGCAGGCGCCAGGCTCTTTTGAATAATCAGCTCTCACCGGAGCTAATGGAGCGAGAGCTTACACATTACCACGAGAACGACACCAAGCCATTCATGAGGGATCCTGCCCCATGACCCAAACACCATCCACCAGACCCCACCTGCAACACTAGCGATCACATTTTAACACGAGATTTTGAGGGGACAAACACCCGAACTGTTCCAGTCTACTCAGGCCTGTTGCACATTTCAAGAGGGTCCATAGTGTATGTTGCTAGGTTCAGTCAGCACTTTTGTAGTTGCGTGACTTTTGCGGTTTCTGTGGGACTAGGTTTGGTTGTGTGTGTGTGTATGTGTATGCATGCATGCGTGCAGATGCTTAAAAAGATCTACTTTATCTGTATCAATTTTGTGTCTTGCAAGTTAGATTTCAGATTGTATCACCCTAGAACTCCTTTGATCTAGAGAAAAGTGCAACAGCAAATTCTTAAGAATCTTGGTGTTTAAGCATAAAGCTTTAGATTCTGGGCGTGCACTTCAAGAAAAGCTCTTTCACTGAAATCAATTTTCACTTGTATTCATTTTCATGTGAACATCAATAAACGGCATTAAGTGATTTTGCTGTCGATTTTCATCTACATTAAAGCATAAAATGTCACCCAGCCCCTTTCTGATCACTGTCCTTTTGAAATTGGCTAACCTGAAGCCCTCTCTGTCGATGATACAGAAGGAACACCGAGGAATTTATGAAAAAGTCTCTCACTTTCAGTTCTCCTTTAATAACTGACTTTTTAGAAGATGGTAGAATTTTCCTTTTAACAGGTTTTGGGAAACTCTCCAATGTTCCGAAATAGTCTTCGTTCTGCCTTTGTGATTGGTTCTGTGGAGAGGCGCTGAGTCTCTTTGGGGACAGCTGGGACCCTTTCTGCGTTTCACTGTGTGAGACTAAAGTGCTGGAAACTCCCTGCTGACATTTCCTCTCCTTCCTCAGCGTCTAGTGCAGGGATCCGCATACCTAGCAATTAGCAGAACTGCCTTGAGAGCTTTGAAAGAGTACAACCTCCTGGGCTTTAATCGCCACAGAATCCAGGTCTCGACTGGTCTGTCATAGGACAGGGACTCTTCCAAATCTAAAAGCTGGGAGACAATGAATGGGTGATTAAGCAATAGCATAGAGAGTCGCATGACCTGGGTTTTGAACTTAGACACTTATCCTGCAAGTTCCTTGACTAAATAGTTAAAATCTGCTTCTCGGTTTCCTTAGCTATAAAATGGAAATCGTAGCATATACCTCACTCAGTAGGCTGTGGGAGGAAAACAAAACTGAGGTCCATGTGGATGTGGGTAGTCAGATGCACAGTGCCAGTGGGACCTTAGTACCTGCCACAAGAGCTGCTTGGGCCAGGCTCCTCATCTGTAGCTTTATTAAGAGTACGGCTTTGTTACTAAGCCATGGGTTTCCAACCATGTGTTTTTCAGGGTTGCTTGAGGTGGTTTTGAGTTACAAACCTCAACATTGAGAGAGATGTAGAGATAATCTGATACAAGGATTGTATTGAGGGATCTTTCTCCAGAAAATGTGTCATTTCATAACCTCTACCTCTTTGTTTGCACTTCTTGCTATTTCCTGCAGGCAGTAGACCCACAGGGATTCGAACATTACTTTCTATTTCTGTTGGATGCAGAAGCAAATGGAGATATTTGGTTTCTGTTGCTGTGACAGTGGCCTCACATGTACCCGACTTTTCTTTAGTAGCATCAAGGGTTTTGGAAAGTTGTCTAATTTTTAATTTACCTAAGATAGCTGGAGTTACTATTTACCAAACGATGAGAATAAATTATAAGAGTAGGCATTAGAAGTTTCAGTAGGTGGCCATTTTTCTGTGGTTTTATAAAAAAAGAGGCACAGGGCCCGGTGTGGTGGCTCACACCTGTAATCCCAGCAGTTTGGAAGCCTGAGGCGGGCGGATCACTTGAGATCAGGAGTTCGAGACCAGCCTGGCCAGCATGGCAAAACCCTGTCTCTACCAAAATTACAAAACTTGGCCAAGCGTGGTGGCACATGCCAGTAATCCTAGCTACTCGGGGGCTGAGGTGGGAGGATCTCTTGAACCCGGGAGATGGAGGTTGTAGTGAGCCGATACCGTGCCACTACGCTGCAGCCTGGGCAACAGAGCGAGACTCTGTCTCCAAAAAAAATATTGAAAAATAGAAAAGAGGCACAAATAATGGAACACACTGGCATATCCCAAATCATCACCTTTGACCTTGGAAAACATTCCTGCTCTGCAAGACTTCACGAGACCGACTGTCACTTGGGGTAGGCGATCAAGATGTGGGATCCAGCGGGGGAAGTGGGTTTGGTTTACAGTAGATTTTCTTGTCAACAGTCAACACATTCAGTGATGCTTGGTGGGGAATCTTGCTGGCTAGGCCTTCACAACCTTTTGCAATGGTGGGCCAAAACCCATGACTGCAGTTCTTCTTTACCTCTGTTTTTTTTTTTGTTTGTTTGTTTGTTTTCAGGAAAAGAAGATTTTTCAGATCCCCTGGATGCATGCGGCTAGACATGGGTGGGATGTGGAAAAAGATGCACCACTCTTTAGAAACTGGGCAATCCATACAGGTACTAAAACTCCCCGTGGCGTTTATAGAGGAAGGCACTCTTGCTTAGTTTTGTTCTCATTACACATAAAATATCCTGGCTCATGACCTCATGAAGATGGCTCTGAAAAACCTGTGACTCGTCCCTAGGCACATCCAGGACACATGGGGTACAAACTACAGCCCTCAGAAGTAACGCTCCTCTCATCCTATAGACTCTTAGTCCTTCAATTTCCTATAAATGTGGTATTCTAAGAAGTTCCCTAGGTGTTACCAGGGGAATAGAAACTCAGTTGTTCTGATGCTATAAACTTTGATCAAATTTATCTCCCCCCAAAAGGTAGTCAGAAATACATGTATTTATTACAACCTTTACGTAGGGAGCTATTTACAGGAATGGACTTTGTTGGAGCATCAGATGAAAAAGAGGCACTCAGGTTCCCTCTGACTGTTGACTCTGTAGCCTGTCAGTCTTCTGTATTTTTCTTACGCTGATGCTCCATTCTTCCAGCATTTATAGTTTCCTCAGGCTGTTCAGTAGAACCAGGGTGACCAGCTTGTCCCAGTTTGCCTGGAACTGTTCAGGTTTTAAAAGCAGAATTCCCACATCCCAAGAACCTTCTCACTCCCAGGCACACCAGGACAATTGGTCACTGGAGGTATAGCCTGGAGTGAAAAGGTTTCCTTATATTGCCTGGCCAGCAATACTGTGTTTCCAGAAATTTCTTCCTCTGTATCTAATGTTTTCTCTCTTGTTCTTAATCTTTGTCTATTTTGTTAGGAAAGCATCAACCAGGAGTAGATAAACCTGATCCCAAAACATGGAAGGCGAATTTCAGATGCGCCATGAATTCCTTGCCTGATATTGAAGAAGTCAAGGATAAAAGCATAAAGAAAGGAAACAACGCCTTCAGGGTCTACCGAATGCTGCCCCTGTCGGAGCGGCCTTCTAAGAAAGGTAAAGGCATTTACAGAGTAAAATAAGATCACTCAATTTGTGTCATCGTGCCTTCGTGATCTCTTCATTTCTACATCTGCAGTCACTTCCCAGGTAGAATAGCCTGTCCATGCTGTAGGGGATCATTCTGCCTCTACCTGGCTTGGAAACAAGGCTTTCAATTCACCAAAGGCAGTAAAAGATACATGTGGAATTTTGACCGTGTACAGATTAAAGCAACAGGTTCATTGAGAGTTTCAGAAAGAATTTAATGTGAGGGGAATGTTTCTCTGGAGGCCCTTCATGAATTAATCCAAAACTACATTTTTGTTGCCACAGGAAAGAAACCAAAGACAGAAAAAGAAGACAAAGTTAAGCACATCAAGGTAATCTTGGGTGATTCAGAGAGAAAGCCAAAGTTGGGATCCTATTAATGACTCATATTCTGCTTTGTAAAGACGAGTCACAGGGCCTCTGTGGACTGTGTCATCTTTCTTCCTTTGCTTGTGTCTTCTGTGCTTTACATGTTTGCTCTTCAGCATGTATCCACTTGCAGACGTAGGTACACAGGGCCCTACCTCATCCCGTTTCTCTGGGAAATTTATGAATGAAGTCACAGATTCTCACTGTGCTCGGCAGGCTGAGGCCTCCATCTGGCCACCACAGCCGTTGCCAGCGGTCATTTTGTGCCAGCTAAGCTCCACAACAGCTTAAGTCTCATACTATTCAGTATATTTTCAGGCTATTAAATATACTTTAATATGTATTAAATATTATAGACCTCTATAAATGTATGAACTGTATGTTACAGACATTCCGTCACAGGCCCTTTGGTGGGGGACGCAGTGGTCACCTTCAGCACTCTATCAGCACGGCTCTCAGTGGCTGCCTTCTGTCCACCGTAGAATCATCTCTCACACCCCACAAGGGTCTGCCGTGGGATGTGTGTGTGTGTGTGTGTCAGCTTCTCAGTAGGCTGTGGAGTCTGAACTCCCCTGCAGTCTGAGGATCTTTGTGCATAGATTAGATGGCCCTCGTTAAATAGTAAGAGAAGAGCCGAATATGCCCCGCAGAACTGGGGACAAGCTTCAGTTGCTGAGCAGAGAGCAGACACTGCGGTCACAGACCCAGGATCTCGGAGACATTGTCGAGCTCACTGGCCTCCCTTTGCAGATGAAGAAATTTAGGCGGAGGGTGTTTTTGCAGTGATGCTTTCAGTTTCACTTTCACTAGTTTTTATTTTTAACTAAATTTAAATATTGTACTGTATTAAAGGCCTAATTTTGTTTTAATTTTTCATTGTGGAAAGATTTTATGCACATAGGAAGGAGACAAATGAGTAAAATTTACCCCATAGGCCATCATTCAGATGAATTTTCACCTTAATCAGCTCCTGGCCAGTTTTGCTTCATCAACAGCCCCTCCCATTTCCTGACTTCTAACATGAAATTGCAGCCCTTCAACCATTTTTGACTTATAAAAGTAATTTATTTATTCATTTATTTATTTTTTAAATTGTGATGGAGTTTTGCTCTGTTGGCACAGGCTGGAGTGCAATGGCACAGTCTTGGCTCATTGCAACCTCTGCCTTCTGGGTTCAAGTGGTTCTCCTGCCTCAGCCTCCCAAGTAGCTGGGACTACAAACACATGCCACCATGCCCAGCTAATTTTTGTATTTTTAGTAGAGATGGGGGTTTCACCATGTTGGACAGGCTGGTCTTGAACTCCTGACCTTAAGTGATTCGCCCACCTCAGCCTCCCAAAGTGCTGGGAATACAGGCGTGAGCCATGGCACTCGGCCCCAAAACAATTTTTTATAGTTCAGCTTAATGTGTGAAGCAAATGCCAAACCTCATAGCATTTCTTCCATAATAGTTCAGTATATATATTTAAAAGACAAGTGCTCTGTAAAAATACCATGATGTCATTACTATACCTGAAAAAGTTCACAGTAATTTCTCAATATCAGTGAATATCCAGCCAGTGGTCAGAGTTTCAGTTGTTTCATACGTGTTATAACATTCATGTAGTTTGTTTACTTAAATTAAGACCCATCTAAATCCACATGTGATTTTTGAATGTCTTTTAAGTATGTATGTTTCTCCTATATTACCTCTTAAAACATTTTTTTTTTTACAATCGAACAAACCAAGTTATTAGCCATATCATTTCTCACAGTTTTTTTTTTTTGTTTTTTTTTTTGTTTTTTTGAGACAAGGTCTTACTCTGTCACCCAGGCTGGAGTGCAGTGACGTGATCATGGCTCACTGCAGCCCCAACCGCCCGGGCTCAGGTGATCCTCCCGCCTCAGCCTCCCTCTAGTAGTTGGGTCTACAGGTGTGTGCCACCAAGCATGGATAATTAAAAAAATTTTTTTTTACACAGGTGAGGTCTCATTCTGTTGCCCAGGCTGGTCTCAAACTCCTGGCCTCAAGTAATCCTCTTGCCTCGGCTTCCCAAAATGTTGGAATTACAAGCGTGAGCCTGGCCGAGTTTGTATTTTTAAGGCCTACATTTTGATTCATGTTATTTAGTCAGAAAAGTATAGCTTTCTCACAAATGTGTGAGAATTTGCTACAATTTCAAGTGTGACTGAATCGTATTTACTACTATTTTCCCATTATCTAGCTCTGTGCCTGGTCCAGAACAGATCACTAATACGTATTTAATAACTGAATAGATGCATCGGCATTTGTTGACTAAATAGATGTATAAATAAGTAGGATATGTGGGGTGGGAGTGAGGGGTTTTCCATTAGGATGCAGATTTAATTTCATAATCTCAGTTAATGGAGAAATAAGAATGGAGTAACAGCTGATGCCTTTTCAGCACACTTTGCCCACATGTATCCACTGTATTCCACCCAACGCCAGATGCCAATGATGCTAAGATGCACTGTTATTTTATGTGTCTCTTAGAGAAACTGCTTCCAATGAAACCATGACACGTAATGGATTGAAAGGCATGTCCTCTTTCAGGGATGTGGCAATGCGAGGAAATGTACATCTTAGTAGTTCATGCCATGTGGCGGTCCCGTTTGTCCGGAATCTCTACGGCCACATCGGCACTGGTGGTGTCTTCACGTGGCCCTAAAATGAGCAAGTTGTGGAAGGCACAGTCCTGGGTGGGCTTGACCATCCTGGCCCAGGGAAGTAAGTGAGAGATCCCCTTAGGTGCAGCCGTGTGGGTCAAGAGCCACCTTAGCCAAGTGTGTTTTATGAAATCCTTGTGCCATGAAGATATGATTCATACCTGAAACTTTTTTCTTGAAAGGACCTGATTCCTTCAGCAGAAGGCAGGTGATTCATTAGGCCTAAACACAGCCTAACTTTTGAATTTAGATCTACTTGCATTGTGCTTTACAGTGTAGCGGGGAAGCTCAGAAGAGGCCAGTGGGCTTCTCGAGTTCTGTGCTTCCTGGCTGTTCAAGCCACTGTGTGGACTCAGTGTCTCTGTAGAGTGTTTGAAAAGTGAACTCCCCAGGGCGTCTGGAATTGGAAAGTCAGAAGACAATTACTAGCTATTAATATATTACTTTTTAATTGTATATCAAAACACCCAAGCACTGAGTTAATATATCCTCTGCAAATACACTAAACCTGCTTAGTCTGTCCAAATATGTAACTGGATACACTAGGTAGGTTTCTTCTACTGAGGAAATTTGTCTTTCATATGGTAACTAGGTATGAAAATTTGCTGTTGAAGCAAGCTTTTCCCAGTCTTCAAGTTGAAGTTTTAATTAGTAAACAATGTTTACAACACGTAGGCCAAGTGTTAGAATTTTCTTGGGGTTCCTCATGATTGATCTCCATGCTATATGTCCCCCAACAAATAGTCTCCCCGAGACTGGAAGACCCAAGGCCCATTGGCCATGTGGTAGGTGCAGAAGCGGCCTCAGCATCCTCTGACATTTCGCTTTGTGAGCGTATCCCTACAAACTCAGTGAGCCACGTTTTCCTTGAGGTAAGCCCCACCTGTGCGGCAGTAACTGGATATCTAAGGAAATAAGAACAAGAAAAACAGCTGGGTACAGTGGTACATACCTGTCCCCGCTACTCAGGAGGCCGAGGTGTAGGAGGATGGCTTGAGCCCAGGAGTTCGAGGCTGCAGTGAGCCATGATTGCACCACTGCACTCCAGCCTGGGCAACAGAGCCGGACCCCTTCTCCACCTCAAAAAAGAAAGCAAAGCAATAGTGAGAAATCCTGGATTCTACATCATCAGTGCATGTATATGTTTCAGAAGATATCATGGAACAGTTTGCTCTGTGAGACTTGAGACAAGGCCAAGAATAATAAGAATAGAAGTAGTTAAAGCAGAGGGTGCTAGTTGATATTTTTGAGCTGATTCCAAGTTCCCAGCTATGATTATTGTCTCACTGAGTTCTCCCTGTGAGGGGCAGGTCATTTCCCTTTTATACATTTAGGAAATGGGTGCACAGAGAAGCTGATTCATTTTCCCAAGGCTGCATTGCTTTACATAGCTGAGATCTGAATCCAAGTTTGTCCACCGGGTGCCTCGTAGTCTTTGGGGCCTAAGCCAGGCCTTGAGGGGTGGACAGGGTCAAACTGGTGCTTCCCCAGCTCTAGGGGCATCAGGAATGAAGGCCTGGAGATTAGAGTTGGTTTGTCTTTCCTGGATGAGACAGGAAACTGGCTTAATTAGAGCAGGAGTTTGTGTGAGGGGACAATGGGAAATATAGGCATGTAGGTGGGGCGAATAGAAATGGGTACTTCCTGCTTCGGAGGGTTTTCTGCAGCTGAAACGTACGTGCCTTGAAACTGTAAAGTGCTTCCAGATCGAAGTGTTAGTGTTATGAAGGAGACAGAATTGGGAAGGGCTGCCAAAGTCGCTTGGAAAAGATTAGGCCTGGTCTGTATTCGTTCTGAGCACAGACCTATGGGTAGAAGTTATAGAAAAGCAGATAGGGGTTCGGCTGCTCTTTCTCATAGAGCTGTTGGCTCTAACAGTGACGTGAGCTGGATTAACACACGGCACACTCCCTGGCAGGGCTGCTACTGGAGTGATCCCTTCACTAGTTGGAAGAGGTCTTCAGTTTTCAAACGTTAATCAAATGAAAACACACGCCAGCAACTCACTTGAAAAACAGATAAGCTGAGAGGTGCCCTGGGTGAAGCAGGTTATCAGGCTTATTCTGCCTGCCCGGAATCCTCCCTTCCCATGTGGTGGCTCAGAACGGGAGCTCCGAACCCAGTCTGAAGAGCTTGAGGGACAGTTTTACCGAATGAGACACAGTTGAACTCCTTGGAGCACACTTAGAGCAGGAGGGAATTGATATGTAAAGGAGGCCTTTCTCACCAGTATGGGAAGGAGTGGGAGGCAGGAGAGACTGCTGTGGAAAGGCGGTAGCTGGTGCCACTGGCATGGAGGGAGGAGACGTTTCTCCAGAAAGTGGAAGAGGATACGGAGGATGCAGATAAGAGCGGCCTAAAGAGGAGGCCCCAGTGTTTTGCACCTTCAGAAAGGAGTGTTGGGAACGGAGGTCATTTTGTGGAGAGGGTGTTTCACTTTGGACATGCTGCCTTGGAAGTGACAGAGAGCCCTGAAGGTGAATGCCAGCTAGCAAGTTGGAGGGCATAGCACTCGAGTGAGTGCCCAGCGGGCAGATGTGTGGTCATTTACCTGAGAATGGCATTGGTGGCTTTGGAAACTGATGCCTTCTCTAAGAGGAGAAGAGGCAGAGAAAAGTGAGCTACAGGAAGAAGTCAAGAGGGAAGCTGCAGTGAGAGAAGGGAGGACGAGAATGACAGTGGCCTCATTCCAAGCAAGGAGCGGAAGGAAGGTGGTTCTGGGACCGGGCAGGAGGCCCCAGCCTGTCTTACGAGAGCTTCTGTTCTCAGTGGCATTGCGCCTCTGTGCTGGGTGTGTGCACTCGCCAAGGTCCAGTTCCCTGACCCACTTGTGAAGTCCAGCTGTCAGCCTCCACATTCTGTTAGCAGAGACCTAGAGATGCCCTGAAATTTGATGTCCTTAAATCTCGCTTCAAAGAGACTGGCTTTGCACAGATGAATTAGAGCGTTTTGGAAGGTGGGAGGTGGGCTGGAGGCCCATTAAACCGGGCTTCAGGGACAAGGGGCATTAGCACAGTGTTGACAGCATGGGTTCAGAACAGAGGGGAGTCCCTCTGCCGTCCTCTAACTCTGGTCCGTCCCCAAGCCCATTCAGCAAGTGTAGCTTCAAGACCAGCTAAAAGTGTATTATTTTACGGATCTAAAGAAGCGTGCTCCTGTCCCTGAACTCTGTCTTGTGCCAGTTTGCTTTTGCTTAAAATCCCTTAAACCAGAGACCAAACCTTGGATTCTGTAATTAGAGCAAAGGTTCTTGAGCATCAGTGTTTGGCGGCGTTCACGCACCGTGGAGGAGTCTGGACCCAAGCAGAGTGTTTTTTTCTTTGATTATCTTTGGAGCAAGGGGAGAAAATTAAAAGCCAAGAAAGCTATGGGTTACTTGATTTACAGAAGAGCCTCTATCTAAAGTGAGAAAGGGAGCAGAAAGAGGAGATGTGAATCCTGGCCAGGATTAACCGGGCCAGGTTACGGTGCAGCAAAGCAGGAGGCAGTTGAGCCAGGGCAGGAGTGGGGAATCGGGCGTCCAGGAGAGGCTTCGGGTGAAGAGTGTCAGGGCCTGCAGGATCTCTGTGTTCATTTTACGTAGAGAACTCCACACCCCTTTTCTTCATTTGAGATATTTGGATTTTTAATATAGCTTAGATTTAGATATTCCTACTTCTAATCATTTCAAAAATTTTGACCCAGTTTAGTGAAGATCCTTCTCTCTTGGGCCTGTTCTGTACCCTGGATGGAGGTGTTTCGAGAGGTGCTGGCTCCGTTTTACTGTGCCATTGACTGTACTGTCTGTCCAGAGTGACAGTGTCAGTGAGATGATTGGCACTGATGGCTTTGAAATGACAGGGTTTCTTCTGAAGTGGGGTGAGGGGAGTAACAGTGTTTGGAATAGTCTCTCCCAGCCTCCGTCGGTGGAATATATGATGCCATTATAGAAGTGTCAGTGCAGGATACAGGGTAAGAATGGAGAGAGTAGAAGGCCGGGCACGGTGGCTCATGCCTATAATCCTAGCACTTTGGGAGGCTGAGGTGGGCAGATCACCTGAGGTCGGGAGTTCAAGACCAGCCTGGCCAACAGGGTAAAACCCCGTCTCTACTTAAAATACAAAAAATCAGCCAGGCATAGTGGCAGGCACCTGTAATCCCAGTTACTTGGGAGGCTGAGGCAGGAGAATCTCTTGAACCCGGGAGGGGGAGGTTGCAGTGAGCCAAGATCATGCCATTGCACTCCAGCCCTGGTGACAGTGTGACACCCCGTCTCAAAAAAAAAAAAAAGTATGGAGAGAGTAGAACAGTGTTCAAAAGAGTGTCTCAGTCTCCACTGGAATTAGGGCAGGATACAAGGGCTTCTTAAGACAGAAAGCTCCTGGAATTGAACCATATTTCGTGACCAAAGACAGAGTTCAGTTCCGGTGTCTCCGCAGGCTAAAAGTAGCGTGATCTTGGAAAATTAATTTAGTCTCTGAGGCATCGTTTTCTCAAGTAATAAAAGTATCACTTGTCACTAATTAAACTGTAGATCATGTGTAACACTTAGAGGTCTTCAATGGAGAAATCAGAATTAATTTAGCTTTTTAAATATAGGCAAGCCTGACTGCCTCATTACTTTTATAAGAAACCTAGAAACAGAATGACTAAAAAAATAAGGTCAGACAGCAAAGGAAGCCCATACAAATGAGCAATTCTCTCGTAGCTTCTTCAGAGGCCTGCACTTAGTTCTTTTTGAGGGAGTTGAAGAAATGGAGGTGGAATAGTGAAAGGTGGGGCATGACTCGGGGTGGGGAAACTGATCACGGGTCATTGAGGATGCCATTGAGAAAAGAGGCTGCCGTCGGAGAGGTGGAGAATTGCAGCAGTGTCAGACAGTTCAGGCCGCCATGGAGGGACAACGTGGTCCATCAGAGGTCAGAATATGGGTCCGGGGGAAGGGATTTGAGAAAAGGCCATTGGATTTGGGAGAGCAGAGTTTTGTTGGTGACCTTTGGTAATGGTGAGTACATATTTACTAATAAGTGCCATGTACGTAGTTAGCTCATTTAATCTTCACCTTATCCCTATGACATGGGTCCTATTATTGTCCTCAGTTTACAACTGTCCGCGGTGCCCTAGGGTGGCTTACAAAGGTTAAATAAGGAGCCGCAACTAGTGAGGAGTGGAGGTGCCAGGCTTTGCTCCAGGCCCTTCTGATTCCAAAGCCGGAGCTCTCAAGACCCTTCTGGGAGCTTGATTCTGCAGGTGGAGAGGAAGCGAGACTGCAGGAACTAATGGGGGCCCAGGTGGAGAGGCGAAGTCCAGAAAGGCAGACAGCGGGTCGGAAGTTTGGTTGTGAAGGAAGGGAAAACCTGCTGACTCACCCAGGTCACAGGCAAGTGGTTTTTTGTTTTGTTTTTTTTTTGTTTTTTTTTTTTCAGAACGGGCAGACTTTTTTTTTTTTTTCTTTAAGAATCAGGCTCTCACTCTGTCACCCAGGCTGGAGTGCAGTGACATGGTCATAGCTCATTGCGTCCTCGAACTCCTGGGCTCAAGAGATCCTCCCAACACCATGGCCTCCCAAGTATCCAGGACAGGAGGCGTGCACCATCACACCCGGCTAATGCTTTCATTTTTTGTAGAGACAGGGTCTTGCTATGTTGCCCAGGCCGGTCTCGAACTCCTGGGCTGAAACGATCCTCCAGCCTCAGCCTCCCAAAGTGCTGAGATTCCAGGGTGAGCCACCGTGCTTGGCCCAAGAAAGGGCAGATTTCTTATTTAGAACTTGTAAGAGAGAAGGGTGCAAGATGCTGGGGGAGAAAGGAGTAAAAATCATGCCTGGTAGGGATGGATGTTCTGGGCCTGCCCTTATGTTGGACCTTTGGGACATCTGGTAAACCAGGCAGTGTATGGTTTATTTAAAAACCGAGCTATACAGTGGAGCGATGCCTTTGAAGTCATGTTATTAAGGTGGGAGTTTGCCAGGTGGGATTATGAAGGAGGAGGTTATTTCCCCTCCTTCCGTTAGTGACTTTTTGAGGATTTTGGGGGGATTGATTCCAAGTAGTGTATAAATAAGCTGATGAGAACACCCACCATGTTTCAGAGCCGACCACTGTTGACTTTTCCAAGCGCAGTCACATCTACTTGCATGATCCTCTGCTTCCAGTCCTGTGTTCCTTCTGCTCTCCACCCTCTTCCGCTTGGGATTCCTTGGGCGTTGTCCTGTGTGGCTTTTGTCTGACTTGATTGCTATCATAGCAGCAGATGCAAGCTCACCTTGAGAGCTGAACGTCCACAGGCACCTCAGGGCTGGCTTTTGCAGAGCTGTTTAGCACAAGGGAATGGAGGGTTCTGGTGCACTTGAAAAAAAGCGCACATTTAGAGCTCCAATAAGGGAAAGGAATTTGTTCTCATTATTTCATTAGTGTGTACGTGCAGAATTCTTGGGCTGGATGAGATATTCAGCCACCTGAAGGGCATTTATGTAAAGCCCATGGTGTGGGGTTGCCTGGCTGGACTCAGGCCAGGGTATGGCCCTCATGATCAGCCAGCCATCCAGTGCAGGGCCTCAGGTGGCCAGAGGCCATGGCAAAACTTATCTGCAGAGAATTCGTCTACAACTTCCTCTGGGCTCCTGTTCTTGGGCCAGTCACTGAGGCAGAGCTTTTCCTAAGAAATAATTATGAAAGAGGTAGCATGATTCCTCCCTTAGGAGAAAGCCGGGCATTGATTCTTCTGAGCACCCCTCAGAGGAGGAAGAGTGTGGAATCCACACAGGGCAGCCTTTTACAGAGACAGTGATGCAGCTCTGTGTAGCCCCAAAGCTATTGTCTGCAGGTGGAAGCATTTCCTAAAGGCAAGCCAGATGGGCCGGTACCGTTTTCTTGAAGGAAAATGGAAGGAGCTGAATATCCAGCCGTGTACCCTGGGCAGAAATGTGCTTTAAAACAAGCCAGTTTAAAGAAGCAGGGAATGAGTGTATTCGGCAGCTGAGCATGAATGACCCACGCATTAAAGCAAGTAGGCAGAGGGTAGAATTTCAGCTAAGAGAAGGGAGGGGAAAGGAAGTGTTCTCAATTCTTTTTTCTTTTCTTCTTCCTAGCAAGAACCAGTTGAGTCATCTCTGGGGCTTAGTAATGGAGTAAGTGATCTTTCTCCTGAGTATGCGGTCCTGACTTCAACTATAAAAAATGAAGTGGATAGTACGGTGAACATCATAGGTAAACTGTTTTGACGTCTCATTTTTTATACATACCAGCAGCCCCCTGGGGCCTAAAATTTGTAAAACAGTGAACTTCAAATAACATAGTCAGTGGGAGGAGGTCTTGGAATCATCTCAGAATGCAAGTTCCAGCCCCCAGATTTCAAGGCTGAGAAACGAAGGCTTTTGAGGATCAGATAAAGGAACTTAGACGGGTCAGCCTCCGTGGAAGAAGGCTGGGGTGACCTCCCAGGAGGAATGTTTGTTTCCCAGCGGCTCATGGCTAGCGATCCCAGTCTTCCACTATTTGTTCCACGTGGACAAAAGAGTATTTATTGAACTGGGGAACCAAGGAGTGGGAAGATGGTCCTCGCGAGTCTTCTCAGCAACTGCTTCCTGGCAGACAGAGAAACTGAGGCACAGAGACATGTTGCCAAAGGGCCCACCCTGATTCAGCAGATATTTTTGAGCACCTTCTGTATATCAGACTCAGTACTAGCAGCAGGAAATAGATGGAGGAGGCCCAATTTCTTTTTTCGTGGAGGGACACAGATAGTAAACAAAGACACCCCCAGATAACTGCAGTGTTACCATGTGTGGTAAATACTGCGAAAGAAAGGAAAGGAGAGAGAAAAACCAAGGTACCAAACTGAGATCGGAGGTCTCAGAGGAGCAGTGTTTTCCCTCCTTCGTAACAGTCGAACAACTTCCAGATGTGGCTGGCTGTGCCCACCCCCGAGGAGGGCAGGCTCTTCACGATGAACATGTGTCTTCTGATGTTCCTCCTGTCCTGTATGGCCAGATGCACAGGTGTAGTGCCCAAAACACCTCAGCCTGCTTTCCCTTTAAGGGGAAGGAGAAGAAAAAACTCCTTTTTATTTTTACTTTCTTTTAGCATTGAATTTTTGTTGTGTGTGTGGTGACTTCTGTTTTTAGGAAACGGAAGAAGCCAGCAGCATGCTGAATTGTCCTGACAGGGCTCCGCTGGCCTCTTGCCGAGGTCAGCAGTGCTTTTTTTGTATTGAAACCATCTCCCGGGCAGTGTAAAAAGTTTGCAGGTGCGGACATTCTGTCTGACCGGCCTCTGCAGTGCTGTATAACCCTGTTGTATTTCTTGATAAAACACAGCCCCACCCTATAACAAAGCAAAGATTGCTATGAAACCAGAGAGTCTATTCATTACTCTGGAATAAATAGAGCAGTCTGTAGTGACCAGACATATGGCAATTAGGAAGTCATGGAGTTGGGATTTTTGTCTTAATTTTGGCTGCCCAAAGTGCCCCCTGTAGGATATTCTTTTTTTGGTAATTGTTTCCAAATTTGCCTGTCTTTATCTACGGTGAAACTCAAGCAGCCTTTTAAGGCAAGCCTGCAAACCCAAGTGTCAACATGGGCTCCTGAAGGCGCAGGAGAGCAGATTCACACTTACTGACCAGTGTTAGGGTCCCCACGAGGGCCACCCAGTTGAACTCAAGGTTGGCAGACTCTGGCCCCAGCACTTGCTGTGGTTTTAGGATGGCCAGAGGTGACACAAGGCTGTGGAACCCTGGGTCTTCATCTCTTCCCGTATCCTTCGTTTCCCCTTCTTTTTGCCATATTTTATTGTGCTTCAGATAGAAATTCTATTTATAAGATAAAAAGTAGCTCTGGGGCTGAGCGCGGTGGCTCATGCCTGTAATCCCAGCACTTTGGGAGGCCAAGGCGGGTGGATCACAAGGCCAGCAGATCAAGACCATCCTGGCCAACATGGTGAAACCCTGTCTCTACTAAAAATATAAAAATTAGCTGGGCTTGGTGGCAGGTTCCTGTAGTCCCAGCTACTCAGGAGGCTGAGGCAGGAGAATCACTTGAACCCAGGAGGTGGAGGTTGCAGTGAGCCAAGATGGCACCACCGCGCTCCAGCCTGGGTGACAGAGGGAGACTGCCTCAAAAAAAAAAGATAAAAAGTAGCTCTGGGTGAATCTTTAGATGGAGGGCACCACCTCTTAGGAGATCACCCATGCTGTCAGCCGTGCCCATGCCTTCTTCCTGGAAGCTGAGTTGTCACCCCTTAGGAGAAGGGGCCTGAGACAAGACATTTGATTTTATCCACACCCCCTAGAACGCTCTTAGCAAGATGAAACTCCATATGAGATGTGAACCCTTACATCGCAATATGCCCAGACACAGAACCCACAACAACATACTTTATTCTTGGCTGTATTGGACCTGGAGTGCCTGGGCACTGAGGTGAGACTGTGGGGCCACTCCTCAGTCACCAGGTGCCAACCGAGAGACCTGGGCAGTGGAGTTTTGCTGCTGTGTTTTCAGCCTTAAGAAGTTTTTATTTACCCAAGAAAGCCGTCATCTTTTTGTAAGGCTATGTATTATTTTCTCCTTCCCTCTCTCCCTGGCTGCTGCTACCTCATTTATAATTAACTGTCAGCTCCTCCTGTCTTTCCTCACCGTCCCTCTCAAGTCCATCCCCTTGTTTCTGACACTGTGTGTGGGCCTGCCTTGGCTGTCACCTGGGCTCTGCTTCCATTCTGCTCCCCATCTATTCTCACAAAATAAAGAATGCCAGTGCATCATGTCACCGCTGCCCCCAAGAGAAGGAGTTGAGTGCCCCCAGGTCCCCGGGGTCTGGCATGACCTAGGCCCTGCCCACCGCTTTCATACCTGTCCGAACTTGAATTACTCTGAGCAAGTTACGCTCCCTGTGGCTGCTCATAGAGACAGTGGGGTTGGTGGCGGGTCTCCTTATGGTGGGGCAGCTGCAAAGGCTTTGTCCACAGGGCACAGTGAGGGGTGGACATGTGGCAGTTCCAGCAGGAGCAGTAGCTCCAGCCCAACACGTCTCATCCACACTTCTGCTCCCAGATCGCTGACCCTTGAGACACTGGTTACCTCTACTGAGTTTTGTTTTTGTTTTTTTTTTTTTTTTTGAGACCGAGTTTCACTCTGTTGCCCAGGCTGGAGTGCAGTGGCGCAATCTCGGCTCACTGCAACCTCCGCCTCCCGGGTTCAAGTGATTCTCCTGCCTCAGCCTCCCAAGTAGCTGGGATTACAGGGATGCGCCACCGTGCCTGGGTAATTTTTTTTGTATTTAGTAGAGATGGGATTTCACCATGTTGGTCAGGCTGGTCTCGAACTGCTGACCTCAAATGATCCACCTGCCTCGGCCTCCAAAAGTGCTGGGATTACAGTGTGTGAGCCACCGCGCCTGGCCTCTACTGAGTTTTTACTGGGATACATCCTGTGCTTCCCTTCGTGTAGTAGACTGAGATGCTGTTTTCTCACAGGGTGCAAGGTGCACGCTGCCCCGTCCCACTCTTGCCCCCTCCTGCATTCTGTCACCCTGGTGAGGTGTATGCAGCCTGTAGTCAGGGACAGCCTGGCCCAGGCACCTACAGAAGATCCCTGTCTCTGCATCACCAACCCCACGGTGACCGTCTCTCCTACCATGGCTCTTGAGTGCCTAAACCAAATCATAGCTGTATTTTATACCGAAAGAGCACGAGATTAGAAGTCAAAAGATGTGGGTTCTGGACCTGCTGCTGAAGTTTTTTATTTACCATGTGATTTTGGGCAAACTCCTTAATCTTTTGAAATTCAATTTCTATATAGATTGGAAATAATATACAATTATTTATAAAATGGAAATATTTAAAATTATATAGAAAATGGAAATAATCGTACTGATCCTGCCCATCTCACAGAGTTATTGTGAGGATGAAGTGAAATGTACAGCTCAATCACTCTGGGGCTAGAAGGGGGTAAATGATATGTTATGATTATGATATTACCAAAATCATATTAAAACATATTTGATTAAGAAAAGTAGCCTCCATCTGTGCCGTGTCATCAGGGCTGGTGTGAAGTTTAACTCCTGAAACTTTCAGAGGGATCGGGGGAAATTTCCCTGTATGATGCTCTGCTGATGGCCTGATTTTATATGCCTGCTAGTAAGTTTCATTCTTGACTCTGCAGCTACCTGGGTGACCTTAGCAATTTACCTGAGCTCTGGGTTTCAGCTTTTTTCAACTGTAAAATGGTAGGACCAAACCACCTCCAAGGACCCCTCTGTTTCTAATAATCTGCTTTTAAGCACTTTCTCTGAGGCGTGGGAGCAAGCTGCTTTCTCAGGTGGAGACCTACATTAAGTCAACAATTGCTAATAAAGTGAGAATGACCTTTTAAAGAATCAAACCGGTTCATCAGTAACCAGCCATAAATAATATTGTTATAATTCTCAGCAACTAGATTCACATAAAATTGCATTCCTGTGGGTGACTCTTTTCAGATGTACTGACTTTAACAAACTGGAGAAACTTAGTGGATTTCTAGTTCTTCTGTTTGAGAATTTCCCTGGCACACAATAGAGAACCGTTGAAAAGAAATGTCACTATTAGTTATGAGCCTGAAGACTCACTAAGGTGAGATTCAAAAGTTTTTATCCTGAGAGGGGCTAAGAAAGCCCTCAGTAGCTCAGTTTGGACTTCATTAACTCTCTCTGTTAAGGAGACCATATTATAAAGAGTTGAAATTTGGAGTCGGGTAAGGCTAACACTGAATCCCAGTTCTGCTGCTGATTGTGCCTCTGACCTTGAATTAGTTATGTAGTTCTGTCTCGTACGGTTGTTTCAGCATGTCTAGAATGGGGATCGCTATTGTGCTTTCCTCGTGGGTTGTGAAGTCTTGGGAGGTGGTAGGGAGAGGCAAAGATCAGTGCTCAGAAAGTCAGCTTTTGTCATTATTATCAGTCAGGACACTCTTTGGTACCTAGAGGAGTGCCACTTCTGACTCTGCTGTAGCAGGTAAGTTTGTTATTCGTGTGTCTTTTCCCCCGTCAGGAGTCAGTGTTGCTGTCTGTTTTGCCGCTTGGTGGTTCAGGGAAATCAGTTCACATGGCGAGAGAGAGAGAGAGAGAAACGGTTAGAGACTGGTTAGGGTGTTGATGCTCATCTGAGAGCATTTTGATATTGGGATTTCCCTGCTTCTCTCATGGGCTTTCACTCGAGAGCTGGAAAGTTTCTAAAGTACCCACGATGTTTGGATGGAGAGAAGCCATTGTCCCTTACCAGGGCATAAAGCAACACACTCCTATGGGGGAATCTGGCCTGAGAGATGACATAATTATATTAACGCGGTATCCAGATCATAGCCCAGAAAACAAAGACTGACTTTTCTGTCCTGGTCACCCACATTCAGGACACACCTAAAATCTTCATGGACGTGCTTATCTGCTTTTTTCCCCAAGTCATGTATATTAAGTGAAATATGGTAAAATTCACCCCTTTTAAGGCATACGGTCCTATAAATGTTGACAGATGTGCTCAGTGGTGTAACTACCACCATACTCAAGACAGAACATTTTCATCACCCCAACACGGTTCCTCCCTGGCCCCCAGCCCTCGCACCCACAGCCGGTTTCAAGAGTCCACTTGCCAGAAGTCTTGACGTTTTTCTAGAAAACATTGATTGTCACGTCCCGTATTTGCAGATTGTCACAGTCCCCTGCAGGACTCGACTCTGGCTTCAGTCAGTGAGCCTCGGCCCCGTCCCATGTCCATTTATTCAGGGGAGAGTCCCTGAGTGCCTCTCCGATGGGAGTTGTGAGCATGTGTCATGACTGGACACAAAAAGTTCATACTTTGGTTGAGGCGAGTTGCCATTGACCAACTCAAAGCTCCATACGGGTATACAGAGTTAACCAGCAACACGGGGCCAGAAGTGTCACAAGGTCGCGGCCCGTTGTAGTTTCGGCCGAGTGACGGGGACGGTGAGTGAGAGGCACCCAGGGGAGAGAGGCCAATCTGTGCCGGCGGGTCAGGAAGGGGCACCAGAAGTCAGGGGCATGGTGAATGCTGCCTGTTGCTCAACCCCCACCCCCGTGCCACTACGTCATTGAAGCCTTTGATTCCTCAAACTGGAAAAAACACCCCACTTCTCCAGCTTCCATTGTATGGCCCCCTTCTTTTTCTTTTCTTTCTTTTCAGTGTTCACAGCCTTAAACTGACTCTCTAGACGGTTAGTCGCTGGCCTATAGCCATGTATATGCACTTCTTACAAACCGGATCCTTGACTGCATCTATCTTCCGCTGCTCCTTCTAGCTGCCCTGGGAGGCTAGGAGGTGCAAAGCAGGTGTTCCATAAATCTTTGTTAGTTGAATAACCGACTAGGACGTCATGGGGAAAAGCAGTGAGAGAAAGAATTCCTGGTTGGAACAAAGGGATCTGACTAGGGGGATACTTGAGCTGCTGCCATTGTTTGTAGTCCCAGCTGGCTTGCTGTCTTTCTGTTAGGAGCAACATGCAAAGGAGAGATGAGTTTTGAAATATTGGAAGTTAAAATGGCTTCGACTTAAGTCACATTTATCTAACACCTTCATTGCCTTAGTGTGCAAGGTATGGCTGTGCCCTCCCTCCTCAAACTCTCACACCCCATTTGGTTTCTGCCTCCACCCACCAGCTGCTTCTTAGGACTTAGGATAGGGCAGGACACTGTCTTGTTTTCCTGCCATTTTATTTTACTTGGCGGGAAGAGGCAGAAGAAACTTGAGAGAGGTCAGTGTAGGTCAGCGTCAGTCTGTGTCTAGTGACCTGCATAACTGATGTCCTCACCCTCAGATAGGATAATCCAAAGGATGAAATAAATGGGCTTGGGAGTCTGCCTGCCATATATAGCCTGCCTGCCTTTTCTTTAATTTTATCCCTACCAGGAAAACCTAAACAGGATCCGGTTTCCCTTCCATTCTGTATGCTGTGGCTTTTGGACTCTATTATCACATCCCCAAATCCCCTTTCTGAGCCTCTTTTGTGCCTTTCCTTTCTTTATTAAAGAACCTATGAATTGCCACTGCCCACTAAAACCTTCCCTGCGTAGAAATCAGATAATGTGCCTATCACTCCACAGAAAGCAATTAAAACAGGAACCTGTTTATAAACAAAAATACTTCAGAAAATAAAATAGTTGGAGTGATTAAAACAGGAGCCTCTCCGTGACGCCTGGCGTCTCAAGGAGACTGGAATGTGTTCTAACCCGAACACTTTACTGATTGGTGAGAAAATGACAGCAACATAGAGCACCACATATACTCCAAGCTGTGTGAGTTTGGACAAGTCACTCTCCCTCTCTGTGCCTGAGTTTCTTCATCTATAACAAGATAACGATGCTTTCTCTGTCATCCTTATGGGTTAAAATGTTAAAATAACAGATACAGTTGATGATGGTGGCAAAGTGCTTTGAGGACCTTGGGAATTATTTCTTCACCTTTATTTATTGAAGCTAATTTTCAGGGACGTTTCATCCAACTAACAGCGGTATGAGGTCAGTTTCGTTCAAAATTAGGGCAGGACCTTAGGGACCTTCAAATGAAAATGGCCATGAAACATCACTACTTACCTATGAGAATGGCCAAAATAAATAAACAGTGACAACACGAAATGCTGCCGAGGCCGTGGAGAAATTTGATCACTCAGACATTGCTGGTGGGAATGTAAAATGGCACGGTCACTCCGGGAAGCAGTTTGGCAATTTCTTGTAAAATTAAACATGAAATTACCATATGACTCAGCAATTGCATTCTTGGGCATTTATCCCAGAGAAATGGAAACTTATGTTCATACAAAACCTGAACACAAACATCCATAGCAGCCTTATTTGTAATAGTCAAAGGCTTGTAGCAACTCAGACATCCTTCAGGGGGAGAATAAACACACTGGTACATCTATACCGTGGAATACTACTCGGCAATAGAAAAGGAACCGATGACTGATACACGCAACAACTTGGGTGACTCTGCAGTGAATTATGCTGAGTAAAAAAACAGCCAGCCCCAAAAGTCTACTGTATGAGTCCATTAACATAACATCCTTGAAATGATCAAATTAATGAAACAGCAAACAGATTAATAGTTGCTCAGGGGTCATGGACAAAGAGATGGATGGGGAGGTACTGAAGGAAGGTGGCTATGGTTACAAAGAGTAACATGAGAGAGATTGGTGGTGATGGAACCGTTTGGTGTTTTGACAGTGGTGGTAGGTACATGAACTTTCATGTGTGATAAAATTGCACTTAGTCCTGGTGCAGGTACACACTCACACAAGAGTGCAAGTAAAACTGAGGAAATCGGAACAAGATGGGTGGGTTGTTATTAATGTCAATACTCTGGTTGCGATATTGTCTTCTAGCTTTGCAGCATATAACCATTGGAAGAAAATGAATAAAAGGCACACAGGATCTCTCTGTATTATTTCTTACAACTGGATGTGAGTTTACAATGATCTCAAAATAAACAATGTAATAAAAAAAATTGAGGCAGGTTTCAGAGCCAGGGTGGTCAGAATCTATCTTATCAGTGTTCTGGGGAGCTGATGCTACTAATGTTTGCTAAAATTGGAGGTCTGACTCTATTCCATTGTGCTGATATTTCAGCTAGTTGGACATGTTGCCTGCAGAGCAGGAAGAGAGCTGGGAGTGTCAGCAGAGCAGTCCCCAGCTAGATGTGACACAATTGGGTGGATTTTCAGGGTCCTTCGTCTTTAGTAAGGTTTGATAATGTCTCCCTGGATCGTAGAACCCGGAAAATAAGCACAGCGCCTTCTTTTGGAGCAAGAGCAGGGAGCAGAAATCGGTCAAGTTCAAAATACTGTCATGTCTGGCCCTGGGGCTGGGGCTGGATGCCGCCTCTGGTCCTGTGGCCTTGGCTGTGACGGGGTTGACTGTGGAATTCTGCTGAGCTGGATAGGACATGGCCACCGCGCGTGCCATTGGCAGGCATGCTGGAGACAGACCTGGGGAGCCAAGTGCTGGCCGGCTGCTCCCTGGGAGACATCACTCCAGAGCTACAGAGCTCAGGCGTGTTCTTCAGCCCCATGGCAGGGGACAGATGGTGATGGGATCCTGGCGACCTGGCTCTTTTGGGGAAGACTTTCTTTCTTGAGAACGTGTGCTAGAATTGTGAGGTCAGGAGACTTTGCATGATGGCTGTCTTTTCTTTGAAGTTGTAGGACAGTCCCATCTGGACAGCAACATTGAGGATCAAGAGATTGTCACCAATCCGCCAGACATTTGCCAAGTTGTAGAGGTGACCACTGAGAGCGATGAGCAGCCGGTCAGCATGAGCGAGCTCTACCCTCTGCAGATCTCCCCTGTGTCTTCCTATGCAGGTAAGCGTCAGCGGGAGGCTCCGGTAGGGTCACCCATCTCACCACCCCACGGAGCATCTCTCCTCTGTCCCAGGAGTTATTCTTCCTGGAGTTTTTCATACTTTAATTATCTTGATCAACATCTTCTTGGACACTTTTGTTCTTAGGTAGAGGACGGGATCACAGCATTTCTTCACTCAGTTGGCCATGACTTACTTTCCTTCCTTCCTTCCCTCCTTCCTTCCTTCCTTCCTTCCTTCCTTCCTTCCTTCCTTCCTTCCTTCCTTCCTTCCTTCCTTCCTTCCTTCCTTCCTTCCTTTCTTTCTTTCTTTCTTTCTTTCTTTCTTTCTTTCTTTCTTTCTTATTTTTTTGAGACAGAGTCTCGCTCTGTTGCCCAGGCTGGAGTGCAGTGGGATGATCTCGGCTCACTGTAACCTCCGCCTCCCAGGTTCAAGTGATTCTCCTGCCTCAGCCTCCTGAGTAGCTGGGATTACAGGCACCCACCACCACGCCAGCTAATTTTTGTATTTTTAGTAGAGACGGGGATTCACCGTGTTGGTCAGGCTGGTCTCCAGCTCCTGACCTCAGGTGATCCGCCCACCTTGGCCTCCCAAAGTGCTGGGATTACAGGTGTGACCCACAGTGCCTGGCCTCCCATAACATTTTTCTATATGGTTACAGATAAGATTTCTTTAGGGCAGTAGTTCATCAGAGTCTAATTTATTAGCCCAAGTTATTAGAAATTTGGCCGAGTGTTTTAATGGATTCTCAGTTTGAGCAGGCTGGATAGGAGCTTAGAGATGATCTCTTCCTGTTCCTTCATTTCTGAAAGGGAAGGGGCTTGCTCAGGGTCGTACCGTCAGCAAGTGTCTGGGTCAGGACTTGACCTCAACCTTCAGACCCCAAGCTCATTGCTAGATCCATTCCATTCCACCAAGCGTACTTGTCCTTTCCACGTATTTTCTCTTTCTTTTTGTATCTAGTACAGGTTCTAATTAGGCCAGATGACTGAGCCCATTTCCAATTCCCCAGGGACTTGGCTACGTAATGACAGGAGTTGGCCCAGGCAGAGTCACAGGGAGAGGAACAGATCCAGTTGGTTCTTCCATTCTTACAGAGTAAAAGCATGGCTCCTTTTGTTCGCCAACATTACTTCATCTTCTCCTCTCTTCCTGATGATCTCCATTGAATTTTGTGGAAATCAATCGTAATTAGGAAATATAAATTGTGAGTCAGTGTTACTGCCTGCAGATATTAAAAATAAAAAACAGAGGCCTATCCTAGCAAACTGCAGTTCAGCTCTAGTAAATAGTTCAGGGATTCTTCCCTGTGCTCTTTACACGCTGCCAAATGGGGTGTCCTCCAGTAGGTGCCACCCCCACCACTGGCTCCAACCAGCATTGGAATTAGAGTTGACTCAAAGGACCGTTGTTTGTGAATTATCAGCCACTAAATCTAATCTCATTTTCCCCGAATGCCAACTTTCTTTTTTTTTTTTCACTTTTAGAAATTGTGGTAAAATACATTAACATAAAATTTACCATTTTAGCCATTTTTAAATGCACGGTTTAGTAGCATTAAGTGCATTAATGTTGTGCAGCCGTCACCAGCATCCACCTCCAGAACGTTTTTCATCTTGCAAAACTGAAACTCTGTCTGCATTAAACTCCAAGTCCTATTTTCCCTCCTCCACCCCAGCACCTGGCAACCTCCTGCCTATTTTCTATCTCAATGAATTTGGCTATTCTAGGTACCTCATATGAGTGGAATCATAGTGTTTGTTGTTTTGTGACTGGCTTATTTTACTCAGCATAGGTCCTAGTGTGCATTTATGCTAGGAACGTAAGTGGGACGTCAGAATAAACCTTGGCCACAGGAAGATTATAATCTGTCAAACAGGATGAGCTTGTCGTCAGTGATTTATTCAGCAAATGCATTTTGAACTCTTATACGTGCCAGTCCCTGTTTGGTCCTTGCCAGTATATGCAGTCACAAGAACTACTATTTTTTGCAGGTTTATTGTGCCCTGGGAACCATGCTCAGTGCTTGGATACAGTTGACTATTTGTTGCTGTTGTTAATGGAAATAGGGTTGTGCCATGTTGCCCAGGCTGGTCTAGAACTCCTGGGCTCAAGTGATCTGCTCGCCTCAGCCTCCCAAAGTGCTGGGATTACAGGCATGAGCTGCCATGCCTGGTTTGATACAGTTGACGTGTTTAATTATAATTAGAGTAACCCTGTCAGCCTGGGCGTCATCATCATCCCGTTTTTAAAAGTAATGAATCTGGCTGGGTGTGGTGGCTCACATCTGTAATCCCCGCACTGGAAGGCTGAAGTGGGAGGATCACTTGAGCCTGGAAATTGGAGACCAGCCTGGGCAACATAGTGAGACCGCACTTCTACAAAAAATAAAAAAAGTTAACCGGGTGTGGTGGCATGTGCCCGTAGTCCCAGCCACTTGGAAGGCTGAGGCAGGAGCATCCACTTGAGCCCAAGAGTTCAAGGCTTCATTGAGCCCTGATTGCACCATTGCACTCCAGCCTGGGTGACAGAGCGAGATCCTGTCTTAAAAAAAAAAAAAAAAAAGAAAAAAAATATATATATGGATCTATGGCAGACATGGGTAAAGCAGTGTGTCTGAGGGAGGAACACCTGGGAGCACAGCTAGAACCCATGAGCCGTTGATGCCAAAGGGCGTCCTTAATCCCCACCCTGTGTTGCTGCCCTGGACAGCTGCACGGGCTCTGCCATTCAGAACACAGCCACATCCCGTGATCTCATTTGATTTTCACAAGGACCCACCAAAGGAGGCAGAGCAGAATGTTTATGCCTTAATTTTACAGTAGAGCTAACTGAAGTGCGAAACACTCAGCCACTTTGCTTATATTTACATAGTTATGGCTAAAAACCCATGACTTTCTGCTATATCCTGCTGCTGCAGGCATCGTTACACTCCATGTGGTTTTCTTTCTCTCTTCTTTTTTTAGGGGGTTGGAGCTTTAGAATAGACTTCTATGTTTATCTGTTGAGTAAGACTTTTCTGAGGTCTTCTTAGGGATTCTGGAAAGACCTCTTCTTGCTGTTCTGCCAGCAGTGGCATTTGCTCAAGCAAAAGATTCCGGAGAACAGCAGATCCATGCAGAGAGAAATGAACATTTCATTACTCTCTTCAGGACATTTGCATAGATTTGAAAGGAAGGATTTCAGTGCCAGGATGGCAGTCAACAGGAGGTTTTGCTGGAGCCTGGCTTTCCAGCCTGGCCTTTGGTTCTTTCCGTTGTTTTCATTGTCTGGATTCTCCAGAGCCTTGTGGAGGGAGGCTTACTGGATGGAGGCAAAATGTTCCGTTGCTGCTGCTTTTCTGGAGCTCACAGTGATGTAAAACATTTCCCTGTTACTGACTGTGGCTAATTTTAGTTCCTCCGTCAGAAACTGTATAACATGCTGCCAGGAAAGGCAGCTTTCTGCGTGTATTCACCTTTCTTGCTTTCTGTTCTCTGATAGAGTCGGCCATTTGCCTGTTTTTCGTGATGGAGTTCCTCTGTTTGGGCTGTTCATCTGAATTTCAACCTCCTCTGACCACCTTTTTTTTTTTTTTTTTGAGATGGAGTCTTCGCTCTGTCGCCCAGGCTGGAGTGCAGTAGCGCGATCTCAGCTCACTGCAAGCTCCACCTCCCGGGTTCACGCCATTCTCCTGCCTCAGCCTCCCGAGTAGCTGGGACTACAGGTGCCCGCCACCACGCCTGGCTAATTTCTTTTGTATTTTTAGTAGAGACGGGGTTTCACCGTGTTAGTCAGGATGGTCTCGATCTCCTGACCTCATGATCTACCCATCTCAGCTTCCCAAAGTGCTGGGATTACAGGCATGAGCCATCGTGCCCGGCCTCCTCTGACCACCTTTATTCATCTGTTTGGGAAACTGGTATTTGGGGGCTGCTGTTTGCTACTTTTTCCCCCTACTGATCATTGAATTATAATCCCAGTGGTATATTACAAAACCACATTCAGTTTTGCAAGTCTGTCTTCTCCTCTATGGTCTAAATATTATGGTGAGAAAGAGAAGAGACAGTACTTGCGTTGGATGTTTTAAGACAACATAAAATTCTGGTGTGATTTGTGAAACTTTCATACTGGGGAGGGACATTTCAAAGTGCCACTTTGGGAAGCTCTGGCAGAGAGACATGTCATGTTTAAAGGTCCATTACAAAGTGACCCCTTGCCTGATCTGTGGCATCAGAATTTTATTAGGTGGTTGATGGTTTAGTAAAAGAAAATCACAGGAGAATAATGGGGGAGGTTGGGTAAGAGGGGTTGGAGCGTAGATTCGAGAAGAAAGTGTCATCTGAAGGACTCACTGGCTATAATGAGAGAGTGGAGATCGCCTGCTGACCAGCAGCCGTCAGTAAAGGCTTTGAATCCTTCGGGAAACCACACCAGGCTTGCATCTTGTTGGGCGGAGCAAAGACACAATAGTTTTGAAATTAAGAGGACTCCGATTTGAAAATAATTTACTCCTGGTGAAAGTAATTGAGAATATGATCAATAGAAAGAAATTCAAATCAAACTTGCTGAACAAGAGCCTTCCAGAAAGTGTAGCAGAATGTCAGAGTGCAAAAAGGCTTTCAGGTAAAAATGTATCCTCTCCCTTCCCGCAGTGTTCCTGGTTAGACAATACGTATATTCTCAGGGAGGCGTTAAAAACTGGACTGGATAGAGAGTGAACCTACAACCAGCATCACCCTAGAACTGGAAGAGCTTTTGAGATCATCTAATCCAAATCCTCCCCTTCCCTCCCACCCTAGATGCTTTCAGGAAAACTGAGACCAGAAAGGTTAAGAGAATTACTCCTGTGCCTGTTGGTTCTGTGCAAACACCTTCAGCTTATTCGGCTTGTTTGGAGTTGCTAGAGAGGTGACTCCAGACTTCTTTATTCCATTGTATTCGAAGTAAGTAATAAACAAAAAGCAAAAACAAATCCAAACTAATCAAAAGGGAAAATGAAATAACAACTTATGTTGATAGTTCAATAGCAACACCGATCTGGAGGCACAGCTGCAGTCAGCTCCCTTGTGTAAGAAGTCAGCGTGGAAGTGGCAGTGGTGGAGTCAAACCAAGGAAACAGAGGACATGGGGCACGGTGCATCCAGCAAAGCACTTTGAGCCACCGATTCTGGGGTCACAGAGAGAACTGCTGCCCTCAGGGGGAGGTTCAGGGTTCTCTGCTCCTAAGCTAAGGTACTCAAGGCCCCTTTTTAAAACTGTCAGTGTCCTAATATGGCACATCTTCCTGACAACTTCAGATGCTGTGGAACTTAATCTAGACATGACGCTCTTTAACTCGCATTTGTGTCAGCTGAAAACAGAAGTTCAGAGCGTGTGTATCTTTTCTTATCCGCAGCTATTTCGCTGAAGGTGAAAACTGGGTACGTAAAGGAAGTTAGCATCCCGGTCACATTCACAGGCTGTGCAAGGTCTTACCCGGGAGCCTTACCCCAGGATCTGACTTCCAGCCCCTCCTGCACCTGCGACTGGGGCTGTGCTGGAATCCCAGCCCCCAAAGCATGCTTGGTGGCGTATCTTTGTTTGTACTTGGCGGGGAAAGGAAAAGAAGACAGTGATATTTATGGAAAGTCATTAGGAGTGAAGAGCATCTGAACCCGTGTGAAAGGAAGAGAAACCTTGGCTTTGGAGCACAAAGAAAGCTAAGCATAAAATGGAAAGCGGATCTTGAAATGTTGTCAGAGGCCAGAACAGCAGGGAAGCGGGGCTGCTGTGTGCAGTGCACAGGCCCTGGAATCAGAAGTACCGTTTTGTTTTCTCTCCTCTGTGCTGTCTCGGTTGGCAACTTCGGCAAGTTTCTCAACATCTCTGTTCCTCATTTATCTTCTTGGGAGTGGCTGTTCCGATTCCTGCCTCCTCGGGATGCTGAGCCAGCACGAGGGTTCTGCGAGGAGGGAATTTTCTTTCTCTGTTGTTTTTCATGTGTTTCTGCGTGGAAACAGTTCTTGTGCTCAGCAATGTCAGGCCATCTTCATAGCTGGGATCATCGTCAGCTGAGGCTGAGGGCTCCTCTGGGCCTCTGTGGCTCCCAGCACAGGATGTTTTGGGGAAACATGCCCAGTCTGAGGAGTGGAGAGATCTGTCTTCTGCATGCTCACGGCCAGCCCCCCGCGATTACTCAGGCTTGTGTGAAGTCACTGGAGAACAGTGGCTGAGAAACAGGCCCAGGGACTCCAGGCTGGGACCAGTGGAGTCACATTCTTACTCTCCTTGTTTAAGGAATGCACCTGTGGCACAGTTTGTCCATTTGTTCTTTTGCCTTTAATTGATAGAGAGCCTGATCTGGGGCTAATGCTCTCACTGGAAGAAAGGGCTCTGTCTGGGCTGGAGCCATCTCATCCCAGCTCTGCCACCAGGAAGATGTGAGACAGCAGGGACCGGGAGGAAAGCTGGAAGGCACTGGAGCATAAGAGCTCTTCTGCATAACGGGGGATGACAGCAGCTGCTTCCTGACGTAGGACCCCTGTGAGACCTGCATGCAAAGCCTCTGGCATGGCACTGACCCATAGGGCTCCCTAAATGTTTGCTTCTTTTAGAACACGAGCTTCACTTTCGGATTTTCTTGTGTTGTGAAATATACGTCACCTAAAATTTACCATACTTTTGGGTATGGGGTTATTAAATTCAGCATTGGAACTAAATGGGAGGAAAGGCAGTTAAAGGTTGCCATCAGGAAGAGAAGCTATTGCAGTTACTGTTTAGGCCTTGTCTGTAAAACGAATGGCTCAGGCTAAGTGATCTCTAAATGCCTAAATATTGCACAAGCTCTGCCCTCTGTGATTTTATTTCTCAATGGTTATGGACACTGGAAAAATCGCACACCATTGATGTTTTATTTTACAAAATCAAAATGTTTTAAGCATAGGTCATGTGTAATCACTAGACTTTGATTCCATTAATCCAGCCTGTTGTGCAAACCCAGTGTTAAGCAGTGCTGATGTACGGAGTGTGTGCTGTGTGCCAGGCCCTTGCTAGGCTTTTCCCATGTACCCTCTCACTCACTCTCCATGTAATCCTCTTAGCTGGTGGCAGTGCCCTCATTTTACAGAGGAGAAAACTGCTGCTCAGTAAAGTTGAGAAACTTGCCCAGTGTCTCACAGCTGGCAGGCCAAATGGGGATGGTAACTGATTGGCTGCCATAACCATGCAGCCACAAACTTAGTGGCTTGAAGCAACACACATTTGGATCTTACAGTTTCTGTGAGTCAGGAATCCAGGCGTGGCTTAGCTGGGTCCTCTGCTGCAGAGTCTTGCAAACCTGCCATGGAGGTGTTGGCTAGGGCTGCTGTCTCATCTGAGGCTCAACTGGGGAAGGGTCGATTTCTAAGCTCACGTGGTTTTGGGAAAAATTCGTTTCTTGCAGGTTGTTGGACTAAGGGCCTCAGTCTCTTGCTGGCTGTTGGCTGGAAGCAGTCCTTAGTTCTTTGCCATAGGAGCCTTCCCAACATGGTTGCTTGCCTCAGCAAGGCCAGCAAGGCAGAGTGTTTCCTCTCCCAGCAGGTTTCTGTGTTATGTAACATGATCTTGGACACAGGATCACATCCATTTCATCCCCCTTGCTGGATCTTATTTGTTAGAAGCAGACACATTCCATCCACACTCAAGGGAGGCAATCCCAAAGAAAGTGAATCCGAGGAGGTGAGGATCATGGGGGCACCCCAGATCTGTCCACCTACAGTAACCCACATGGCAGATGCAACTCTAGAAATCCAGGATCTAAGTCCTAAATGGGTGAGAGGTAAAGGAAGGATCTGAGTGGGATGGGGATAATGCAGGAAAACCTTTTGGAAACGGTCAACTCTGCATTGGGAATTAAATGAATTGGTTGGCATGGATTGGAAGACAGGACCCGTGTGGGCATTGTGGACAGAGCTGCAGTGAGGAGGGCCCCAGGGACCAGCGCCCCTTCCTGGGAGGTAGTGCCCAGTGTAGACACAGGCCAGCCCTGGCCAAGGGAGCCTCCTCACAGCTCTCAAGCCTGGTTTCTCTGAAGATTACAGAGTTGAAATTCACTCTAGCTTCTCCCATGTAGAATGTTTGACTTTACAAAGGGAGGGAGGTGATGCGTTTAGTTACTCAGTCTCCTTTTTATAAACACTGGGGACAGCTTGAGGGACAGGAATGATGGCCCTGTGTTTTTCTCTCTGTGAACAGAAAGCGAAACGACTGATAGTGTGCCCAGCGATGAAGAGAGTGCTGAGGTAAGCTGCCGCCCAGCCCGCCCACGATGCTGCCAAGGAAAAGCCTCCCGACCAGCTCCGGGCTTTCCTCGCTGCTGGTTACGCACCTTTCCTTTAGATCACAAGCTTCACTTTGGGATTTTCTTGTGTGGTGAAATATGCATCACCTAAAATTTACCATACTTTTGGGTTTGGGGTTATAAAATTCGGCATTGGAAGTGAAAGGAGGAAAGGGAGTTAAATGTTACCATCAGGTAGAGAGAAGCTGTGATGGCAGGAAAAGGGAATTGAAGTGGAGGCTGGGAAATGCTGATGCTCTTACCACTTAAACATCCTACTTCACCGGCAAAAATAGAACAGGCTTCCCAGCCAAAAGCAGTGACCAGCACACGTCAGAAAATGCTAAGCAAAAGCCTCTTCCACGTGTGCGTGGGTTCCCTCCCCCTGTGACCCGTGCCCAGAGCGCTGGTTGTGTGCCCCATCTCGATTCCGAGTGGGTCCCATCGCCTCTCCCTCCCGTAGATGGGGCGTGCACAATGGCAGAAAGTGGGAATGGAGATGGAAAGCATTCCTGCTGGCCGTCTGCTGGGGGTCTGTGCTTCAGTGAATGAGAGAGAGAGAGGGAGGGAGCAAGAGAGAGGGAAGCTCATGGTTGTTTGAATTAGTGGTTTCCCACGTACTAAACACTTTCAGAAAAAGTGCAGGCATTCTGAAAAGACAGATGTACACGCTCACATACACCCTGGCCTGATTTCTTCAAGGTTGCAGCTCTAGCCTCTTCTCTGAATGAAGCCAGCCCTGAGGCCGCTGCTTGCTGTACACTATGGAGCTCTAAGCGGCCCCCATTTGAAAGCAATCAAGGGGTGTTCGTTACCTATCACTAAGTTCCTCACTGCCTTTTCTCTGAAAATGCAGGTTGGCTCAGGTTGACTGGGCCAGTACTGAGGGACTGAGTCACTGTGCCACACTGGCCGTGGTGACCTGAAACCTATCGAGCCTAATCGGGCCGAGCCGCAGAGCACAAGGGAACCAGAAACCAAGCTGCTGCCTTCTTTTCCTGCCTCCATAGAGTAGTCTGGAAAGTATTTCTGGGAGGTAGCAAATGGGAATTGATTTAAAAAAAAAAAAAAGAAAAGGGAAGAAAAACCATTACTTGGCATATGAATAGCTGGGTGCAATAGATTTCAGTTGAGGGATGTAGAGGTGCTAAGCCTTTGTTCATTCTGCAGTTTTAAAAAATTCAGCTAAAGCGCCAACACATGGGAACGACACATTTTTCATTTAAAAATTTTTTTGGTGGGTTGTTGTTTTGAGACAAGGTCTTATTCTGTTGCCCTGGCTGGAGTGCAGTGGTGCAATCATAACTCACTGAGCCTTGACTTCCTGCGCTCCAGTGATCCTCCCGCCTCAGCCTCCCGAGTTGCTGGGGCTAAAGGTGTGCACCACCGCGCCTAGCTAATTCTTATGTTTTGTAGAGATTAGGACTCACTGCATTGCCCAGGCTGGTCTCAAACTCCTGAGCTTAAGTGATCCTCCAGCCTCAGCCTCCCAAAGTGCGGGGATTACAGGCATGAGCCACCACACCTGGCCAGTGATGCATTTTTAAAAAAGCCATCCAATAGAAGGAGAAGGAAATACATATCTTAATTACTTTCTTGCAAGGGGCGGCCACACTGGCGGAAGAGGAATATTGAAGGCAAACAGTACCTCAGCAACATGGGGACTCGGGGCTCCTACCTGCTGCCTGGCATGGCGTCCTTCGTCACTTCCAACAAACCGGACCTCCAGGTCACCATCAAAGAGGAGAGCAATCCGGTGCCTTACAACAGCTCCTGGCCCCCTTTTCAAGACCTCCCCCTTTCTTCCTCCATGACCCCAGCACCCAGCAGCAGTCGGCCAGACCGGGAGACCCGGGCCAGCGTCATCAAGAAAACATCGGATATCACCCAGGCCCGCGTCAAGAGCTGTTAAGCCTCTGACTCTCCCCGGTGGTTGTTGGGGCTTCTTGGCTTTGTTTTGTTGTTTGTTTGTATTTTATTTTTTTCTCTCTGACACCTGTTTTAGACAAATCTAAGGGAAAAAGCCTTGACAATAGAACATTGATTGCTGTGTCCAACTCCAGTACTGGAGCTTCTCTTTAACTCAGGACTCCAGCCCATTGGTAGACGTGTGTTTCTAGAGCCTGCTGGATCTCCCAGGGCTACTCGCTCAAGTTCAAGGACCAACAAGGGCAGTGGAGGTGCTGCATTGCCTGCGGTCAAGGCCAGCAAGGTGGAGTGGATGCCTCAGAACGGACGAGATAATGTGAACTAGCTGGAATTTTTTATTCTTGTGAATATGTACATAGGCAGCACTAGCGACATTGCAGTCTGCTTCTGCACCTTATCTTAAAGCACTTACAGATAGGCCTTCTTGTGATCTTGCTCTATCTCACAGCACACTCAGCACCACCTTCTCTGCCCATTCCCCAGCCTCTCTTCCTATCCCATCCCGTCCGGTCCCATCCCATCCCACCCCTTCCCACTCTTTTCCTACTTTTCCTTCCCTCAAAGCTTCCATTCCACATCCGGAGGAGAAGAAGGAAATGAATTTCTCTACAGATGTCCCATTTTAAGACTGCTTTAAAAAAAAAAATCCTTCTAATCTGCTATGCTTGAATGCCACGCGGTACAAAGGAAAAAGTATCATGGAAATATTATGCAAATTCCCAGATTTGAAGACAAAAATACTCTAATTCTAACCAGAGCAAGCTTTTTTATTTTTTATACAGGGGAATATTTTATTCAAGGTAAAATTCTAAATAAAATATAATTGTTTTTTATCTTTTCTACAGCAAATTTATAATTTTAAGATTCCTTTTCTTGTTTATCAGCAGTTGTTATTACATCCTTGTGGCACATTTTTTTTTTTAATTTTGTAAAGGTGAAAAAAGCTTTTATGAGCTCATGTAGCAATCAGATTATCCTGTGGATTGATAATAAATGAATATGATATATAGTTAAATTTTTAAGGGGCATCACTCCTGGCTTTGTCTGTGTCTGCTTTAAAAGAGCACAATCACGGAATAGGACTGACAAAGTATTGTTTCTTTTTGGGGACCAAAATGTTTTCCTTTGTTGACCACAAGAAACCCTGGAGGTTCCTACTGTGAGGCTGCAGATGACTTCTTCTGTTGAGTGCTCGCCTGAGCAGGGGCCTGTGCTGAGCGTTTTGCATGACTTCCCGTCTTCATTCACACTTGTGCTGTAGAATAGGCGCTCATCTCCATTTCATGTGGAGGAAATGAAGACTTAATGTGAAGATGCCTTTACGTGGCTCATAGTGGCACTAAGAGGTAAGGGCACAAGTTGAGCCCAATTCTCTGTGCTATGAAGGGGGTCTTTGTTCTCGTAAGCATATCCGTTATCTCAAACGTCTGTCTTCCTTTGTGTTGGGAGCATTCCTTATGGAGGGGGAGTATTTTAGCCACTCCACTGGTTTCCTTCTCTGCTGTGAGCGAGGTTCACCCACCTCTGTGTCTTTCCTGTTTTCATCCTTAGGCTTACACGTACGATGAACGTTTTGTGTTTGTGTCACTTGGAGGGGTGCATGGACAAGACATTTTCCACAACAGGAGATACGTGTTGGGCTCTAACACCATGTCCATCACTCGTCTTTCTAGGACCCGAGGCCTTACACATAGACCCTGCCCTCAAAACTTGGGGTGTCTTGTGGAATAAAAGGGGTGACTTCAAGAACACCAGTCTTTATCAGTCACTTGGTGTTTGAAGGTATAGTCTTGGCCTGGAGAAAGCCACAGCACCAGCCTCTCCTGCATCCCCAGTATCTTACTCTGTAAAATCAGAATATGAAAACTTCGCTTCCGGCCTACTACCTCTGGGGGGTTGTGGAGGAGATTGCTAAGTTAATATTTGAAGAGGTTCCTTTAATGAAAGGACAAAAGGCTATTTTTATGCCTATCTCCGTATGTGGCTGCAGATAGAATTAGCGGTCATAAAGTGATCCAGCCCTGAATGGAAATCAACTGTGCATTTTCCTGGCGGATGCGTTGTCATTAAAATGCCACACACAGAGGCGGGGCTGCTTCTGGAAGGAGCGCTTTCGTTGACTGTCTCGGTTTCTTAGTGGAAGGGGAGTTGTCAGGAGGAAAGGGATGCTCCCTGGCTCCTTGGCACCCTGCTTTTCAGTTAAGACCTGCTCTTCCCCCAGGTCCTGAATGGAGAAGTTCAGTTCTTTGAGACTTGCATCTAAAACCTTTTACTGAGTCATCCTGTTTTTAAATAAATTAACAAAACAGCAACAGAAGGTTGCCCTGAGTCACATGACCTGGGTATCAAAGGGTTTAAGGTAGCTCAGGTCTCCTCCCCCCTCCTTCTTCCCAACACAGACTCAGGGCTTCTTCCTGCATCTCAGGTCCCGAATGCCATTCCTGCTGCCCTCCCCCTGCTTCTGTAGTGTAACCAGACTTCCCAAGCCCCATCAGGTGGAAGAAAATTCAGGATTTGGAAATGCACCATTTAAGTTCCAGAGATGATACGCCATTGCCAATAAAGCCATGAAAAACAGAAATCATGTTTAAAATACTTCTGAGAAAGCCTGTATTGTTTCTAAGTGATACTTGCCAGCAACGCAGGAAAACAAGCTAGTCTCAGGATGCCTAGGGTTGACATGGGGAAGAAAAACAAAGGCAGTGGGGCAGCTCATGGACCCAAGCCTCAGACCTTGTCGTCACTTAGAGGAAGTGCCAGGGACGCATGCTTCTGGTTGGTATTTGTGTGAGCTGATAGGCTTTTATGATGGGCTTGGGTGCGTGTGTGCACGTGTGCATTTAATAGCAAGTTCAAGTTCAGCGTAACTGCCTTTGGAACAATAGTTTCCATTCTCTGCAGCCAGTACCTGGGTCACTCCCTTGATAATGGGCTCACTGTACAGCTGCGAACTGTGAATTCAGGGACATGTACTTCCGCCCAGCCTTGAGGTTGCAAGCACCCAGCACATCCACACACCTTGACGAAAGGGGCTTCTGGAATGCCATTTGCATATCTAAATAAATCCACCCTCAACCGTACTGTTTTGTCCGTGTTTTGATGAACCACTGCCAAAGGTGGTATTTAGTCTATTTAAAAGGATTTGTAAAAAAGAAGAAATATACATGGCTATGGGATACAAATTCTTGGACATCAATACTCTAAAACAATACCCTTTCCCCACCCGAATCCAAAGTGTACCATACTGTCATGTAACCACTACTGAGACGGAGATTTTAGAAGTGAAGGAGATGAGTCATTTGATTTCAAGAGTCTGAGTTTTCAAACTCGTGCTTTTGGAAGTACTTTGCATGTGAATGGAAAGATGGTAAGCCCCAAATGGCCTCCTGCCCCTAATTCAGAGAGATGGAACATGAGACTTCTGCTTGAGGCCACTCTGTAACCTGCATTCATTAGGCTTTAAAGGCCCCCTGCTATTGTAGTTTTGAACGAATAAGCCCAGATAAAAGGTTAAAAAAAAAAAAAAAAAAAACCCACTGTTCTGCCAGATTTCTCCTGATAAAAGACAAAAGCTAGGGAAAGGTTTACACACAGGTAGCCAAGATGAGTTCCTGGCATTCAGGGGTCAAACGGCTAATGTCTGAGTACCATTTGGTTTGGAGGCAGAAACTGGTTTTTACATGGTGCCGTTCAGCCACCTACCTCACCCTGAACTCCATCCCGGAGTACAATGACATGGCTGGGGCCAGAGTGATCAGAGCTGGTAGGACATGACCCTGACCTCCCTCTGTCCCCAGGCTGCAGTGGACCCCTCCCAAGGGCAATTGGGTGACACCATCAGCTTCTTGAGGCTGTTTCTCAACCTCATTTACACCCCAACGTGTGAATCAAGGTTGGGTACTACTGGGCTGTCATCCCCGGGATCTCCTCCTCCCCTGAGCCCCACCATCCCGGTGTCAAAAGAACAAGGCTGGGACTCTTGGCTTGGCCCCCTTAGGAATGTGTCCAACCACAGGCCTGGAGAGGAGAGCCCGGCCGTGCGAAGCTTCAGGTCAGGAGATGCAGGAAGCTGGCAGGAGTCAGGGGGAGATGCTTTCTCGTGAGGCTGCCTGGCCTCTACGTCCTCACTGGCCCCATGGGACACTGGTACGATCCCCATTCCCTGTCTGGGCTTGGGCATCACTGGTCCTGCTGTGCAGACAAGTGAGGGTTTTGTAGAGGTTTGCTTCTGTGGCCACACGAACAACAGGTGCAGACGCACTGTGTCTCTGCTTCTGAAAATAGTGCCTGGAAGGAAGGAAGTGGTCAGGCCTAATAGCTGGTTTTAGCAAAAATGTTAAGTCTGTCCAAGAACCTGGGTTGTGCTGTGGAAGGATCAAGATGTAGCACATTTCAGAGTTCACATAGTCTGAAAAGAGCCTGCTCTGGAGTCTGACCAAGTTTCTTCAGAAGAAAAGCCGTGTGCGTGCTTCTGTTCTGTAAGCACGCTGCCCTTTGGAGGTTTGGTCAGTTTCCCCGTATCTGCTTTATAAACACGTTCAGACAGAGCTTGCTGGTGCTGTGGAATGTAGTGTGCTGGGATTGTGCAACCGCTGCCCAGTTAACCCCTTACATGCGTGGCTGGAGAAACACCAATATCACGTGCAACAGCCTGTGTCGCGAAAACAGTTAATTTTAAAAACACAACTTTTTTTTTTTTTTTTGCAGGTGCAAAAAAACTCCAGAGTGATAGCATCTTTAAGTTTCACTTTTGGTTGAGAAGCACATTTTAAAATCTAAACACCCAAACATCTCTCCACATGAATCATCAGGGAGAGGATATCCGAGATGTTCTGGCAGCTTGGGTTGTATGCCTGAGAATACTCTTATTCTCCAAATTTTCTCTAATGTGCCAGTTCAAAGGCGTTGACATTTCGAATCCACATGCTGCACCGGAACTCACTGCCTGAAGTTTCAGGATAATGTTAGCAGCGAGATGGGAGTGAGTTCCTTAATCGGGGGATGGTGATGACTAAGCCTTTATTCATTCCCAGAATTAACATTGATCCATATTCTCTGCAGAGTTCACTCTGCTGAATCCCAAGGGGACTTACCCGGTGCTGTGACTCTAGAGCACATCTTTATGCTGCCGTATCTTTTCTCTGGGAAGCTCATGTTTTGAATGTAACTGAGATGCAGAAAAGATTTCACAGGCTCAGCTCTGAAATATTCAGGGTACGAGCAATAGAAATTTTAGTAAAAAACATAAAATGCAGCCCAAAGCCATTGCTTGGATTTTACCTGATGGTTCCGGGGATCCTGTGCAACACAGCTGGTATGGGAAGGAGACCACAGGTGGATTTGTGTTTTCAAACTTTTATTTGCAAAATTGATCTAAAGTAATGTAATTACAGTGCCTTTCTCAGCAACTAACATATTTAATTAGGGTAACCAATCATCTTTTTGCCCAGAACTGAGGGGATTCTCAGGACATGGGGCTTTTAGTGCTAAAACCAGGAAGGTCTCAGGCAAACTGGGAGGGGATGTCACCTAAATGTGATGCTGAGTTACATAGCATGAATGACATTTTGTGTTTTTGGAGGATTTTTAAAACCCAGGTAAATGTTTCATGAGGAGGTGTTATTGAGGATATCTTGTTGATGACCCTATTAACGCATTAATTTAATGTAGTGTTTGGTTAAGAAAGGTGGATTTCGTTCATTCAACCCTATGTACTGAATTCCTGCTATTTTCTAGTACTGTTCTAAATGTCAGAGTTGTTACAGAAGTGAACAAAACAAAGTATTTATTCTAATGGAGCTTAAATTCTAGTAAGGTGGACAATCAACAAATAATAAAAATAATCTTTGGATGACAATCAATGCTATGGAGAAAAACAAAGCAGGGTATGGAGTGATGAAGATATTCAAGGCTTTCATTTTAGAGTTTAAAGGATCGATTGCACGGTTGGCGGTTGTGAAAACCAGCAGTTAGAGGGAAAGAAGGAAAACAGCATATATCAATGGGGTTTAGTTGCAGGAAACAAAAACCACACCAGCTATTTTAAGCAGAAAGGCATTGTCTAGAGAGAAGCAGGTGTCTACAACATTGTCGGGAAGGCTGGGGGAGCCGGCTTGCGGTGCTTCCACATCTGCCACCACCGTAAAGGGAGGAAATCAGGAGCCTGTCGCTGGAAATAGTGACTCTGAAGACACATTGTTTCAGCTGAAATCTGTTCATTAGAAAGTTCTGTCACCACCATTTTAATGTCTCTTGACACCCATGCAATCAGTGGCTGAACTTTGAGACATGGCTTCAGAAAGCCCCAGTGTTACCACAATCATGCTTGCCAGTGTTTACAGCCAATCAGTAGGAAGTGGCTTCTGCCTCCATTCTGACTTCCAAATCTCTTGCAAATGCATATAATTGGTTGAACCTCATTCACAGTTAGAACCCCAGATGCAAGTGAGAATGGAAAAATGGCTCTCAGAGTTCCCGCCTCTGCAGTAGAGGAAGACACTCCAGAAGGAGTTGAGAATGGGTGCTGAGTGCCTCTTCAGGATGTCTGTCACACCTCAGGAAACCTGCCAGGAATACCAAAGGGAGTGAAAAATCCAAGGTAAGAATATCCAGAGAATGAAATCTGCATCCCATACTTTCCATATGTAGTGGGAAGATAATACGTTTTTTGAAATCAGATAAACCTGGGTTCAGTCTGCTCTTATTTGCTGACGACTTTGGGCAAATCTCTTTGTATCTATGAGAAAAAGTCTCTTCACATATAAAATGGGGGGTATTAACACCTTACTTGCAAGGTGAGAATTAGATAAGATAATGTAACGTATGAAGTACATTGTAAGCACTCAGTTATATCAGCCACACCGTCTGCATATAAAATAGCTAAGATCCATATTTTGGAGCACTGATTCCAAACTACCCATCTTCTCCCAGACTTCCATGAATTCAAGATTTGACCATTGAGGATCTCAGAGCTCAGACATGTGACCCCAATTTCTATATAGCTAAAATCAGTCTTTCCTTCTCTGAGCTATCCTTTTTTTGGGCAAGCCTCATTCCGTTGTCAAGTGGCATAGAAGGAGCTGAGAATTTATTCCTTTCTGGTAGAAGTTGAAGGAGATATAAACCTGCTGGCAGTTAATTTGATTTTTGTTTTTTAAGACAGGGTCTTGTTCTGTCACCCAGGCTGGAGTGCCGGCTCACTGCGACCTCTGCCTCCTGGGCTCAAGCCATCCTCCCACCTCAGCCTCCTGAGTCGTAGCTGGGAATACAGGTGCATGCCACCATGCCCAGCTAATTTTTTTGTGTGTTGTTTGTAGAGACAGAGTTTCACCATGTTGCCCAGGCTTATCTCAAACTCCTGAGCTCAAGTGATCCACCCGCCTCAGCCTCACAAAGTGCTGGGATTATAGGTGTGAGCCACCATGGCTGGCCAATTTTGTTTTTTAAACAACATAGATTCAAACTTTTTAAGCTTTATAAAGCCACCCAGTGGAATCACATTAACTTTTGATTATTGAAGTGATTCTAATTTGCTTCATTCTGGCCACTGATACAGTTTCCCTCGTGGACCAGTTTGCATTATAATTCCCACTAGATCCTGGGATTCATGACATTTTGACTCAGCAATTTTGAAACTAGGAATATTTCAACATATTCATAAAACAGAGCCGCAAACATTAAGCTTTTGTATCACTGACCTCAAGAAAACCTGTGGACAAAATCTGCTAAAGAAGTATGAGCATCTATTTCAAAAGTTAGTCATTATTTTAAGAAGACTGTGCTGGAAGACGGGTATGTAACACAAACAGATACAAAAGGTACATTTACATGTCACTGTGAAGCAGTGATGGCTCCTTATTTAGATCAGACATCTGCTCTTCCAAGTGCATTTTTTCCACTTGCAATAGTAGCTCCCAGGGAAGGGCTGTGGGTACTGATGGGCCTGACGGTGGGTGGAAAAACCCAGGCCTTCTATGTGTCATGCAGCAATGTTCGGCAATGTAAAAGATGAGGCCTTTTCCTATAAAGGAAATCAACCCAGGTAAGTCAGGTTTATCTGAAAGCCTTTGTGCTGAGAGAGGAATTACATGTGGAGGATTTCATGGCCAGAAATGAGAGGAAAGGGTTTCTAGCTGACCCAGTAGGTGGGGGTGGGGGGTGGTATTGTTTTCTTTTGGAGGGGGACAGGGTCTCACTCTGTCACCCAGGCTGGAGTGCAGTGGCGCGATCTCAACTCACTGCAACCTTCACCTCCCAAGCTCAAGCAATCCTTCAACCTCAGCCTCCAGAGTAGCTGGGACTACAGATGCCCGCTACCATACCCGGCTAATTTTTGTATTCTTTGTAGATTCGGGGTTTCACCATGTTGATCAGACTGACTTTGAACTCCTGGGCTCAATCGTTCCACCCGCCTCGGCCTCCCAAAGTGCTGAGGTTATAGGTGTGAGCCCCCGCGCCTGGCCAGGGATGCTGTTCTTCACTCTCCAGTAAGCAGAGTGGCTCCAGAAGGGAGGGCGAGGGCTAAGGGGCAGAGGCCTGAAGTCCTGTTTGCTTTATCTTCTGGTTTCAGTGTGTGTGCAGGGCTGCGAGCACTGGCAGGGGCATCTGGCTGCCCAAGGCACACATGGGGCATGCTCACTCTCACCCTGGAGCTCTGAGCGAGGGGACACTGAGCCCAGATGCGGTGACTCTTTCTTCCAGAGCTTTGAGTAAATTTCTTCCAGAGACATCTGCATCTTGGCGCGGCTTGGCTTTGCCCTCCTGTGTAGGTTCTTGTAATTTATTTCTGGAATGTCTGGAGTGGGGCATTTACTCTTCATTTTAAAGGACTGGCTGGGTGGGAATTGTTTCAGAGGCGGCAAGGCACAGCTCTTACTGGTACAACAGAAAGGGAGGGGCATTTGTGTGGGGACTTTTAACCACAATGAAAAGGTTGTTTGCTTTATAACTATTAAAAAGAAGGGGAAAACCTCCCACCAAAAAGCAAAATAACCACACAAATGAGCACACAAAGCTGCAAAATTCTTGGAGAGGATTAATTTCGGATTCCTTGATTAGATTCAAGTCGGTCTTTCACAATAGCCACATCATTACTAATTCAAAGGAAGTTCAAGGCCTTGGGAAATAAATCCTTCATCTCTTAGCACAGCCATGAAAATATGCATTTTCCTGTAAGCCTTCAGAAAATGATGTCTGAGCTAGAAGAAATTGACCTAATGGCAGTTCAGGCAGGAAGCTTAAAATCAGCTTAACTGTTGTCTTCTTCCTTTTTAGGTTGGTTTCCCTCCAAGCTGAGATTTGAACTCTCTTATCTCCAGGGTTAGGGTTGGAGACGGAGCTGTAAGGACAGAAAGGGAAGAGGAATACACACATTTTTAGCTGACGGACCTGGCCCCAGCTTTGCAGGCTAACTGAAACCCCCAAGGCCTTGAGATTTTTGAAAACTGCCGTATTTCCTCTAGTTGAAGACCCATTTTATATTTTTTCACATGTTAACATTTATGAAATTGGGATGTGTAATGTATGCCCTGTCAAAACAATTTTCCAGCAGCCATGCAGAGGAGTGACACACCAACGTGGCCTGCCTCACCTGTGGCCACACCTCCTTAGCCAGCTTCGTGGAAGTATCTGTTCATCCATTTTGTCACTTTGTTTTGTTATTTTCCAAAAATTTAGTCTCCAAAATCTTTAAAAGCTTCTAGTGATTTTCAAAAGAAGCTGCTTAATGTTTATCTTTAAAATAAGGAAAAACAGAATTATCAGTTTAGCTGAAGAGGAAATGCCAATAAGCCACTAGGATTCTCTATGACGCCCTCAAATGACATTGTCAATCTTAAGTGTGCTGACGAGGCCAAGCTCATAAGCGTGGCTGGAAAGTGGCATTCTCCATACCGCTGTGTGTAACTGTGGCTGTCCAAAATTGTGTGGAAGAATATTTAGTCTCTGATAATGAAACAGGTCAGAGTTAAACTTTGGTAATGAAAGCAGCATATAATGGCATGGATAAGTGAATTCTAAAGTCATTTAAGAAGATACACAGTAAGATGTGCCTCTCTCTCTCTCCTTTTCTCTGTCTTTTCCTTCCTTTTCCTCCCTTTTTTCTTTCTTTTTTTTTTTCGGGGGAGACAGAGTTTCACTCTTGTTGCCCAGGCTGTAGTTCAATGGCACGATCTTGGCTCACCGCAACCTCCGCCTACTGGGTTCAAGCGACTCTCCTGCCTCAGCCTCCCGAGTAGCTTAAAATAAGTTTAACTGTTTTAAGCATGTGCCACCATGCCTGGCTAATTTTGTATTTTTAGTAGAGACGGGGTTTCTCCATGTTGGTCAGGCTGGTCTTGAACTCTCGACCTCAGGTGATCCGTGCACCTCAGCCTCCCAAAGTGCTGGGATTACAGGCATGAGCCACTGCACCCAGCCCCTCCCTTCTTTGTTTCTAATCTCCCTTCCTTCTTTTCTTTCCTTCTCCCACTGAAATGCTGCTATTAAATTGATAGAGTATCTTATAATTGATGGCATCTTAGAAATGGGGAAATAGACTGTTTGTCAGGCTGCTTGACTTAGCAAGTGGGGTTGAAGGGATGGGGGTAATTTCAAATCAGTGAGATTACTGGATTTCTTTTTAAAAGGTGCTGATGAGATAGAATCACCATAACAGAGTCAAGCACAGATAAAAAAGATCAGCAAAGGCCAGGTTCCCTCAACTTATTTTGAATGGATGGAGAAATGGTGAATCTTGGGTTTGTGGCATGACCAGTGGGTCTTATTGGCAGAAAAGCAAGTGGCAGTCTCAAAAGAAGAGGGCATTTAGAATCCAAGGTTCAAGCTGGAAGAGATCTTGGTCACCTCCTTGTTGAACGCCTTAATTTAACAGATGAGGAAAATGGGCTCATATGGCAGAAACAATCTGTAGAGCTAGGACAGGATCCTGGGTGTCCAGCTCCCTGTTCTATGGATTTTCATTTGGAGAAGTCAGTCATGTACCTGCCTCAGGGCCTTTGCACCTCTTTTCTCTTTGCCCAGATCATTCTTCCCCTAAATGGCCACACGGCTTTCTTCCTCATCTCCTTCAAGTTTTTGCTTAAATTTCAGTTTGCCAGTGAGGTCTTCTCTGACCATTTAGACCAGAATATGGCATCTTAAAATATGACTATGGAAGACCAGAATACGCCACCCCAAAATATGCTTCTTGGGCATAAGGATTATTTTGAGCTGATTATTTTGAGAAACTGCAGACACAAGAGTTCTAATCTGAAAACAGATCCCTGTGCAGGGGAAATCTATATCTATAAAGGAAGTCTCCACCTTGTAAGAGTATCTCCCTCTCAGTATCAGGGCCAGAAGGATGCGTGGAAGTCACTGGAGACTCTTGTCAATGAAGCAGGTGCTGACTTAATTCTGCATAACAAACCTTACCCTTGTCCACCCTGAATTCCTGGTGACCTCCCCACAGCACTCCAACCAGTAATGCAGGAGAGCTGAGGTCTCAGCATCCTCATTCACACCTGGTATTGCCAGTTCTTTCTTTTTAAGGTTAGCCATTCTCACAGGTGTTTGTATTTTCAACTTACACTTTCTTACTTACTGATGATGTTGATCTTTTCATGTTTAATAGGGCTGAAACCAAGTTAAACAGATTTCTCTGCTGCAGCAGGACTCAGAGGTTTTTTGAATTGCCTGATGGGCAGATCGCTGGGAATTCTTTTTCTATGGTCAAGTAAAGATTACAAGGCTAGAATTCCAGTGAAGCTATTTTGGCAAATACTGACCTACATGATTGAAGGGGTCCAGAATATGCCACCCCAAAATATGCCACTTTGACATATGGTTTATTTTGGGCTGAAAGCGATTGAAAATGAGCAGATGCAGGACGAATCCTCTGCTCTCTCTTTTTCTACCTGAAACCAGGGCATAATATTCCCTTTGTGGAAGGTGTTCCTCGACTGCCATACCAGGAAGTGTAGAGCAACTCTTACCATCAAAGATGGAGGGTCAGCATTGAGATGAGTCTGCATAAACAAACTTTTATTTTTTAAAGTTTGTTCCATTAATCTCCCCCATGTATTTCCTAGTCACTTTCCCACAATTTATCATCCCTTTCCTTTGTTAAAATGATATATACGTCCCTGAGCCTAATCACTTTGCATTTCACTACTTTTCTGTGAACGCCTATGCATGTAAAAATATAAATACATTTGTATTCCTTTTCTCCTGTTAACCTGTCTTGCGTCAGTTAAATTTACAGGCTCCAGCCATTCAACTCATGGGACAGAAGAAAGTTTTTCCTCCCTGACATGATGAAGCACACATTCTTCTAGAGAGCATTTCATCTGTTTCCAACCAATTCATTTCATATTACTTCCTTCTGATTTCTATTCATAACAGAAACATTTTGGGGTTATCAGCTATGCTACCTTCAAGCCTTTGCTCATGCTATTCCACCTGCTTGGAATGCCTTCCCCTTTTTCCTCTTCTCACTTAATCTACCCAGCCTTTCCAGCCCTGCCTCTTCTGTCAGAAACGAGGCAGGAATAATACAGGGTGATCACAGAAGAATAGAAAATTCTAGGCAGTCATTTCACCTAACTAGCAAAAGGAAACTGTTGAAATAGCCACAGGAACTAGGGGCTGATAGGACCCTGAAAAACTAGGGTGTAGGCCCAGCTGGCTAAGACTGACTCGACCCAACATGGTGCTGGATTTGACTGAGGTTTCTCTTAGGCCCTCATTATTCATTCATTAACATACAAATCACATACCCACCATGACATGTTCCAGGAACACCCATATTTGGTGTAAAAGTGGGTGGCACCACAGTTCTGAGAAATCTCCACCTTTTTCGAGGAATTTTCATGAATATTCCACCCCTTGCTTAAAGAAACTCATAAAAGCAGCAGCCCCAAACACCCTTGCGCACAACTTTCTCTTGAGCGCGACTGCCCTCCCCTATCTTGAGTGTGTACTTTCACTTTGCAACAAATCTCTGTACTTTCACTATCTTCTGACTCATCCTTGAATTTCTTCTCCCGATGATATCAAGCACCTGGGCACCGGCTGGGGTCAAGGTCCCACTTGTGTTTGAGAACCTGCCCAGCCCACTGGTATCCATGACTGGGCCACTCATGGGACTCATGATCAGACCCTGACTAGCTCTTTTCTATATTTTCCCAAAGGGGTTCTGCTCCATTTTTCTAACTAGTTAGTGGAAGGCCCTAGTATCCTAGACCTTTTAAAAAGTCCCTTGATACATTCAGCTGAGCATAGCTATTGCTTACAAACATTTACTCAATTCGTATACAGTAAATCAACAGGCATTTATGTCAGTTCACTTAAACGTTAGCTCTTCATTTAGCCAGCTACCAAGAATAAATGTCAAAAAAGAACTTTGTAATTCCTGGCTAAACGGGGAGAAGACATTTAGTTGGAAATTATGGAGCTCACACCTGGGTTTCTTGGAACTTGTAGATGAAATTAAAAGTGTATGGCCAAGCCTACCAACAAAACCCCCAAACCGTGACTTCTCCTTTGACACATCATTCATGAAATGAAGGAATTAGAGAGGAGATCACCCAGTCCACACTTATCTCCAAAATGAATTGCACCCAAGGCTGGAAGAAACAAATGGAGCCCATGGCATTCAAATTTCTGTGCCCCTCTCTCCTCCCCTTGGTTCTCTCATGTGTTTTGTCAAAAGTTCCCACACTCAGCTCCTTCACCAAAGGGACTGGCTAGGTCAGGCAGAGGTTGAGTCAAGAGTGCTCATGTGTCCCAGGATGACTGTCGAGGGTGGTGGCAGCTCTCCTATGGCTCAGCCCCCCGGGAGTACCTCAGCCCTGCCACTGCATCAAACTGGGTGGCACACACTAGTATGGAGCCAGAAATCAATCAGTGGGAATATGATGCACCCAATTTTACAGTGACTGTGTCCTGAAACTCCCTGTCCTTTGTTCTTTCAACAAATATAGGTTGAGCAGCCATTATATATCAGGCACTATAGGAGTTCCTGGAGGATACTCGTCTGAAGTTAGCATGATCTTGACACAAGAAACTTACAGTGTTGATAAGAACTTCCACCAGAACTCCAGATGTAAGTTATGTTTCCTGGATTATGCTATTGGTGGTGATGGTGGGGGAGGGAAGGAGGGTGGGTTGAAATAAGAGCCTACTAGTAGTCACAGAATTGTATGGCTTTGACTCCCAGGCATAGGAGTCTGGGAGTTTTGAGGGTCTATCAGTATATGAAGTCCTTTGATCTTCTTGGATTCCAGAAGGCAGCACAGGCCTTGCTGTTTGCCCACGCCCATGTGGTCAGCTCTCTTGGGTACCGTGGCATGCAGATGCAGATGCTCACCAAGACACCCTGTAGTGCTGATTACTGGCTGAAGGCACTGAATATCTGATATGGTTTGGATGTTTGACCCCTCCAAATCTCATGTTGAAACTAGATTCCCAGTGTTGCAGGTGGGGCCTGGTGGGAGGTGTTTGGATTGCAGGATCGGATCCCTTATGGCCATCTTGGTGCCATCGTTGTGGTAATGAGCAAGTTTTTTATCTACTAGTTCTTGAGAGATGTGGTTGCTAAAAAGAGTCTAGCAGCATCCTCCACTCCCTCTCCTCCTCTCTTACCATGTGATATGCACACACCAGCTACCCTTCACCTCCTGCTCCAGCACCATGCTTCATGTACAGCCTGTAGAACTCTGAGCCAAATAAATCTCTTTTCTTTGTAAATTATTGACTTTCAGGTATTCCTTTATAGTGATAGGAATAGACCAAGACAGTATCTATCTATCTATCATCTATCTGTCTGTCTCCCCACTCCCACTTCTGTGACAGGAGACTTATCACCTGGTCCTGCCCTCTACCCAAGCTTCTGTGACCATCCCCCATTCAAATTTGCCCCAACAGTAACCTCAAGTGGGCTTAAGTCCTTGTCACCCCAACTTGCACTAATTTTGTTTCCTATGCTTCAGAATTGTACTTGTTAATATATAAAAATATTCAGGCTGCCCTAGTTCATGTAACACCTTTGAGAAGTGGCAGTGAGCAACCACTTCCGCCAGGTACACACAGCCCCACACCGGTGTGCAGGGTCTGGTCAGTGGAGGACAGCCTAGGTTGCAGCTGAATCTTACCTCATCAGGGCACAGCCAAGCCAGGTCCTGAAGGCATGGCCCCTGGCTGGATTATTGCGAGGCAGTGGACACCTTCACAGCTATTTGCCTTATCTTTGTGACTGTTTCCCAAAGGTGTCCCTGACTTGAGCTCAAACAAAGGTCTCTCAGGGCCGCCCATCCTGACTTTCTGGTCACACCACAAATGACCCTCCCAAGGGTCACATCTTCACTAAACACACCTGGCCTCCTACAGACCCCACCATTGCTACAAGCCTGCGGCAAGAGGGTACCACACTTCTCTTCTCTGTCTCAACACATCCACATGGGCCTGGCTTTCACTAATTCCTCACAGCATGGCTGAGACCACAGTGTAATGTTAAACAGGGTTTCATCAGAGGTCAAGGCTAAAGGAAGGAACATAAAACCACATAGGGGTGTTCTGGCTACATGATAACCCCACAAAGACATGATATCAATATATTTCCCAAAGTCTGGTTTCAAAAAGTCTTGGGATGCAGCATTACACGTGGGCTTGCTGTGACAAATACACATACTCCTGGACTTTTGATGGGGTCCCATTCAGACAAACCTGCTGTAAATATCACAGCTTAGCTCAACTCCCTTAAACATGCTCAGAACACACATCAACTTTGCTGGGCAGAATCACCCAGCAACACAGGACAACGTAGAGTATCAGTCATTTACCCTCACGATTGTGGCAGACTGGGAGCTGCAGCTCACTGCTGCTGCCCAGTATGGAGAGGGAGTATCATACTGCACATCACTAGCCTGGGAAAAGAGCAAATGGCAAGATTCATTCCAAGTATGGCTTCTATTGAACGCATGTCACTTTTACACCATCATAACATCAAAAAATTGTAAGTTAGAGACCATCTACTTAACAGAGATTTCAATGAAATAGTGCCTTAGATTGTGAAGTATATATTAATTCACTGCATTATTAATTAGGATTTAAATTATTAATGTGCTGTCACAGCAGCCTTTCTTGGTAGAACCTCTGTGGACTGGACTAGAGGTGCTGTGCTGATTTTCAGGCAGAGCTGATCTTGTTCCTGCAGCTCCAGGATGGGTTGTAAGGAAGGGTGAAAGAACAACATGCAATATGGCAGGTTGCAACATGGTCACAAATTCTTTGGCACTTTTCCCATCAAGAGGTAGGGGCTGTGTCCACTCCCCTGGACTCTGGGTCTGCTTTGACCAATAGAGAATGGCAGAAGTGGTACCATATGACTCTCAAGGCTAAGTCATGGAAGGCAATCTAGACTTGCATTGTTGCCTGGAAACATTTGCCCTTGGGGCCCTGAACTTCCCTGTGAGCGGTCCCTGGAGCCTGAGGCCGCCATGCTACAGTGACCACAGGTAGATGCTCTGGTCACCAGCCCCAACTCAGCCAGCCGCCAGCCAGCCCAACTCAAAGACTGGACACAGGAGCCAAGATATTGCCTGGTCAATGGGTCATCCAGCCCCATCCATCCTAGCCCCAGCCATGGGACTCATCATAGCTGAGGCCCCAGACATCACGGAGAAGAGCCATGCCTTCTGTTCTCTTTCCAAATTCCTGACCTACAGAATCTGGGAGCATAAGGATGAAATGGTTGTTTCATGGTTTTTATGCAACAGTAGGTAAGTGAAACATGCAACCTCTTCTCAATCACTTCCTTAGCCTTAAGAATTAAATCCTACATCCTTAGCTCTCCAAGTAGAAGATTGAGGACAAATCATGCTGCTTATTTTTCCTTCTTTCATTTCAGTTGCAGTGGGAACAAGTTTTGCAGGCCTATTCGTTTCCCAGGGCTGTTGTAAGAAGTTACCACAAACTTGGTGGCTTAAAATAACAAAATGTAAGGCCCTGGGAAGAACCTTAGAATGTGTTCAAATGGTCATAGGTTTATAAAATTTACAAAAGTAAGACACTTAAACAATGGAGACTGCTGGTTATTTCCATTCTTGCTTCCTCTCTGTTTCTGTTTTCCTTGCGTGGGTGTTGGGAGTGGCCCGGGGTGTTTTTCCGTATTTGCTTTAGTGGAGTTCAAGTTAGAGTTATATTTAGTTTTGGTTAAATGGGACCTATTTATGTGGTTTTCTGACAATTTCACATATAGCTGAGTTATGAATAACCATCCTGATGAGGAATGACTTCCAGGAATGCTCCCTCAGCCCACTGGGCTGATTTTCCTGATGTGAAGACATAAATGTGCAGAGTCAGAGAACGCAGGGCAATTGATACCAGCCCTGGAAGTGTGTGGGGAAGGGGAGGAAAAACAATGTTTGAATATGTGGAGCCAGCAGCTCGTCTGTGGAAAATTCTTCCAGCCATCACAGGATAAAACTGTTGGTAGAGGACTTGATTCTTAATGATGCTTATTCAAAAGTGTAGTTCTCCCCAGTTCAGAATAACCTTGGGGATATAGTTTAGATACGTGTCCTCACCCAAATCGCATATTGAAATGTAATTCCCAGTGTTGGAGGTGGGGCCTGGTGGGAGGTGATTGGATCCTGATGGTAGATCATGAAATGTTTAGCACCATCCCTCTTGGTACTGTCCTCATGATAACAAATGAGTTCTTGTGAGCTCTGGTCGTTTAAAAGTATGTATCACCTCCCCCTTGCTCTCTTGCTCCTGTTCTGGCCATGTGACATGCCTACTCCCCACTCCCTTTCCACCATGATTGTTAATTGCCTGCGGCCTCCCTAGAAACTGAGCAGATGCCAGCACCATGCTTCCTGTATAGCCTGTGGAACTGTGAGCCAGTTAAATCTATTTCCCTTATAAATTACCCAGTCTCAGCTGTTTCTTTCTAGCAGTGTGAGAACAGACTAATATACTTGGTGATGCAGAGTATACAGTTGTAAGTTCATCATATTTATATTTTTAGCTTTTGATAGGAATTGCATGAACCAGAATTGTCAGACTTTCTATATTTACAGGACAGAAATCTGTAACATTACTATAAATAATGAATATGTCTACAAAAGCTCCTGTATGAAAGGCCATAGAGATTTCCCGAAACTTGACAACAACCCAAATATGTGTATGACATCATTAAGAATGAATTGTGAAGCCAAAAGAAACTTTTCCAAGCTTCTTGATAATGAAAAACAAATTTTGACCAAATATGCTGGAGAAAAGGCTGCATTATATTTGCATTCTCCATACTTGGTCTTAGCCAAAAGTCTGAGAAGCAATTATATTTCTATTCTTTTTATTTAAAAAATTATAAAATAGGCAGCTAATAAACATATGGAAAAAGTATGATAGAGATGTTTTAAGCAGTTATTTAAAGAAAAATCTTAATGTTTTGGACTTCATGTTTGTGTTATTTGCCATTTAAAAAAATTATTTATTGTCTTGTGCTCTTTTCTGATTCTAAATATTAACACTCATATATAATTTTATATTTATAATCTTACTTTTTTTCCTTAAACAGGATGCCTCAAATTTTATAAGCTTTGGGATCCCACAAATCCTGAATCTCCCTGTCTCCTTCTTTAACCCACCCAAACCAGACCGGAATTTCTATTATTCCCTCCTCTACTTTCCCATATTGAGGACCTGACCTGGGAAGAAGGTAGCCTGCACTGTTATCTCACTCGATAGATAGTTGTTGACCAGGGCAAAAAGTTTATGCTAGGTTTTCTTTGGATTTACTTTTTTGGAGCTCAAAGCATGAATGAGCTTTGACGTAGTGGCAGAAATGCTGCATGGGCAGGGAGTCACGCCTCATTCATTCTTCCGTGGGGAAAGGGCTGATGAGTGGGTTTGTGGATAACAGGGGAGGCGATAGCATGGGTTCTCAGACTTTAAAGAGGCCTATTAAATCGAAAGTTATCCTGGGCTTTGGAGCAAGGGAAATAACACTTCCTTTCTATTTTCAAAGAATTTCATGCATCCATGACAAAGAAATATTGAAGATGTGGCCTCTTGGGAACTGGGAACACCAGAAGTTGATTTTATGTAACATTCTCAGAAATAACTGTGGAATAGAATTGTTCAGTGAGTTTTCCAAGTCTGTAGTGTCATTGAAATCTTTCAGGAATTGAACAACAATGTTAAACTGTAGAAAGACCTTTCAAGATCCCAAGAATGGGTAAAATGATGTTGGATTCCCTTAGCCCTGCAGTATGAAGTTAGGTGAATGAGGGAAAGCAGCCAAGCAGCTCAGACCCTGCCTCTAACATAATTTCCCCTGTGATTCTTGTTATACCCTAAAGACATGCGCTGGAAGGAATCCTAACACAGGCCTGTGGGTATTATTGGGAAGGACAAGGAAAACAGAAAAGGGGTAGCGCTTAAAACAGAAAATCAATGAGTCATTGCTCCTGACATGTGCCAGTTGCCCCCATGAAGTTAGAGGAGCATAGAAAGAAACCAGTGTGATTGAATGGATCTTCAAATGGAGAACAGATGTTGTTACATATTTGCTTGTTCACAGCAGTATCTTCAAGTCTGAAAAATGGAAAGCTTCCAGGTCACAAAGAATGCGAAGGAACTCAGTAAAAGCTAAGAATCCTATGATGTGTGGGAGTTGATGGGCAAATTCTCGAAGCTCAAAGGAGGTAGCTTACAGGCCGATGAGGGTATGTACTATCTCACACTGTGGAGAGCAGGCTCTGGGGACCCTGGCACGTGAACAACAACAACAGCATAGGGTAGGGAAGGGCTATGTGTATAAACACATAAACAGCCTCTGTGTACATATCATTATTTTTTCCTAGTCCCAAGGTTTCCTCAGCTGTCTCAGAGGGAGGAACAGGAACTTCAACGTGATGCTCAGCTGTGCGAGGAAATGTGAAGTCTGTTATTCAGAGAAGTGAGAAAGAGTCTGTCTTTGGAAGCAGGACCTGGGTTTGAATCTAAGCTCAGCCACTTACTACCCTCGGTGGACTTAACGTCTCTGAATTTCAATTTTCTTATCTGTAGCATGGCCATGAGAATCCTTTTCTCCACAAACTCACAAGATGTTGTCAGGATTAAATAAGATAATATATGTAGGACTTGATAGACTGCAAACAGTCAATAGACGACAAATCTTTTTTTTTTTTTTCTTTGAGACAGAGTCTCCCTCTGTCACCCAGGCTGAAGTGCAATGTCGCAATCTCAGCTCACTGCAACCTCTGCCTCCAGGGTTCAAGTGATTCTCCTGCCTTAGTCTCCTAGTAGCTGGGATTATAGGTGCCCACCACCACGCCCAGCTAATTTTTTTGGTATTTTTAGTAGAGATGGGGTTTCGCCATGTTGGTCAGGCTGGTCTCGAACTCCTGACCTCAGGCAGTCCACCTGTTTTGGCCTCCAAAAGTGCTGGGATTATCACAGTGAGCCACTGTGCCTGGCTGATGGCTTATCTTATGAACTCATTTGCACCTATACCTTCCTAAGGCCTTTGTTACAAATAAATTATAAAATATGTGTATTTTTACATGCGAGCATTTTCATCTGAAGTCATTGGTTCATGGCTGTGCTCTATTTATTTATTATGTATGAGGGGCATGCTGGCAGGGATCCTTCCTGTAATTCCATCCCACTGCTGCCTCCTAATACAATTGCAAATCTTCCTTTCTATCAAACCTTATGAAATTACTTTTATCAACAAATGCCAGCTTTGGAATTCTCCTTATAAAAGCTAATTTCAGGCTTCCTTGGAATTCTTAAATAACTAAGCAAGCATTTGAGATCTGATATGCACAGGAAAGCACTGGCATAGGAAGAGATAAACTGCCTTAAATGCATACACGCTCACAAAACAGACATTGTTCTCAGCACTTTCTTTTAATATTTTGGGGGCCAAGCTACCTAGTCAAATGCTGCACAGTAGGCTTCTTCTGAAATCAGCCTCCAGCGAGGGATTGGCACCAATTCTGAGAGCTTCCATTTATTTTGTTTACAGTCCCTGTGCATTTTTGGAACACTGTGTTCCCTTTCTTGTAACGGCACAACAGCAACACTGCCATGTGGCACTGGAATGGGCTCCCCACTTCATGCTGGAGTTTCCTTTGGGCTGGCATTTTTTGCAAACAGCTTTGGGGCCTCTAGCTATCTGGTACAAAGGAAAAAGCATGGGCTTTAGAGGCATTCAAACAAACCTGGGCTCAGGTTCTGCTGTCGTGTGCTGTGTGCTTACTTAATCTGACTCTTAGTTTGTTTTTGTTTTCTTCTGCAAAAGGGAAATAATAAAATTATAGTCTTTGTAGGAGCAACGTGAGGACTGAATAAGACAATGAGTGTAAAGCATCCACTATAGTGCCCGGCAATGTGAAACACTCCAATAAATGAAGTAATTACTTTAATAATGGCAGTTAGGGAATGTGCAATGTGCTCTTCTTTGTTGGGATTTCCAGTATCAAACTGCTCTTTGCTTAAATAATTTGCTTAAAGAATCAAAATTCTTTGCTTAAAGAATTCAAAGACACACATAAAAATGTTTCACTGTAGAAGGTTCTGCTCAATGATACGACTCTTAGCAGTAGTAACTATCTTTTCAAATGTTCTGGTGGCCTGGCAAAAAGGCTGTATTAGTGACGAGTTGGTTACTCTCTGAATTCCTGCAGCCTTTTTAACCTATCTGGAGAAAGACAAGGCACACTTCCCTGGTTTGTTAACTATGAAGAAGCAGAAGTGAAGAGACGCGGACCTTGTACTGATGATGACATGAACACTTACAAGAATCCAAAACAGCTGTTGTAACTCTGCAGCTCACCCTTGGCGTGGCTGAAGACGGGTGGGTGTGGCCAGATTATACGTTGTTGATATGCAGAGTCATGTGCAATGGACACTCACTTTTCAGTGAATATGTTTTCTACAAACTTCTTGCACACGGGAGTTACTCTGTCAAGGTGAGTGTACCATGCTTACTGTTAGTGTCCTGAGAAGGCTTACTGCGGTGAGTCTCGTCAGTGGAGATGAGTGGGTGGGTGTTCGCCGTGTGTGTGCTAAGCATTTACTCTAGGGGGCTGGTGGCAAGCATCCCACAGCATGGTGGTGGGGCATGCATCATATGGCACGTAGGAAGGAGAGCACAGCTTAGAATTACGTAGGCCTGGACTCCAGTCTTAGCGTGGCTGCTCATCAGCTACCTTGAAGGAGCTATCTAACCTTGCTGAGGCACCTTGTTTTAAAATAAAAACAGTAATGTCTGCCTTGCAGAGCTGTTGTTACTATTACAGATAAAAACTGTACTGTATTTTGCACAGTGCCTAGTATAATGAGATAACAATAAATCATGGCTTATATTTGCCATTCCTTAAAAATAATCTAGATTTACATAGGAGAGTGATGGGGCCACAGGGCAAGCTAACTCATTATGTAAATAAACAGATCTCTGAGCAGGTCTGCTTACCTTCAGCATTGAATCCAGCCATTATATCATTAGTAGCTACTCACAGAGGAAAAAGAACACCTAGAGTTCATTACTATGTGAAATCCTGGCCAGGGCCTAGTTCCACAGCAAATCTTCTCCACACCTGAGCCTGCCCTGGGCACTGCATATGCTAAGGTGTTCATCTATCACTGAGCACCAGACGAACATGCTTCCCTTTCATAAGGACCTCCCATGTTTGGTTGGCCTCCTTGGTGAATGAGCACTGGAAACAGGATGAGCTGGGCAGACCTAGCCTCATCCATCTTTGCTGCATCCCCACAGGAAGGACCATCTCCCAGCTCCAAAGTACTGCTCCAAACGAACGTAATACAGATCAAGACGGCAAAGCATGGTCTTATGGACCTGCTGGGACTAGGAGCGGTTTGATCATCTGTGGAGCTATCCCACAGGCTGGGGCTGGGTAGAATCCATGGTGTGACATGGTGGCCAAAGGTTGGATGTTCATCAGGGAACTCTGCTCCCCTTCTCTGTTGCTGGGAAGTGGCTGCCCTGCCAGAGATGGTGTTTTCAAGAGACACCTGCATCTACTTAATAATGTGGGCCAGGTGACATTTCTGGCCATGGGAAGCTAGGAGGAAGTGATGTATGACACTTCCACACCTAGCCCACAAAACTCTCCCGCCCATCCTTTGCTCTCTGATCCTATCTGTTGGCAGCAGTGCTGGGGACAATGCCTGCAGGATGGCAGAGCCTGTCTCGGCATAGGCTCCACAGGATTGTGTGGCACGTCCCTCATTCTTGCCTTGTGCCAATTCCTGCATGAGTGGGAAGTGAATTTCCATTGTGTTTTATCACTGAGGTTTGGGGGCTGTTGTATGGTAGAAGCCACGTTACCTTAATTCAAGGTGATTTGTGATTCGCTTTCTCCAGCATGTCAGCCCAGGCGTGCTGGAGATTTGGCTCTGTAGTGACCAGGTAACTGAGGGTATCTGGTAGGGGATTACCCCAAGTAAGACCAAGTTACTTTGAGCCAACACTCAGTATCTGTTGACACATTTCAGGACAAGAAGGAAGCTTGACGTTTAAAATTTAATCCTGGGGCCTTGATGCTGAGTGGATTTATAATGCAGAGTAAGCCCCCAAAAGAGACAACTATTTACTACAATTTTTTATTATTTACTTATTGTTATTATCTTTTGAGACAGGGTCTCCTTTTGTCACCTAGGCTGGAGTGCAGTGGCATAATCATGACTCACTGCGGCCTTGACCTCCCTGGCTTAAATGATCCTCCCACCTCAGCCTCCTGAGTATCTGGGACTACAGGCTGGCTAATTTTTAAACTTTTTGTAGAGACAGGTTTTCGCCACGTTGTCCAGGCTGGTCTCAAACTCCTGGACTCAAATGATCCACCCACCTCGGCCTCCCCAAGTGCTAGGACTACAGGTGTGAGCCATCGTGTCCAGCCTACTACAAATTTTTAAAGGCTCTTTCTTGGAATTTCATTATCCAAGTAAACATTTTGGGAGTTACCTGCTCCATAATTATTTATCTAATTGGAATTTATTTATTTAATTGGAAAAGATTTATTTAATTGGAAAAGAAACACCAAGGCTTTATATTCCCCATCCTAGTTTATGCAAAATTGGTTAGATGTCTTAAGCAAAGAAAGAAATAGTCCTAATAACAACCATTTGGATTTCTAAATGCCTTAAACAATACCTATAGGCTACTAAACTGGCCAGATAATATTACAAAATCGGCTGTGCTGTGTTTTTCATTTCAACCCTTTCTCTGTGAGGAAGGGTCCCCAGAAAAGAACAGTTCACTTTCACTTCAGTAACTGGTGGAGATTACCCTCCCTTCCTTTTTCAGACTGTCCCACAGACTTCTTGCACTGGGAAATTTGCCAAGTTCCTCACATTTTAGCCACATAAGGCAAAACTCACCGGAAACATGCATTTCCCTTCTCTTCCAGCAACAATGACTTTACCCAGAGTCACCAGGAAGTCCTGTCCACTGTCAGCTGTGCAGTGTGTGTGTGTATGTTTCACCCAAAATGCGGCATGAAACAGACTTCCATAAAAAACAACAGAAAGGCCTTTTTGCAGCACTGCTTGGAAACCCCTATGCTGCTTGATAAGCCTTCTTCGCTGTTTTGCCCCTGTAGGGGCCACTCCTGCCTAAGCTGGGTGGTGGTCCCCCACCTCACCTGTGGGCAGCTCATCCTGGAGGACACAGCATGGGTGAGGGGCTCCCTATTCTCAGTTGTCTCTAGGCACACAAATTCTGCTACTTTTCTTTTTTAGGGAAGTGATTCCCTTCCAGAAAATATTTTTTTCTTGCTTCAAGTAAAATAATTTTTTTTTTTTTAAATACAGGGTCTCACTCTGTCACCCAGGCTGGAGTGTAGTGGCATGATCATGGTTCACTGCAGCCTTGGCCGCCTCAGGCTCAAGTGATCCTCCTTTCTCAGCCTCCTGAGTAGTTGGGGCTATAGGTGAACACAACCACTCTCAGTTAATTTTTGTATTTTTTGTAGAGATGGGGTTTTGCCATGTTGCCCAGGCTGGTCTTGAACTCCTGGACTCAAGTGATCTACCCCCCTCGACCTCACAAAAACGAGGGCTTACAGGTGTGAGCCACTGCACCTGGCCAGCACTCTCAGAATTGATCCTTGTCATGTTCCTCTCAGCCATCATTGTAGCTGAAGCCCCGGAGAAGCCACTAATTACCCTCTAATTGTCCTAGGTGTCGGTTTCTCTGTTAACATAATGGCTATAATCAGAGCTGTTAACCAGGAAAACTTCCCAAACAATATAAATTCAGTGAAAATATGTGCACTGCTCATACGTGGTTCCCCTGGTCCTGTTGCTGCATAAGAAGTCACCCCTTAATTTAGTGGGCTTAAAATTATCATCTTATTTATGCTCTCAGAGTCTGTGGGTTTGGATTTTATTTTATTTATTTATTTATTAAGATGGAGTCTCACTCTGTTACCCAGGCTGGAGTGCAGTGGCACGATCTCTGCTCACTGCAACCTCTGCCTCCTGGGTTCGAGTGATTCTCCTGCCTCAGCGTCTCAAGTAGCTGAGATTACAGGCAAGTGCCACCATGCCCGGCTAATTTTCTTCTATTTTTTAGTAGAGACGGGGTTTCACCGTATTGGTCAGGCTGGCCTCGTGATCCGCCCGCCTCAGCCTCCCAAAGTGCTGGGATTACAGGCCTGAGCAACCGCACCTGGCGGGTTTGGAATTTAGAAAGCAGGAGTGACTTGTCTCTGCTGAATGACAGCTGGGGCCTTGACCACTGTGGGTAACGCAGCAGCTGGGGTGTATTATGGTCTTACGGCTCCTTTCCTTATATGTCTAGCCCTGGCCTGGAGCACTGGAGGATGAGGTCTGCTGACTGCAGCGTCCATCCGGGTCCTCCCCAGGGACTGTGGCCTCCCTCACAGCATGGCTGCCTCGGGTACTCGGACTTCACATGGAAGGCCAGGGCTCCGAGAGCAAATGCCCCAGCAAGACAGAAGCTCAGCCGCCTTTGATGACCTAGAAGCTAGGCAGCATCGATTGTACTGCCTTCTACGGGTTGTGAGTGAGTCCCAAACCCGCCTTGACTAAGGAAACGGAATTAGACTCTATGTCTGGACCGGGTAGTGGCGAAGTTCTGGAAGCCCGTGAGTAGGAGATACTGTGACATTTTCATCTTTGGAAAATACCATCTAGCACACCTGAATCCGCTTTCAGGGGGTGTAAGGGGATTTCCATGGCAAAATTTGAAGCCACATGTGGTCAGCGCTTTGTACTGTGGAAACAAAGTGCTCTGGGCGTCCAGAAAGGGGGTAAGTTTTTTCTTACTGGGATAAATCTGGCTGCATTGTGAGCCGAGATTGCGCCACTGCACTCCAGCCTGGGCGACAGAGCGAGACTCCGTCTCAAAAAAAAAAAAAATCTGGCTGCATTTTAGCTAATCCTGGAAAATTGATCAACAAAAGCAAAAGACCAAGAAAGCTGCTTATATCAGTGTCTCCACCCACCCTCAGCCTCCAGTAGCATCTCTACGTTTTTCAATTTTATTTGTGTCACTTTAAATAAGGTAAGCTCTCCTTTGCTGTTCTGGTGTATTTAGACATACACGTATTTTGCTATCTTGGGTTCTCATGATTATACTCTTACATCTTTGCACACTTCATTTTGACCCCTTCCTACTACTTTGATTTTCCCATTACTTTATTCAAAATTTGGAGAGAATAAACCCACTTGGCTCTCTTCTCCCTGGTTGCTCTCTCCACTCATTCTAGCTCTCTTTGCTCCATAAAATTATGCTCACTCAAGTATCACATTATTTTTATCTTCAGTTGTATGTGTTGTTCCTGTGTCAAAGAGTTTACCCTGTGAGTGCTGTCCAGCCATTTGAACATGTTGCAAGGCAAATTTATGTATGTATGTATTTATTTATTTTGAGACAGGGTCTCACTGTGTCACCCAGGCTGGAGTGCAGCGGTGTGATCATGGCTCACTGCAGCCTTGAACTTCTGGGCTTAAGCAATCCTCCCACCTTAGCCTCCCAAGTAGCTGGGACTTCAGGCGGGCACCACCATGCCCAGCTAAGTTTTTAAATTTTTTTCTAGAGACGAGGTCTCACTATGCTGCCCAGGGTGGTCTTGGGCTTCTGGGCTCAAGTAATCCTCTTGCTTTGGCCTCTTAAAGTGCTGGGATTACAGGCGAGGGCCACCGTGCCCAACCTGGCAAATTTATTGAAAATTGGAGCAATATTGAATCATCTTTGTATCCCACTGACTAGCAAGAAGGTAAGATACCATGGCTGGCTCAACACAGCTACTACCTAGAAATACACTTCTGTGTTATTCAAACCAGGAGTCAGGAAGGAAAGCTAATTGAAAAATACCTTCTGAGTATCTGAATTGGGCAATTGCTATGGGGAACAGAATGACAAAGAAGTAGTATCCCACTCGCCAGAGGAGCTTCCCATCTGCTGGGGGTGCCAAAGCATGAACACATAGAAAGGTGAATAACCACAGCGTGGCAGGCAGGATAATGACACCCCTAAAATGTCCACATCCTGATCCCCAAACCTGCGAGTGTTACCTTACATGACAAAAGGGATTTTGCAGATGAGATTAAGTTAAAGATCTGAGATGGGAAGATGAGCCTAGATTATCCAGGTGGGCCCAGTGTAGTCACTAGGGTCGTGATAAGTGGAAAAAAGAGTCAACATAGTTGGAGTTAATGCAAGTTAAGACCGGACATGGCTGTCTTTGGAAGACGAGAGGGTCCTTGAGCCAGGGAGTGGGAGGATCTCTAGAAGCTGGCCAAGGCGGGAGGAAACACAGCCCTGTCTACACCCTGATTTTAGGCCGGTGAGACCTAACTTGGACTTCTGACCTTCAGACTGTAACATAACACAGTTGGGTTGTTTTAAGCTACTAAGCTTGTGGAAATTTGCTATAGTAGCATTTGGAAACTAATACAAATAGCAAAGTTGAATGAGATAAGAATCCAGAAAAAAAGTGTCATAGGTCAATAAGCCAGAAATCGCCACATACTGGAGTTTCTACTGCAATCTCATATGTTCATCCGCCTCATCGCCCATGAAAACTCTCTTTTCTGGAAAATGAAGGGTGAAAAATAATGAGCTCGTGGGAAAAGCAGAGGTGGGCAGACCATTCAAAACTTAATGGAACTTATAACCAGAGCCTTGTCACTGTTACCAAGAACAGTAACGATGCTAATTGAAATATCAATATAATCGATACCGTTAAATCTCCACTGGCATCACATCTCCCTCCCGCCGTATACATCCTTTGCAGTTTTATACCCTGGGCTTCTGGTTTCCTCCTTGAGAATGGAGTGTTCTTTTTTTTTTCAACTTTTATTTTAGAATTAGGGGGTACATGGGCAAGTTTATTACAAAGCTATAATTTAATGATGCTGAGGTTTGGAGTACAAATGAATCTGTCACCCAGGTAGTGAGCATAGCACCCAATAGATAGTTGTTTTTAACCCTTAACTCCCTCTCCTTCTCCTGCCTCTTGTATTCGCCAGTATCTACTGTTCCCATTTTTTGACCATGTGTACCCAAGGTTTAGCTCCCACTTATAAGTGAAAACATGCAGTATTTGGTTTTCTGTTTCTGAGTTAATTAGCTTAGAATAATGGCCTCCAGGTGCATCCATGTTGCTGCAAAGGATGTGATCTCATTCTTTTTTATGGCTGCATAGTATTCCACGGTGTATATATGCCACATTTTCTTTATGATATTTCTTTCTGAGACTGACCTGCTTCATTAAAATAAAGAATACAACCTGAAAGTAGCCTGTTTGGCCAAGCATTTCTTTTTAAACACTGGGGGATACGTCTTTGCAGATTCTTCATCTTCACTTACAACTTTCCCAGATTTAAAAAAAAAAAAGTCCAACTTAAAATTATAAAGCCAGTTCCTACTTGCACTAACGGAAGACACTTCTGCTGGTAGTCTGATTTTTTTCTTAAGGTTTTCATACAGTGCTAAAGTTTTCTATTTAATTCTGAAAACCCTACTGCTCATGGCATTAAAATATTAATCTGCTTGGAAAAAGTGATGAACAGGGAACTGTAATTGGTAGATGCCATGAGGGCTGTTGGTTCAAATGAGGGTGGGAGTGGGTGGGGGAGGCCTCTTGCTGGAGGTGGGCTTGAGCTGAGCCCGGAGAATGAGTCAGACGGGAGCTTACGGCATCACTTTCCAGGTGGAAGGAGGAAAATATGGTGCCTGATCCAACATGGGGCATCCCTGGTGGGCTGTGTTTGGCTCAGACACCCCAGTTGGTGTGGTCCTATTGGCCAGAGCAGCCGCTCTCCCACACCCACAGCTGCTGTTCTCGTGGTCCTGGGCTTGGGCCTGGAGAAGCCCCATCTCCAGGAGGCTGAGCCAGCCCCATGCTCACACCTAGAGATACTGCAGCTTCCTCTCTTGACCTTCAAGCCGCTTGGCCCCGAATTCCCCCTTCAAAGCAGGCTTCTGAGCTTTTGAGGGATTGTCACTCTTGGAGGAAATAAAAATGTAGAAAAATATAGCAGAGCACTCTAGAGAATATGTACTTTCTCAACTTTTCTAGCCACCATCCTTTAAGCAATTATAATGCTTCTGTCTATCACAGGACATTGAGAGGGAAAAGGCCTTATCGACATACCAACTACAGGCCAGGTGGGCCTGCGGTACACACACACCCCGGCGCCCACAGAGATCCGGGCCTCCTGTGTATGAATGTGTGCCATGAATTTAGACCTATTTCTCGCCTTCCGGGCTCTCTATTCCTCATCCTCCATCCAAGTGGCCGTCTTGTGCAGGTAGTTCTTTTCTCTCCCCTCACCCTTTCCCCCTGCTTCTCCCTACTCTCCCTCCCCCTGTTTCTCTCTGAGTCTGTTTCCCCCTTCTGCCTTCCAGCGCATCCTCTGCAATTCGAGGTGACCCTCTTCTCCAGCTGCCGCTGCAGAGCCCCAAGTGTGGTCCCCACGCCCCCTCACAGTACACTTGGCAGGAAGGCGCTTCTGTGTCCCCCCCGTCCTCATCCTCCACCGCAGCTGCCCTGCTTCGTCTCTTCCTCCTGGACTCAGGTTGGCCTTGGGCCCTGCTCCAAAAGGAGCACATTCACCACAGCTTCAGATTTCCTCCTGCTGCCTCTGCTCCTCGGAAGCAAACCTGGTGACTGCTGATGTCTAGGCCTAGACCATGCCTGGCAGAGCAGCCGTGGGGTAGAGAAACAAGTCCTCAAGGGGGCTGCGAGCAGAGCCACAGAGACAGTCAGGGAAACTGAGGTCACACAACTGGGAATAAGAAGGTGGGGTACTGGGGGGCTTGTCAATGTGGTTCTTCCACAGAGGATGGAAAGCCCCTTCATTTCTGCCCAAGAAAGTATCTTCAGCATTCACCGAAATCTCCCCTAGAGGGAAGCGCCACAGGAAGGGGAACTAGGAAGGAAATACAAGCTGGTGCTTACTCCATCCCCATCACAAAGAGGCTTAGAGAGAGACTTGGGAACGATAGGCATACGCAATTTTTTAAATCACTCATTCCAGAAATAATATTGAAAAATGAGTTACAGGCGATAGATTAGTTAAGTGCTGATCAGATTGACTAAGTAAGTGAATTACATTCAAATGACACACGAAGGAGCTCTCTCAAGGGCAATTATGGGTCCTTCGGGAGGCTTTAAAAAGAGGAGGGATGAAACTTGGTTAAAATGGGGGCTTATTAAAGGCAAGAGGAGTACAGAATGGTTGAGGTAACTTTCTCTGTGCCCCACTTTCAGCCCTGCTCTGCCAAGCGGGCTTGCAGGTGGGAATATTTGTTTGCTCTGGGTTCAGCAAGTCTTTGTGCCGCCTTGCCTAACCTGCTTCCAAGGTATCGGGTTTTAAGCTGGTGTGGCAAGAATGATATTGGCCTTTGTGTTCTAAAGGAGTGGCATGAAGCACAGTGGACCTTGATCTTCAATTGACGCCACAATCTCCCTAATCCACTGATCTCCAATCATCCCACTAGATTAGCCACCCTATCAGGCGGTATTTTTCCATGTCCCATGTGCTCAAGGACGAAGCTCTAAAAGCAAGCTTGGAAGCTTACGCGATGCAGTACAGTGTCGGGGGTGGGCAGGGGAGAGAAAAGCAAAGGACTTACATTTGTTTTAGAAATTGCTGCCAAAAGATAAGCTTGTCTGTGCAACTATATGACTTCTGACACTGAGGCAGGGAGGATTGTGAAACCAGGATAGACAGAATTTCAGCCAGCAAATAAATACACATTCACTTTAGCCAGGGGGTGGGGTGGGGAGGTGGCTGGGAAGGGACCGAGTCTATGAAGAGGTCTAGAGTAATAGTTTTTGAAGCGTTACTTATCTAGTGCTAGGCGGCAGAGTTCATTTTGTTTGTATGCAGTGATTACTTGCAGTCTACGTGCAGAAAACCAGTTTATCTAATGAAGCGCAGGACTACAAATAGAGGTTTCTTAATAGACCCAGGCGACTGCCATGGGCCTCACCCTGACCGCTGGGTCACAGAGCCTTACCATCGGGGACTAGGCTTTGGGAGGCACTGAGGCAAGTTGGAGAATTAGAAAAGGAGTCAGCCATGAGTTATGTCCTGGCTATTACCAAGAAATAATCTAAAAAATGAAAAGAAAGATGCGTATCAGGAGTTGGAAGCAGTGTTTTACTGAAGGACAGTCTGGAGACGTGCATTTTGTTTCCAGGTGTTCAAATGCACTTCCTGTCACTGAGGGGGCCCGAAAGCCTCCCGCTGGCTGCTCTGGGTCCCAGGTGCGTCCAGACGTTGCCAGACACGGCTCTGTCAGGTGAGGCAGGCTCCAGGGGAGGAGGCCTTGGCTTTGTTAATTTTGCAGAAGAGCAGGGACTTTGATGACAATTTTTTTGATCTAATGACAAGCTATTTCCTCTACCATTAGTGTCCCGAAGGGCAAATTCTAAAACCAAGGCCATTTGATAAAGCCTGGGGAATTTATTGCAAGGCAGATGGACACAGCAGCAGCACATAAGAGCCCGCGCATGGGGCTCCAGCCCGGCCACAGGGGGATCCTTTCTCAGCAAAGGGCAGCACTGCTGGCTTTGCCAGGGCGGCCCTCCCGGGAAGATCCCAGAAGAGATGGTCTGAGGTGTGTGAACACTGTGAATGTCAGGGACAGAGCTCAGCGTGGGACCCCGTGGGACTTCAGGTTGTTAAGATGTAAATGTTGGCCGAAAGCTTATGTGTGAATTTTATTTTTAAGTTGTGACTTCCTTCCTCTCTGCCTGGGCCAGTGCACAAGCTGGAGGAGGGAGAGTCCGTATCACTCTGCAGGAGATGTTTCTCCAGGTTTCTGGGTGTGTTCTTGAGTTAATAGAAATCTGACACCACTGAGAAGTAACTGACAAATGCTTCCCGGCCCCAAGGCAGGGTGACATGCACTGGCCTGACCAATGCCATTTGGAGCTGAAGACTCCAGAACATGGCAGAAGGTCATTTCTGCAGCAGTGTTAACTGTTCCACAGCTGAAAGAGGAACTAAAATTAAAGACAGGAAAGCAACATTGTGAAAATGCCTATGGCAGCCACTGAGAATTATAAAACAGCCTCAACTATCTCCTAAGAAATGATCACTGGGGATGCATGTTTTCAAACTCTCATTGGATGCCCTGTATGTACCTGTTGTAAAGTCGAGAAATCGCACAAGCACCAGCACTGCTTTCCTGATCACCTGTTGAAAATGTGATGGACATGAAATGCCAAAAACAGCATTAAATTCCCCACCAAGAGGACATCCTCTTGGTGTCAGCGGCTTCCTAGTAGCAGTTTTTCACAAAATCGTGTTTAAAAACATTTTTCTATAGGCAGTATTCACCTAGAATGAAAAACGTGGCTAGAATAGCTTATTTTATGATCTTAGATTTTCTCTGTGTTGCTGTGTCTCTCCCCCCATTTCTGAATTCTGTTTGGCTTAAATGTGTGATGATCTGACCACTGAGCTTTCTCACAGAACTAGGCTAGGAGGACAAAATATTGAGTTAGGAGAAGTTTTCCGCCAGCAATTTCCCAATAGTACTTTATTTCCTTTTTTGTCTTCTTTTTCTTCTTCAGAGGAAAGCAGGGTGCATTCTGGAGTGAGGACATGACTACAAGTTGTAGGCAGGAAATACTGTCTCATGACACCAACTTTTAAAAGAAAGAGACTTTAGAAAATGGTCATATTTTGGCCGGGCACAGTGGCTCATACCTGTTATCACAGCACTTTGGGAGGCCGAGGTGGGAGGATCACTTGAGGTCCGGAGTTTGAGACCAGCCTGGCCAACATGGTGAAACCTCGTCTCTACTAAAAATACAAAAAAATTAGCCAGGCATGGTGGTGCACACCTGTAATCCCAGCTACTTGGGAGGCCGAGGCAGGAGAATTGTTTGAACCCAGGAGGCGGAGGTTGCAGTGAGTTGAGATCATACCACTGTACTCCAGCCTGGGTGACACAGCAAGACTATGTCTCAAAAAATAATAATAATGATAAAATAAAAAAGAAAATAGGCATATATTTATAGTCTACTTTTTATATTTTGTTAGATGTCACTAATTACATAATGCTTTGTAGTTACTTAAAATGTTGCTCACAAATCCCAATGTAAGCCCATGAAATTGACCTCAGTGGTTACACTTTTCCTAAAACCCTGGGGATTTTGTTTTAAAAGGTTACTGTGTTTTTTCAGTTAGTGGGAAGATAATTATAGACCCTCCCCTGGGTGTAAGTGATGTAAAGGGTCTTTGGGGATACGAATTAAAGAGCAGGCTCTGGCCCTGACCTCCGTATTGAGGAGGGAGGCCCCCTGAGAAGGGAGGCCTTGCTTGTGCTGAAAGGAGCTTTTGCTACGTGGGGTCCCACAGGTTTGGGTGCAGGCAGGAGGAGCGGCAGCAAGAGGGCCCACTGTGGGCCCAGAAACATTTGGCTGGGACCTCAGATTCAAACTTGTACCTTGTTCTAGGGAAAAAATAAAAGCGGCTCAAGCCTTTCTTAACCCCTGGGAGACACTTGCAGGGAAGAGGCCACAAAGAGCAAGACAGCTGTGACAAGTGCAGAGTCACCCCAGGCCCCAGGGCTCTCCTGTTTCCACACACTGTGTCCAAACTAATCATCCGGCTCTTGGCCTGCTCTGCCCAGCCCTCTTCCTGACCTTCAATGCTTACATCTCCACTCCCAAAATAGATCAGGAAGCTGCTGATGCCACAAAAAGATCTGGCTTTGGAATAAGTAAGCCTGGGTTCAAATCCCCTGCCTGTACACATTTATAACATTCGACTTTATGTTCCTACCCTGTAAAATAGGAACACCAGGACCTATGATTCAGGGTGCTGGGGAAGTCTAAAGTAGGTAACATGTGTCGGACACACAGCGCAATGCCTGGCGCATGACAGCTGATCAGTGAAGGTTACTTGTCCCTCCTGCTTGTCCTAGGAGGAGCTAGTGCGGGGATTCGCCTTAGGGGCATGTGGGTGTCAGAGACAGGGCATTGCGTCCTGGCTATGTGGCTTGCCAGATGCAAGATCATCTGTTTTCCTGTTTCTAAAAAGGAGATAATGTCATAAGGTTACTGTCAGGATTAAAATGAAAAGTGATAGAGCATGCCTGTCCCATCATAGGAACTTGATACATGTTGGTTTCTGTCTTTAAACTTCTTTGAAATATGCCATCCCCCATCCCTGTGATGACCTCACAGGCAGCTGCATCCCTTGAACCCTGTACTGGACCACCGGCCACCCCTGCATCTGCCCCTACCTCTGCCTCATGCATCTGTCACTGCCATGGGAAGGGCCTGCGAGGCACTGGGTGACTCAGCCAGGTGCGGAGGCAGACACGAGGCTCCATGGCAAGGCTGTGGGACTGTCCCTTGCAAAACAAGCCTCCCTTCACTTTCTGTCTGTATGACTACCCTCGCTGTTCTGTCACCTGATTTTACCTGAGGATCCAATTCTGGGGTAGGAACAAAGCTTCCTCCTGAGCTCTGCCCATGCTCCGAGTTGGAAATCCGAAATACTGAAGGATTTCCAATTCACAGCAGCTCTATTTTGGATTTTGATTTATTTGTTGGAGTGGTTCTGAGCTATCACAGCCTCCCATTTGCCCCCTCCCCAGGGCTGTTCTTGGAGACGGCAGCATGATTTGAGCCCATGAAGGAACAATCAGGCTCAATAAACCTAAGAGAAAATCTAAGAATAATCTAATGTTCTCAGTGCTCAGGTCTAAAGAGGAAGTGACCTCATTTCATAAGGGACAGTCATTGCTAGTTCAATAGAATAGCCTTTTGCATTATCACAGATGTAGCAGATTAGGTGTGTAATCATAAATAAAATAAAAAATTGTAGACAATTTTGAAGAAAAAACCAGGAGCATCTTTTGAGATTACTTAAGGGAATACAAGGAATCTATGTATCCCTTTGCATAAGATGCCCCATACAATATATCCAGCCCATCAGGTATTTAATGAAGCACTTTCAAGTGGATAAGAGGCGGGAGACCAGAAAGATTCCACTGGTATTCTGCAAAGTGGAGTGTGAAATGCAAAGTTTTTTTTTTTTTTTTTTTGCCAGAATTTACACATCCGATGCCAGACCTAAGGAGGAAAGGAGTAAATGGCCAGAAGGAAGGGGATTTGATTGTCAGATGGTTAAATGTGGTGTGACAGTATTCCATTAAGAATTTTGAAACATTCAACGTACGTTCACTTTGCTTCAACGAGACCCAAACGGAAAGCATCTAGAGATGCACCCACGCAGCAGCGCTCTGCGAAACGTCTGTGTTTCACATGGTACTGCCTATTTGCCTGTCGGCTCTCAATGCCCCCCCACTCTCCCTGCCCTTCTCTGTAGGAGCTGGAAGCCTGCAAACTACATTTCCCAGAATCCCCAGCCAGCTTGCTTCCCAGTAGCCTCTGCCAATGGGAGACACTGGTGGGAGCTTGGAAAGAGGGTAGAAGGGAGAAAGAAGCTGATTTTATTTCTCCTTCTGTTGAAGTCTCTGGCAGTGGCAGCAGTAGCGGCAGTGGCAGCAGCAATAGGTGACTGAGTTTCTGCTCAGGTGGAGTTTCAACAGCAGTAGGGGCAGGGAGTGCTCTTGCAGCCTCTGCAGCCAGGGCATTCCTGGGCTCTGATCTGGCAGCATCAGCGTCCGTGACAGGCAGCCCTTGGTGGGAGTTTAGTTTCCTGGCTTCCCGAAAGATTTCCAATAACGGCCGTGGAGCAGCGAGTATCACAGTAGCCTCAGCCACAGAGAAATCACCGACTCTGTCTGGATCACACCGTTTTTCCTTTTGTTCAGCCAGCCTTAGGGTGGTAGTAGCTGCCTGCAGTTACTAGTCTCTGAATGATCTCAGCTGTCCCCTTTTATTCTCCTCCAGCCCTTCAACACTTTTGCAGCCCATTTCCTAGGTTAACTTTCTTCTACTTGAAATTCCTAGAGTAGTTTCCGTTCTGCTGACTGGACACTGTCCAGTATACACATTTATAAAGTAAACGCAAATTTTAAGGCAAATCAAATACAATCTCATTTTGTTTAATTCCTTACCCCAGTTGCATTTGTGGGCTTATAAAAGGAAAGAATAAGCAAGTCTTTCTCCCAAAAGTTTGACAACAAAACTCAGTTCCTTGTCATATACCCTGCAGCCTCCACCAAAGAGGTCACCATGACAAATATTCTTGAACAAGAGACTTTCTTTTGAGTGATCTCTGTTCATAACCATAATGACATTAATAGTAGGTACCCGTTCAATAAGTGTCTTTTATATATTAGGCATTTCAAATACGTTATTTCATTTAATTATCAGTTATAATAATTATCTATCTATCTGTCTATCTATCTATAGACAGGGTCTTGCTGTGTCACCCCAGCTGGAGTGCAGTGACAAGATCTTGGCTCACTGCAGCCTTGACTCCCCAGGCCCAAGTGATCCTCCTACCTCAGCCTCCTGAGTAGCTGGGAGTACAGGCATGTGCCACCACCATGCCCAGCTAATTTTTGTATTTTTTTTTGTAGAGATGGGGTTTCACCATATTGCCCAGGCTGGTCTTGAACTCCTAGGCAGAAGTGATCCACCTGCCTCAGCCTCCCAAAGTGTTGGGATTTCAGGCATGAGTCACCGCACCCAGCTTAATTGGCTTTTATTAGCAATTCATAAACTGGGCAGCACCTAGTTGATAAAATAGACAAGAGCTCCACTGGGAATGGCAGAACAGTAAGATTCTGTAACGTAGTTTGAGCAGGGACAAGGAAACAGCATAGTACAAAAAGCGGATTGGTTAATATCCGCTTACTTGGTTACTTCTGGTTATCTTGGTTACTTCAGGTTGCTTTCATTGTGTGGATTAAAGCAGAGGGAACTTCCTTTATCACGCCGACTCAGGTTGACTGGACTCCTTTTTTTTTTTTTTTTTTTCTTTTTGGTGACCTGGCCTGTTTTGGGATTTTCCTGTTTTTTAAAGTTTTAGTTTGATTACATGGCACTTAACATGAGTGACTCCGTTTGGGTTGGCCTGTTGGGGCTCAGTGCAGGAATTCAGTCCAAAACAATGGTCTCTCCCAAATTTTATTTAACAGTGGCTACACACCCTCTCTTTTTAGCATGCATACCTTTTGCCATGTGACTAAGCCATCCTTCCTCTCCGGTGTTGCAGTCTATTTCTTCACTCCCCAGAATTTAAGATGGTCTTGTGAATTACTCTGGCTTACAAAATGAGCCAGAAGAGATATGTGAGTTGCAGAGGCCAGCCTCAAGAGGTCTGGCAAATTCTGCCTTCACCCACTTGGAACATTGTCCTTTAAAGGCCCTGAAAGCAGCAAATCTCACCTGCATTGGAGGATGAGAAGCCACATGAAGAGCCCCAGACAGCAGCGCAGTACCACCTTCCAGAGATGTGAGTGTGACCGTCTTTGACCTTCTAGCCCAACTGCTTTCCCTGAGTGCAATGCATGAGCAGGCCAGGCAAAACTAGAAGGGGAAGCTGCCCAGCTAACCCACAGAAGTATCTGAGATAAAAAATCATTGTCTTAAGCCACTAAGTCTGTTATGCAGCAATATACAGCATTCATTCAACTTTTGTGTCATGAGTACTCTCATTTCTTTTGTAAGTTCTTTTGGGGTTCAAGTTAGCTCAAATCGGTTTCTGATGCTTATGACCAAATGCCCCTATGTGATAGACTTTGAGGGGTAAAGAAGCTTGCTCGGATCACACAGTGGTAAGTAGCAGCACTTCATCTTGAACCCATCTCTGTCCCACTCACCTTCCACAGGTCCTTGTCGCCTCCCTCCCTAATCCCTTCCAGTCTAGTTTCCTCACTCATTTTAGCATCTTGAAGATGCCTGACCTTTTGTAACAGGCGCTTAGAAGAGGCAATAATCAAGCTGTGAGCTGGAATACTGGGTTTCTCATCCAATAACCAGGTTGGCAGGTTGGTAACCATACAAACTGGAGAAATAGTGTGCTGAGCACAAAGTGGTGTTTTGAGAGTTATTGAAATATAATTGACATAACAATAAAAATACAATATTTAAGTGCATGTATTTCAAGTGTATGATTTGACAAGTTTGATTCTATTATATACACCTATGAAACCATCACCACAATTAAGATAATGAGCATAGCTATCACACACAATTTTCCTTGTGCCCCTTGCTAATTCCTCCCTCTCTCCTGCCCACATCTTTCCTTTTCCCAGGCAACCCCTGATCTGATTTCTGCCGCTATCAATTCGTTTGCGTTTCCTAGAACTTTAAATAACTGAAAACATACATTAAGAACTCTTTTTCTCGGGCCGAGTATGGTGGCTCACGCCTGTAATCCCAGCACTTTGGGTCGCCAAGGCGGGCAGATCACCTGAGGTCAGGAGTTCGAGACCACCCTGGCCAACATGGTGAAACCCCGTCTCTACTAAACATACAAAAATTAGCCAGGCATGGTGACAGGCATCTATAATCCCAGCTACTCGGGAGGCTGAGGCAGGAGAATCACTTGACCCCAGGAGGCAGAGTGGGCCGAGATCACGCCACTACACTCTAGCCTGGGCAACAGAGCAAGACTCCGTCCCCAAGAAGGAAAAAAAAAAAAGAACTTTTTTTCTCCAGCTTCTCCCACTTAGCATAATTATGTTGAGATTCAGCCGTCTTTTCCTGTGTATCAATAATTTATTTCTTTATATTGCCAAGTGGTATTCCATTGTATGCATATACCATAGTTTGTTTATCCATTCAACCATTGAAAGACATTAGGGTTGTTTTCTATTTTGGGTTAATAAAACAAAGCTTCTGTGAACATTTATCTACAAGTCTTTGTGTGGATGTAAGTTCCCATTTCTCTTAGGTAAATATCTAGGGTCATAAAATAAGTATATACCTAAATTTTGAAGAAACTACCAAACTGTTTTACAAAATGGTTGTATTATTTTACATTCTGCCAGCCTTGTGTGAGAGTGTCAGTTCCTTCACATTCTTGTCAAAACTTGATGTGTTCAGTCTTTTTAATTTTGACCATTCTAAAAACATGTAATGGGGCCGGGCACGGTGGCTCACGCCTGTAATCCCAGCACTTTGGGAGGCCGAGGCGGGCAGATCACGAGGTCAGGAGATCGAGACTATCCTGCCTAACGTGGTGAATAATACTAAGAATACAAAAAATCAGCTGGGCATGGTGGTGGATGCCTGTAGTCCCAGCTACTCAGGAGGCTGAGGCAGGAGAATGGCCTGAACCCAGGAGGCAGAGCTTGCAGTGAGCTGAGATTGCAAAACTGCACTCCAGCCTGGGTGACAGAGCAAGACTCCATCTAAAAAAAACAAAACAAAAATGAAAAAAAAAAAAAAACCTCACAAAAAACATGTAATGGTGTCCCATTGTGGTTTTAACTCACATTACTGTCAGAGGCATTGGAACAAGAGTGACTCCATCTTGAGCAGGGGCTAGACAAAATAAAGCTGAGATCTTCTGGGCTGCATTCCCAGGAGGTTAGGCATTCTTAGTCACAAGATGCAATAGGAAGTTGGCACAAGTTACAGGTCACAAAGACCTTGCTGATAAAACCGGATGCAGTAAAGAAGCTGGCCAAAACCCACCAAAACTAAGATAGTGATGAAAGTGACCTCTGGTTGTCCTTACTGCTCATTATATGCTAATTATAATGCATTAGCATGCTAAAAGACACTCCCACCAGTGCCATGACAGTTTACCAATGCCATGGCAACATCAGGAAGTTACCCCACATGGCCTGAAAAGGGGAGGAACCCTCAGTTCCAGGAATTGCCCACCTCTTTCCTGGAAAACTCATGAATAAGTCACCCCTTGTTTAGCATAAAATCAAGAAGTAACAATAAGTATAAGCAGCTGAGCAGCCCATGCTGCTGCTCTGTCTATGGAGCAGCCATTCCTTTATTCCTTGCTTTCTTTGTTTTTTGTTTTGTGTTTCGTTTGTTTGCTTGTTTTGAGACAGAGTCTCCCTGCGACACCTAGGTTGGACTGCAATGGCGCAATCTTGGCTCACTGCTACCTCTGCTTCCCGGGTTCAAACGATTCTCCTGCCTCAGCCTTCTGAGTAGCTGGGACTACAGGTGTGCACCACCATGCCTGGCTAATTTTTGTATTTTTAGTAGAAATGGGGTTTTGCCATATTGGCCAGGCTGTTCTCGAACTCCTGACCTTAAGTGATCTGCCTGCTTTGGCCTCCCAAAGTGCTGGAATTACAGGCTTGAACCACTGAGCCTGGCCTACTCCTTTGCTATCTTAATAAACTTCGTTTCAGCTTACTCTATGGACTTGCCCTAAATTCTTTCTTGTGCAAGGTCTAAGAACCTTCTCTTGGAGTCTGCATCAGGACCCCTTTCTGCCCTTTCTGATAACAGTAGCATAATGACAAATACTGTCGAGCATATTTTCATGTAATTATTTGCAACTTGTGTATCTTCTTTGGTAGAGTGTCTGTTAGAATATTTTGCCTATCTAAAAATTGGGTTTGTTTTCTTATTATTGAATTTTGAGAGTGTGTTATATGTTCTGGACACAAGCCCTTTATCAGAAATATGGTTTGCAAATATTTTCTCCTAGTCTGTGACTTTTCTCTCTTAACAATGTCTTTTGAAGAGCAGGTGTTTTAAATTTTGATGAAGTCAGATGTATCAATTTATGATTTTAATAAATCATGCTTTTAGCATGGCATTTAAGATACCTAACCCAAGGTCACAAGAGTTTTCTTTTAGAAGTTTTAGTTTTAGGTTTTGAATTTAGGTATATGATCCATTTTGAGTTATTATATATATATTGTGCAAGGTAAGGACTGAGGTTTTTTCTTTTTGTATATAGAGTACCACTTGTGCCAACATCATTGTTGTAATGATAGGACAGAAACCACTGTCTTTTCTCCACTGACTTGCTTTTGCATCTTTGTAAAAAGTTGGTCATGCAAATGAAACTGACCCACTTTTCCCATAGAACTGATGGGAAAAACTTTTTACAGTTTTGTTGTTTTTTGTTTTAATAAACATTGAAATGGACTCTCCTGGTTTTAAAGCTTGCAAAACTTACATTTGTCTTATCTGAGTTTCTTTCTCAGGAAACCAACTGTCAGGCCCCCCAGATAGTATCAGAAAGCTGAAGGTTTCCAGATCACTGCATCCAAACAGCAAGGTGCCAGAACACTGATTCAACTCTCACCTGCCTATCGAGCAACTCCTACATAAACTCCTAACTTTATTTGGTTACAGAGACAGATTTTAGACTTGTCTCCCATATCCTGGCTGGCATCATCAGCAATAAAGCCTTTCTTCCTGGCAGTACTTGTTGTCTCAGTGATTGGCTTTCTGTGTGGTAAGCAATCAGACCTAAGCTGAATCCCTGGCATTCACCAACACATAAATGTGCAGTTCTGTTTCTGGACTCTCTTTTCTGCTTCACTGATCTGTTTTTCTAACTTTATGCCAAAATTGCACTAGTTTGGTTACTGTTCCTTTATAATAAGCTTTGAAATAACGTCATATTAGGCCTCCAAATTTGTTCTTCTTTTTGAAAACTGGTTTGGCTATTTTAGGTCCTTGCATTTCCATAAAAGTATTAGAATCAGCTTATCAATTTCTCCAAAAAAAAAAGCCTACTGAGATTTTGATTTGGATTGCACTGGATTTATAGACCAATTTGGGGAGAACTGACATCTTAACAATATTGAGTCTTCTTCCCATGAACAAAGTATATTTCTTTATTTGTTTAGGTCATCTTTAATTTTTCTCAACAATGTTTTATGGTTTTCAGTATATAGACCTTTCAGAGTTTTGTCAGATTAATTCTTAAGTATTTAATATTTTTGACCTAATTGTAAAAGGTATTATTTCTTTCCATTTCAATTGCCAGTGGGTTATTGCTAGTATATAGAAATGCAATTGATTTTGTCTACAACTTTGCTAAATTTATTTATTAGTTCTAGTAGCTTTTTCATGTGAATTCCATTGGCTAGTCTACATAGACAATCACGTTTTCTACAAATAAAGATAACAGACATCCTTGTCTTATTCTGAATCTCTGGGGGAAAATCCAGTCTTTTACCATCATGTATGGTATTAGTTTTAGCTATTTGTAGAACACCTTTTATAAGATTGAGGAAATTCCTTTCTATTCTTTTTTTAAGGAGAGTTTTTTTTTAAAGAGAAATGGATGTTGGATTTTGTCAAATGCTTTTTCTATATTCATAAGGATGATCACATGTTTTCTCTTTTTCAGTGGTGAATTACAGGGATTGGATGTTAAATGTTAAACCAACTTTGAATTCCTGGTATAAACCCTACTTAGTCATGATATATTATCTTTCTTATATATTGTTGGATGTGATTTGCTAAAATTTTTGTTTAAAACATTTTCAACTTTGTTTATGATGAATATTGGTTGGTTGTTTTCTTTTCTTGTAATGTCTTTGGTTTTGATGTCAAGGGAATATTAATCTAATAAAATCATTTGGAAACTCTTCCCTCTGCTTCAATTTTTTGGGTAAGTTCATGTATAACTGGTATTATTTACTCCTTAAATGTTTAATAGAAATCATAATTGAAGCCATTTTGGCCTGATGCTTTATTTATGAGAAATTAGCTATAATATATTTAACAGTTATTTTGGAATGGTATTTTCCTTTGGAGTAGAGGACTTTCTTTAACATTTCCTTTACTGTGAGTCCTCTGATGAAGTGTTTTTCCAGCTTTTGTATGTCCCAAAATGTGATTACTTCAGCTTTGTTTTTGGAAAATATTTTCACTGGATATAGAATTCTGGATTGATTGGGTTGTGGTTTTTTTTCTGCACTATATTTTCTCTTGTATATCTCTGATTTAAAAAAATCTGATGTCATCCTCATTTTCATTCCCTTGTTCATAATATCTTTATTTTGAGGTGCTTTTTGGTCTTCAGTAAATTGATTATGATGTGTGTTGCTAAAGTTTTATTTGTGTTTCTTATGCTGGTTTTTTTTAGCTTCTTGGATCTATGGTTTTATAGTTTTCATTAAACTTGGAAAAAATTTTGGCCATTATCTGTTGAAATATTTTTTCATGCCACCCTCTCTCTCTTCTTTTTCAGCAACTCCAATTACATGTCTCTTAGGCACTTGAAATTGCCCCATAGCTCACTGATGCTCTGTTCATTAAAAAAATTGTTCCCTCTGTGTTTCCTTTTAGGTAGCATCTTTTGCTATGATTTCAATTTCACTTTTTTCCTCTTCTTGAGTAGCTAATCTGCCACTAATCCTATAAAGTGTTTTTTTATCTCAATATTGAACTTTCCATCTGTAGATGATTTGAGTCTTTTCTAAATCTTCCATGTCTCTATTTGACCTTTTAAACATATAGCATACAGCTATAGTAACTGTTTTAATGTCCTTTTCTGTTTATTCTATTGTCTGTGTCAGTTCTGGTTTGATTTCAGTTTATTGATTATTCTCTTCATTATGGCTAATGTTTACCTCCTTCTTTTCATGATGAGTAGTTTTTTATTTGATGCCAGCCGCTATAATTTTATCTTGTTGGGTCTTGGGTATCTTTGCAATCTTATAAATGTTCTTCAGCTTTGTTCTACAATACAGTTAAGATACTTGGCAACACTTGAATACTTAAAGTCTTGCTTTTAAGATTTTTTAGGTGGTACTACAGCAGTGCTCAGTTTAGGCATAATTATTCCCCACTACTAAGTTAAGACCCTTATGTGTACTCTATTTATTGCTTCGTGAATCATGGTCCTAAATGTGGCTGGTAAGAATAGGTACTATTTCTAGCTGTGTCTGAGTATCAGACGTTGTTTCTTCGAATCCATTCAGGTGGTTCTTTTGGCCTTGGATAGTTTTCTGTCATGCATGCACAAATCAGTACTCAGAAGAATACTTAAGGAGGTCCCTCTGCAAAATGCTAGAACTCTGTGTGTACAAATCTCTCCTCTCTGGGAACCTGCTTGTGAGTTCTCACTGCTCTGGTTTTTCCAACCCTCAGCTCTGTCTCCCCAACTCAGGGAGGCCTTGGGGCTCCACCAGGGCTCCCTCTCCCTATATCTTAGCCTCACAACTCTTTCACAGTAGTAAATTTTGGCCACTGTATGGATGATATTATTTATGTCTCATCTCTTAAGCATCAAAGTATCATTATCCTTAATTGCCTGGTGTCCAGTACCTTTAAATTGCTATTTAATATATTTTGCTTTTTTTTTTCAGGGAGGAGGGTAAATCCAATCCATCTTGAATGAGCGTATGTATTAGTTTTTATGCTGCTGATAAAGACATACCTGAGGCTGGGCAATTTACAAAAGAAAGAGGTTTAATAGACTTATAGTTCCTTATGGCTGGGGAGGCCTCACAATCATGGCGGAAGGCAAGAAGGAGCAGGTCACTTCTTATGTGGATGGCAGCAGGCAAAGTTTGTGCAGAGAAACTCCCATTTTAAAACCATCAGATCTCCTGAGACCCACGAGAACAGCACAAGAAACAGCATGGGAAAGACATGCCCCCATGATTCAACCATCTCCCCCTGGGTCCCTCCAACAACATGTGGGAATTATGGGAGCTATAAGAAGACAAGATTTGGGTGGGGACACAGAGCCAAACCATATCGGGGTAGAATGGTATTAAAGAAGAAGATTTTCTGATGCTTATTAAAGCAGTAAGAAAGATGTTATTCAAGATTATTGCAATAGGTATCAAGACTGTTACAATAGGTGAGAGGAAATGGTTGAGCTCAACTCTGAATACAGCAAAAACCACTGGAGATTTTTAGCCAATGAGCAGCATGGGAGGAGAAGAGTCAGTGGATGGAAAATTACTAAGAAGAGAAATCAAAGGTGGGAGGATTTTCCCTAAACTGACTTAGCAGGACTCTTGTTACAATTGGACTAGGCAGGCTGAAGACAGGATGCAAGGACAAAGCTTGTTGAAAAGAGGCCTCAGAGGAGCTTGTCTAAAGTTTGGTCAAGGGGAGGGTCTTTCTTGGTCCCTCCTCTTGTTCAAGGGAAAAAGAGACATTCTTCTTTTCTTTGCACAATATAAGTCAATTTCTCATTTGGTGGCCTTTTTTTCGTTAAGGACAAGCTGAGCCCCCTGTCGAAACTTGGTAGCAGGGCAGCCAGTTGAGAAGATTTCTAGATGTCAAAGCATCTTTAGATGATGGGGTGAGGACTGCAGTGGCCATCCCATGGATTTTCTGGTTTGCAGTTTGAATGTCCTTGGTGATGGCATAGACATCAGTGTCACAGTCATGGTTATTTTTCTGAGCAGAGTGTAGAAGCATCCAACTTCATCTTGAAGGGCTTCTTTAGACAGTCACAATAAAGATCTGGGAAGTTAGGTTTTAGTTCTCAATGATGCCAAATCAGGACAGTGAGAGAAAAATTAAAAACCTCAGTTTGGAGAGTGGTAGCCAGATAGTAAAGGGAACGAGAAGAACTGAGAATTTGGTAAGGACTGACAAGCTATGCATGATGACAGTATCCCATTCAATTTACAAGTTGATAACGAAACCTGAAAGACAAGTACAGGACCAGAATAATAACCCATAAGAAGGTGCTATAGTTTTTATAAACTATCTTTCTACAGTCACCCCCCTTTTTTGATCCAAATTATTCTTGTTTACAAAATAAGTCTTGTCTCATTACAATTGACCTACTTATTTACATAATTGCAGCAAGAATGGCAACTAACCATGTAGGCTTATTTAAGTTTGCATTGCTGGAACTTTTTACAAGTAATCTCAGATTATGCTTTCAAGAGGTCTTGAAGCTATAAAGCCAAGTCAAGCACCACCAGGCCTTATCTACAATGCCTAGAGATTCAGATGGGTTCTTCTCTTCTTGAGGTCCTAAAAACATCCTGAGTTTCTTTGGCCTGCCAGAAAGTCACCTTCCTGACTCACCTGTAAGGCTGGGAACTCCATAAGCCAGGTACCAGGCAGACTTTCCAGGAGGGCTTCATACGCATTGGCTCCATAAAGTTAACCTTAGTTCCTCAAAACTGTCTGTTCATATGTGATTTTATGTCTTATTCTCAGTTAGAAATGCAGAAATCACCTGTCTTCTGCGTCGATCAGGCTGGGGGCTGCAGACCGGAGCTGTTCCTATTCAGCCATCTTGGAACGGACCCCCATGTCTTATGCTCAAATAAGACATTTTGGTCAAAGCCTTGATTATCTAATCAATTTTTAAAATTATGTTCTGTTACAAAAAGGACAGATTCTTATTGAACCCATATAAAATAGTATATCACCATTGATATGGATTGGATCTGTGTCCCCACTCAAATCTGGTGTTCAATTGTAATCTCCCAGTGTTGGAGGTGAGGCCTAGGGGGAGGTGATTGGATCATAGCGACATTTTCTCATGAATGGTTTAGCACTGTCCCCTTGGTGCTGCTCTTGTGATGGTCAGTGAGTTATCATGAGATATGGTTGTTTGAAAGTGTGTACCGGCTGGACACGGTGGCTCACGCCTGTAATCCCAGAACTTTGGGAGGCCAAGGGAGCAGATCACCTGAGGTCGGGAGTTCGAGACCAGCCTGACCAACATGGAGAAACCCCGTCTCCACTAAAAATACAAATTTAGCTAGGTGTGGTGCCGTATGCCTGTAGTCCCAGTTACTCGGGAGGCTGAGGCCAGAGAATTGCTTGAACCTGGGAGGCGGAGGTTGCCGTGAGCCGAGATCGCGCCACTGCATTCCAGCTGGGTAACAAGAGCAAAACTCCGTCTCAAAAAAAAAAGAAAAAGAAAGTGCGTAGCACCTTCCCACTCTCTCTTTCTTCCTTCTGCTCTGAGTATGTGACGTGCCTCCTTCCCCTTTTGCCTTCCACATGACCGGAAGTTTCCTGAGGTCTCCGGAGAAGCAGAAGCTGCCATGCTTCCTGTGTAGCCTGCAGAGCCCTGAGCCAATTAAACCTCTTTTCTTTATAAATTACCCAGTCTCAGGTATTTCTTTATGGCAATGTGTGAACATCTAATACAACCTTAAACATAAAAATACTCAGTAATAGTTTCTGAATTATGGAAGGATTAGGAAAAAAGATAAATGTTCCATTTTTGTTATAGAAATATATCTACTAAATTGTTACGTATTATAGCTAACTTAAGAGAAAAAGAAAAGGGGTTCCTTATGTCCAGAAAATAGAACATTAAGAACAAGCAAAGTTCCAAATAAAAAGCCATAAAAAATTATACTCCTTCTTTAGTTGATTCAGTCCTATGTAATTAATTCTTGTTTTGCGTGATCATGGGTTAGCAGTTTCATGAACTCAACTAGAGTTTCGAAAACCCTCACTCAGTCCAGCAGTATGATATTTAAGTTTTTTAGGCCATATCAGTATCAGACGGGGGCTGGGGAGGTTGATGGGTAGAAAATTATTAAGAGAAGTAATTACCAAGAAAAATATCAAGGGGAGGGGAATTCTTGCTAAACTGACTTTAACAGGATTCTTGATGAAGGCAGACCAGTGTGATCAGAGATCAAGGTTGGGGGACTCTCACTAAATTGGCATAGCAGGATCCCTGCTAAAACTGGACTAGGCAGGCTGAAGCCTGGGTCCAGGGATGACGCCTGTTAAAAAGAGGGCTGAGAGGGGCCTTCTAAAGTTTGGTCACTGAGACTGTCTTTGTCAAGGGCCCTTCATATGTAGTATTTATGATGGTATTTTGTCTGGCATTAATAGAGTTAATATTGTGTGCCTTTCACAGCAAATCAAAAAATATCAGAGCATTTAAGAGTATCAAGATATCATGTTGACCTTGGAACTGATAGCTTGAAGCAAAAAAATAAAAACATTTCTGCTTAATTCCTCTGATAAGCCCTTGAAATAACTGAACTCTAACCCTGGTAACCGTCACCGACTTCATAAGGTTGATGGAAGGCACAGGTAAGAAGAGAAAGCCATAACTGTTTGAAGATGGGCAGCTTCTGACCAAGACTCCAGACTGTAAGGGCAGGAAAGAGAGAGGGCTTTCCTAAGTCTTGAGCCCAGGTGTATGCCTGGATCCGCAGTGTGGGCTCTGGAAAGAAACAATCAAAGATCCCAGCAAAAATATTGCACTGTTTCAATCCATGTGTAAAAATGTTGGCATAGGTAGTGGTATTTATCTCTGGGTTTTTAATTGACAACCAGGAGCAGCGAGTTAATATTGAAGGGCCCTCTTCAGGAATGAATACACACACTCCAGGGGTGGTCTGTTGGAATTCGAAAGACTATTAAGAAGCTCCTCCTTTGGGAGGCCGAGGCAGGCAGATCAGGAGGTCAGGAGATCGAGACCATCGTGGTTAACATGGTGAAAACCCATCTCTACTAAAAATACAAAAAATTAGCCGGGTGTGGTGGCACACGCCTGTATTCCCAGTTACTCGGGAGACTGAGGAAGGAGAATCGCTTGAACCTGGGAGGCGGAGGTTGCAGTGAGCCGAGATCACATCACTGCACTCCAGCCTGGGCGACAGAGCTAGACTCCATCTCAAAAAAAAAAAAAAAAAAAAAGAAGAAGAAGCTTCTGCTCTAGAATCAGCTATAAGAACTTCTTCTATCCTCAATGAACACAACAGCTTTGCTATCTGGCATAATGGATTTTAGAAGTCATTTTCACTGGTGAAGTAAGAGTTGTTCAAAATATTATGGGCTGACTGGAAGCACTGTATCAGATTGCATCTCCTTGCATAAACAGGGTATTATGACCTAGAAAGCCTAGTGGATAATGTATGCCCTTCCAAATGTTGTCTCTGGTTTGGGATTTGAATCAGGACTTGTATCCACAGCTCATAGGAAGATTCCTGCACCTGACCCTGACTAGACATGAAGCTAAATCATGCTGTTCGAATACTGTCACATCTGCCTTAAGTGAACCTGTTATGCAAGGCACCTGTCAGTGTGCCAGCAGAACAAAGCACCAGTACTTGGTTGAGTTTACAGAACTGGTTGTACCACGTTTTTGAGCCTGCTGGCTTCTAAATGTTTGCTTTATGGCCGAATTCAGTCTGAGACTTGCTTTCATTGTAACATACCACCTGGTATGAAGCTGAGGAGGCCTATAGCTCTCACTTACCTCTATTATGGGCCCACATACATGTGTTTGTATTTCTTAGCTTAGGGAGGTTTCAGAAGCCCCGAGGCTGGAGTAAAGCATGGTTACAGACTCTTGTTGTAGCAGAAATGTTGCTTACTATCTTTCTATGACCCTTTGTATTTCTGTGCATTGGTTCTTCACCATTAATAATAAACCGCCTCAGTTCTGTTCTTGGAAGGACGTTGAACACTAACTATATGACATTGAGCGAGGATGAATTAAAAGGGGGCTCCCGGGAACTCCAGGAACTGTTTCCAAAATGTGCCTGTTTGTGTTTATATGGTAACGTGTGGCTGCATCCATTTCACCTTTTGAGTAACACTTAAGGCAAAGCTGAAATTCTTGCTGTCAACAAAACCCCCAAGGCTACAATTTCTACCCAGCCTGTTTCAGAAAGCATGGAAAACCTCCTCCATTCCAGCTTATTTTTGCATCGAGGCTGGTATTTCATTTGTTTGTTCTTTCACTTTCTTTAAGCACCACTGCCCAGTGTGGCATGAGTACTGCTTTCTTTCTGCTCCTAGTGTCACATCGTTTTTTGGGTTGTCGGGGGGACGCAGAGTTTTGCTCTTGTCCCCCAGGTTAGATAGAGTGCAGTGGCGCGACTTTGGCTCATTGCAACCTCCACCTCCTGGGTTCAGGTGATTCTCCTGCCTCAGCCTCCTGAGTAGCAGGGATTACAGGCACTCACCACCACGCCCAGCTAATTTTTGCATTTTTAGTAGAGATGGGGTTTCACCATGTTGGTCAGGCTGGTCTCAAACTCCTGACTTCAGGTGATCTGCCTGCCCCAGCCTCCCCGAGTGTTGAGATTACGGGCGTGAGCCACCGCGCCCGGCCCTAGTCTCTCATCTTTGTACCACACGTATAGCTGTGGTTTTGTAAGTAAGAAAATGCTTACTCCCTGCTGTTGACTACACTGTGAGATTCCTTTTGAGAACCCCACAGATAAAGTCAATACAACCATCAGGAATCCTTCGACTCATTAAAATTCCAGACCCTGTAAAAACAATATTTGCTGTTGAATCTTAACATGAACAAAGAGTGATCAACTGAGAGTCAAACGTGACTGTGGGATGAGCGAGTTTGGACATTAACCGCATGATGTGTAGAGGAGGCACATCCCTTGTTGACACGCGCTTGTCCACGCGAAACTTCTGCTTTCTTGACGTGCACTCATGAATACCACGAGTGTATGTGTCAAGGCAAGTGCACACCGCCGAGCAGGCGCGGGGGCTGACCGGGCTGCGTCACTGCAGTGAAAAGTCACGTGGAAAAAGTTACCATCAGTTTAATATGTTTTCACTTCTCACCTTGAACTCAGCTTTGTGACCACTCTGTGAAAACAAAACCAACACAGATATCCTGCCACAGAATTGCCAGGTGTGAAACGATTCCACAGAGGTGTTACTGGACAGCAAACAGCATTTTTCAGAGAGCTCCCTGTTAGTGGCAAAATGAACATTCGCTTAGGAGGGCAGATCCCTTTTCTCGAAAGGCCAGAGGATGGGGATGGGGAAGGGGGTTGACTGTCTGATTGGGATTTATGCCAGTGGAGTGCAGCCAAGTTGTGCTTATAAAGGCCTTATTCTTCCTCAGGTCAGAGCAGTACTACTGGGAGAGCCAAGGCGGTTCTCTGGATGCACTAAACTACAGGGATCCTTCTTTTGTACACACTTGAATATTTATCATTAGGTTTGATGCAGTGGAAAGACTCCTGGATTTGGAATCGGAAACTCTGAACGAGAAGACGCTTATTTTGTCACAGTGCGGGAGGAAATGTATCTTCCTCGCCCGTCTCGGGTTCAGGGCTGAGGCCCATATGAGAAAAGACAGATTAAGAAGAAAAAAGTATACACATTTAGTTAATCTAAGTTTCACTCGACACGAGAACCTTCATAAGGAAATGACCCAGAGAAACAGTTCAGCCTGGCTTCTTTTGTACAACGGGTTTGACGAGGAGTGGCCACGTGTGCGGAAACATGATGTGAATAAACTGGGGGAAACTGAGCAAGGCCTGTTTGTTCAGCTTCTTCTCTGTCTTCAGAAATAAGGATGTTCCCTTTCTCTGGGTCTAGGGAGGGCACCGCTCACAGGAGGGTCTTACGATGACCTGCCTCAGGAGAAGGTCAGAAAATCCTTCCTAGGTTTTATGACCTGATTCAGGAGGCAAGGTGAGGGGAAAGGTGAGAGGGAGCTTCTTGCACGTGCCATCTCTCAGATTCTTTCAGCTTGAGATATTCAGTGTGTCAAGGTACCACACTTTGGGGTAGCATGTCCTGAACCCTGTCATTACTTAACCGTTCTGAGCCTGGAGCTCTCTTTTGTAAAATGCAGATAATATCTCACGCCTTACAGGACAGTTTAATCAGAGGAATAAATAAAAGTGCCTATGCAGGTACCTGGAGCATAGTACATGCTCAATAAATGTTTTTGCTCTCAATCTAATTTTAAAATTAATTATATCGGTGTAATCCTTCCATAGCTCTTATTTAATTTTTATGTTTGACTCCCCAAGGAGGTTGTAAATACATCCTAGAGGGAAGGGACCTTAGATTATCTTTTTTTGAAAAGTCAACAGCAGTAAGTGAAAGAAATCACTGTACATTAAATTTTTTTTTGTCAAATGAATGTCACTGCTTCCTAAAAGTACTTAAAAAACACTGATATTATGCAACTTCCTCTAGCTCTGGAGACATCCTGGAGGTTACCCTTATGACTCAACTAAGACTGAGGATGGGACAACTGGGATGTAGTTGGGAATTGAGAGGGTGATGGAGAAATCCACTCTCCATACTGTTCTCCAGGAACAGCCGAGGCACACATGCGGCTCTTGTTCATCAGCTTGTCAGCCATCAGGCTGCCCCTTTGCTCTTGCTTTTAATACACTAGCAGCTGTGCAGGAAAACAGAAGAAAAGAACACACATTCTTCAGGCCTTTGTGATCCCTCCTGTGTTCATTCGAGTGAACTAGAAAACTAGAGCTGGGAAAACCCCCATGGCGATGCATGCAAAGGCAGGCACAGAGGTGACTCCTGTCTGGGTACTAGCTGGAACAACAAACACTATGTTATACGTTCTCTGAGGTCCACGTGGTTGAACTTGAGTCTGAGAAAGCATCTTGTCTGATAGGTTCACCCAGAAGCATCTCAGGTCAGGACAGCAAAATCCTGACATCAGGAGCGTCCATGCTGCTTTGCCTTGACCAATGGGTCACCCTGAGTGTGATGGAAACTAGATTTACTCTGGCTATTGAGGCATGGTTTTTCTCTTGCTCTCTTTAATAGAACTTCCTTCTTTCACTAACAATGAGGTTGAGAAAGTACGTTGAGGCTTAAATATTTCAACAAGACAGAGCACCAAAAGCCAGGAGCTTCCCAGTATTTCTGAAGCTCTTTCTGCTTTTCCAGAATCAACCCCCTTTTTCTATTTACTGTCATCCATTAAAATATAATGCTCTGTCAACACCACTGTTTCTGTTTTGAATCTTCCAAGCCTAGGTTTGGTAAACAGTTTTAAATTCAATGACTGTTAATCATTCATTTATCTGCATGTTCAGTGACACCAGCATTTGCTGTGTTCTTCCTGTGTGCTGGTCACCGGGTTTTACGGATGAACAAAATGAAGCTCAGGGGATAATCACTTCTCCAATGGCAGCTGCTAAGCAGCAGAGCTGGGATTTGAAAGAAGCTACTCAGACTTTAAGTCCCATGCATGTTATTCAATACACCTAATTTCAACATCTAGCAAAAATAGAAATCTCATGATAATCTACCTGTAATTATGGATCCTTTCATTCTTTTTTATTTTAATTTTTTTTTTGAGGCAGAGTCTTGCTCTGTGGCCCAGCCTGGAGTGCAGTGGTGTGGTCTCGGCTTACTGCAACCTCTGCCTCCTGGGTTCGAGAAATTCTCCTGCCTCCACCTCCTGGGTTTAAGCGATTCTCTTGCCTCAGCCTCCCAAGTAGCTGGGATTACAGGCACTCACCACCACACTTGGCTAATTTTTGTATTTTTAGTAGAGACGGGGTTTCACCATGTTGGCCAGGCTGGTCTTGAACTCCTGACCTTGTGATTCACCGGCCTTGGCCTCCCAAAGTGCTGGGATTATAGGCATGAGCCACTGTGCCTGGCCTACATTTATTTCTTGATCCGACTTTTTATTTGAGAAAACTGTCACTGATTTATTTTAAAAAGAGCATTTTTTTTCCTGATGGGTGTTAAAGTGGATATTCCTTTCTGTTGAACAGGATGTGGTATACAGGTATTAGTGTGAGGCTGATAACTAAGAGCATGTGGCATTTCTGAGAGTGGCACAAGAGCCTAAGAAAAATCAGTATCTACCCTGAAATTCTAAGTGAATTTATCTCGTGCCCAGGGCTTTAACTTTTCCCTAGATTCTGGAAAAGCACACTCTCCTTGGCCTAAAGTTTGTGGGATGAGAAAGATTTCACCTGGTGAAATGTTTGCAGGTGATTACATTTTGGGGGCATTGAATTTTTTTAAAATAAAAAATCTAAAATGTGATACATATATACCATAGAGCACTCTACAGCCATAAAAAAGAAAGAGATTATGTCCTTTGCAGCAACATGGATGAAGCTGGAGACCACTATCCTACGTGAACTAACTAACACAGAAACAAAACCAAACACCACATATTCTCCCTTTTAAGTGGGAGCTAAACATTGAGTACACAAGGACACGAAGAAGAGAACAGCAGACACCAGGGCCTTCTGGAGGGTGGAGGGAGAGAGGAGGGTGAGGATTGAAAAACTACCTGTCAGGTACTATTCTTATGACCTGTGCAATGGAATAATCTGTACACCAAACTCCTGTGACACGTAGGTTACCTACATAACAAACCTGCATAGCACCCCTGAACCTAAAATAAAAGTTAAAAGAAAGAAAAAAAATCTAAAAAACTTGTTGACATATTAAATATTATATGTGTGTGTACATATATATATATATTTTTGTTTGTTTGTTTTTTTTTTTTTTTTAGATGCTGTCTCGCTCTTTCACCAGGCTGGAGTGCAATGGCACGATCTCGGCTCACTGCAACCTCTGCCTCTCAGGTTCAAGTGATTCTCCTGCCTCAGCCTCTCAAGTGCTGGGGCTACAAGTGTGCACCACCATGCCCAGCTAATTTTTGTATTTTTAGTAGTGACAGGGTTTCCCATATTGGCCAGGATGGTCTTGGTCTCTTGACCTTGTGATCCACCCACCTTGGCTTCCCAAAGTGCTGGGATTACAGGCATGAGCCACCGCACCTGGCCAAATGTTACACTTTTTAAAAAAATAAAAACAAAATAACAAACAAAAAACTAAAATCTACACAAATGATTACTTACTCCTTAAAAATCAGGTAGGACAGCCGGGCGCAGTGGCTCATGCCTGCAATCCCAGCACTTTGGGAGGCCGTGGTGGGTGTCTCACCTGAGGTCAGGAGTTTGAGACCAGCCTAGTCAACATGGCGAAACCCCGTCTCTTCTGAAAATACAAAAATTAGCCAGGTGCGATGGCAGGTGCCTGTAATCCCAGCTGACTCGGGAGGCTGAGGCAGGAGAATCGCTTGAACCTGGGAGGTGGAGGTTATAGTGAGCTGAGACAGCACCACTGCACTCCAGTCTGGGTGACAGAGTGAGACTCTGTCTCAAAAAAAAAAAAAAAGATCAGGTAAGGAGATTCGAAGTTTTAAAACATTTGTGCAGAGGACATACTACAGAAGAGAACATGTACTTTTCCAGTTGCAGAATGTTTTAATCTGATTTTCTGGAAGCTCCATGACATAGCAGAGTTCTTTTCTTGCTTATCCCCCTGGTTTTGTTCCATCTTTTGCTATAGCCCTTCTCAACCTACTTCATTGTTATTGCATTAATTAATCCATATGGTAAGTTAATTAATAATTATCACTGCTAGATTAATAAGTATATTAAAAAGAATTATTTCATAATAAAATAAACAATTCATGGTATTCATTAATAATTTAACAATTATGCTACAGGAAATTATTCAGTAATTAATACAAATTAAAATGGATTTCTTTTTGTCACATTTATTCATGATTCTCCGAAAGGCCTCCCCGCAGATATTTCTGATTCGCCACCAATTGGCCTTATTCTCTTGACACCATAAGAAACCAGCCTTTTAATGCTGGAAACATTTATTAGAGTTGACAGCCGTGCTGCAGAGGCGTGGACTGAATATTGCAGGAGGATGTTTACGCTCAACTCACACGTAAGTAATCACTGTCAGTCATCTTGCAGAAACCCCATGCAGCCTCCGTGCTGGTTAATAACTAACTTTGTGTGCAAATTTATAGGACTATTTATAGGACTAGGTATTAATGGATCAGACAAGAGAGGGAAGCGAGCTGTAGAGAATTTAAGTTGCGGAGAAGAACTTGAACCCAAGTCCTCCCCCCATAAACGCTGCTGTTTTCTTCTCTGAATAGTCCATGACACCGGGGAGTATGGCTTTAAGGAGGAGGAGGGCACAGGGCTTTGCACAGTTTAGTTGAATTAGCTGATGAAAGTCCTTCAGATGTTAGGAAGCCAGTAGCCATGTCGGGCCCCCATTTATGGGAAAGCTTAGACTAGCCCATCCACCTGGGCAGAATTTATACTTTTTAGTGCACGGGGCAGGTCTGACACTGTTGGAGGTGTGTGTTCTCGCTGCAAATAGCTGGGCTGTGTTGCTAGAGGCGACCACCTCGTTGTAGGCTGAATATTAAGGCCTGGGTCCATATGTGCATGTGTGGTCTTCTTTGACATGGATGGACTCTCCTGCTAGGAATTATATCAGGTGACAGGTCCTCAGACAGGAACGAGGACCAGAACTCCCAAATGGGACAGGAAATCAGAATTCGCGAGGTGGGCCACAGACAGGTGAGAAGGAATCCTGAGGTTTTTTTCCCTGAGCCTCACCCCTTGGGTCTAAAATTTGAGGAACTGAAAAATGCTGAAAAGGAGGATTCTAGGTGGTAGGAGTTAAGTATGGCCCCAGGATCTTGGAGGCAATGTGGGGAACCTACACAGAAGACGAGAAAGCTGTGCTCCTGCCTCAGCCTCCCAAGAAGCTGGGACTACAGGCACGTGCCACCACGCCCAGCTAATTTTTGTATTTTTAGTAGAGACAGGGTTTCACCATGTTGCCCAGGCTGGTGTCGAGTTCCTGACCTCAGGTGATCTGCCCACCTTGGCCCCCCAAAGTGCTGGGATTCCACCGCACCTGGCCAAAAGCTGTATCTTCTAAGGCAGAAAATTCAGAATTCTCTGTGTTCATTTGCTATCCCATAACATTGGCAACATTTTGGTTAAATGGTCAAGGTTGCATTGGCTGTGTAACTGGGGATGTAGGCTGAGTGAGGAAGCAAGGAGGGGAGGATATTAGAAAAAGAATGAGGGAGAGGCACCTCTCCCTAGGTCAATAGATCTAAAGGGACAGAGCCCTGTGACTGAGTCCACCTGCCCTTCTCAGCACTGGGGCGTGAGGGATTTCCCAAAGCAGATACCTTTTTGTGGTTCTTTTAATATTTCAAGGTCAGACAAGAGAGATGCATTTGTGCCTCTATGCAAAGAGAAATTCAATATGTGTGACTTCTTTCATGCTCTCTTTTATGCCCACAGTGTGTCAGAGGTTCTAGTGCCATGGAAATTCCCCAGCCCTCCCACCATCATTTCGTTTATGACTATCTGCCTGTGAAGTTTTGGTCTCTATCTGTTATCATGCTACACCTTGGGTCTATCGAAACACCAGTGACATGATGTTAATAGGTGCCCAAATTATAAGGTTAAAAAAATAATTTTATGGAAAAATTTCTAGAAAATTGACTCCTTAAAAATTGCAACCAGGGGCTTCCTAAAAGAGATTAAACTGAAATGTACCTTCTGGGCAGAGTGTTCCTGCTTGACTGGGTCCTCACCATTAACTAGATGGCAATTGAACTTGCTTGTGCAAGGACCCTGTCTCCACTAGTTTTTTTATGGTGCTGATGGAAGGTGGCACAAGGGGAAGGAATGATTCCTGGCCCCACATGGATTGAGGGTGAGTTCTGCTGCAACCTGCCGTGCAGCCTGCACTTAACCTGCCGGTTCCTCTTGCTGTGAGGCTGTATTCTTCTTTGTGCAGGTGTTTCTAGGAGCTGGAAAGCTCACGGCAGCATTGTGCAGGAAGGACACACAGACAGAATGGCTGCCCCAAGCTGGAGGAGAGAATGGCACCAGAACGAGCTCTGGCCCAGCGCTCTGTGGAGTGGACCTTTGAGGCTCACTGTAGGAGCATGGTCCCACCAATTCAGATGGCCGCAGGGGCCGGGAAGGCGATACACAGGACGAAAAGAGACTGTGGGCATCCAGCAAATAGGAGAACACGGGCTCCATTTAGAGGAAGGAGCTGTGTCTTAAGCCATTTTGTGTTACTATAAAGGAATACCTGAGGCTGGGCAATTTATATATATATATATATGTATATATAATGGTTTATTTGGCTCACGATTCTGATGGTTGGAAAGTTCATGATCAGGCATCTGCTTCTAGTGAGGGCCTTGCTCTGCCTGCACTCAGGGTGGAAAGTGGAGGGGAGCCGTGTGAGCAGAGATGGCAGAGATGGCATGGCAAGAGGATGCAAGTGTGTGGGGAGGTGCCAGGGTCATTTTAACAACCAGCTCTCTTGGGAACTAATGGAGCGAGAACTCATTCATTACCATGAGGCTGGCACCAAGCCATTCATGAGGGATCCCCATGACCCCCATGGGACCCCCACGACCCAAACACCTCCCACCAGGCCCCACCTTCAACACCGGGGATCACATTTCAACCTGAGATGTGGCGGGACACACATTCCAACTCTAGTGAGCTGCTACAGAGCCTGAGCTGGTGACTGACATGCAAATCCAGAGGCTGAATGTTGTTTTCAAGAGAAGACAGAAATTTTTATTTTTTATTGAGACAGAGTCTCACTCTGTCACCCAGGCTGGAGTGCAGTGGCATGATCTTGGCTCACTGCAAGCTCTGTCTACCGGGTTCACGCCATTCTCCTGCCTCAGCCTCCCAAGTAGCTGGGACTATAGGCGCCCGCCACCACACTTAGCTAATTTTTTGTATTTTTAGTAGAGGTGGATTTTCACTGTGTTAGCCAGGATGGTCTCGATCTCCTGACCTCATGATCCGCCCGTCTCGGCCTCCCAAAGTGCTGGGATTACAGGCGTGAGCCACCGCGCCCAGCCAAATTTTGATTTTTTTAAATGTAAACTATCTCAATGGGAATATTGATAACAATTCATATATATTTTTTAAACTGCATGACCCAAATGAAACAGGTCTGTGTGCCTGATTTGCAGCCTCTGGACTATTATGTGCAAGTGGAATCATGTGGCTTGGGGTCAAGAAGCAATGCTGCAGGCCCTTGCGTAAGGGATGGGGGCTTCCCCGAATGGAGTGGGAGTTCCCACCGCCAGTCCTTCTGGAAAGTGGCCTGTCCTAGGACAGGGACTGAGGAACAGGGAGGCAGAGTTTGCCTCCCACGGGTGGAGGAGCGAGTCTCTGGAGGGCTGCCCTGCATGGTCGGGGGCAGGTGTGCTCACAGCACCCTGGTGGGGCAGGCCCTGCTTCAGGGAGGCAAGCTCGGGGGGCCTGACGGAGCAGCGGCACTAGCAGCCCCAAGTCCCCCTGTTTTGAGCGTCCCTTCTGCTGACACTTCAAACAAGGCCTGGTTAAAGGGCATAGCCCAGCTTAAGCTGGGTGCGGACAGGAATGAGGTGGAGCACAGGAGAAGGTGGGGAGCGCGTGCTCCTTCTGCAAGGCCTGAGTCGGGGGACCCAATGGCACCGGAACAGTGGTCATCTCGGGAGTGCCAACAGCTGGGAAGGCAGTCCTGGTCGCTCAGGAGGGGGAAGAAGAGCAGATGCTCAGGTATGTGGGAACCTATTCCAGAACATGTGTGACACCACCCAGGGGAACCCCCAGAAATAACAAAAAGGTGCTTTGAGGGGTTTAACTTCCCGTGTGGGCAGATGGGAAATGCATGCAATGGTTGTAATTAGAGTATTGATGGAAACTTGCCCCCTTTTTTTGTGGCCACAGGTGGTTGAAGCTGGGCCCTTTGTTTGAAGAAATGACAATAGATGTTTGCCTGGAGTTTTAGCGTTTACAAAGTGATCCACTAACACCGTCTCATGGAATCCTCACATCAACGGTGGGGAGAAGGTATTGTAGGCATTATGATCTCTGTTACAGATGTGGAATCTGGGGCTCACTGTTTGGGCAACTTGTCGGAGGTCATGCAGCTAGTAAGACTCAGATAAAAATGCAGGTCTCAGAATTCTAAACCCAGGGTTTTCCTCTCTGCCTGGCACTCGGGGACAAGGTGAGGGGATGAACTACTCTAGTCCACTGTTATGGGTTGAATTTTGTCCACCTAAAAGATAGGTTGAAGTACCTATGGATATGACCTATTTGGAAATTGAGTCTTTACAGATGTAACCGAATTAAGATGAGGTCATTAAGGTGGGCCTTAATCCAAAAGACTATTGTCCTTGTAAAAAAGGGAAATTCGGCTAGGCATGATGGCTCATGCCTGTAGTCCTAACATTTTGGGAGGCCAAGACAGGAAGTTTACTTGAGGTCAGGAGTTTGAGACCAGCCTAGGTAACATAGTGAGACTGCATCTTTACAAGTAAAAAAAAATTTTTTAATTACCAGTGTATGGTGGCTGGCTTATGCCTGTAGTCCCAGCTACTCAGGAGGCTGAAGCAGGAGGATTGCTGGAACCCAGGGGTTTGAGGCTGCAGTGAGCTATGACTGTGCCATTGCACTTCAGCCTGGGCCACAGAGTGAGAACCCCACTCTAAAAAGAAGATGAAGAACAACAAGGAGGTGGGGAGGTGGGGAGGTGGAGGAGGAGGGAGGAGGAGGAGGAGTAGAAGAAGAAGAAGAAGAAGAAGGAGAAGGAGGAGGAGGAGAGGAGGAGAGGAGAAGGAGGAGAAGGAGAAGGAGAAGAAGAAGGAGGAGGAGGAGGAGAAGGAGAAGGAGAAGGAGGAGAAGGAGGAGAAGGAGAAGGAGGAGAAGGAGAAGGAGGAGAAGGAGAAGGAGGAGAAGGAGAAGAAGAAGAAGGAGGAGAAGGAGAAGGAGGACGAGGAGACAGAGATGGAGAAAGAAAGAAGGAAGAAGGAAAAAAGAAGGAGAGGAAGAGGAGGAGGAGAAGAAGAAGAGGAAGAAGAAGAAAAGAAGAGGAAGAAGAAGAGGAAGAAGAAGAAGGAGAAGGAGAAGAAGGAGAAGAAGAGGGAAATTTGGACACAGGTGCACACAGGGAGAAGAAGGCCATGTGGAGACAGACACAGAGGGAAGAAGATGTGAGATGAATGACGGCAATGCTGCTAACAGCCAAGGACCTCCTGGGGCTACTAGACACTGGAGGAGGCGAGAAAGGGTCCTCCCTTCAGGGCTTTGGAGGGAGCACCGCCCAGCTCACACCTTGATTTTAGACTTCCAGCCTCCAGAGCCGAGAGGGAATGCACCGGTGTTCTTTAAGCCACCCTGTTGTGGTATCTGTTATGGCGTCACAGGCAGAAATAGGGACACAAGTGCAGGTTCAGGGCAAGGTGTGCGAGCACACTCAGTCCCTGGCCTCGGAGTCTCTCTGGATGGCTTCTTGCCTAGGGTGACTGACAGAGGGAGGGATGATATGAAAAGGCAGCTGTTCTCATGACCTAACCCCAATTCTTACTCCACGGGTTCATGACAGCCCATTCTGCTGGAGACTGTGTCTTAAACCTTTCTCCCTAGTTTCTCTCAAGTACCCCTTGTGAGCTGTGATTTCACTGGGATTTAAACTCTTAGGCCATTTTCTTTGTGCCTTTCTATCAAAGCTTTATATCAACTCAATTAAACCATGTCTATAGTGGTTTTCCATTTTCCTTTTCTTTCTTTTTTAATGATTGTAATTTTTTCAAATGGATTATGTATTTTTATGTGTTTTTTCTTTTGAATTTACTTCTTTTTTAAGAGCCATTTTTTGTTTGGAGCAAAATTGAGCAGAAAGTCCGGGGAATTCCCTGCTGCTCCCACACACACACAGCCTCCCCGCTGTCGATATCTGGCACTGGAGGGGTCTGATCCTTACAAGTCAGAAGCCTATGTTGATGCACCATTATCACCCAAAGCTCATAGTTTACATGAAGGCCCACTCTTGCTGTGGAACCACGTTCCTTTTCCCCGCGTGTTTTTGCATCCCTTTTCTTTTTTCTACCTTCCCAAACCCTGTGATGTTCAGAAGAGCTATGATCACTATTCTATAGAGAGGACACTCAAGGAAGCAGCTGATAAGTAGAACCAGGACGCAAACCCAGATCTCATAACTCTAAATCCAGCAGTGGTGGTTTTTTCTCTTTAATACAATGATGACATTCCCTTTTGAACTTGTGTTATATACCTGCCACTAACACACACACACACACACACACAGACACACCTTGAAAGCTGTTGACAATTGTTCTTTAGACGTCACACACAGCCCCGACACACAGTAGGGGCTTAATAGATATTCCTTACATTGAAGTTGAAAGTCTTGTCTCAACATTCTGCTCTCATACACTCTCCTACAAACTCATCAAATGATAGAGCGTCGATTCTCATTCTCTCCCTCTCCCTTCCTTTTAAATCTCCTGGGGCTTAGAATCCATAATCTGTGGAATTCCCACATTCCCACAGGTGTCCTGGGAGGTGGGCAGGGGAAACACTTCAGCAGCTTCTGCAACGCAGCAGATTCCTGGGCCCGATGTGCTGGCTGCCCATTCGCTATGGGCCTTCGCTCCCCAGAAGCGCCTCTCTGGGTATGGGGCAAATACCCCTCATTGCTGCAATGCAGCCTCTGCTGGAGTGAAACAGGATGCTTGATTTCTATTGCTTCAGTAGCAACACTGCCCAGAGGTCTAAGAGAGGAAGTCAGAGCAAAGCCCATCAAAGCCCACCCAGAACAGCAGGGAAATTCCAAGTCATCGGTTTCTAGTTCTCCCCATGCGTGTGGTGGCCCTGCTTTGTGGTGAGCCGCCAGGACTGTCCTACTGTGCCTCTGAAGCACCTGCTCACAGAAGGGTGACCCACTGAGGCATGCACTGGGTTGATACAAATGTCAACTCCAGCCCCTGTCACCAGCTAAAGGTCAGCAAATGAGTTCTCTGGCATTTGGGGTCTGCAGGGGCAAGTGAGTACTGTAAACACCTGCAGTGTAGAGACCACATCCATCTAATTGGCGTCTTTGGGGCCCATTGCCAGGCTGGGTCCAAGTGTCGATTCAGGAAGCAGGATGCAGAAGCCCCTGATGCACGCAGAGGTGGATGGGCCTTCAGCCCGCTCTCCTCCTCTGTCCTGCAGACCCGGTGAGTTATGTAGCCTCTGCTTTCCCTTCCTGTCCTGAGCACAGCATTCAGGACAACCACACATCCTCTGAGAGATGAAAAAAATAATGAGACCGAGAAGACTGGACCCAAATCGATGTTTTATCTTTGCGCAGACCCCATAGTGTGTCTTGTGCTGCAGAGGGAAGCACCTGGGATCTTGGAGCCTCTTCTCTGCCCCCTCCCCACTTTGGGGAGGGGTTTTGTTGGGGGCAGCCTCCATCCTTTGGAATCCTGTCTGCGCTCTGATTCTCCCTGATGGTCTTTATAGCTTTGCGTTATTTTACTTTCAGAGAACAGAGAAATGTGAATAAGAACAGAAACATGGCACCGATGTCCTCAGCTTCTTCCCCACCTTCGCAGAACTGCTGCTGCAAACTAGTAGTTTTGAGAAATGATGAAAAACATGTGGTTTTCCCCAACTTCCAAGAACCAGAGGCAGATTCTAGGAGGGTGAAGATGGTGTGGGCTTAAAAATAGTCATGCAGCACATCTGCTGAGGAGATATGCTGCCCATTAAAAGGGCAAAACAGAAGTTGGTGTGTGGGCAGTTCCCACATCGCACATGAAGGCTTCACCAGTGAGGCTCAGCCCAGGAACTGCCTGCCCTTGAGGCTGGAGGCTCACAAAGGAAGATTTCCCCCAGCTTCTGATGTCCATGAAGAGCAGGGAGCATGCTGCTGGTGATTCATAACCCCCTGAAATGCATCCTCAGTTTGCCAGAGAAAAATTTCTAGGACCCACCTAATAAGTTCATTCATTGGTTCCCAGACTGGGCAGGTTTTACCAGATCCCTCACGACTGGTCCCAGCTTCTCTCCCAGCACATTACTTGAAGGTACACAAATAGTCCACTGTGCTTTGTTTCCTCTGTTTCTTCCAATTCTCTCTTCTGCTTGACCAGCTTGTACTTGAAGATCTGGGTTTTGTAAGATTCCCGGGATTGCTGCCAGGCACTGCCTGCCCCCATCTGAGTAAGGGGTGTAAATCCCAAGAGTGTCTGAGACAAGTCTCAGTTAATCTAGGATCGTATATTGCCAAGGTTAAGAACATGCCCAGGACACAGCCTCGGGAGGTCCTGACCACATGTGCCCAAGGTGGTGGGCCTACAACTTGGTTTTATACATTTTAGGGAGACATAAGACATCAATCGATACACGTAACATGTACATTGTTTCGGTCTGGAAAGTTGGGACAACCGGAAGTGGGGGCTTCCAGGTCACAGTCAGATTCAAAGACTTCCTGACTGGCAGTTGATTGAGTTATTATCTAAAGACCTGGAATCAAGAGAAAGGATTATCTGGGTTATGGTAAGGGGTTGTAGAGATCAAGGTTTTATCATGCTGATGAAGCCTCCAAGTAGCAGGCTTCAGAGAGAATAGGTTATAAATGTTTCTTCTCAGACTTAAAGAGGCTGGTCTATCAGTAATTCCTAAAGGAAGGAGGGTATCAAGAGGCATGTCTGGCTCCCCCTTCCCCTCATGACCTGAACTAGTTTCATAGGTTAACTTTGGAATGCCTTGGCTGAGAGGCCATGCATTCAGATGGTTGGGGATCTTAGAATTTTCTTTTTGGTTTACAGGGACTTGCACTCGCAGTGGCCTGGCTGTCCATCTGTCTAACGTGGCATTATGCACACACTTTGAGTTATCTTATTCCTGCTCTGTGTCCTCATTGCATGAGATCCTTGGGTGCAGGAACCACGTCTCCTCCTTGTTCTCCAGAGTACAAATTTGTCTTTCAATAACTATGCACTGAGCTCCACTTTAGTTCCAATTGCTGTGCTAAGCTCTGTAGATGAAGTGGAAAAAAATGAAGAAGTAAAGACATCATCGCTGCCTGTGTTAGCTTTCTAGGGTAGCAAAGCACCACAGATAGGGCAGCTGAAATCACAGTAATTGATAGTTTCACAGTTCTGAAGGCTGGAGGTCCCAGATGGAGGGATTGGCAGGGTTGGTTCCTTCTGACAGCTGTGCCTTCCTCCCAGCTAGTGGTTTGCTGGTGATCTCTAGGGTTCTTGGCTTGTAGAAGCCTCACCTTGGTCTCTCTGTTCATCCTCACATGGCCTTCTCCCTGAGGGTCTTTCTTCACATTTACCCCTTTTAGAAGGACACCAGGTTTTTGGATTAGAGGCCACTCTAATGACCTAATTGTAGCTTGATTTGCTCTGTAATGACTCTATGTCCAAAGAAGGTCACACCCTGGGGGCCAAGACTTTAAGATATGAGTTTTTAGGGGACACATCGTCCTGAGCCTTGTGGTGTAGCCGGGTGGGGGCCGTGGTGCACCAGGACGCACAGGTGCACACTGCATGTGCTCACCTGGGCAGCATACCTTGCCTGTGCCTGGTAAGCAGGCAAGGCTTCCTGTGAACCATGAGGGACTTCTGACACCAGAGGGACAAGTCAGAATTACCCAAGTGGTGGGAAGGAAGGGGTGGGGAAGGATGTTTGGAGCTGAAGAAAAGGCATGGGGGCAAGTCCTGAGGCAAGAGAGAGTGTGGTTCCTTTCAGAAACCTCAAGAATGTAACTATGGACACAGCACAGAACAAGAATGGGGACCGGCAGGGCTGAAGCTGCAAGGAAAGGAAGGCCCTGGGTTCAAAGGGAGCGCCTTTGTGCCATAATGAGGAAAACTGGACTTTGTCCCGAGGGCAGGGGAGAACCGCTGAAGGGTTTTAAGCAGTGGAAGAACATGATTCGTGGCAGCCTTCCAGAAGCTCATAGGCTCCTGGGAAAAATCAATAATGCTGGGCAGTGAGGCCGACTAGAAACATTCCCTGGGCCCAGTGAGCACAGACGCCAGGGCAACGCCTGGCCCTGGGAGGGCTCGGTCAATGCTGGGAAGTTTGGTTCAGGCCCTTCTGCCTACAGCAGAGAGGCCCAGCACGCTGCTCCTGGGGGCCTTTGCTGGAGGAAGCTGGGCGGCCAGTGCACACCTGGGCTGCATGCGTTCTTGATGTCTTTTAGCTCAAACATGGAGTTCATGTTCTCACTGCTTGTTGCCGCTGTTGCTGCTGTTGTTATTGTTGAGGGAATATGGGGCTGGATGACCAACGCCACATGCTGGAATGACCCTAAAGGCCTGCCACCAGTCTCCCTGGAATATCCCTAATATCCCTAGTGCAGGACTCGGGGAAGGGCGTTTGCTCCCCAGCACCAGGTTGGACAGTCATCACATGAATAGAAATGGTGGCAGGGGGTTATAAGGAAGGGAAAGGGTGACACTGGCAAAGATCGAGAGGAAGCTGGGGTGGGTTTCATGCCTGAGGGGCCTGTGCACATCCCTACGGCCCCCGGGAAGGTCACAGCCCCTGAATGGGGAGCAGGACAGCGTAACCAGGGAGGCAGAGGTGTATCCAGGACCTAACAATTCATTGCATGACCCTGAGAGTGAGTGCCTCCTTGTGGCTAGGGACGACTCACTTCCTTTCCAGCACCCAGGGCGGCTGCAGGGCAGCTGAGGAAGGGACTGGGGCAGGCTGTGGGCCCACGTGTGGCCATGCCTACCATTCACAGCCATTTCCTCTCCTATTGTTTCCTGGAAGTGTCATACCAGCCCTGAGGTCGGTGGGGCAGGGATTGTTGACTCTGCTGCAAGTGATAAAACAGAGCCGGGCTGAGCCGCTGCCCAAGGGGACCAGTGGTGACAGAGCTGGCCTGGCTGGGCTGACCTCTCCTTGACCTCTACCTCTCTTCCCAGGGCTCAGGGCTAAGGAGATGCAGTGCCTCCTCTTTTTCCAATCCCTGGTAGCAGGATTGGTTAACCTGGCAAGTTACTGTCAGTTGTAGCTTAAAAAACCAAAATGGGGAGAATAGATAGGCGCAAGTGCGGCTGCACCAAAGGAGTGCTTAGAAACCACGGGCCTCCTGTGCACACAGCAGCGTGGGTGGATCTGAACATTTCAGTGCTGAGTGAAAAGGGTAAGAAACAGCAAGAGACGCGTGGCACAACACTCCTTAGGAAAATTAAACATACATACATAAAGTCACTGTATTTTTAAAGCACTGGCACAAATAAAAATACATAAACACATTCCAATGGTTACCCATGAGGAGGTGAGGAGAGTAAAAGTCCATAAAAAACAAACCATGGGAAGGGCCTTGCCCAGCCCTATAGTAACTGTGTGCCATCGAGAGAGGGCTACATGTCCTCCACCTCTGCAGCCAGAGGTACCAAAACTCCAAAAAAATGAACAGACAAAAACCAAGACAACACCCTGAAAACACCACAGCGGCAGATCGTGTGGATCACGTGCCTTAGGCATTGTTGGCAGTAAGTGGCAAGGCAAAGCAGGCACCCCGATGCTTTACTTTTGTTTATTCACTTCACAGAGTGAAGGTTCTGATGCTGCCTTAATGAAGATCTATAACATCCATTTATGCATCCATCCATCCATCCATCCATCCATCTAACGAAAACACATATCAAGTGTTCCTAAATGTAAGACACTCCCCTTGGTGCTGGAAGGGAAGAAGAGATAAAGACATCATCTCCTTTCTAGAGAAGTTTTTTTTTTTTTTTTTTTATACTTTAGGGTTTTAGGGTACATGTGCACAATGTGCAGGTTTGTTACATATGTATCCATGTGCCATGTTGATTTCCTGCACCCATTAACTCGTCATTTAGCATTAGGTGTATCTCCTAATGCTGTCCCTCCCCCCTCCCCCCACCCCACAACAGTCCCCAGAGTGTGATGTTCCCCTTCCTGTGTCCATGAGTTCTCACTGTTCAATTCCCACCTATGAGTGAGAGCATGCGGTGTTTGGTTTTTTGTCCTTGCGATAGTTTACTGAGTATGATGTTTTCCAGTTTCATCCATGTCCCTACAAAAGACATGAACTCATCATTTTTTATGGCTGCATAGTATTCCATGGTGTATATGTGCCACATTTTCTTAATCCAGTCTATCGTTGTTGGACATTTGGGTTGGTTCCAACTCTTTGCTATTGTGAATAGTGCCACAATAAACATACGTGTGCATGTGTCTTTATAGCAGCATGATTTATAGTCCTTTGGGTATATACCCAGTAATGGGATGGCTGGGTCAAATGGTATTTCTAGTTCGAGATCCCTGAGGAATTGCCACACTGACTTCCACAATGGTTGAACTAGTTTACAGTCCCACCAACAGTGTAAAAGTGTTCCTATTTCTCCACATCCTCTCCAGCACCTGTTGTTTCCTGATTTTTTAATGATGGCCATTCTAACTGGTGTGAGATGGTATCTCACTGTGGTTTTGATTTGCATTTCTCTGATGGCCAGTGATGATGAGCATTTCTTCATGTGTTTTTTGGCTGCATAAATGTCTTCTTTTGAGAAGTGTCTGTTCATGTCCTTTGCCCACTTTTTGATGGGGTTGTTTGTTTTTTTCTTGTAAATTTGTTTGAGTTCATTGTAGATTCTGGATATTAGCCCTTTGTCAGAAGAGTAGGTTGCAAAAATTTTCTCCCATTCTGTAGGTTGCCTGTTCACTCTGATGGTAGTTTCTTTTGCTGTGCAGAAGCTCTTTAGTTTAATGAGATCCCATTTGTCAATTTTGCCTTTTGTTGCCATTGCTTTTGGTGTTTTAGACATGAAGTCCTTGCCCACGCCTATGTCCTGAATGGTATTGCCTAGGTTTTCTTGTAGGATTTTAATGGTTTTAGGTCTAACATATAAGTCTTTAATCCATCTTGAATTAATTTTTGTGTAAGGTGTAAGGAAGGGATCCAGTTTCAGCTTTCTACATATGGCTAGCCAGTTTTCCCAGCACCATTTATTAAATAGGGAATCCTTTCCCCATTTCTTGTTTTTGTCAGGTTTGTCAAAGATCAGATAGTTGTAGATATGCAGCATCATTTCTGAGGGCTCTGTTCTGTTCCATTGATCTACGTCTCTGTTGTGGTACCAGTACCATGCTGTTTTGGTTACTGTAGCCTTGTAGTATAGTTTAAAGTCAGGTAGCGTGATGCCTCCAGCTTTGTTCTTTTGGCTTAGGATTGACTTGGCGATGCGGGCTCTTTTTTGGTTCTATATGAACTTTAAAGTAGTTTTTTCCAACTCTGTGAAGAAAGTCATTGGTAGCTTGATGGGGATGGCATTGAATCTATAAATTACCTTGGGCAGTATGGCCATTTTCACGATATTGATTCTTCCTACCCATGAGCATGGAATGTTCTTCCATTTGTTTGTATCCTCTTTTATTTCATTGAGCAGTGGTTTGTAGTTCTCCTTGAAGAGGTCCTTCACATCCCTTGTAAGTTGGATTCCTAGGTATTTTATTCTCTTTGAAGCAATTGTGAATGGGAGTTCACTCATGATTTGGCTTTCTGCTTGTCTGTTATTGGTGTACAAGAATGCTTGTGATTTTTGTACATTAATTTTGTATCCTGAGACTTTGCTGAAGTTGCTAATCAGCTTAAGGAGATTTTGGGCTGAGACAATGGGGTTTTCTAGATATACAATCATGTCATCTGCAAACAGGGACAATTTGACTTCCTCTTTTCCTAATTGAATACCCTTTATTTCCTTCTCCTGCCTGATTGCTCTGGCCAGAACTTCCAGCACTATGTTGAATAGGAGCGGTGAGAGAGGGCATCCCTGTCTTGTGCCAGTTTTCAGAGGGAATGCTTCCAGTTTTTGCCCATTCAGTATGATATTGGCTGTGGGTTTGTCATAGATAGCTCTTATTATTTTGAGATACGTCCCATCAATACCTAATTTATTGAGAGTTTTTAGCATGAAGGGTTGTTGAATTTTGTCAAAGGCCTTTTCTGCATCTATTGAGATAATCATGTGGTTTTTGTCTTTGGTTCTGTTTATATGCTGGATTACATTTATTGATTTGCATATGTTGAACCAGCCTTGCATCCCAGTGATGAAGCCCACTTGATTATGGTGGATAAGCTTTTTGATGTGCTGCTGGATTCGGTTTGCCAGTATTTTATTGAGGATTTTTGCGTCAATGTTCATCAAGGATATTGGTCTGAAATTCTCTTTTTTGGTTATGTCTCTGCCAGGCTTTGGTATCAGGACGATGCTGGCTTCGTAAAATGTGTTAGGGAGGATTCCCTCTTTTTCTATCGATTGGAATAGTTTCAGAAGGAATGGTACCAGTTCCTCCTTGTACCTCTGGTAGAATTCAGCTGTGAATCCATCAGGTCCTGGACTCTTTTTGGTTGGTAAGCTATTGATTATTGCCACAATTTCAGAACCTGTTATTGGTCTATTCAGAGATTCAACTTCTTCCTGGTTTAGTCTTGGGAGGGTGTATTTGTCAAGGAATTTATCCATTTCTTCTAGATTTTCTAGTTTATTTGCATAGAGGTGTTTGTAGTATTCTCTGATGGTAGATTGTATTTCTGTGGGATCGGTGGTGATATCCCCTTTTTCGTTTTTTATTGCATCTATTTGATTCTTCTCTCTTTTCTTCTTTATTAGTCTTGCTAGCGGTCTATCAATTTTGTTGATCTTTTCAAAAAACCAGCTCCTGGATTCATTAATTTTTTGAAGGGTTTTTTGTGTCTCTATTTCCTTCAGTTCTGCTCTGATTTTAGTTATTTCTAGCCTTCTGCTAGTTTTTGAATGCGTTTGCTCTTGCTTTTCTAGTTCTTTTAATTGTGATGTTAGGGTGTCAATTTTGGATCTTTCCTGCTTTCTCTTGTGGGCATTTAGTGCTATAAATTTCCCTCTACACACTGCTTTGAATGTGTCCCAGAGATTCTGGTATGTTGTGTCTTTGTTCTCGTTGGTTTCAAAGAACATCTTTATTTCTGCCTTCATTTCATTATGTACCCAATAGTCATTCAGGAGCAGGTTGTTCAGTTTCCATGTAGTTGAGCGGTTTTGAGTGAGTTTCTTAATCCTGAGTTCTAGTTTGATTGCACTGTAGTCTGAGAGACAGTTTGTTATAATTTCTGTTCTTTTACATTTGCTGAGGAGAGCTTTACTTCCAACTATGTGGTCAATTTTGGAATAGGTGTGGTGTGGTGCTGAAAAAAATGTATATTCTGTTGACTTGGGGTGGAGAGTTCTGTAGATGTCTATTAGGTCCACTTTATGTAGAGCTGAGTTCAATTCCTGGATATCCTTGTTAACTTTCTGTCTCGTTGATCTGTCTAATGTTGACAGTGGGGTGTTAAAATCTCCCATTATTATTGTGTGGGAGTTTAAGTCCCTTTGTATGTCACTGAGGACTTGCTTTATGAATCTGGATGCTCCTGTGTTGGGTGCATATATATTTAGGATAGTTAGCTCTTCTTGTTGAATTGATCCCTTTACCATTATGTAATGGCCTTCTTTGTCTCTTTTGATCTTTGTTGGTTTAAAGTCTATTTTATCAGAGACTAGGATTGCAACCCCTGCCTTTTTTTGTTTTCCATTTGCTTGATAGATCTTCCTCCATCCCTTTATTTTGAGTCTATGTGTGTCTCTGCACATGAGATGGGTTTCCTGAATACAGCACACTGATGGGTCCTGACTCCTTATCCAGTTTGCCAGCCTGTGTCTTTTGATTGGAGCATTTAGCCCATTTACATTTAACGTTAATATTGTTATGTGTGAATCTGATCCTGTCATTATGATGTTAGTTGGTTATTTTGCTCGTTAGTTGCTATAGTTTCTTCCTAGCCTCGATGGTCTTTACAATTTGGCGTGTTTTTGCAGTGGCTGGTACCGGTTGTTCCTTTCCATGTTTAGTGCTTCCTTCAGGAGCTCTTTTAGGGCAGGCCTGGTGGTGACAAAATCACTCAGCATTTGCTTGTCTGTAAAGTATTTTATTTCTCCTTCACTTATGAAGCTTAGTTTGGTGGGATAGGAAATTCTGGGTTGAAAATTCTTTTCTTTAAGAATGTTGAATATCGGCCCCCACTCTCTTCTGGCTTGTAGAGTTTCTGCTGAGAGATCAGCTGTTAGTCTGATGGGCTTCCCTTTGTGGGTAACCCGACCTTTCTCTCTGGCTGCCCTTAACATTTTTTCCTTCATTTCAACTTTGGTGAATCTGACAATTATGTGTCTTGGAGTTGCTCTTCTCGAGGAGTATCTTTGTGGCGTTCTCTGTATTTCCTGAATCTGAATGCTGGCCTGCCTTGCTAGATTGGGGAAGTTCTCCTGGATAATATCTTGCAGAGTGTTTTCCAACTTGGTTCCATTCTCCCCATCATTTTCAGGTACACCAATCAGACGTAGGTTTGGTCTTTTCACATAGTCCCAAATTTCTTGGAGGCTTTGTTCATTTCTTTTTATTCTTTTTTCTCTAGAGAAGTTTTTAATCCATCTAAGGGTGAGGCACTAGGGACTTTGTACAGTTGGATTTTAGAGCTTGACTATACATACAGCTTGCAAAAACAGCACAAAAAATGCCATTTTGATCTATTTCTTTTAGTCACAATGAGGGAGGAGTAAGAGAGAAATAGTACATTTGACCTATGAACAACACGGGTTTGAACTGCACGGGTCCACTTACACGAGAATTTTCTCTGCCTCTGCACCCCTGAGACAGCGAGACCAATCCCCCTTCCTCCTCTTCAGCCTCCTCAATGTGAAGACCACGAGGATGAAAACCTGTACAATGACCCATTTCTACTTAATGAATATAAATACATTTTCTCTTCCTTACGATTTTCTTAATACTGTTTTCTTCTCTCTAGGTTACGTTATTGGGAGGATACAGCATATAATAGTCACACACTGCATAAGGACGTTTCAGTGAGTGACACACCATATATACGACAGTGGTCCCATATGTTTGTTTTTTTTTTTTGAGACAGAGTCTTGCTCTGTCGTCCAGGCTGGAGTGCAGTAACACGATCTTGGCACACTGCAACCTCCGCCTCCTGGGTTCAAGTGATTCTCCCACCTCAGCCTCCTGAGTAGCTGGGATTATAGGCATATGACATCACGCCTGCCTAATTTTTGTATTTTTTTTTTTTTTTTTGAGATGGAGTCTTGCTCTGTCACCCAGGCTGGAGTGCAGTGGCATGATCTCGGCTCACTGCAAGCTCCGCCTCTCGGGTTCACGCCATCCTCCTGCCTCAGCCTCCCGAGTAGCTGGAACTGCAGGCGCCCACCACCACGCCCGGCTAATTTTTTGTATTTTTAGTAGAGACAGGGTTTCACCATGGTAGCCAGGATGGTCTCGATCTCCTGACCTCTTGATCCGCCTGCCTCGGCCTCCCTAATTTTTGTATTTTTAGTAGAGATGGAGTTTCACCATGTTGCCCAGGCTGGTCTCAAATTCCTGACTTCAAGTGATCCAACTGCCTCGGCCTCCCAGCGTGAGGCACCATGCCTGGCCCCATAAGATTTTAATGGAGCTTAAAAATTCTTATTGCCTAGTGATGTTGGAGCTCTTGTAATGTCATAGTGCAACACATTATTCATGTGTTTGTGGTGATGTTGGTGTAAACAAAGCCACTGAGCTGCCAGTCATCTAAAAGTATAGCACATACAATTGTGTACAGTATATGATACTTGATAATGATAATGGACAGTGATGTACCGGTTTATGTACATAATATTATTTTAGAGTGTACTATTTGTACTTATATTTTTAAAAGTTCGCTGTAAACCAGCCTCAGGCAGGCCCTTCAGGAGGTATCCAGAAGAAGGCATTGTTATCATAGGAGATGACAGCTCCATGGGTATTACTGCCCTGAAGACTTCCAGTTGGACAAAATCTGGAGATGGAAGACGGTGATATTGATGATCTTGACCCTGACCCTGTGTTGTGTCTGAGTTGTTTTTTTTTTTTTTTTTTTTTGAGACCGTTACATTCTTGTTGCCCAGGCTGGAGTGCAATGGTGCGATCTCGGCTCATCACAACCTCCACCTACAGGGTTCAAGTGATTCTCCAGTCTCAACCTCCCGAGTAGCTGGGATTGCAGGCATGTGCCACCACACCTGGCTAATTTTGTATTTTTAGGAGAGACAGGATTTCTCCATGTTGGTCAGGCTGGTCTCAAACTCTTGACCTCAGTTGATTCACCTGCCTTGGCCTTCCAAAGTGCTGGGATTACAGGTGTGAGCCACCACACCCAGCCATGTCTGAGATTTTACAGAAAAGTTTAAGAAGTAAAATAATAAAAAAAATTACAAAAATAGAAAAAAGCTTATAGAATAAGAATATAAAGAAAAAACATTGTCTAGCTGTACAACATGTTTGTGTTTTAAGCTGTATTATTACCAAAGGGTCAAAAAGATTTTTTTAAAATTTAAAACATTATAAAGTAAAAAAGTCACAATAAGGTAAGGTTAATGTACTATTGAAGAAAGAATGTTTAAAGTAAATTTAGTGCAGCCCAAGTGTACAGGGTTTATGAAGTCTGCAGTGGTCCTAGGCCTTCACATTCACTCCCCACTCACTCACTGACTCACCCAGAGCCACTTCCAGTCCTGCAAGCTCCTCTCACGGTAAGCGTCATGCAACTTTTCCCAAAGCAACTGAGAAATGTTCACTTCTAAATAATAATAGCTACCCCAAGCCCCTTTTTCTTTAGTACTTTCTATATTGCCAGTTAGAGCTCAGAGCATTTTCAGTGTTTTACATCATGTGACCTTCTGTATGAACGTATGAAGGTGTGTCCATATTATCTCCAATTTTACAGGTGGAAAAAGATGAAGCTTAGGTGAAATAATTTACCCAAGGTCACATGGTAATGAAGAAGGGATTCGAACCAGGTATTTCAATTCAAATGTATTCTTTTTTTAATCTACTAGATTAGGGGCCAGCAACCTTTTTCTGTGAAGAGCCAGATAGTAGGTAAACATATGAGGCTTCATGGACCACACAGTCTCTGTCTTAACTACTCAACTCTGTCTTGTACTGTGAAAGCAACCATAGGCAATAGGTAACCAAATAGGTGCGACTGTGTTCCAATAAAACTAGATTTACAAAAACAGCTGGTAAGCCAGGTTTTGGCTGGAGGGCTGAGATTTGCCAATCTTTGCCCTAGACAATGGAAATAGCTTTATTTTTTTTTCATGGTTCTATATTTGCCCCTTTCTAAAGGAAATAAGCTCATATGAGGTAGTATACAATTTGATATTATATAGTCACCTGTAAAAAAAACCAAAAAAACAAAAAAACATCAGCCAGGCATGGTGGCTCACGCCTGTAATCTCAGCACTTTGGGAGCTGAGGCAGGCGGATCACAAGGTCGGGAGTTCGAAATCAGCCTGGCCAATATGGTGAAACCCTGTCTTTACTAAAAAAGTACAAAAATAAGCTGGCGTGGTGGCGCATGGCTGTAGTCCCAGCTACTCGGGAGGCTGAGGCAGGAGAATTGCTTGAACCTGGGAGGCGGAGGTTACAGTGAGCCGAAATCATGCCACTGCACTCCAGCCTGGGCAACAGAGTGAGACTCCATCCCAAACAAACAAACAAATAAAATCATTGCAATCAAGAAAACAAACATATTCACCACCCCCAAAGTGTCCTAGTGCTCCTTTGCAACATCCTCCATTGCCACTATTCACTCACCATCCCCGAGCAACCACTCATCTGCTTTCTGTGCTATTGGTTGGTTTTCATTTTTATAGAATTTTATATAATGGAAACATGCAGTGTATACTCTTTTTGTGTCTGCCTTTTTCACTCAACATAATTATTTTGAGATTTATCCATGTTGTGTATAGGGGACTTTGATGAATTCCAATTTATTGCTTTTCTGTTCTCTTATGGTCTATACTTTTTGTGTTGCAGTTAAGAGATCTTTGCAGACCTAAACTCACTAAGATTTTCTTCTATCTTCTAGAATTTTACAACTAAAATTCTAGAACATTTGTATTTTTAGTATTCTTATCTAGTCTATGATCCAATTCAAGTTAATTTGTTATGTATGGGATGAGTAAAAATGAAGATTCACTTTTTTTTTTCTTTTTTGCATGTGGCTAATTTGTTCACTACCATTCACTGAAAAGATTTTCCTCTCCACAGTCAGTTGCCTTTGCACCTTTGTTAAAGATCAGCTGACCACATGAGAGACTATTTATGTACTTTCTATTTTATTCCATGAATCTATTTTTCTATTTTTATGCCAATACCACATGTTCTTCATTCTGGTAGATTTTAAACAAATCTTGATATTAAGTAATGTAGTCCACCAACTTTGTACTCTTTCAGAGTATCTATTATATTTGAAGTCCTTTGTATTCCCACGTAAATTTTAGAATCGGCTTGTGAATTTTTATGAAAAAGCCTGCTGCAATTTTAAGTGGGATTGTATTAATGTATAGATCTGTATGGGGAAACATGTAGTAAAGTCTTTGATCTAAAAAAAGATACAGCCCTTCATTTATTTACATGTTTTTAAATTTGCTTCAGAGATGTTCTGTAGTTTTCAGGTACAGGCCTTGCATGTCCTTTGTCAGATTTTTCCTCTAAGTATTTCATATTTTTGGATGCTGTTTAATGGTATCTTAAAACCTCAATTACAGATAGTTGATTGCTAGTACATAAAAATACAATTTGTTTTGTGTATTGCTTTCTTATCCTGCAACTTTGCTAAATTTACTTATTCAGTAAGTGGTTTTTTTTGTAGCTTCCTTAAGATTTTCAACAGAGATGATTATGTCATCTATGAGTAAAGACAATTTTATTTCTTCCATTCTAATCTGTATGCCTTTTATTTCCTTTTCTTGCCTTATTGCACTGGTTAAGACCTCTAGTACAATGTTACATAAACATGGTGAGTGCGGTCATGCTTTCCTTTTCCTAAACTTAGATGAAAGACATTCAGTTGTTAATCATTAAGTAAATGTGAGCTGTAGGTTATTCAAAGATGTCCACTTCAAATCGACATCCATAAAGTTGAGAAATTTCTCCTTTATTCCTGATTTGCTGAGGGTTTTTTTTTTTTTAAACCAGGAATAGATGTTAGATTTTGTCAAGTGCTTTTGCTCCACTTATTGAATAATCATATATATTTTCTTTTTAAGTCTGCTTATGTGATGAATTACACTGATTGACTTTTGAATGTTAAATCAACCTTTCAAGTTTGTTAAGCCAACTTAGGATGAACCACACTCACTTGGTCACAATATATTATCATTTTCATAAATTGTTGTATTAGATTTGCTAAAATTTATTAAGGATTTTAACAAATCAATATGGGAGATATTTGTAGTGCTCTTGTAATGTCTTTTTCTGGTTTTAGCATCAGAGAAATACTGGCCTCAGAAATTAAGCTGGAAAGTATTTAATTCTCTGTAAATTTTTGGAAGAGTTTGGATAAAATTTGTATTCTTATTTTCCTAAATATTTGATAGAATTCACCACTAAAGCCATGAAACCTTATGGATCTGGATCTTTCTTTATGAAAATCTTTTAAATTACAAATTCATTTCCTTTAGTAGATAAGAGGCTATTAATGTTATCTATTACTTATTGAATGACCTCTGGTAGTTTGTGTCTTTCAAAAAATTTTAAAATTTTATCAAAATTGTTGAATATATTGACACAAAGTTGTTCATAATATTTCTGAATTGCCCTTTTAATGTTGATAGACTCTGTAGTGATCTAATTATCATTCCTAATATCAGTAATTTGTATTTCTTTTCTTTTGTTCCTGATCAGCCTTGCTAGGGATTGATCAATTTCATTCATCTTTTTAAAGAAGCAGATACTGGATTCATTGATTTTCTCTATTGTTTTTCTTTTTCTATTTCATTGATTTCTATTTTAACCTTTATTGTGTCCTTTATTCTGCTTTGGGTTTCATTTGCTTTTCTTTGTTTAGTTTTTTAAGGTAGATAGTGAAGTTCTTGATTTGAGGTCCTTCTTCTATTCTGTAATAGGCATTAAGTGCTATACATTTCCCTTTAAGTACTGCTTTTGCAGCATCCAGCACATTTTATTATGCTATCTTTTCATTTTCATTCAGTTTGAAATACTGTTTAAAATATTCCTAATTTTCCTTATGATTTCTTCCTTGAACCTAGGTTATTTGGAAGTATGTTATTTAGTTTCTATTAATTTGGAGATTTTCTAGACATATTTCCAATACTGACCTCTAATTCAATTACATTCCATTCAGTTCAATGAACATACCTTGTATGACATTAATTCTTTTAAATTTATTGAGATTTATTTTATGTTCCAGAATATGATCTATCTTGGTACCAGTTCAGTGTTTACTTGGAAAGGATATGTATTCTGTTGTTGCTGGGTGAAGTGTTCAAAAAATGTCAGTTAGGTTCAATTGGTTGATATTGTCATTTAAATCTTCTATATCTTTACTTATTTTCTTTCTAGTTCTTCTATCAATTGTTGATAGAGAGTTGTAGACATCTCTGACAATACTCGTGGATTTCTCTTTGCTGTTTTCTTCATTTTGTTTCATGTATTTTGAAGTTCTGATGTTAGGTGCATAAATGTCTATGATTGTTATTACCTCTTGATTAGTTGACCTCTTAATCATTGTAAAATGATCCTCTTTATGTCTAGTAATAATCTTTGTTCTGAAATTTGCCTTGTGTAGTAATGGTCATTCCATTTTCTTTTGATTAGTATTATCATGTTATATTATTTCCCATGTATTTTCTTTTCACCTACTTGTTTCCTTATATTTAAAGCATGCTTCTTTTTTTTTTTTTTTTTGAGACGGAGTCTCGCTCTGTTGCCCAGGCTGGAGTACAGTGGCGCAGTCTCGGCTCACTGCAAGCTCTGCCTCCCGGGTTCACGCCATTCTCCTGCCTCAGCCTCTCTGAGTAGCTGGGACTACAGGCGCCCGCCACCATGCCCGGCTAATTTTTTGTATTTTTAGTAGAGACGGGGTTTCACTGTGGTCTCGATCTCCTGACCTCGTGATCCGCCTGCCTCGGCCTCCCAAAGTGCTGGGATTACAAGCGTGAGCCACCGCGCCCGGCCTAAAGCATGCTTCTTATAGGCAACATAGTTGGATCTTGCTTTTTTATTCAATCTGACAATCTCTGACCTTTTATTGTGGTATTTAGGTCTTGACATTTAATTTTATTATTTATATTATTGGCTTTAAATTACCACATATTCAATTGTTTTCTATATATTTCATTTGTTCTTTGTTACTTTTTTCTTTTTTGTCCTTTTAGTGTTTCTCTAAGGTTTATAATTTACGTCTTTAACCAATCACAGTCTAACTTAAAATAATAACTACTTCATAAATAATATAAAAATCTTACATCAATACACTTCCATTTCCCCCTTCCCTGATTTTGTACTAATGTTGACATACATTTTACTTCTATATATGCCTTAGACCCCACAATACATTGCTACTAGTTATAATAATAAACAATCAATTATCCCTTAAAGAGTCTTCAAAAATAAGAAACAATGTTATATTTAATCACACATTTACTGTTTCTGGTTTATTTTATGTCTTTGAACAGATCCAGATTTTCTTCTCTTTTTATTTCTTCCTAAAAAACATCCTGTAACTTTTCTTATAATACAGCTCTGCTGGTGATGATACTTTTAGTATATTTTAGCTGAATATAAAATTTTAGGTTGACAGATTTCTGTTTTTAGTGCTTTTAAGATGTTGCCCCACTATCTTCTGCTTGCACTTTTTCTGACAAGGTGTCTGATTTATTCTTATATTTATTCCTCTGTATGTAAGGTGTCTTTTATTTCCCAGGATGCACTTAAGGTTTCCTGTTTATCATTGCTTTTAACAATTTTGAATATGATGTGACTTGTAGTTTTCTTCACATTTCTTGTGCTTGGGTTTGGATCTGCAGTTTCACAGTTTTCACCAAGTTTGAAAGTTTTTGGCCATTAATTTTTCAAATATATTTTCTGTCCTTTTTGATCCTTTATAGATTCTTAATTACACATGTATGAAACTACTTAAAGATGTCCCACAACTCACTGATGCTCTGTCCATTTTTATTGTCAGCCATTTTTCTCTCCGTGTTTATTTGCAGTTTCTATGGCTTTTCTTTAAGTTTACTACCTTTTCTTCTTCAGTGTCTAAACTGTGATTAATCCTATCCAATATATTTTTTATTTTAGAAATTGTAGATTCCAAAAACTTAATTTACATTTTAAAAAATATTTTCCCCTTCCTTAATATGTTCAATATTTCTTCTATTTTCTTAAACATATGGAATACAGTTATAACTAGAATTTCTGTCTAGTTCTCTTCCTTGACTTTTCTCTTCATGAGTCATATTTTCTTGTTTCTTTGGCTATCTGGTGATTTTTTGTTGAGTGCCAGACATTGTGAATTTTTCTTTTTGGGTCCTGGATTGATTAATATTCTTATAGATATTCTTGCATTTTGTTCTGGGATGCAATCAAGTTGCTTAGAAACAGTTTTATTGTATTTAAAGTGATAGAAAAGACTGATGCACTCTTTAGCTTATACAGTTTAGGCATACAGGCTATCAGAATCAAAAGAGCTTGAGGTAAGTTAAGCCTGAGGTCTACTTTAAAGGGAAAAGCTAATTTAATACTCTTCCAGAGTCAATCAGTGCTGATTAATTTTTCTTTAATTTTTCAACTTTTAGATGTGTGGATACTACAAACAAAAAATTAGCTCTGTGTGTCCTTTTTTGTTTGTTTGTTTGTTTGAGATGGTCTTACTCTCACCCAGGCCGGAGCGCAGTGGCACAATCACAGCTCACTGCACTCTCAACCTCCTGGGCTCAATGGATCCTCCCACCTCTGCCTCCCAAGTAGCTGGGACTACAACTGTGCCCCACCACACCCAGCTAACTTTTAAATTTTTTTGTAGAGACGAGGTCTTGTCGTGTTGCCCAGGCTGGTCTTGAACTCCTGGGTTCAAGCAATCTTGTCATCCCAAAGTGCTGGGATTACAGGTGTGAGCCCCTTGCACCTAGGCTGAATGTCTGTGTTTTCTACTTACACTAGAAGAGGTGTAAGTGAGATTTGCAAATTTATTGCCAGCATAATAGTGATGCCAGTTTGTGAAGACCATTCTGGAGTAATTGAGATGCTGCCTGGTTTTCCTAGCATTTTTCTTATTTTCTTTCTTTCCCTATGTGACTCTACCAGTCTGACCCCTGATTTATCCTCTGAAACCCTCAATGAAGTCAGGAACATAGTCTGAGTAATAGCAGAACCTAAAAGATTTCTTGACATGCAAAATCTATAATAGAGTTGAGATTTTAATAAGACTGCAATTAGTGTATTGTGGGATGTCTTCACATATCTGTAAAACACATGAATTTACATAAAAGATTTATCTCTCAATTTGGGGAATCCACTAATTGAGTTTACTGAAAAAATTATGCATTAGACTCTTGAACAACATAAGTTTGAAGTGCACAGGTATACGCAAATTTTTTTTTTTTTTTTTGAGACACAGTCTCACTGTCGCCAGGCTGGAGTGCAGTGGTGTTGTCTCGGCTCACTGCAGCCTCCACCTCCTGGGTTTGGGTGGTTCTCCTGCCTCAGCCTCCCAAGTGGCTGGGATTACAGGCGCACACCACCATGCCGGGCTAATTTTTGTGTTTTTGGTACAGACGGGGTTTCATCCTGTTGGCCAGGATGGTCTCGATCTCTTGACCTCGTGATCTGCCCACCTCGGCCTCCCAGGGTGCTGGGATTGCAGGAGTCAGCCACTGTGCCTGGCCACAATTTTTTTTTTTTTCAATAAATATATTGGAAATTTGTTTGGAGCTTTGTGACAACTTGAAGAATTCACAGGCTGGGCATGGTGGCTCATGCCTGCGGTCCCAGCACTTTGGGAGGCCGAGGCGGGCAGATCACCTGAGCTTGGGAGTTCTGGACAAGCCTGACCAACATGGAGAAACCCCATCTCTAGTAGAATTACAAAATTGGCCAGGAATGGTGGCAGATGCCTGTGGTCCCAGCTGCTCGGGAGGCCGAGGCAGGAGAATTGCTTGAGCCCGGGAGGCGGAGGTTGTGGTGAGCACAACCACAAAATTCACAAATCTATTAAAAGTTAAATTTTATGAAAACATACAGACCGTACATGTCAGCAAATTTAAAATGCAGTATTAAATCATAACTCTATAGCCGCCACTGTCTGGCCACAGTCCCGCGCTCTTCGCCGTCGCTCGTCATCTCACACAGGGTGGCTCCGGTTCTGGTATTTGGCGCCAGAATGAAACAACCACCATGTTGAGCAAAAAGGCAAAGACCAAGACCACCAAGAAGCGCCCTCAGTGTGCAACATCCAATGTGTTTGCCTCGTTTGACCAGTCACAGATTCAGGAGTTCAAAGAGGCCTTCAACATGATTGATCAGAACAGAGATGGTTTCATCAACAAGGAAGATTTGCACGGTATGCTTGCTTCTCTAGGGAAGAATCCCACTGATGCATGCCTTGACGCCATGAAGAATGAGGCACTAGGGCCCATTAATGTCACCGTGTTCCTGCTCACTATGTTCCTCACCGTGTTTGGTGAGAAGTTAAATGGCACAGATCCTGAAGATGTCATCAGAAATGCTTTTGCTTGCTCTGATGAAGAAGCAACAGGCACCATTCAGGGAGATTACCTGAGAGAGCTGCTGACAACCATGGGGGACCAGTTTACAGATGAGGAAGTGGATGAGCTGTACAGAGAAGCACCTATTGACAAAAAGGGGAATTTCAATTACACTGAGTTCACAAGCATCCTGAAACACGGAGTAAGACAAAGATGACTGAAAAGAACTTTACTGAAACCTTCCAAGCACATTGTCTTCCTCTGTTTCATTTCTCACACACTTCCCCCACCCTCATAGAACCTGTTGCATGCAACTTAGTTTCACAGCTTTGCCTCTTTTTTTTTTTAAATATATTTATTCCAGACCTTTTTGCCACTTAGCACTTGTATAATCAGACTGGAAATGGGGATGAGGGCATAAATTGTATTGAAAAAGAGATTGCCAATAAAAATCAACAAATGTGAAAGCCCCCCCCCACCCGCCAAAAAACACATACCTCTATAAACTAGTATGTACTGTCCTGCTGTAATTGTGTAACTGCCGCCTGCTTTACTGACTCAGGCGTTGCCAGTATCTGCTTAAAACTCTGTGATGCTCATCATCAGAGCAGTTCCTCTCTTCAGTAAACTGTGTATCACAATAAAAAGTGATCTCTTGAAAAAAAGAAAAGAAACAGTTTGTTTTGAGGCCTGATTTAAGCTTTTTTAGGGAGAACAGAACAGCTTTTATTCCAGGGCTAATTCTTCCCCAATATGAAAGCTAAACCTTCTAATTACTCTATGAATTATAAGGTTTTCCAACATTGGCTGGTGGGAATACAAACTGTTCTGGCCCCTGGCTCCCTTTGTTCCTTTTCGGCAGTTCCTTTTCAGCGCTGGCTAGTTTCCTCATAGGCGCGGGCTGATCAGTATTCGACTGAAGTCTCCAGGGCCACCCTCTGCAGATCTCTGGTGCTCTTTGTGTAGCTCTCTCCTGTCTAGTACTCTATCCTGCCAACTCTGTCTTGGTCTCCTCCAATTCCCAAGCTGTCTGCTTAACTTACGGAAACTGCTGATTCCCCTCCCTATGTTATGCCTTGGATACTCTCGCCTGGCACTAACTTGGGTGAATCATATGACTCAATTCTCTCAGGGAACACTAGCCTGTGATGCTTGATATTAAATATCTGAAAACCATTGTCATATACATTTTGTCTAGTCTTTTTTTTTGTTTTTAGCAGTTTCAGGTAGAAGGGTAAATCTGAGTCCTGTTGCTTCATTCTGTTCATAAGTGGGTGTCTTGGTAAATTGCTTTATTTAGTCAAGTCATTTCCCAGTTACATCCCTAGGTTCTATGTCTATGTGCTGTAGTCCCTGAATCCTTGCATATCTGCAAATACCTTTATTTCGCTGTCACAGAGAATGATAACTTGGCTACATATAAGATTCTTAGATTGTAGTCCTTTTCTTTCAGTATTCTATAATGTTTCCTAGTATTCCCTCTGATTCTTAGTGTTGCAGAAAAGAAGTCAAATGTCAGCTAATTTTTCCCTTTGTATGCAACTTGTTCAAAAGGTCAAGAAGTTTTCTTTAAAAAAAAAATTGTCCTTGTAATTAAGAATTTTTAAAAACTGGGTTATGATCTAGGATATGATCACTCCAGTACGGAATGTATTAAACTTTTTCTTTTTTTTTCTTTCTTTTTTTTTTTTTTTTTTGAGAGAGAGTCTCTCTCTGTCACCCAGGCTGGAGTACAGTGGCGTGATCTCGGCTCACTGCAACCTCTGCCTCCCGTGTTCAAGTGATTCTCCTGCCTCAGTTTCCCGAGTAGCTGAGACTACAGGCCCCTGCCACCACACCTGACTAATTTTTTGTATTTTTAGTAGAGTGGGGGTTTCACCGTGTTAGCCAGGATGGTCTCGATCTCCTGACCTAGTGATCCGCCCACCTGAGCTTCCCAAAGTGCTGGGATTACAGGCATGAGCCACCGCACCCGGCCACGTATTAAACTCTTTCAAACAAGCTTTTCTTCAAACAGGTATAATTTCCCCTTACTTCCTTCATCATTACCTTTCCCGTATGTGCATCTTTTTTCTTCTGCTGGAAATCCTAATACAGGCTCATAATCCATTATCTCAAGTATTTTGTTTTTTGTTTTTATTTTGTTGTTATTTTAAAAAATAAATTTCTCACAAATATATTTGATGGAAAAACATACCCTTTACTTATGTGAAGCTATTTTTAGCCATAAAAATATTAGTGTGACTATATGTTTTGCTGCTGAAGAGCTAAAATGTTTGATTTCCGGATCTATCCTACATCCTGCTTGGGATGTTATATCGTATACACAGTATGTAATATATATAACATGCAATATAATTTCTAGAAATTGGAAAAAATCTAAATTCCAAAACTCTTCTGGCTTCAGTGGTTTCACAGAAGACATTGTAGGTCTGTAATCACATATTTCTCTCCTGAGTCTATCCTCAAGGCTTTTTCTCAGTATTCCCCAGCCTGAATTTTCCCTCTAGGTTTATGTATTCTTATCCACTTGAATTTTCCAGCTACGAATAAAGTCTCATTCTTATAATCATTGACGTCAATTTATGTATCCTCATCTTAACATTTGAAAATCATGCTTTTATTTATACTGCAATTAAATTTCTTTTATGCTCTTTCCCTCTTTTTGATAAAGATGTTATATGTTTTCTCCCGGAGTTCTATTTTACTAGGGATCTGTAATAGTAGTTATCTTGCATGAGAACTCCTGTACTAAGTCTTGTAGTTGTAAGAGTTCGGTCTGACTGCAAATGACTGGTTCTTTCTCACCACCATATGAGTAAAAACAGCTACTCAGGCAAGATAGGTGTTTATTTTCACATAACCATGGACAATTCAGAACTGCTGGTATGTGGACTCCACAATTTTCAGGAACCAAATCCTTCTATTTTGTTGCTTTGCCATCTTTGACATTTGAATTCCATGTTGTGGGTGGGGTCAACTGTCACATCAGCAATCAGGCCAGCAGGAATGAGGTAAGAACTGGAGCAGGACACAGGATTTCCCTTTAAGGACATTTCTTTGAAGTTGCATTTGTCAGTTCTCTTTCCATTTCATTGGCTGGAACTTAGTCAAGTGACCACACCAACATGGAAGGCAGTCTGAGTAATGTAGTCCATATTTGAGTGGCCATGTGCCTAGGTAAAAAATCTTCATAGACTGTGGGGAAAACAGATACTAGGGGACTCCTTGCAGTCTCTGCCACTGGCTGTTGGGTACCTCATTTTCCTCTCTCTTCTTATTACTCTATTCAATCTTCAATCAAGAGTCAAGATCAAGTAGTTGGGTCTCTTATGTGACGCAGACACATGAGTGGTAGGGGGCCAGTGACCTACATCCCTATGGGGCAAGGACTCTAGTCAACTGTCCCTTAAGACATATATCTTCTTGGGAATGGTAAAAATAATGCAATTGTAGCTTTGGTATTCATGGATACAATAATAAAATACTGAAATACAAAGTTTGGAAGCATTGGACTTGAATCAAATGGAAGCAGAACAAATAACAACTTTGATGATAATAATCTTCACACGACACTTTAACTTTTCGAAAGTGTTTCCACATTCTGAATATTATTGTACTTGATAGTGAAAATAATCATAATTTGTTGAAACTTATATTAGTTCCCTATTGTTGCTGTAAGAGATGACCACACATTTAGTGGCTCGAAACAACACATATTTATTATCTTACAGTTCTGGAGGTCAGAGTGTCAGAAATAGGCCTTACAGGGCTACCATTAAGGTGTTGGCAGTGTTGATTCCTTCTGAAGTTTCCAAGGGAGATTTCATTCCGCCTCTTCCAGCTTCTAGAAGCCATCAGCATTTCTTGGCTCGTGGCCTCACCCTCCTGTGCTACTCATGCTGATCTCCTGCCTCCCCCTTCTAAGGATCCTCCTGATCACACCAGGCCCATCTGGCTAACCCAAGATAATCCCCCATCTCCAGATTCTTGTCTTCTTCACACCTGTGAAGTCCCTTTTGCCATACAAGGTAACATTCACAGGTTCCAGAGATTGGGGCATGTGTTTTTACATCATGAGTGTTGTGGACTGAATGTGTGTGCCTCCTCCAAGTGCATGTATCACAATCCTAACCCCCAATGTGATGACGTTCGGAGGTGAGGCTATTCATGGGGGTTCAACCTATGTCACGAGGGTGGAGGCCCTGTGAATGGATTAGTGCCATTATAAAAGAGACCCCAGAGAGTGCTTCGGCTTCTTTCAGCCACAGAGAAAAGCTGGATGCCCATAAGCCAGGAAGCTGGTTCTCATCAGACACTGAGCTTTTCAGTGCCTTGACCTTGAACTCCCCCACCTCCAGAGGTGTGAGAAAAAAAATATTTACTGTTTAAGCCACTCAGTCTATAGTATTTTGTTATAGCAGCCCAAATAGGCTGAGACATTAGGTTTCATTATTATTCAGGTATGGTGAGGGAAATGGGTCAGGAGATGACTGCCATTACGTAGAGAGTGTGTTACTCACAGTTCAAGAGCAGAGGTCACACCATGCCATGCAGGGCCACATGGGGAAGCACCAGGATCAGTCCGGCAGCAGAGGGAATGAGAAGAAAATGTGGGTGAGAGACTTTATTATGGGTTGTGAGGGGGAGATGTAGGACAGGCAAGCAGGTGTAGTATTGCCCATTTTAAATAATTTCACTGGGCTCTAAGGCATCGTGGCTATTTCTAGTTGTTTAATATCTGCCCCTGGGGTGATTAGCACAGGGGGATAGTGGCTCTGCAAGTGAGAGCTAGATAAAGGGGGTCACCGGGGGTTTGGGCTTTGGATTGGTGGCTTGCATACGAAAAGCACACTTGTAGGTGAGTCCCTTACTACTACTAGGAACTGACCAGCCCTGGGAGGGGGAGTCTCTCCAGGATCAGCAAGACCCCAGAAGTCAAAACATCAGAGAATACAGAAACTAAAAAGGCTTGATTAGAATAACATGGACATCTTGTAATATAAGTATGACATTCAGTATGTTTTATATTCAGTTTACAGATGAGAAATTTGAGACTCAGATATTAAATAACAACGTCACACAATCTCTAAGACAGAATTCAAAGCCAAATCTGCCCAAATAAAGCTCATTCTCCTTAAATAAATGTCGATATCCCCATTTCACAGATCACAACCCTTTATCAATGAAAAGAACTCTATGCAGGTAAGGGAGGCATCCTTCATGAATTCTTCCTCCCGTTTCCACAATTCTTGCAATTAATCAAACAATCTGAGCCAGTCTTCACTTCATGAGAAAAGCTGTCTCCAAAATGCTGAGGACATAAACAACTATAGAATATAGTGACTTTATAGCAGAAACTCTCCTACGATATGGAAGAAAGGAGACCTTCGTCATCTTTCCCTGTCGTGGACGTCTTCTCAGTGTGTTGAGGTGTGCTCTGTGACTTCCGTGGAAAGGGCATGGCTGTATCCTTCTACTCATTTTGCAGTCATTCCCATCTGCAAATACCATTCCTTCTGTAAATAACAGTCACTCGTTAACTCCAGGAGCTATTGACTTCCCTTTCTTCAATAAACACTTCTGTGGGCTTGCTGTCTGCTTCCTCCTTGCAGCCATGGTAACTGTCGTTGGGTAATGTACAGTTGCCAGGCTCCTGAACGGGAGTGAGATTTATTTTTTAAACCTGATGTCACATCCAGGACAAACAAGAGAAGTCCTTTTAACCATATAGGACTCCTATATAACAAGAGTCTTTTAGAAGACAGTCTATGACCTAAGGTGTCCCCTCCAACTACTTTGGTAAGGGCCTTCTGCCCACAGAGAGCTGCCTCTATTCTGAGATGGAGAAATAATGATTAGAGACTTTACGCATAAAATGCCTGCTGTGCCAGCATCCATAGGTGGACCAAAATTCAGTTAATCCTCACAACTGCCTTAAACATAGGTACTAATATAATTGCCACTTTACAGATGAGAAGAGCTAAAATTTGGAATATTGAGCCCGATGTCCAGCAATGAGAATGAAGCTGGGATTTGGACCCGTGTGAATGATTCTAGGTTAGAGTGTGTGCTGTAAAACACTCTTGCTGGTTCACCTGAAGTTTAGGGCACATACCGTTTTCATTATGTGTATTTTACTACCCACTAGCTTTCTTGTTCTAGAGGCGAGAGGGTAGGCTCTCTTCTTCTCAGCGAGTGAGCTTCTACCCAGAAAATACAGACTTTCAGGAAACTGGCAAAACCAAGGCAAACTTTCTCTAACGAGGAGAAAGGGAGAACTCTTGACCAAAAGAGAAAGTGACGGGCAGCTATGACCAACTGCAAGACCCCTCCCCTCCACACACACACACACACACTCGTACACACACACACTCACATGCACTCACACATACCCACACACACACACACTCTCACACACACTCTCACACACACACTCACACATACACACAATCTCACACACACACACGCACACACTGAGAAAGTGAAGGGCAGCTATGACCAACTGCAAGACCCCTCCCCTCCACACACACACACATACACACTCACACATACACACACACACACACACACACTGTGGGAGGTGCCCTGCCCTGATTGCAGCTGGTGGACGGCAGGGGCAGTGCTGGGCCTCTCTGGAGTCTCTGAGCCTTTCCATTTCCTATAAGCTGGGCTGCTCCTGCTATGGAAGCTGGCCGGACATTCTGGCCTGTGATGGCATAATTCACCTATCAATCATTTAACAACAAACAGCTAGAGTCTAATCACACTCAGACATTCAAAATCTACCACTTTATTGCAATGCTGCATCAGCCAGCTTTACAAGCGAGGTGTCAACATGGAGAGTGTGTTAGTCCATTCTTGCACTGCTATAAAGAAAGAAATGCCTGAGACTGAGGAATTCATTTTAAAATGGGTTTAATTGGCTCATGGTTCTGCAGGCTGTGCAGGAAGAATAGCAGCTTCTGCGTCCAGGGGAGGCCTTAGGAAACTCACAATCGTGGTGGAAGGCAAAGCGGGAGCAAGTGTCTTCCATGGCAGGAGCAGGACCGAGAGAGCAGAGAGGTGCCACAGACTTTTAAATAACCAGATCATGTGAGAACTCACGATCAGGATGATAGCTCCAAGGGGGATGGTGGTGAAGCATGAGAAACTGCCCCCATGATCCAATCATCTCCCACCAGGCCCCATTGCCTACATTGGGAATTACAATTCAAATGAATCTGGGTGCAGACACAGATCCAAACCATATCAGAGACCAAAGAAGGACAATCTTCCCATAAAGTTATATTTGCTTAAGGGATTCCCAAAGTGGATTTTCCTAGGGGCCTCTTCTATGGCAGCATGTCACTACACTGTGAGGCATTATTCCTTGAATATCTGCACCTTATTGACACTCAGATGTAGGCTGACATTCTTAACCCGTGTGAGAGTTTTTAGATTGGTAAGAACAAAAATAAAGGTGAACAACCACACACAGAATTAGGAGAAATACAAAATAAGCTGTTAATCAAAAGAAAAAAAATGAACTGCCAAAAATGATATGAAAGTAGCCAGTCTTACTCTCAATGAAAGAAATGTAAAATCAATAAGATACTATATTTATTTATCTGCCCTACAAAAAAAAAGTAAAACTCTTTTGTAGACTGTATAAGAAAACATGTATATATGCTGTAGTGAGTATAAATTGGTTTAATTATTATAGAAAGACATCTTGGAAAAAATACCACCTTAAAAGCAATAGATTAGATAGATGAGATAGGTTAGAGCTAGGTAGGCGTGCACACACACACACACACACACACACATACACACAGAGTAAAAAACATACAGTAGTTCTCCCTTCTTCCCAGCTTTGCTTTTCAGTTACCTGAAACCATGCTGTCCAAAATATTATAACTGTGTTCAACTATGGTCCAAAAATACTACATACAATAAGGTATTTTGACAGAGAGAGAGAGAGAAACCCTATTCACATAACTTTTATTAGAGGATATTGCTATAATTGTTCTATTTTATTGTTAGTTATTGTTGTTAATCTTCTACTGCGCCTAATTTAAACGTTAAACTTGATCATAAGTATGTATGCATAGGAAAAGACAGTATCTAGAAGGTTCTAAACTACGTGGTTTCAGCAACCACTGGGGAGCTTGAAATGTACCTAGGGCAGGTGAGGGGAGACTACTGTGTATATATTGCATGTCCTTTGACCCAGCAACCCAACTTTCAGGCATGTAATCTGAGGTGATTAAGAATGTATGACCAGGCTGGACACAGTGGCTCATGCCTGTAATCCCTGCACTTTGGGAGGCCGAGGCTGGCAGATCACCTGAGGTCAGGAGTTTGAGATCAGCCTGGCTAACATGGCAAAACCCTGTCTCTAGTAAAAATACAAAAATTATCGGGTGTGGTGGTACACACCTGTAATCCCAGCTACTCAGGAGGCTGAGGCAAGAGAATTGCTTGAACCTGGAAGGTGGAGGTTGCAGTGAGCTGAGATCATGCCACTGCACTCCAGTCTGGGCAACAGCGCGAGACTCTGTCTCAAAAAAAAAAAAAGGAAAAAAGGATGTATGACCAACATACTTGAAAAGATGCTTAACCTCACTAGAAATCAAGGAAATGCAAATAAAACACAAGGTTCCATTTTTAATCAAAGTGGCAAAAATCAAAAGTTTGATCATGCAAAGCGTGGGTGAGGTTGTGATGGCATACATGCCCTCAGCTGCTCTCCGGTGAGAGTTATTTTCCAGCTACTTTGATGGGCAAAATATTTCTCCTCTACGACCTAACAATTCCACGTTCTGAATCTCCCCAGAGAGACATTCGCACATGTGCACAAGGTGAAGATTGAATGCAGCATTGTCTGTCTTCGCAAAAGCTAAACACAACCCAAATATCCAGGGATAAGAAAATAACTCAATAAACGTCGGCTTATCTTTATTATGGAATCCCACACAGCAGTTGCAGATCTCCATGTGTTGACGTGGAAATGTCTCCGAGACATACTGCCAAGTGAATGTACAGCTTGTTAACGTCTGTGCACCACTGGGCCTCACAAAAACGATTCAGCATATCTATCTATCTATCTATATCTCACTTAGGTATCTGAAAATATACGTACGTACGTTTCAAAAAAGGGTACACATTAACCAATAATAGTGGGTGTCTCTATGATGGCTATAACAACTCGATTGAAGCTGGTTAATGAGGACTTTAGTCTTACCTGTTTTAAGTAAGTTTTTATCAAGAACATATGTTCATTTGCAATATGTGTAATTTTAAAATGTTTTAAAAAATAACTGTGAAGATTTCACTACACTAATACTTATCAAGGCATTATTTGGTAGAGTGAAAATTTGGAAATAGCCTAATTGTCCAACTAACATAATATATTTAGTTAAATATATTATGGGAGATCTCATGATAAATTACAACATAACCATCAAAATAATATTTAGAAGTCCAGCAAACAACCGAGAGGAAATGTTCAGAATAATGATCAAAAGAAAAAAGCAGATCACGAAACAGAGTGCACCTCATTAAACACCTGTCAACCCCAGGGTCCAGGGCAGAGATGTCAGATTCCAAAATCAGAGCATGCTGGCCCGAAGGCTAAAGGTTCAGTAATACCAAAGTCAGCAATGCTGGTGATTGAAGTCTCCATGGTGCAGACGCAACAGAAAACTGAGGGCCAAAGAAATTGAGAAGAAAGCCAGGCCAGACGGCTGGATCAAGGATGGAGGCAAAGTGCTAAGGGTGCTGCCTTAGACAAATCCTGTCTACACCTCTCCTCCTTCCACACCCTCCTGGAGTAGGCCCAGCTGTGCCCAAGGTCTGAACCCAGGGACTGATGGTCCCGAGTCTGGAGGGGGTCTGGGCCTCGCCCTGTAACTGCTTCAGCAGAGACTGGGTCAGGCCAAGGACAATGGCCTCCACCTGCCGGGAGATCTTTCCAGACCAGAGAGCGGAACCTGCAGAAGGCAGAGGCCTTCTGGTTTGCTGGACAGTGGGTGCATTCCAGGCTCAACTCTTCATTCCTCCATGGAGTGAAAAACCCGGCTCCACCTCCTGAGAGCAAGGCTAGGTTGTGAATACCCTTTCCTTTGACGTATTGAGAAACGGGTCCACATTCATTCAGTCACGAGAAATGTCACTCAGAATGGGAGCTTCCTCCTTGAGAGTCAAGAATGAATGTTAGAAAATTAAGTGGCAGAATTAGTCAAAGAGCAACCCCTTAGTGGAATAGATTTGACATTACAGAAAAGGAACAGAGAGAAAGGAGAGAGAACAGAAAAAGGGGGTGGGTGGGTAAAGGGCGGGCAGAGAGAGAGAGAGCTTGATTTCTGTGTTTGTAAATGACAATGCGGTTTTGTCTAACCGCCTGCTGCAGCAGGGCTGGGACACAAGGGAATCTGTGCGGTGGAGGGTAGAAGATCAGAAAGACGAGAGGCCGGGGAGAGGGCGAGATTTGTAAATCCAGCTGAAAAATAATCAGGCTCCTAAGCACAAGGCAGCTATGGTTTTAAAAAATTAAAATAAGCGACGAAACCAACCACCCAACACATTCAAATCCCTGCATGAGTTTGAGGATCGAGAAGTGGAAGAATTGAACAGGGAGAAACAAGGAAGACGTGCTTCTGCTGCAGGAGGCAAATGCCAAGTGTCAGAAATGATTCCTGAAGCTGGGAGCCTCTGAGTTCAACTCATTATTTCCATTTGTTCATTTGTTTTTTTCTACTGTGTTTCAATACCTTTTCCTCCTCCGGCTTTTCTACCTGCATGAAGTACTTACTGGTGGTGAAGGGGAGAAACAACTCCAAGCCCGCTGTTTGTTTTACAAGTGGACTCTTGCATGGAGAGGAAGCTCAGCAATGGGGTGGCTGGGCAGGAGGGCCGCTGTGTGCCAGGTTCCAGCAGACTTGCAGACCTGCCGAGGGCAAGCGGAAGAACTGGTGAAACCTGCACGCCTGCTTTGAAGATCCCAAGAACAATTTGCTTTGCTTCTATGGTTAAGCCTGCAAACATATGAAAAGCTTTTCTGGGTGATTTGTCAGTGGATTTAGTTAAACAGTTTATAGCCTGACCCTGGGAATCTGTCTGTGCTTTAGGGCAACACTGACACCACGTGTTTGAATCTTTAGGACTAAGAGGAAAGTAAGATCACGAATGGAGGAGCAAAGAGAGATCCCAAACACAGCAGCTCTCATTATGAGGATGCACTCATTTTACCCACTAAGGCTCTGAAAGGGTCAGCGGTGATGAGCTGGTCTGGCCTCTGCCTGCTCTACCCAAAAGTGAATGGGGGTGTCTGTAATTCTTGGAGTTCTTTGAGGTAGAAAAGATTATTCAGGGACTATTTTGATTTTAAAAATTAATATTCAACTTGTTGAAGCTAGTTCTTAAGTTTTTAAAGTTCAGCTTCTAAATCTTATTACTTTATTTATTAGGAAAGTGTGTGCTCAACATGCACTTAGTTTAGTATTTGGGAAAGTCTGTCAATCAGAAATGAAAATCCTCAAAAAGAAACCTGAATATGAAAAATGGAAAAAGTATACTTACAATATTTATGGGGCTAATTAAATTTGCTATGGGATCCCCTCAAATATTGACATTTCCTTTACAAATTTATTATATTCAGATTTTTTCAAGGGTATCTGACTGAGAAGCTTCCCCAAATACTTAGATAACTTTAAAAAATCATGTAAAATAAACATAAAAATAAAGCAGCGTATTAAGTTGCTGAAATGACCACATATTGTTTTCAAATTTTAAAAACTTATCCTTTCAATTTAATATCATAAATGTAAATAACTAAAAAACATGTAACATTAGAATCATAAGACTCCCAGAGCACTTTGGGAGGCCGGGGTGGGCGGATCACCTGAGGTCCAGAGTTCAAGATCAGCCTGGCCAACATGGTGAAACCCCGTCTCTACTAAAAATACAAAAATTAGCCAGGCGTGGTGGTGCATGCCTGTAATCCCAGCTACTTGGGAGGCTGAGGCAGGAGAATTGCTTAAACCCGGGAGGTGGAGGTTGCAATGAGCTGAGATCGCACCACTGCACTCCAGTCTGGGCAACAGAGCAAGGATCCGTCTCAAAAACAAACAAACAATTAAAAGCAGTGCATTCCATTAGGCAATAAGTGGTCTATCCGACATTGAGAGGAGGTGCTGCCCTCCCTCTGCTCTATTTCTAAGTTGTGGCTAATTTTTCCTAAAATTGTTATCAAAAACTTTGGTGATGCAGCATTTTAAAAATAATGCATTGAGAAACCAAAACTTCTGGTTCTAGCTCTTAAACTGGCAGAACAATGATAGAAAATCAGCCAACTTTTGTCTCTCCCTTCAGAAATGTTGCTGTGCACATCTGGATCATTCCTTCCCTGGCTTCCTCCTCACAGCCGTTTGGTACCTATGGCCTAAAAGTGTGTTGTGTAATTACTGCTAGGTCTTTCTATCTAGTCACTGTAAGTTTTGCTGCTGGCACTTGTACTTGGATTTTTAAGTTGGATTTGCATTTCTTTGACTTGCTTGTGTACCAGTGCCAACTAAGTTATACTACAATGGTTTCTTATTACTTAGAATTTTTATTTTAACTTTGCTTAAAGTTCTCTTTTGGACTTAATTAGATTCTTAATTATATAATCATTTTTATAATCGTGTTAGCATTTCTGGGCAGTCACAACTGTGTCATGACAGTTAGTTGACAAATATTGACTGTAGGGGGCTGCTGATTTGAAGATGTCCTCAATTTTAGATGTCAAATTGTGGGTTGGTGGGGAACGTGTCTCAGATTTGATGAAACATGGGACATCACAGAGTATCTGAAAGATTAAATTGAGAGTCTAGCATACAGAACACTCATAGCATCTGTTTTTTGGTTCTTCATAAATGTTAATTCCCCTTTCCTTCTCCCAATACTCAACTTTAGGTGACTTGACTAACGTACATCTTCCTCCTGCAAAAAGCAATGCAGAGTGTTGGGGAAGAGTCAACAACTATAAAAGTTCCCCAACTGCCAGCTTCTACAGACCCTGGTTCTTCCCTTATTCTTACCTGTGTGGGTGTCTCTCTGACAGGGCTGGAGGAGGGTCTGAGGCCTACCTGCTGCCATGAAGTCAGGAACATGTGAATCAGAATGCTATTAGGTTTAGGTATAATATTGCTTCTACTGATGTCCTAACCTACAGAGTAACACTTGACACAATCTCATTTTTTGGGGGATGTATTTCTGTTTCTTTTTAAAGAAATGTGTATAAATGTATGGTGTACAAGTGCCATTTTGTTACATGCACAGATTGCCTAGTGGCCAAGTCAGGGCTTTAGGGTACCCATCACCCAAATAATGTACATTGCATCCATTAGGCAATTTCTTGTTATCTACCCGTCTCCTGCCCCCTCACCCTTCTGAGGACCTATTGTCTATCATTCCACTTTCTACATACATGTGGACACAATTTTTAGCACCCACTTATGAATGAAAACATGAGTTGTTTGACTTTCTGTCTGGCTTGTTTCACTTAAGATAATGACCACCAGTGTCACCCATGTTGCTGCAAAAGACATGATGTCATTCTTTTTGATGGCCGGACAGTATTCTATTGTGTAAATAACATATTTTCTTTATCCAGGGGATTTTCTTCTTCCATTAATGGACACTTAGGTTGGTTCTATAGCTTTACTATTGCGACTAGTGCTACAATAAATATATGAGTGAAGGTATCTTTTTGATAAATTGATTGTTTCCTTTTGCATAGATACCCAATAGTGGAGTTGCTGGATCAAATGGTAGCTCTATTTTTAGTCTGAAAAAATCTCCATACTGTTTTCCATGGAGGTTGCACTAATTTACTTTCCCATCGACAGCGAATGAGTTCTTTTTTCTCTACATCCTTGCCAACATCTGTGAATTTTTGTCTTTTTAATAATAGCCATTCTGGCAGGGTAAGATGCTATCTCATTGTGGTTTGGAGTTGCATTTCTCTGATGATTATTGATGCTGAGCATCTTTTCACATACCTGTAGGACATCTGTAGGTCTTTTTCTGAAAAAAGTCTATTTCTTTTTTGTTTTTCTTTTTTGCGTACTTTAAAAAGTACATTCAAATGGGATTGTTTGTTTTTGTCGTTGTTGAGGTGTTTGAGCTCCTTGTACAGTCTGGATATTAGTTCGCTGTTGGATGAATAGTTTGCAAATATGATCTCCATTCTGTTGGTTGTCTGATCACTCTGTTGATTATTTCTTTTGCTGTGCAGAAGCTCCCTGGTTTAACAAGTCCCATTTGTCTGTTTTCCATTTTGTTGCCTGTGCTTTTGAGCTTGCAGTCCACAATGTCATTTCGTGTGAAATAGTACTGGGGAGAGTTTCCAACCTTCTCCGTGTCAGGGCACATACAAGAAATGACACATTCGTCCAGCCACAGGGGCCAGCGGGGAGGCTCCTGGAGATCCATCCTCCTACCTAGGCGGCAGGAGGACGGCTCTCACACTGCAATCCCCCTGCTCCTGCTTCGGGCAGGCGAGAAACTCGCGGTGTTTTTTATTGGAAGCACTGGAATTACTGTACCTAAGGAAGGATGTCTGTCCCAAGAAGGGGAGGAGCAGGGGCGGAGACATCCCTGGCAAGGGTGACGTTTGAGGATAAACGGCAGGCTGATCTGGCCAAGCTGCTGGGCACCCCTGGTCTACGCGGCCCGGGAAGCATCAGGAGCCTGGCAGAGGGAACCTTGCAGCGGGCGCCTGGAAGGCAGAGGCGGAGAACAGTTCCGGGACAGCGCGCTCCCATCTCCTGCTGTTTTGAGAGCCTCTTCCCCTGCTTCCTGCCCCAGAAAGCCCCATGCCTTCCTCGGGAACGTCACCCACGGGCAAGCTCAGCATGGCTGTGACGGGTCTGGGTCCGGTGATGCTCAGCTTGGGAGACACCAGAGAACCCGAATGTGGGGCCTAATGCCCGCAGACACCCGTGGGGTCGGGGGTACTGTTTGCTCTCCAAGCCACCAGCCAGGCTGTGCACAACGCCAAGACAACTCTTCAGGGCCGAGACACGTGGCTTCCCTGGGCCCAGCACCTGTGCAGCACGTTCCGAGTGTATGCCCTGAAATCACACCAACGCATGCAGCCAACCCCGAGACGCAACCCCAAGGCCAGGACACGGGGCCAGTGCCTGGAGCAGCACGACGGGGTGCCCAGCTGTGACCCTGCCTGCCGGGAACCCTGAGTCTGGTGGCACTGGAGGCTCAGCGCCACAATGATCCTTTCTTGTGTTACCAAAAAAAAAAAAAGTTTAACAAATAAAGCCCATTGTTCTTACTTTTTTAAAAAAGGACTGACTGCTTAGGGGACTGCAGCCATATAGCCCTACCTGACCTCCAGGAGTGAAGGGGCAGAGTCCCCACCTGTCACCATCTGCAGGACAGCCACGCGCTGCTGCACTCTCATTGGCTGGGAACCTCCAGCATTGGTTATAGGCCCCACTGTGGACCCAAAGTGAAACTCTGAAAATAGAAATAAAGCAGCTCATGCTCCAGCAAACAAATACTATGATTTCTGTCTACTGGAAGAAATGAGTAACCAACCTCTCTGAAGTCAGAATTCAACCACAGCATGTTCACAAAACCACTCACGCTGCCCCCAGAGGGGCACAGATGTTGACTCTGCATCTCCTTCGCTGTTCTAATTTGCCTCATGAGGCCATGCCCACTGGGTAAGAGGAAAAACAAACTGAACTATGTTTAGCATGAGCTGGTAAACTTAGTCTGTTTGCAATAATAGAAACTACTCTAGTTTAAAACAAACACTCAGGCCCTTAGCAGAGACGTGCAGGTGTTCGGATTTGATTGCCCTCCCCGAATCCACGGCAAGGTGATGCCTGTGCTCTGGATAGAGTGACCATTATAAATCATCTTCCAAAACGGGCACTTTTTTCATTTTTAGAAACAAGTGCCTGGTTTAGAATGCAATGCATGTAAAAATAATGCAGTACTGTCCGTGTCCTCAAACCATCCTCAGGTAACCGCGGTTAGCAGTGTCCTTCCAAATATGCTCCCTGCATAGAGGAACCTTACAAACATAGGTGAGCTTTTTCTCATTATTACTTGGAATTACAGCGTGCATCTTATTCTATAATATTTATTTTTTAACCACTCATGTCAGATCAATCCGAGATGGGTTTGAGAGAGAAAGAGGGCACTATTAATAATTATGCCAGTACAGCAGGTGATGTTTGTTCACCCTAGTTAGAGAGGAGAGGTGTGGCTTAGGCAAACTCATGGCAGAGCAGACAGTAAGGCCCATTTTGTGTCCTGTATTTACACGCCAGTCTGTGCAACAAAGCGGCCGGGTTGGGCCCCTTCCTGCACTGTTGCCCTCTGAGGTGTGACTGGCCTCCTCTGGCCTTTTGGGGTGATGCGCTGCAGACCGCGGTGGAGTCTGAGGACCTGGAAAGTGTTTTCTGGTTTTGATGACTGATTCACTAAAGCTTGTTTGAAGCCATCGGAGATCTCTGTGTGCCAAGGCGTCTCGGTATGGCTGTGTGCCCTTCATGTGGCTCGGGGGAACTGTCAGGACTCCAGGGTGCCACATGCAGGCCCCTGCACCTGACAGCCCCGCCTTGGGTTTAGCTGTCATCCGCTTGCACCGTTTTGGGTGCGGTGCTGAGCTGGAATTCTCTGGGACCAGAAACTTCCCCTTCCTCTGCCCAGAAAAGTGGACAATCAAGGTTGCCAGGCTCACTGATGTGGGTATTTCTAAAGCTTCTCTCTTCCTGCTTGAGAGCTGTTTCTGTCCTGAGAGAAGGGATAAACCGAAATCCCAGATTTTGTCATCCTTGATCTCCCTCTCTTTCCCTTCCTCCTGCAACCTCTTGGTTCCAGAAATGCAGGCTGTCCATTTCCTCCAAGTGAGAACCTCCTGCTAAGGATGTCACTGAAGGACTGGAGGGATTTCTCTAAACTGATCCGGGCCTATGATGTGGGTCATCTAATTTGGTTTTTGACCTACTAAGAAAACCAGAAAACCCTCTCAATAGCAATCTGCTTTCCAGCTGATTATCTTACTACAGACATAAACAGAAATTCAACGTGATGGTCAGCGTTGAGCAGAGACGCCACGGTGATGGTGGGTACTGCTTTTCCCCTGAAGCGCTCCACTCCAGTCTGTCAAAGGGTAGCAAGTCCCGAGTAGTTACAGAAATGGTAACATTGCCAAGATCTGCTTCATTCTTTGGCTGTTGAATGGGTGGCTTATGGCCCCTGAGCTCACGATAAGGAAAGAGAGAAAGAAAAGTGAAAAAGAGGGCCCCCACCACCCACCTACCGGCTGCTGTTTCAGCTCATCAGAAACAAAAGTCTAAAACAGTTGCTGGAAAGTACCTTGCACGATCCCTTCACAGAAACAACAGAGAGGAGCAGCTGCACAGGGACCACTGGACACCAGGCAGACATTCTCCCATTGCTTCTCCTGCCTTTAGCATCCTTTTATCTTGCTTCTCCCATAATCCAAGCATCAGATCCCATTTCCCTCTGAATTCTCCTACTTCTCCCAGCATTTTATAAAACCGAGTCCTGTCCCCAGAGCCCCTGGTCAGTGCTCCCAGCACACCCAGGAGGAAACAGCAGGGTGGGGGCCAGGCAGTGGGCGGAAGGGGCACAGGAGTGGGAGAAGGCAGGCCTGGGGCTGAATCTTGGTGCAAATGCGTGACCTGCAACAATTTATTTATTCCGAGTCTCAGTTTCCTTATTTATAAAATAAGAATATTATCATCTACTTAATGGGCCGTGGGAGTTGAATATGCTTAGGAGTGTATAACTGATTCTCTGTGAAGAAACCTGTCCTTGTGTGAAGAAGCCAACCATGCTTTTGTGAACAAATGTGCACCTGAAAGAGCCAATCCTTCAAGATAGATCCTGAGCTGCTAACTGGGCCTACATTTATAACAGAGCCAAGTGGCCCTTTGCTGGCTAGAGGTCACAGATGTACTCTGAGTTCTGGGAAAACCTACACCCATGTTTAACTGTGGACTTTCAGAGCTTGCCTGAACCAACCAATCAGAGCTCCCCCACCTTGGCCAATCAAGGCCTAGCTGTGTCAATCACTCAAAACTCAGCTGCATTGATCAATCAGAACTAAGCAAGTTGGAATCATTTATTTGCATAAACAGACCTGATTTAGAACCTACAAAAGCCAAACCCTCTCTTTGTTCTCTGAAATGCACACCTTCCTTATACAGGAAGACAGTGTCTCCCCAGTTTGCAAACTGTTCACTGTAATAAAGTGTCTTTCCTCCAAATTCCTTTTCAGAAAACTTTTGTTCAAACTTCAAACTATGTAGCTGCCCACAAGTGCCACAGCTGAGCTCTGGGGACATAGCTATGGCCTTTATTGCTGATTTTTTTTTTCCCAGGGAACTGCCTGCACAATTTCAAAAACAGAATTTAATCCATGGGAACAATTTTTATATCTAATTAAATGTGTTAGAGTTCATTGATGCAAGAAACAACAAATATGTTCAACTGCAAAGAGCTTGGGACCACAAGTTCAAAAGCCAGCTAAAAGCCCTACCCAATAATATGACCTTGAGCAAGTCATCCAACTTCCTGAATGTTAGTTTCTTTATCTGCAAACACACGGTCAGAACCAGAGGGTCTCTGAGCACCCCTCAGCTATACATGCCTTGATTTCTAATAACATCTAAGAATGCAGCTGGCTGCCATTCTTCCTTTTCTAATTTTCTCTGTTCATTACTTGGATCACTGACTTTTGAGAGCTTTACTGAATATGAGACTCTAATCCCTGGTCCTCAGTTCCCCAGGTCCCCTAGTCTCTTCCATAGACACAACCCTCCAACTTCCCTTTTCAGTTCATACCTATAAGGAGGGTATGCTAATGAGAGCTGGGCAGACTCAGCTGAAAGATGAGCCCAGTGGCTCCGCATTACTTCAATCCCCTTGCTCTTTTTCTTCTCCTGAAAAGAAGCCATTCATACGCTCCCTGCCTTATACTACAATCATGCCATTTGAGAACGGTTCCAAACAGAGGCTCCTTGGCTCTTCTGACAAACCCATTCAAGACACTCTTTTAAACAGTAACCAGATTCTTGATTCATTAAAGACCCATGTAGAAATGTTCCCACTAGTGTCTCCTCGTCACCATGCCCCGGTCTGTCTTAGAAAGGGCCCCATGTGGCACTGCCTCCAACAGAGCGTGCACTGGCTGGATAACTCCAACCCCATCTTCAAAGCTAAGAAGAGGTGAAATCATCAGCCAAGCAGGATTCCTGAAGTTTCCTGTATGTAACATGAGAGTTGCAACAACAAAACTAATTTTAACAACTGCACTGAAGTGTTTTGCGGGCAGTTAGAAAAAAATGAAATAATATAAATCTTGCCATTCAAAGTGAGGTCTAAGAACCAGTAGCACTGGCCATCATCTGAGAGTCTTTGAGGAACATAGAATCTTAGGCCTGCTCCAGAATTACTGGATTGAAATCTGCATTTTATCAGAATCTGTAGGAGATTCCAATGTACATTAACATTTGAAAAGCAGTGATCTAAAATACTGTAAAAAAAACTAGAGGAACTCTGTGTTGAAAAGTCAAGAATTTATGTTGCCAGCTCTCAAGTAAAACAATCTCCAAGAAAGGTATCATTACATGTGAATTTAGATTTAGTTTTTAAAAAGGTTTATTTTATTTTATTTTTCAAGAGACAAAGTCTCACTATGTTGCTCAGGCTGGAGTGTGGTGACTATTTACAGGTTGGATCTCACTACTTATCAGCACAGAATTCTTAACTGTTCTATTTTAACCTGGGCAGGTTCAACCCTCCTTAGGCTACCTGGTGGTTCCCCACTCCCAGAAGGTCACCATATTGATGCTGAACTTAGTGCAGACACCCAGTGGACATAGCACACTACAGCCCAGAACTCTTGGGCTCAAGCCAACCTTCCTCCCTTAGCCTCCTGAGTAGCTGGGAATACAGGCATGTGCCACCACACCTGGCATACATTCATATACCGTACGACAGAGACAAGTATACAAAGATCCTCCTTTCTTCCTCTTGCCTTTTAATGGTAATGGGAAGAGCTGTAGATATGAAAAAGTTTAGTGTAGGCAAAGAGACGCTAGAAGGTTTCCTTAGGTGGAAAAGAAAAAAATCATAAAATTGGAAAGGAAGAAAGGGAAAAGATGAAAAATGTTGGCAGAGCGGCTTCTGGGATGAATGAAATTTAATAAATCTTTGCCGAGATGGGTTATGACTTTGCCCTCTGCTTTTGGAGTTGATTTTATTTTATTTTTTTTTAGATATAATGGCAAATGGAAGTGTGTCATAAAGTGGGAGAAAAAGTGCAAGAATTCCTCAAGACCCATATGTAAGGTTTTCTATAATTCACTTTGTATGCTACAATTGTTTGCCCTGCATAGTGCCAGGAAAATATAAAAATGTGAAATGAATAAATATTGTTTGAGAGTTTAAAGATACTTTGGATGTCATGACTCCAATAATATTACCTTACAGATGAACACCTGTATTAGTCCACTCTCATGCTGCTGTGAAGAAATACCTGAGACTGGGTAATTTATAAACAAAAGAGGTTTAATTGACTCACAGTTTCACATGGGTGGGGAAGCCTCAGGAAACTTACAACCATGGTGGAAGGCACTCTTCACAGGGCAGCAAGAGAGAGAATGAGTTTGGAGTGAGGGGGGAAGCCCCTTATAAAACCATCCAATCTTGTGAGAACTCACTCATGGTGAGAACAGCATGGGGTAAAATGCCCCCATGATTCAATTATCTCCACCTGGTGCTGCCCTTGACACATGGGTATTATTACAATTCAAGGTGATATTTGGGTGGGGACACAGAGCCAAACCATATCATTCTGCCCCTGGCCCCTCCCAAATCTCATGCCCTCACATTTCAAAACACAATCATGCTCTCCCAGCAGTCCCTCAAAGTCTTAACTCATTCCAGTATTAACTCAAAAGTCCAAGTCCAAAGTCTCACCTGAGAAAAGGCAACTCTCTTCTGCCTATGAGCCTGTAAAATCAGAGGCAGGTTAGTTACTTCTAAGATACAATGGGAGTACAAGCATTGGGTAAATGGTTCCCTTCCAAATTGGCCCAAACAAAGGGGCTACAGGCTCCACGCAAGTCCAAAATCCTGCAAGGCAGTTATTAAATCATAATGCTCTGAAATGATCTCCTTTGATTCCATGTCTCACATCTAGGGCACATTGATGCAAGAGGTGGACTCCCATGGTCTTGGCAGCTCTGACCCCGTGGCTCTGCAGGGTACAGTCCCCTCCTGCCTGCTTTCACAGGCTGGCATTGAGAGTCTGCAGCTTTTCCAGGAGCACAGTGCAAGCTGTCGGTGGATCCACCATTCTGGGGTCTGAAGGATGGTGGCCCAGTAGGCAAGGTCCCACCGGGGACTGTGTGTGGGGGCTCCAACCCCACATTTTCCTTCCACACTGCCCCAGCAGAGGTTCTCCATGAGGGCTCCACCCCTGAAGCAGACTTATGTCTGCACATCCAGGCATTTCCATACATCCGTGGAAATCTAGTTGGAGGTTCCCAAACCTCAATTCTTGACTTCTATGCACCTGCAGGTCCAACACCATAAGGAAGCTGCCAAGGCTTGAAGCAATGGCCTAAGCTGTATCTTGACCCCTTTTAGTCACAGCTGAAACTGGAATGGCTGGGATGCAGGGCACCAAGTCCCAAGGCTGCACAGAGCAACAGGTCCCCGGGCCAGGCCCGGGTAACCATTTTCCCCTCCTAGGCCTCCAGGCTTGTGATGGGAGGGGCTGCTGTGAAGTTCTCTGACCTGTCCTGGAGACATTTTACCCATTGTCTTGGTGATTAACATTCAGCTCCTCATTACTTATGCAAATTTCTGCAGCCTGCTTGAATTTCTTCCCAGGAAATGGGTTTTTCTTTTCTATCATGTCATCAGGTTGAAAATTTTCCAAACTTTTATGCTCTGTTTTTCTTGAACACTTTGTCCCTTAGAAATTTCTTCTGCCAGATATCCTAAATCATCTCTCTCAAGTTCAAAGTTCCACAGATCTCTAGGGCAGGGACAAAATGCCACAAGTCTCTTTGCTAAAGCATAGCAAGAGTGACCTTTACTCCAGTTCCCAACAAGTTCCTCATCTCCATCTGAGACCACCTCAGCCTATACTTCACTGTCCATATCACTATCAGCATTTTGGCCAAAGCCATTCAACAAGTCTCTAGGGAGTTCCAAACTTTCCCACATCTTCCTGTCTTCTTCTGAGCCCTCTAAACTATTTCAACCTCTGCCTCTTACCGAGTTCTAAAGTCGCTTCCACATTTTTGCATACCAGTATAGCAGCACTCCACTCTTGATACCAATTTACTGTGTAAGTCTGTTCTCACACTGCTATGAAGAAATACCTGATACTGGGTAATTTATATTGAAAAGAGGTTTAATTGACTCACAGTTCCATATGGCTGGGGAGGCCACAGGAAACTTACAATCATGGCAGAAGGCACCTCTTCACAGGGCAGCAGGAGAGAGAATGAGTGTACAGCAAAGAGGGAAGCCCTTTATAAAAGCATCAGATCTCGTGAGAACTCACTATCATGAGATCAGCATGGGGGAAACTGCCCCCATGATTCAATTATCTCCACCTTGTCTCACCCTTGACACGTGGGGATTATTACGATTCAAGGTGAAATTTGGATGGGGACACAGAGACACACAAACTACATCAACACCCTTTAGTCTTGACACTCACAAGTACTTGCCCAAATCCACAGGGAAAAGCTTGGCTCAGTTGCTGGGGTGTGCCGTCCACACATTCATCACAAAGTAAAATAATGCCTAACAAAACTGAACACCTGACTCTTTTTCTGAAAACTTTTAAAGCATTAGATCTATCAAGTATCACCCACGGCTCAAGAGGAAACGCTATCTGGAAATTCCCCAACTCCCATGGAAATTCCCAGCTGGCTCCCAGTACCCTGCAGATACCTGAAGTGGTTTTGAAGACTGGACAGCTAAGACTTATGTGAAGAAGAATTCCTCCGCTGCAAGGATGACCAAGAACCCACCCACTCTGTTTCCTTCCCGACTGGAGTCCTCTTCTCCACTGGTAGGCACTGACCCCCTGCAGAAGCTGCCCCAAGCTTCTGGGACCCAGTAGCACCTTTGACGTGGTGGTCGGTGTTCCCAGTAACATCTCCTTTCTCGGCAGCACCCAGCTGACTCTGAAAAGCACAGAGCTTTCCCCACTTCCTTTAATAAACTCAGGAAAGAGTGGGGCTTGAATGGGCTATTTCAGCAATCTGGAACACTTAACAGGCCCGAATACTTTTCTATTTCACGCCTCAGCCCAACTCAGGCAACTCCTATTTTCCTCCTGGAAATGAGAAGTGGACATCCAGGAAGGGCTGTGGAAGAGGCAGAAGTCAGGAGGCTGCAGGTAACTGGGGGCGAGTCGAGTGGTTCTGAGGGCCAGTGTTGAGGTGTGGGCAGCAGAACAGCAGCGAGGGTGGGGTAGGCAGTGAAGTATTAAGAGGGACGGTCACCAAGGGGCAGCTCCACCTGCCCCAGCTGTTGGTCTCAAAAATAAGCCAAGCCAGATGCTAGTTCAGTGGTAAAGAAGGATTGTAATATCTATTGCGATAGGGAGAAGGCCCAGCGCAAACTGAACTCCAGTTTGATTTGTTCAGTAGAGGCTGGGCGTTTTAAAGGGAGAGTGAGAGAATTGGGCAGGGGTGACCAGGGCTCAGTGGGGTCAGGGAAGTGGAAAACTACAAAGAGCAGAGCGGGCTTGGTCCATGAGAAACCCACCTGGGTTTGTTAACAGCCTCCCTCACAGACTGGGGCACGGGGGCCCGATCTCCGGGTGTTGGCTGGAGCAAATGGCAAACTTGTTTGACAGCCTTGCGTGTCCTTGGGATTGCCTCCCAAGGACACCCAAGGTGGCTGGGGTCACCTAGGGATGCGGCCCTGAGCCGTGAGAAGCCATGCTGGTGTTTGTCCGACTCTTTCTAGGCCAGGGTTGAGGCCTAGTTGAGAAGAGGGCTCGGGGGAGCCTCAGTCGAGTTTGGTCCGGGAGAGAATCTGTCACTGGCCCGAGGTGGTCTCCTTCATACTAAGTGTCTTCAGCAGTGGCTTTGATTCTGGGGCCAGGCTGCTAGACACGCGGAGCTGCTAGTCAGGGCTGTGATGAGCTGGGAGCCTGACCACATGCTTCAGTGTCCTTGGGGTAGGGCTCAGGAGGGTGATCACGGATTTCAGCTCTGACCCAGTATGCACAGACGGTGACAGGGGCGGCCCACTCCGGAGCCACGGCCACATGCAGGCTTTGGGGTGGAGTTGGGGCTGGCTCTTGGTTCTGCTGAGCCCAGGGGGAAGGTAAACTCTTTCCTCTGAGCCTCCATTTCCTCGTTTGCAAAATGAGGACAGGGCCTTTCTCCTGGGGCTGGCGGATCAGAGAGAAGCATTCCAGTCATGTGAGCAGCACGTAAGTAGCATTCAGTAAATGCTCATTCCTCTCCTCTTCCTTCAGAGGAAAGTTCAGGCAGTGTCTGATTTAATAAACAGGTTAAAGACCAAATGCCCCCTGTAAGTTGGTTGGTTGTAATTTAGAAATGTGTTATGTTTAGATTCCCAAGACCGCTCACATTCATTTATGCCAGATATGGACACTTCACCACAGGCTTCTAACAAAAAGTACAGAAGCGAAAAACCCATCTTTTTGCCAGCTTGTTTCCCTGTGCCAGATGTTTGTGAGTGAGGGGCCCGAACCGTGAAGGGTGCCCACGCTGGCGCCTCCTCCCGAGAGTGCAGAAGGCAAGCACCTGAGCTCAGCTCTTGTCGCCCTCACCCGGAGTTCCTGTGAATGTTAAGAGACCACAGCTTAGTGTCAGCTTTGAGCTCACATTTTGACTCCCCTGCTGAGTAATTCTGTGGCGTGGGGCAAGTCATTTAACCTATCTAAGCATCGGTTTCCTCATCTGTGAAATGGGCTAAGAACAGTCACTCCTCAGAGGGTTCTTTCGAGGGTTAAATGAGAAAACTCATGAAAAGTGCTTGGTGGAGTATCTGGCCAATCACTAGGCCAAGTGTCCCCTTGGGGCGTTCATCTTTCTGCTGCAAGAGCTTGCTGGCTTGGCATGGTGGCTCATGCCTGTAATCTCAGCATTTTGGGAGGCTGAGGCAGCCTGATTTCTTGAGCCCAGGAGCTCGAGATTAGCCTGGTCGACACGGCGAAACTGCATCTCTGCAAAGAATCCAAAAGTTAGCCAGGCATAATGGTGTGCTCCTGTAGTCCCAGGTACTTAGGAGGTTGAGGTAGGAGGATTGCTTGAGCCTGGGAGGTCAAGGCTGCAATGAGCTGAGATAGATTGCACCACTGCACCCCAGCCTGGGTGACAGAGGGAGACCCTGCCTCAAAAGAAAGGAAAGAAAGAAAGAAAGAGAAAGAAAGAAAGAAAGCAAGCAAGCAAGCAAGCAGCTTGTGCACAAGTGGTGTTCAGGGAATGTCTGGAGACCTGATCTCAAGTGCTGCCTTGGTGTGTGGGCTGCCTGCCGCCTGGAGGCACAGAGTTCAGGAACAGAAGGTGGGAGGGCAGCAGGACTCCCCCAGCCTTCACGACAGCCTCCTTTACGACAGTCATACATAGGGATGGGATGGTGGGGTTTCTGCTGAGCAACTTTTATAGACTGAATAGGCGTGGAGCCAGAGGAAACAGAACTCTAGAAAACAACTGGCCTCCTGGTTGTTTCTGGAAACCCAAACAGGAAGCTGCATCGAGCTCTGAGGCTTCCTAGGAGTCAAAACTCTGGTCTTGGCTCACAGTGACTGAGAAGTGAAGGGTGGCCGAAACTGTAGAATCACAAGGGACATTTTTATTTCATCTCAATGAATGCTTTTTGTTGGAGGAGGGATGAGATTCTAGAACCAAATTGCCCATTGTTGATGCATCAGTGAGGCCAGGAGAACCCATGGGTTTTGACCCATAACCCTGGCGAGTATTAAATGTGATGATGGTGACTATGTACCCAGGCAGCTAGCCTCCTTATTGATTGATTGACTGACTGATTCATTGATTGATTGAGTCATTCATTCATTCACCAAACGTGCTCCCGTGGTATGCCGGCACTGTTCTAGTACTACAGGCACAGCAGGGACCAAAGCAGAAAAACCCCTGCCTGCCTCAGGGGACCAAGCGGACACAGATATGCTCCTGCCCTTTGGAAATAATTCCAACGTATGGAGTGCAGGAAGGAATCAGGAAGAAGGAGGAAAAAAGACAATAAAATAAATATAAAAGCAGGAGGGGAGTACAAGAGATGAAGAGGCCTGGGTCAGAGCCCAGAGGAATCCACCATGTGGCTTGGGTGCTTCTGGTTATTACCATGGTTACCGGCCCTGATGGCCACCCCTAAAGCGGAAAGCCCATTTCTGTTATTTCTATAACATTCATAGATGACAGTTCCAAAGCCTCTGTGTCGGTTGACTAAAATCTGCTAGTGAACATCTAGTGCTGAGGAAATGACCCAGAAATTCTCAACGTTTGATTTGCTCTCCAAGACTGGGCATATCTACAAAAAATTCAAACATTTGGCCGGGCGCCGTGGCTCACGCCTGTAATCCCAGCACTTTGGGAGGCCGAGGCGGGCGGATCACGAGGTCAGGAGATCGAGACCACCCTGGCTAACACGGTGAAACCCCGTCTCTACTAAAAATACAAAAAATTAGCCGGGCGCCGTGGCGGGTGCCTGTAGTCCCAGCTACTTGGGGGGCTGAGGCAGGAGGATGGCGTGAACCTGGGAGGCGGAGCTTGCAGTGAGCCGAGATCGCGCCACTGCACTCTGGCCTGGGTGAAAGAGCAAGACTCCGTCTCAAAAAAAAAAAAAAAAAAAATTCAAACATTTTACACAACGGGTGGTGGGGATTTCATTTGACCCTGTGATGCATTTATCAAAATATGGTTGCAGATTAGAAAGCAAGCCATGTACGTGGGAAAAGAGGGAAGCCAGAGGGTTGAGGGCCTAGGAAAGTCTGAACACAGGCATTTCTGGGTCAGGCCAAGGCCTGGGAGGGATGCTGCCACACTAAGACGCCCAAGTCAGCAGGAAGCCTTGAGCCTTTGGGCACTGGATGGCCACAGTTTCAGGCAGAGCATGATTATGTGCCAAAAAGGTTGACTTACCCCTTTGCCATTTTCCCAGGGACCAGCTCTACCCACCTGACCTCCAAGAGCACTCTCCATGCTATGCACAGGGCACTGAGTGAACACCCGCCTCATTTCTCCCAGCATGGAAAGTCATTCCAGGAATTCTGTGGGCACTGGAGAGGCCCTTCCCCTTCCAGCATGGGAAAGCCAAGCTGGCTGGGAAGCAGCTCAACTCAAGCTGCTGTTGATACAGGTGCCCTCTCCTAGCCCCTCCCTTGTCCCCACCTGCATTTCGCCTCACTTTCTATCTGTGTGTGTGTCAGGTTCTCCCAAATCCAGCAGCCACCATGCCTGGCCTCACCAAGGGCTTGCCTCATCTGAGCTATTTCAGTATAAATATTGAAAAAGAAAAGTATCCTTTTCCGCTGATTTCAGACAAGGCAGTTGAGATTTTTAAGAAGATTGCTCAGTAGAGCAACAAGGAAATGGGAAGAAAAATTCAAAAGCTTAGATGTGGATGAGTTTACAAAGCATAGGTCTCTCTTACAAGCATCTAAATTATCCTTTCAGGCTGACGTGGGCTGAGGGCATGGGCCCCAGGTTGTGGGAAACCAGACTAAGATCTTTGCCTTTTAAAGTAAATTTAGTTGGCACTATTGGACTTCACGTTCTTTTAGAACCTGCTTGGAAAGTTAGAAGAATGGGATTGGGTCGTTTCCAGGCCATCCTGCTGCTTTGTAGCTATGCTGTAGTTTTGATCCCCCTGCCCTGGTTCTGTCCACTGGATGAAGACAATGCACTCTACCTGACCTTCTTTTCCTCCTCAGAGCAGTGTCTTGTGGCATGCACCCCGCTCCCACATAGAATGAGAGATGGATGGATGGATGGATGGATGGATGGATGAATAGATGGACAGATGGATGGATGGATGGATGGATGGATGGATGGATGGATGGATAGATGGAAAGATAGAGAGATGGATGGATGGATGGATGGATAAACAGATGGATTGATGGATGAATAGATCGATCAATAGATAGATGATAGATAGATAGATAATAAATGGATGGATAAATAGATGGATAGTGGGACAGATGGAAAAATAGATGGATAGATGGGCAGATAGATGGATAAATGGTTGGATGGATAGAGGCATATATGACAGATAGATGAATAAACAGATGGATGGATAGATAGATGATAAATAGATGGATGGATAGATAGATAGGTGGATAGAGGTATAGATGGATAGATGGATAAATGGATAGATAGATAGATGAATACATGGATAAACAGAATGGATAGATGGATAGATGGATGGATGGATAGATAGACAGGTGGATAGAGGGATATATAGGTGGATAGATGGAAAAATTGATAGATGGATGGATAGATAGGTTGATGGATGCAATGGATGGATTAGATAGATAGGAGAAATAGTAGCTCTTTGAATATTCATAATAATAACAACTCAGCAGAGACTCTGGAGAGCATGTAGGAATTGCTGGAGTGGTGTCCCTAAGTAGGTAAGAGGCCATGGATTTAGCACACAAGTGAAGCAGCAGCCTTCAGCAGGTGTGTGTTCAGGGAAGGAGGTGTGATTAAGGCCGATCAGCCAGGGTTTGTGGAAGTTTTATTCTGAGAGCTTCTGATTTATGGGGAAATGATAACCCTTGTCAGGGGCTGGGCTTTGTGCTCGTGGAGATGCTGGTGGTTTGTAGAGACAGAAGGGGTGAAATCAGAGTGGGAGGGTGACGGGATTAGGGAAGGGGTACAAAAAGTGCCCACCTGAGATTTATGATGATGAATTAAGGGGAGGCCTGCCAACAGCGCTTGGGGATTTCCTCCAGTCCCATTCGGCTGCTGGGTATGCGGAGAGTTGGCTTTAGTGAGGGTCGTGGTTTTGTCTGGAGTGTGACAAAGCCAGGGGGCAAGGGAGTTGATGGTGTATGGGTGGGGGGCGAGGTTACAGTGAATTCGCATGAGGTTCAGAGCTGTGGGAGAGGACAGAGGACAGAGGGCATCAGGTAGGTGGAGGACAGTGTAGAGATGGCAGGAGCTGTGGATTGAAGGACCTCACAGGGTCAAAGGACTATGTGAGTCTGGGTTCTAGACGGAGTGAATGAAAAAGATAGGAAGTGGAGGCCCCAGAGTGGGCAGATATAATTGAGGTCGTCGGGGGTGGCAGTTATTGATAATGGTTCAATCACAGCTCAGGATATGAGCATGAGAGTGGCCGAGGCAGGGAAGGGGGCATGGCCACTAGAGAAACAAATTCACAAACTGAGGGGACTGGTTTGGAAGAATCAACTAAATCAGTGGTCGGCAAACTGTGGCCCACTGGCCAAACCCAGCCTGCCACCTGTTTTGAAAATAACAGGGAATACAGACATGCCCATTTGTTTGTGTATTTCCTATGATTGCTTCCATGCTACAGTGGCAGTGTCAATGCCAAAAATATTTATCACCTGACCCTTTATAGAAAAAGTTCCCCAACTCCTGACCTAAGTGGATACTGCACTTACCATTGTTTGTGGGTTTAGGTGAACAAACAACATTCTACAACAAAAAAATTTTACCTAATGTAATTTCTTATAATAAATACTCCTGGTGTAATGGCTATAGGCCAGCTGCCCTTGAAATTATGAAAACAAACTTTTCAACATACAGGAAAGCTCTTTGCCCTGCTTTGTATGCAGATATTTTGTTCAGCTTTGTGAGAACAAGAAAGAGAATAAGTATCAACTTAGCTTGAGTTATATGCTAACAGTTTTGTAAATAGTCACTAAACGTTTCCCTGTTTTATTATGAGACGTAGGAGCTGCCTGCTCTATCTTCTGTGGCTACCCGTGTAGCACTTAAAGCTGAATGAAGGGATAACCTGCTTTTAATTCCCAGATTAATATTGGTATGCAATCCAGTCCAACTGCATCAGTACTGGACCTAATTAAATACTTTCGGAGCAATGTGTAAATGTTTTATCCTTCTTTCAGAGAAGCTCAGCTCCACTTGCAAAAGAGTCAGGAACGTGCAATTATTTAGAGAGAACTGCCCAGACCTTTTTTATTTAAGTAGGTCCCCCTGCTGTTCTCAAACCATCACCCCACTCATTTTCTCCATAGCAATTATGCAGTTATGCAAAACAAACCAAATATCTTCACTTACTATCAAAATTTTCATTCATATTTCCAATTTTGTAGGTATTCCAGATTTTTGATACAATTTTTATTAGTGGTACATTATATTTTTACACTGTATAACTTTTTCTGGTATTATTTACATTTCATTTGCTTAAAGTCTCTTTAGAAAACTTTTTTGACTTATTTCTATAATTTAAGATATTCTTACCAACTCCTTTTATGTCATAGCTTTGTTCTGGAGTCACCCTTGTTAGATAGAGTTGGGTAAGGACATGTAGATGGTACATTTTCTTAGTTCTTGTAGATGTGACAATTTTTGTTGCTTGCTCACATAAGTAACAAGATCAGCTTGCTGTAGAATTCATGAGTCATACTTGTTAAGCTTCAAAATACAGACACAGTTCCACTGTCTCCTGGATTGCCACACTGACTGCGTTTTTCTCTACAAGTACGTTAAAATTGTTTTTTGATTATTCGTTTAGGAAATCCAAGTGTTTCTGGAGGAAATAGTCATACTTTGGATTCTAGTTTTCCTTGGCAAAGGGTGGACACTTTTAGACGCAGGTGCTCATTTCTGGGAACTGCATGTATATTTCTGGCTTGTTTTTCTTCAGTTACTCTGGTTTCTTTTTCAGAAATGCCAATCTGGTTCACAAGGCAGCTCTGCATTCTCTGCCGTCTTCTTTCTCACCACCGTCATCTCTGTTCCTGTTTCCCTGTGTGCTGGGGACTCTCTGCTTTGCTCTCGGCATCATAGTTTTGTTTTCTGCGACTGCAGTTCTGCCTTTGCTGCCTGTAATGAGGTTTCGGTTTCGCTATGGCGTTGTGAGCCTCTCTGACCATCTTTCATAGTCCTCTGCCATGCTGCTCAAGCCAGAAACCCAAATCACGCCCGATGCCTTGCTGCCCCTTATGCCTTCCTCTCGTCCACCCACGGCTGAGGTTGCTTCAACCTTTAGAATATTTCTCTCAAGGTCATTTTGTCTCCATCTTTACTGCCATCACTTCGGTTCACGGGGCCACCATCTCACCCTTCTTTTTGCCCCCACCCCCCAACTGCTCCTCCTAGTCTGTTCTCTATGCTGTAGTTGGTGTTACTGATGTCTATGCAGACGTTTAAACATGTGTATGTACAGTTGACCCTCAAACAACACGGGTTTGAACTATGCAGGTCCACCTACACATGGATATTCTTCTGCCTCTGCCACCCCTGAGATCCCAAGACCCAGCCCTCCTTCTCCTCCTCCTCCTCCTCCTTAAATTTCCTCCATAACATTTCTTTTCTTTGGCTTACTTTGTTGTAAGAATACAGCATATAATGCATATAACACACAAACTATGAGTTAATCCACTGTTGATGTTATCAGTAAGGTTTTCAATCAACAGAGGCTCCATAGTACCTGAGGCTTTCGGTCAACAAGTTACATTTAGGGAAGTCAAAACTTATGGGTGAATTTTCAACTGCCCGGTGGGGGCTGGCACCTGTTCAAGGGTCAACTGTGTGCATGTGTATGTGTGTACAGATGTATACATGTGCATATATACACACACACATATACCTACCGAATACACACACACTCACACTCTCAGTGGCTTTCTTTTGTACTAAGAATTCAAAGCACTTTTCCCAGCTGTGAAGCTTCTGCATGAGCTGACACTGCCTATGTCCCCAAATTCAGCCGCGCCATTTACCAGGCACACGGGTCTTTTTTCAGTTCTTCAGGCATGTGGCGCTCTTTCTCACCTTAAAGCAATTTGCTTCCTCTGCCAGGAATATATATGACTTGCTTTCCATATCTGGCTCAGATGAAATATTACAGAAGCCTTTCCTGCCTATTTTATCTAAGTAGGTACTACCTGCCCCCAATCAGCCCCTTGTTTGATTCCTTAATAGCAATTATCATTATGAATTATTAATTTATCAGTGCATTGTCTGTGAACCTCACCAAAGTGTAAGCTGCCTCAAAGGTGGCATCTTGTCCATTCTACCCATCTCTGGATTCTCCGCCCCAGCCCAGTGTGTGCCTCATAATGGGTTCTCTCTTTTTTTTTTTGAGATGGAGTCTCGCTCTGTTGCCCAGGCTGGAGTGCAGTGGTGCGATCTCAGCTCACTGCAACCTCCAACTCCCGGGTTCAAGTGATTCTTGTGCCTCAGCCTCCCAGGTAGCTACGATTACAGGCATGCGCCACCATGCCCAGCTAATTTTTATGTTTTTAGTAGAGACAGCATTTCACCATGTTGGCCAGGCTGGTCTCGAACTCCTGACCTCAAGTGATCCACCTGCCTTGGCCTCTCAAAGTGCTGGGATTACAGGCGTGAGCCACCAGGCCAGGCCTTCATAATGGGTTTTTAATAAACATTTGTTAAAAAGCATTGGTCCATCACATATTAGTAATTTTCATCTTTACTTATTCCTTATGATTTTTTGTTTGTTTAATATAGGTTATACCTTTTGATATCCTATAGAGGATTCCAGCATGTTGGATCTCTGGAGTCCTCCTGTAGATTATTTTTAGAGTCTTCCAAAGTCTTCTAAATCATTGAGATGAAGTCTCTTTCCTATTTTCCATAGCTTTAAAAAAACTACCCCCCAGGCCCCGCCCCACCCCGCCCCGCCCCATAGAGTTTTTCCTCCCTTATTTACTCATCCTTAAAGGAAGCGACACCTGTAGAGAGCCCGTGCTTGTTAAGAGCAAGGGAGAGCTCATCATTGAGGTCAGGTCCTTGTGTGTGGAGTCCTATCCTGGTGCTCTCGGGGGAGGACAGGTGGGCCTCCCAGCCTGTTTCTGATTCCTCACAGTTGCCTATGGAAGCTCTATTTCCCCAAACTTCTAACTTTTCCTGCCTTATCTGATTGTATCTGGTATTGTATTCTGAGTCCAAGGAGGGCACGAGAAACTTCAGTTTCTAACATGCTGCTATGCGTGTTTCTTTCCTACTCTTCTCTTACTAAGAATGCTTTACACGTGCCCACTGTTTTTCCTAAAATGCGATGAGCCACCAGGTGGTTTCTTCTACGTTCTTCTTCTACTTTCCACACAGGTGGTTTTTCTTTGCTTGCTTTTTAAGCTCCTGTCTCTGAATGCATATAGATTAAAAGAGGGATGGCACGAGGGGCGGACAGCACCGAGGGTAACTGCATAGCACCAAGAATGACTCGCGTGTGTGTGGCTGGTAGTTTCCGAGTTCAGGTCCTGGATGCTGGGAGGAGACAGCTGCCTGCAGGGTGGTGAGAAATTCTTCCAATCTTTTTTAGATGCTTTCCCTTTTCTGAAGTAAAGCCTGAATATGCCATTAAGAGAAGCTGTGGTAGGTTTTCCTCTCACCTAGTTCTATCTGCCATGCAGTTAACGAAACATCTTTCCATATTTTCCATGTGGTTATTCATCAAGCCTAGTTTTGGGGATGGTGTGAGTTTTGTTTTGTTTTGTTTTCTTCTGGAGTGTGAGAAAAGTTGCATTTTAGGGTTGCTGATAAGATCTAATTAAAACCCTTTTGTTTTTTTTTTGTTTTTTTTTTGTTTTTTGAGACGGAGTCTCGCTCTGTCACCCAGGCTGGAGTGCAGTGGCGCGATCTCGGCTCACTGCAAGCTCCGTCTCCCGGGTTCACACCATTCTCCGGCCTCAGCCTCTCCGAGTAGCTGGGACTACAGGCACCCGCCACCGCACCTGGCTAATTTTTTTTTGTATTTTTAGTAGAGACGGAGTTTCACCATGTTAGCCAGGATGGTCTCGATCTCCTGACCTCGTGATCCGCCTGCCTCGGCCTCCCAAAGTGCTGAGATTACAGGTGTGAGCCACCGCACCCAGCCTAAAACCCATTTTTACAATATTAGACACTGAGAGAATTTTCATCAGAATAGCATAATAATGACCATTAAATATGTGCTTCCCCCCCTCCCCTAATCAGCTCTATACTAGGAATTAGCACTAAAAATATTAGAAGAGAGATGTTATATTTACATATTTGGTTGAGACTAAAGAATTTCTTCCTCTTAGCTGCAATAGACTCTCTTATTTTACTCTGGCTTTCTCTGCTAATTAAGCTAGGAACAACAGCTATTGTCTATTTCCCTTCAATTTTAATCCACCATTTCTTTTTTATTTTCAGCTATATGTGAACACATATGGGCTAGGGAAACATAAAAATTAAATAACTTGAGTGGGTCAATAAAAAGGTTATTCTGTTTCTTTCAGGGTTTTTGAGGATTATAATGAATAAAACAGAACCAGAGAAGTTACGAAGCATGTGTTTATCACTCAGCAACAGAGATTTTTAAATAAGTACTTTAAATCATTATTATATATAAAATACATTTATTACTGTACATATAAATATAATATATTTAATCGGTGTTTTAAATATAATTTGAGTTTTCAAGCATGTATTTATCACTCAACAGAAAGAATTTTAAATATATAATGTAAACAATTCTATATAAGTACAATAAATATATATTTTATATACTTAAAAATATTTAAATATGTACTATATATAATTTCATATTAAAATATATTAAAAATGTTTTATATTCCATTTATATGGTGTATATTAAATATGTACTGTATATGTTTAAAATATATTTAAAATTCTGTTGCTGATAATACACATTTTTTAACTTGTGTTTTTGTTTTAAGTATACATACATATATACATTATGTATTATCCTATGTATATATATATATGTCACACATATATGTATTTCTCCACTGTACCGTATTTACTTTTAAAACAGTAATCTAGGGACAAAAATTGAAAGCTTTAGTTCCTAGTGACTACAAACTGTAGACTGTAGGTTGACACAAAATCTGAATGGGAGCCAGTGGATTTGGTGAGCAAATCCCTGCAACAAGCCCTTTGATGTTCTAAAGCTGAAGCCATTTCAGCTGAAAGCCGGTTGGGGCGCGGGGATTAGGACTGTAGTTTCTATATTTTGAAAACAGCGCTCCCCCTTGTGGCCATTCACATGCTGACTTCTAAAATTGAGTTCTGAGAGCTCTTCTGGCTTGAGGAGCATCTCTCCCAGTTTGTTTTCTTTCTGCTTTTCTACTGTAGCCCTGTCTTTGAGGAGGATTTCAGTCTCCGCTCGCCCCCTCGGTCAAGAAGCCTTGTTTATTGTTATTAGATATCGATGATGTTGACAGACCCTACGTGGAGGGTCTGTGATCAGACAGAAGGGTGATGGGTCAGGACTCACTTCTGCTGCGTTTGACGTCACCCCAGGGTTGGAGGCCAGTAGTGGGGAAGTCACCGGGCTAAGACTCTCAGGACACCAGGTTTGGGTCCCAGCTGTATCATTAACTGGTGGAGTTATTTCCGGCCCAGGGCTCAAAGCCGTAATTTATGTAGCCAAAGGCCTCAAAGATGATTGCTCTCCAGGACACCTTCCCGTTCTGAAAGTCTAGCTCTAGAGTATTTGGGAAGGGGGGTATGTTAGACCCTGGCTTCTGCCATTTTTCCTGGGGGCTTATTCCACAGCCTGGCCTGCTGCGAGTTCAATCGTGTGGTTGCCGGGGAGCCTGGTGAGAAGAAAACCCACGCCCAAGTCCACTTGGAGAACTCCAGCATCATTTGAGTGGGGAGGTGCCGTGTCCTCTACGTAGGGGCCGGCGGGATGGCAGCTTGTACTGGCGGAAGGGTTCCTGGAAGAGTTCCCCAAGGGACACACATTCCTTAAAATGCGACAGGCACAACGAGGGACTCCATTTTAAATCTATCAGATTAAAGATTGTTTTAAATTGTGCTCCATGCATGCAGGGTTTGGTTAGATGGGCAAGTTGATGGGATGTAAACAGGTTGATTTTTGTGTGGGCAGTTTGAAAATATCAAGAGCTTTGAAAATGATGGTTACTTTTTTCTTGAAATTTCAATCACAGAGGCAGAATGTGAGCAAAGATGACTATACAAAGACATTCACTCTGGCTTCCAGTCTGTGGTTAGAAAAACTGGAAACGACCTAAATGTTCAGCTTTAGGAAAGAGGCTTAAGATGGTGGTAACCAAGGGTTGCTTTTTTGTTGTTGTTTTGCCATGGGTGGAGCCTTTCTTCAGGTGCACTGTTATGTGAAACTCTAATGAGGTACAAGGGGATTGATTCAAGTTGGTTGGTGGTGTGGGGGGGCGGTTTCTGTTGCAGCATCTCACCCAGACTGCATGACCCAGCCAGTCCTCAGGCTCCCCAGTGGCAGCTCATGAGGCACTTCCATGGCAAACATACCCCATGGCAGAGCTAGAAAGCCCTGACTCAGACAACTGTGGGATGTTAATACCAGCCTTTCCTTCTGACTGGTGGCAATTTGCACAGCTCTCTCCCTAATTCTTCTGACTTTTCTATACTTGCCAAATTTTTCATTATGAACATATTACTTATTGCACTAAAATATCTAAGATGTTAAAAATGATGTCAGTTTATTATTTTAGAATTAGAAGTATAATTGTCATAGAAACCACAAAACTTGGGTCAGCCTGGCCAACATATTCTTTCCTTTTTGGCAGATCTTCAGGCTCACGTGGAAAAACTGATTAAATAGAAAAAGCAATTGGAAGAATATAAAAACCACTGATAATCCCACCACCTAGAGAAAACTACTGTTAATATTTTGAGTGTATTTCCCTCCAGCTTTTTTCTATATATATGTATTTATAATATATATTAATAATATACTATATATTAATAAAATATACGATATATAATAAATACATTATATATATCTTACATAGAACACATTTATTTATTATATTATAAACACACTTTTGTGTCCTATTTATTTTTGTAAACATTATATTATATAATCCCTAGATATTAACATTTGAAAACATGACATTTAATGGTTTCCTAACATTTAAATCTATTGACAAACATAATTTTTTTTTTTTACAATAAACATTTTCTAAAAGTACATACAAACAAAAAGATGCATATCAAACATATTAGGAAGGTTGCACATGGGAAGACGGGGAATAGAAATGGGGGGTGGGAATTAAAGAAAATAAATGAGAGAGGGACTTTGTATGGATCAATGATAATAACTCAATCCTCTATTTGACAAAGAAGAAGGAGAAGGAAGAGGAAGAAAAAGAAAGTGGGATAAAGGATCAGAAAGGGAGGAAAATAGAAAAAATTAGAGTATGACTCCAGGGTAGACCTGTTTTGTTGTCGCTTGGTTGGTTGGTTGGTTTGTCAGTTGCATTTTTCATATGTTTCGCCATGTTGGCCAGGCTGGTCGCAAACTCCTAGCCTCAAGTGATCAACCCGCCTCGGCCTCCCAGAGTACTGGGACTACAGGCGTGAGCCACCACGTCCAGCCTCCACATTGCTTCTGGCCTCTGTGGTAGACCTCCCAGATGGGGCGGCTGGGCAGAGGCGCTCCCCACATCCCAGAAGGGGCGGCCGGGCAGAGGCGCTCCTCACTTCCCAGACGGGGCGGCCACACAGAGGCGCTCCTCACTTCCCAGACGGGGCGGCCGGGCAGAGGCGCTCCTCACTTCCCAGACGGGGCGGCCGGGCAGAGGCGCTCCCCACATCCCAGACGGGGCGGCGGCCGGGCAGAGGCTGCAATCCCAGCACCCTGGGAGGCCAAGGCAGGCGGCTGGGAGGCAGAGGCTGCAGCGAGCCAAGACCACGCCACTGCACTCCAGCCCGGGCAACACCGAGCACCGAGTGAGCGAGCCTCCGTCTGCAGTCCCAGCACCTAGGGAGGCCGAGGCGGGCAGAGCACTCGAGGTCAGGAGCTGGAGACCAGCGTGACTGACATGGCGAAACCGCGCCTCCAGGCAAAGGAGAAAAAACAGGGAGGGGTGGTGGTGTGCGGTGGCAATCCCAGGCAGCCTGCAGGCCAGGGCCGGGCTTGCCGGGGAGTCCTGGGAGCCAGACGCAGGGAGTCTGCAGGCAGCTGTGTGTAGTCCAGCCTGGGAAAGGAAAGCAAAGGAAAAAGCAAAGGAAAAGGGAAAGGGAAAGGAAAAAGGAAAGGAAAAAGGAAAGGAAAGGAAAGATAATTTTATAACCAATATTTCTTCTATAACAGATAGCGCTGATGTGAACATACCTGTACATAAATCTTGTCTATATTTGTACTTTTGCAGGTCGCAGTTTCCAAGAACCTATTCATGATGTTAGGTGAGGACTTACTGTACTTGAAAAAAAACCTCCCCAAAAGTAGGTGAGTAAGAGACTTTCTTGTAGTCATTTCTCTTGTAGTCATTTGTTGATTAGAAATATATGTAAAATGTGGCTTGTTCATCTATTTAGACAGTAATTATAAAATACCAAATTTATTTACATTTAAATGTTTTTCATTTGTTTCAAATCGAGCTATGATCTGTGGAATGTCAAGGCGTCGTTTTGCTTTTATCGGCTTGTTATGGACCATCAATATTATGTTGTTAATTAAAGAAAGTCAATCAGCCAGGTGCGGTGGCTCACACCTGTAATCCCAGCACTTTGGGAAGCTGAGGTGGGCAGATTACTTGTGGACACAAGTTCCAGACCAGCCTGGCCAACATAGTGAAATCCCGTCTCTACCAAAAATACAAAAATTAGCCAGGTGTGGTGGCGCACGCCTGTAATCCCAGCTACTTGGGAGGCCGAGGCACGAGAATCTCTCGAACCCGGGAAGCAGAGGCTGCAGTGAGCTGAGATGGTGCCGCTGCACTCCAGCCTTGGTGACAGAGCAACACTCCATCTCAAAAAAAAAAAAGTAATTGGTCTTAAGTTTTCTGTGAGCAGCTGTAGTCAAGCGAAGACTGAAAACATTCAATTTTGAAAGGAGAATTAAGATAAAAGCAAGCAAGCAAACGCCCCCTTCCCACCATCCACCCAAATGTATGCAGTCTTTTGCTTCACATTTTTGTGTAATGCCTGGTGTTTACAGAATCCTCCTCAGAATCTTGCCTCTCCTGTTGCTTTGTGTTAGTGAACGTGGACTTGTGCAAGTGGAAGCTCTGGGCAGATGGAGCTGGGTCCTTTCCTCTTACACACTGGGGCACCTCCTTATTGCCTCACCAACCAGTTTGTTTTACAACTTGCGGAAGAGTATTATTACATCTGAGCACTCAGAAATTAGATGCTGACACTGAGTATTGATTTACATAAAAATCTACATATTTCTGGTTTCTCGAGAGCTACTCACTTGGAACTTTACAAGGTCAGGCATCCCCTGAGCCTAGGACCATGCCTGACACGAAGGGCATGCTCAACAAAAAGTTGCTGAATTAAAAATCATCTTGGAATGTAAAGGTGACTAGCATTATGGAAATAGTTTATATTGACATGATTATTATTATTTACTTTATTTTTTTTTTATTTAGGGTCTCACTCTGTCTCCCAGGCTGTAGTGCAGTGGTGCGATCTCAGCTCATTGCAACCCCTGCCTCCTGGGTCCAAGCGATTATCTCCCTCAGCCTCCCAAGTAGTTGGGTTTGCAGACATGTGCCACCATGCCCGGCTAATTTTTGTATTTTTAGTAGAGACAGGGTGTCACCATGTAGGCCAAGCTGGTCTCGAACTCCTGACCTCAAGTGAACTGCCTGCCTTGGCCTCCGAAAGTGCTGGCATGAGCCACCGTGCCTGGCCTATGTTGACATTACTCATCCTTCTAAAAGAATAATAAAATAACTGGAAAAAATAGCTTGGAGAAAATTGAGCTTTTTGTCTGGAATTTTGGAGAATTTTGTTTTAACCTCCTCAAGTGTTTGTATCTTTTCTTTATCCTAATCACGAACAGGAAATTTCAAAGCATAACAAAGACCCAATTCTTGCAGCTCTGGTGTGTGGCTTTGGTGGGAATTTCAGCAGCGGTTCTGCTGATTGTCCTGACCGATGCCACCACTTTTGAACACTGGTAAATTTAAACAGTGTAAATTGCATTTGTTGTTTACCAGGATTCTCTCATGCATATTTTCTCATCCAATTTTTAATTAGCTAAACTTGATCGATACTTAACACATAATTGCGTGCTTTAAGTATATGTGTCCTTGTTATTTCCATTTTATAGCCAAAATTTGGACATGGAAATTTAGAGATTGAATAGCTTACTCACTCAAATGTTCAAGTTGGCAGTCAAACTCCTACTCTGATCATTTTCCCTGCACCATGAGGTTTCTAAAAATGTGAAATAAACTTGGTTTTATAAGTAGAGCCAGACTCTTCAGATTCTTCCCAAGTACAGGAAGTTGTGAGAATGTCTTCTCCCTGGCTTCAAGAAGGTGAGAGGCTGCAGCCCTTAGAGAGTCCACATGGCTCCCAGAGGCAGCCCCTCCTATGCTGTCCTTCAGCGGCCCTGTCTGTTGACTCATGAGGAGCGGTTTAGAAGTCTGTAAGCACAGGTTACACAGAGCCCAGGTCACAGACAGGATGCCAGGCTCCCACCCCGTAGCCCTGTCTTCCCTCCACTCTCCCCTTGACTGGTGCCTTAAGAATACAATGTCACAGTCACCAACACTGCAGTTACGGGCAGTGGATTCGAGCTTCTAAAAGTAGGGTGAGCTGATGGTTTATTGGCAGAAATAGGACCCTCTTACAGCAGTGTGGTTGTCCTGGCTGCTAACGGCGATGCACAATGAGCCGATCACTGAATTTTCTGGAGCCAGTTATTAAATGCATCCATTATTAAATAATACACACTGAAATGATGCTCTGATTCCTGCAACTCTATGAAGGTAGCATGATTGTAGTGAGTAGCGCTGGAGCTGGAAGAGGTTTCTGTTTAATGAATATGATTTTCATGAGGATGAGAAATTGTTTAATGTTAGCACACATATCAGATTTAGCAACAAAAAACTTATTGGGAAAAGAATTAGCAGATTGCAATGCATCTCCATTTGACAAACCATGGTTGAATTACAACCACAAGTTGACTAAGAATACAAGGTTTTAGCAAAAATCAACCAAAAATTTTCGCAGAATTTTATTCTATGAGAGTCAATGGCTATGTGAAATTTACATTAAAGAAAAGCATATATTTCATTATTGATTGTAAATTGTGTATTACACAGCCTTGATCTCAAATATGTGTATGTGTGTGTGTATATATTGTCATAGTCCCTTTAGACTGCTATTACAAAATACCATAAACTGCATGGGCTAGAAACAACAGAAACGTGTTTCTCACAGTTCTAGAGGCTGGGAAGCAAGCCCAAGAGCAGGGCACCAGCAGATTCTCTGTCTCAAGAGGGCCTGTTTCCTGGTGCATACGTGGTGTCTATTCTCTGTGTCCTCACATGGCAGAAGGGGCAAGGGAGTCTCCGGGATCTCCTTTATAAGGGCATTAATCTCATTCCTGAAGGCCCACCTTCACTGACTTATCACCTCCCCAGGGCCTCATCTCCTAACTTTGGGGGTTAGGATTTCAACATGTGAATTTTGGGGGACAGAAACATTCAGTTCATTGCATATACATACACATATATTCACACACACACACTGTATGTATAGGTATAGTGTATATATAGTATATACATACTATATGTGTATGCATATATGCATAATACAATACATATTGCATATATGTATCCATAGACATATATTCACACATTGTATGCATATATACAGTATATACATACCACATGTATATGCATATATGCATAAGAGAATAATATATACTGCATATTGTATATGTATATGCAATATGTATTATTGTATTATGCCTATGTGTGTATATGTATATATATTTGAAACCCTATTTTATACATTTACCAGCACACCACTGCTTTTGTGAATGAAAGTGGTGCCATTATTACATATGTTGAAATACCGGGTGAAATCAGGACAGTCCCAGGCAATCCAAGAACCTGTGGTCCTCACCACACTTTCCAGGTCCAGTGCAGCACACAGTCTCCTGCTGGGCTGCCTTTTTCTTACAGCTCCCTCCCCCACCAGAGACCCTGCACAATCCCTCCAAAAAGGCTCGTTCTTGCTGAGTCCCTTTGCCACAGGGAGTCGCAGGAGCATTAAGTGGCCTCCTGAGCAACTGTCTTCATCCTGCTTCATCCCTTTCCCAGGCCCTTCATGGAAGCACCATTTCTGGCATTTATCAGCTCTGAGGCTATAGAAGCATCTCATAAAGTTTGTGGGTCTTAATTTTCTTACTGCAAAATAGGACTAATAGCACCCACCATGCAGGGCTGCTGCAAGGAGTAGAAACAGCACGTGTAAAGTGCTTTCTATGTGCTTGGAACAAGATACATGCTCAATGAATGGCACTATTTTGCTATCATTACTGCTCCTGCTGCTACTTTGTTTGAGTCTGCCTGCCTCAGGCTTGGAGTTTTGGACACGTCTCCATTACTTTGGCCCCTAGGACATTGATGGTTTTGACTCCTTTCAGCCACTCTAAAGCTGAGGGTTTCTCCACCCCTTCCCGTGCCCAGTCCAGACTTGTGCGGTGGTGGTCACCGTGAGGGGTAACCAGTGGTCACTCTGCTGTTTTCCTAGAGGGCCTGGTACTTAGGGGTGGGCCTCCAGAAGCAGCTCTGGGTCCTCAAACCTGCCCCTTGCCCTAGCTACATGATCCAGCTGTACGCACAATACCCAAGTCAGGCCAACCAGACCACTTCAGCGCTGCCATGGCGGTCAATCCAGAGGGCCTCCTTGTCCAAGATGGGCCAATGACAACCCCTTCCTGCACTTTTCTGAGTTGGAATGAAGGGAAGGAGTCAGTGTCCCTGATTGGGAGCTGGAGGTTCAGGAGCTGACGGAGACATGTTGGCTATGTAGAAGAGCCAATAACAGAGTGAACTAGACTCCAGATGGCGGAAGAGTCCCTCCAGGACAGAGGTCACTGAGGCCTGACTGCATCCTGACCCTCTCTTGAGGCACACTGAGATCTCCACTCCCATCACAAGGCAACATCACAACTCCCCTCCCCACTCCCACTCCTTCCTTCCTTCCCACCTTCCTTCCTTCCATAGCCAAAATTTGGACATGGAAATATAGAGATCAAATAGCTTACTCACTCAAATGTTCAAGTTAGCAGTCAAACCCTTATTCTCTGATCATTTTTCTTCCTTCCTTCCCTCCCTCCCCATCCATCTCTCTCTCTCCCTCCCTCCCTCCTTCCTTCCTCTTTTTTCTCAAGTCTCACTACGTTGCCCAGGCTGGGCTCAAACTCCTGGGCTCGAGAGGGTCTCCTGCCCCAGCCTCCTGAGTAGCTGGGACTATAGGCACCCACCATGCCAGGCTCTCTGTTTTTCTTCATTGAGTCTCCAATGAATGGGAGGCTGTGAGCCTGAAAAGTGTGACACTGTATTTCTTTAAGCCCCAAAGACTCCAAATTACTACCCCTGTGCTTTTGAAGGGTTTCTTAAGGGTGATGTATTTCCAGAATGATTTACAATACCTTTTGTGCCCCAGGTGAGACGATTTTGCATGTGTGCTTGTGGTCCAGCCCCTGAGGCTGTAGCAGGGGATTCCACGGGATTTTTTTCGTGGGGTGTCACTACCATTTACTCTCAACCTTTGCCTAAGCTAATTCAAGTCAGCTTTCCTTCACTTACAGTAACAACAAAAACATTCCTAATGCGTCCTCCCAGAGTCCCCAGTTTCAGGAATGGGAAATCAGACAGGCTCTGCCCCTGCTCTAGGCAGAATAGGCCCCCATTTCACATCACGGCTAACTCTTAAAGGTCTGTGTCAAATGCTCAAGAGAAGCACATTTCTTGACCCAAATAAAAGGAATGAGACACTGGCGCCCAAGCCCTGAGGAACCTGATTCTAGAAAGGTCCTGTGCTCTAGGAGGGTCAGAAGGGTCTTCTACTACCATCTTGCTTTAGGAGTCCAAGTAAATAACAGACTGAATACACTGCTTTGCTCTGAAGTAGACATATGGTGTCTGATTCGGGGGAACCTGTGCCTCTGCAGCCCCCAAGTCTGTGGCAGGCATTGCCCATCAATCATGATGCGGTCCTTGCAGCTTGAGTGCGCCAGCAGAGTGCTTCTCATCGCAGGGCTGCCGGCCAGCCCTTCTCTGGTGCTCTTGGTCCTTCTTGGAGAAGGACTCAGCTGAGCTTGTCTTGACTGAGTGGGCCTCCGTGTCGAGAGACCACAGCCTGTGAAATGGCTGTTTTGGATGTGGTTTTATGAGTTCTTGCATACGGATATTCTACAATCCACAAAGCCACTCTAGTGTCTCCAAGTCAAAGGTTAATACCCAGGGAAGGTGAAAATCTCCTTTAAAATTGCTAGTGAAAGGTGGGCTAGGCCAGAGGAATATAGAATTAGGTTTATGTAGCAGCCTGGGTTTCCATAGAAACGAGATGCAGTTGCATCAAACCCATGACTAAACTTTTCCACACTGGTTTTAAGCCTGGAAGGAGGTTGGAAGAAGGTATTTACTGACCATGTAGGCACAGTGAGAATTTTGACAGGAAAGCCCTCCAAAAAGTCTCAGTCAAAGCAAATGGCAATGACTCCCCACAAAAATACCACGTGTGAGCCCCCGCTACAGCCTCGCGGGCCGAACCAGAGTGGCGCATATGCAAAATAGTCTCGCTTGAGGGACAAAAGGGATTGTAACTCATCCTGGAAACACACCACCCTTAGGAAACCCCTCAGAAGCACAGGGGCAGTCATTTGGGGTCTCGGGGGTTTAATGAAATACAGCATTACATTTTGCAGCTCAAAGCCTCCTATTTATTGGGGACTCAGTGAAGAAAGCCAGAAGTGTGATGTTGCCTGGGTAGGAGAGCCCGGCCTGTAGCCTTCTGCTAGCAGCAGCAGGAAGCTGCAGCCCTGAATCAGGGCCTTTGTTCTCCTGAAGCCTGCAGGGAGTAGGCCCTTCTGCTCACACTGCCCTCGGGCAGCACGCGTGTGTCCCTGGGAGCCCATGGTGGTGGCCCCCTAGGTGCAACAGGAGTTGGGCCTGGACGCCTGGCTGGGGGCAGCTGGGGACAGCACTCGTTGTTTCTGCCCCTGCTCCTCCTCGCAGCAGTGAGGACTGGGCTCCCATCCAGCAGAAAGGGCTAGAAGCTTTCTGCAAGAAGCACCCAGGCTTGGTTGGTTGGTTGGTTTGAAATGTATCCATTATTTAATTAGGTTCTTTGCAAGAAATTGAGAACCGCAGTTGGTCAGGATACATTGCGTTTGTGAGGGAGAACACAGAATAAAGGTAGCCCTACAGCTGAGGGACAACTTTGGTTCGGGGCCGCGTTTGTGAGTCCACAGCTTTCTGATGTCTTGCGCTGCTGTAGAAGCTGCATTTCTTTCTCTGTGTGGAAGTGCTCACCTTCCCGGTATCTGTGCGTGTGCAGCAGTGAGATGGGAATTTTCACACTGCTGATAGCAACTTTGATGGAGGTGGTGATGACAAATTTCCGGTGTGTTCTACACAGACGAACTCAGTTGAGGACCAGAGGTCTAGTTACTGCTCAGCTCAGGAAAACCACCCTCTGGACTCCGTGGCGCCCAGTGAGGATGATGGGAGCAGTCCCGGGGGGAGTGAGGCTGCCTGCAGCCTTCCCACGTGCTGACTGAAGGGTTTTGTTTTGTTTTTCTTCGCCAGGGCTCCATGCTTCCAAGGCGCATCCTGAGCAGGCGCATAGGTAGGCATTTCGGGAAGTTTAACCATCCAGGCGCCTCCATTCTTAACATCCTCTGCTCGTTTTGTGACAGTAGCAAGAACCTTCTCTTTTTTCAACTCTGGATTTTGCAGCTGAATGCTTCCTCTTGTACATGGCTTTTCTGGACTACAAGCAGGTCAGGAATAACTGCCCATTCCCCTGACGGGACAGGGTTTCTGCTGCAGAGGGGCTTCCCCCTCCTGGGCTCTTTGGGTTTGAGATTACCCTTCTTAATCTTAGCACTGGCATCAGCCTTCTTGGCTACAGGTTTCTTTCCTTAGCTCCCAGCTGCTCAACTTTTCACTCACTATCTTGCTACATGGGAAAGCACTGGGTCTTGTTTTGATGCAACTCATTACGGACTAGATGCAGAGGCAGAGGCAAAAGTATCAGTGTTTTATCAATTGCTTGAAAGGCTACAAATACACAGATTCTTCGAATGTGTAGCGCTGGAGGAGACGAACATACAAGAGAAGGAAGATATTCAGCCTGCAAATATACTTAATGCCTGGCCGGTCTTAGGGAGAATGGCAGGGCCAGCTCCTCTCAATATGGAAAGGAGCACCGAGGAACAAGACCCTGTTGTGTCCAGAATTGGTGGGTTCTTAGTCTCACTGACTTCAAGAACGAAGCCACAGACCCTCCCCGTGAGTGTTACAGTTTACTTAAAGATGGTGTGCCCGCAGTTTGTTCCTTCTGATGTTCGGAAGTGTTCGGTTTCTTCCTTCTGGTGGGTTCGTGGTCTCGCTGCTTCAGGAGTTAAGCTGCAGACCTTCGCGGTGAGTGTTAGAGCTCTTAAGGCGGCGCATTTGGAATTGTTGTTTCTCCCATCTGGAGTTGTTCATTTCTCCCAGTGGGTCCATAGTCTCACTGGCCTCAGGAGTGAAGCTGCAGACCTACGTGGTGAGTGTTACAGCTCATAATCGCAGTGCAGGCCCAATGAGCAAGCAGCAGCAAGATATATTGCAAAGAGCAAAACAACAAACTTTCCACGTGTGGAAGGGAACTCCAGCAGGTTGCTCTGCGGGTTGGGGCAGCCTGCTTTTGTTCCCTTGTCTGGCCCCACCCACATCCTAGTGATTGGTCCATTTTACAGAGAGATGATTGGTCCATTTTACAGAGAGCCGATTGGTCTGTTTTACAGAGAATTGATTGGTCCGTTTTACAGAGAACTGATTGGTCCATTTTCACAGGGTGCTGATTGGTGTGTTTACAATCCCTGAGCCAGACACAGAGTGCCGATCAGTGTATCTACAATCCTGTAGCTAGATGTAAAAGTTCTCCAAGTCCCCACTAGATTAGCTAGACACAGAGCACTGATTGGTGCATTTACAAACCTCGAGCCAGACACAGGGTGCTGATTGGTGTGTTTACAAACCTTGAGCTAGACACAGAGTGCCGATTGCTGTATTTACAAACCTTTAGCTAGACATAAAAGTTCTCCAAGTCCTCACCAGATTATCTAGACACAGAGCACTGATTGGTGCATTTACAAACCTTGAGCTAGAAACAGAGTGCTGATTAGTGTGTTCACAAACCTTTAGCTAGACATAAAAGTTCTCCAAGTCCCCCACCCGACTCAGGAGCCCAGCTGGCTTCCCCTAGTGGATCCTGTGCCAGGGCCGTGGGCGGAGCTGCCTGCAGTCCCCTGCAGGGCGCCTGCACTCCTCAGCCCATGGGTGGTCAATGGGACCCAGCACTGTGGAGCAGGGGGCGGCACCGGTTGGGGAGGCTGGGCTGCGCGAGAGCCCACTGTGGTGGGGCAGAGGTGGCTCAGGCATGGCAGGCTGTAGGTTCCAAGCCCTGCCCTGTGGGGAGGCGGCTGAGGCCCGGAGAATTTGAGTGTGGCCTGGGTGGGCTGGCAGTGTTGGGGGACCCGGTGCCCCCTCTGCAGCTGCTGGCCCAGGTGCTAAGCCCCTCACTGTCCGGGGCTGGTGGCGCCAGCCTGCCACTCTGAGTATGGGCCGCCAAGCCCAAGCCCACCTGGAACTTGCGCTGGCCTGCGAGCGCTGCGGGCAGCCCCGGTTCCCGCCCGTGCCTCTCACTCCACACCTCCCTGCAAGCAGAGGGAGCCGGCTTCAGCCTCGGCCAGCCCAGAGAGGGGCTCCCACAGTGCAGCGGCAGGCTGAAGGGCTCCTCAAGCATGGCCAGAGCAGACTCTGAGGCCGAGGAGGTGCTGAGAGCAAGCGAGGGCTGCCAGCACCTTGTCACCTCTCACTGGGGTCCATGTTCTAGAGTCTGAATCTCAGTTGGATGTGAGACTTCTGAGCTCGTGGTACAAACGAGGCTTACTGGCAGGTCACTTCTGATTGGGAAGAGTGACTTCAACATCTGTCAGTATTTCCGTTTCCTCCAGAAGAGCAAATACAGCAGTTTCCTATTGCTGTTCTTACAAATGTATCAGAAATTGAGTGGCTCAAAACAACACAAGTGAATTATCTTACACTCTGGGATGTCACAAGTCTGAAATGGGTCTCCCAGGACTGAAGTAAAAGTGTTGGCAGGGCTGGGTTTCTTTCTGGGGGCTCTAGGGGAGAATCCTTTTCCTTGACCCCTCCAGCTGCCCACGTGCCTTGGCTTGTGATCCTCTCCCTCTCGCACCAGACAGCACCAGAGAGCAACAGACAGCAGCAGCCTTGCAAGCTCCTCCAGTTCTTTGCATGACACGTTACTCTGACCTCCTCTTCTCCTTCCCTCTTCCACATCAAGGGCCCTTGTGATTCCCCTGGACGGACCCAAATAATCCAGGATGATCCTCTGGCAACTTTAATTCCATCTGCTACTTTAATTCCCCCTTTCCATGGAACCTACTTCATCTACAGGCTCTAGGGATTGGACGTGAACACTTTTGAGGGGCCATAATTGTTATAGGAGTTATTAAGAAATTATTTTAGGCAGAGAGGAAAAGGGGTCCTTGGGAAGTTTTTTTTTTTTTTTGCTTTTAAAGCAGCTCCAGAAACATTTCTTGTCTAGCAGGAAAGCCCCATCTCAGTACAGGAGTCGGGGGGCAAGCTTTGATACACAAATGCCAGCTGTTAGAAACTGGGTCCACCCAAACATGGCAATTCCCACTGTCTTCTTCTTCTCCCCATATGTGCCTGGCAACATGGCCGCCACCACGTATCCCCAAGCGTGTAGAACATCAGGGGGCCCTGCATTTGCATATCAAAGGACTAGGGTGGGAAGGCCAGTTTTTTCCACGGCCTACGTGAATGACACGCCTGGTGAAACCAATCCCTGACCCTATGCAAATCAGACACCGCCTCCTCCAGCGTCCTCATATAACTGGCTGTTTTCCATCACACCCAGGGTTCCCTGTTTGGGCTTGGAGATCCCTCCGGCTGTCTCTGTACAGGGGGAGCCTCTTCCCTCTTTCTTGCCTATTAAGTTCTCCATTCCTTAAAACCACTCCACATGTGTCCACGTCATTTTATTCAAACGGGCGCGAGACCAAGGACCCTGGTGTTCCTTCCGTCATGGGAGCCATATTGTTATGTCTACCACTGGGCAGCTCCAGCTCGTTAGGGTACCTTTGACATTTATGGTCTCAACTGCTGAAGTCCCTGTCTTCAACTATTTGGGAGTGACAATGAAGGTGCATGATTTGTCATTGCTCGCCGTTTTACTTCTTTTTTTTTTTTTTTTTTTTTTTTTTTATTATACTTTAGGGTTTTAGGGTACATGTGCACAATGTGCAGGTTTGTTACATATGTATCCATGTGCCATGTTGATTTCCTGCACCCATTAACTCGTCATTTAGCATTAGGTGTATCTCCTAATGCTGTCCCTCCCCCCTCCCCCCACCCCACAACAGTCCCGGAGTGTGATGTTCCCCTTCCTGTGTCCATGAGTTCTCATTGTTCAATTCCCACCTATGAGAGAGAACATGCGGTGTTTGGTTTTTTTCCTTGCGATAGTTTACTGAGAATGATGTTTCCAGTTTCATCCATGTCCCTACAAAGGACACGAACTCATCATTTTTTATGGCTGCATAGTATTCCATGGTGTATATGTGCCACATTTTCTTAATCCAGTCTATCGTTGTTGGACATTTGGGTTGGTTCCAACTCTTTGCTATTGTGAATAGTGCCGCAATAAACATACGTGTGCATGTTCTTTATAGCAGCATGATTTATAGTCCTTTGGGTATATACCCAGTAATGGGATGGCTGGGTCAAATGGTATTTCTAGTTCGAGATCCCTGAGGAATCGCCACACTGACTTCCACAATGGTTGAACTCGTTTACAGTCCCACCAACAGTGTAAAAGTGTTCCTATTTCTCCACATCCTCTCCAGCACCTGTTGTTTCCTGATTTTTTAATGATGGCCATTCTAACTGGTGTGAGATGGTATCTCACTGTGGTTTTGATTTGCATTTCTCTGATGGCCAGTGATGATGAGCATTTCTTCATGTGTTTTCTGGCTGCATAAATGTCTTCTTTTGAGAAGTGTCTGTTCATGTCCTCTGCCCACTTTTTGATGGGGTTGTTTGTTTTTTTCTTGTAAATTTGTTTGAGTTCATTGTAGATTCTGGATAGTAGCCCTTTGTCAGATGAGTAGGTTGCAAAAATTTTCTCCCATTCTGTAGGTTGCCTGTTCATTCTGATGATAGTTTCTTTTGCTGTGCAGAAGCTCTTTAGTTTAATGAGATCCCATTTGTCGATTTTGGCTTTTGTTGCCATTGCTTTTGGTGTTTTAGACATGAAGTCCTTGCCCACGCCTATGTCCTGAATGGTATTGCCTAGGTTTTCTTGTAGGATTTTAATGGTTTTAGGTCTAACATATAAGTCTTTAATCCATCTTGAATTAATTTTTGTATAAGGTGTAAGGAAGGGATCCAGTTGCAGCTTTCTACATATGGCTAGCCACTTTTCCCAGCACCATTTATTAAATAGGGAATCCTTTCCCCATTTCTTGTTTTTGTCAGGTTTGTCAAAGATCAGATAATTGTAGCTATGCGGCATCATTTCTAAGGGCTCTGTTCTGTTCCATTGATCTATGTCTCTGTTGTGGTACCAGTACCATGCTGTTTTGGTTACTGTAGCCTTGTAGTATAGTTTAAAGTCAGGTAGCGTGATGCCTCCAGCTTTGTTCTTTTGGCTTAGGATTGACTTGGCGATGCGGGCTCTTTTTTGGTTCCATATGAACTTTAAAGTAGTTTTTTCCAATTCTGTGAAGAAAGTCATTGGTAGCTTGATGGGGATGGCATTGAATCTATAAATTACCTTGGGCAGTATGGCCATTTTCACGATATTGATTCTTCCAACCCATGAGCATGGAATGTTCTTCCATTTGTTTGTATCCTCTTTTATTTCATTGAGCAGTGGTTTGTAGTTCTCCTTGAAGAGGTCCTTCACATCCCTTGTAAGTTGGATTCCTAGGTATTTTATTCTCTTTGAAGCAATTGTGAATGGGAGTTCACTCATGATTTGGCTCTCTGTTTGTCTGTTATTGGTGTACAAGAATGCTTGTGATTTTTGTACATTAATTTTGTATCCTGAGACTTGCTGAAGTTGCTAATCAGCTTAAGGAGATTTTGGGCTGAGACAATGGGGTTTTCTAGATATACAATCATGTCATCTGCAAACAGGGACAATTTGACTTCCTCTTTTCCTAATTGAATACCTTTTATTTCCTTCTCCTGCCTGATTGCTCTGGCCAGAACTTCCAGCACTATGTTGAACAGGAGTGGTGAGAGAGGGCATCCCTGTCTTGTGCCAGTTTTCAGAGGGAATGCTTCCAGTTTTTGCCCATTCAGTATGATATTGGCTGTGGGTTTGTCATAGATAGCTCTTATTATTTTGAGATACGTCCCATCAATACCTAATTTATTGAGATTTTTAGCATGAAGGGTTGTTGAATTTTGTCAAAGGCCTTTTCTGCATCTATTGAGATAATCATGTGGTTTTTGTCTTTGGTTCTGTTTATATGCTGGATTACATTTATTGATTTGCGTATGTTGAACCAGCCTTGCATCCCAGGGATGAAGCCCACTTGATCATGGTGGATAAGCTTTTTGATGTGCTGCTGGATTCAGTTTGCCAGTATTTTATTGAGGATTTTTGCATCAATGTTCATCAAGGATATTGGTCTGAAATTCTCTTTTTTGGTTATGTCTCTGCCAGGTTTTGGTATCAGGACGATGCTGGCTTCATAAAATGTGTTAGGGAGGATTCCCTCTTTTTCTATCGATTGGAATAGTTTCAGAAGGAATGGTACCAGTTCCTCCTTGTACCTCTGGTAGAATTCAGCTGTGAATCCATCAGGTCCTGGACTCTTTTTGGTTGGTAAGCTATTGATTATTGCCACAATTTCAGAACCTGTTATTGGTCTATTCAGAGATTCAACTTCTTCCCGGTTTAGTCTTGGGAGGGTGTATTTGTCGAGGAATTTATCCATTTCTTCTAGATTTTCTAGTTTATTTGCATAGAGGTGTTTGTAGTATTCTCTGATGGTAGATTGTATTTCTGTGGGATCGGTGGTGATATCCCCTTTTTCGTTTTTTATTGCATCTATTTGATTCTTCTCTCTTTTTTTCTTTATTAGTCTTGCTAGCGGTCCATCAATTTTGTTGATCTTTTCAAAAAACCAGCTCCTGGATTCATTAATTTTTTGAAGGGTTTTTTGTGTCTCTATTTCCTTCAGTTCTGCTCTGATTTTAGGTATTTCTAGCCTTCTGCTAGCTTTTGAATGTGTTTGCTCTTGCTTTTCTAGTTCTTTTAATTGTGATGTTAGGGAGTCAATTTTGGATCTTTCCTGCTTTCTCTTGTGGGCATTTAGTGCTATAAATTTCCCTCTACACACTGCTTTGGATGTGTCCCAGAGATTCTGGTATGTTGTGTCTTTGTTCTCGTTGGTTTCAAAGAACATCTTTATTTCTGCCTTCATTTCATTATGTACCCAATAGTCATTCAGGAGCAGGTTGTTCAGTTTCCATGTAGTAGAGCGGTTTTGAGTGAGTTTCTTAATCCTGAGTTCTAGTTTGATTGCACTGTGGTCTGAGAGACAGTTTGTTATAATTTCTGTTCTTTTACATTTGCTGAGGAGAGCTTTACTTCCAACTATGTGGTCAATTTTGGAATAGGTGTGGTGTGGTGCTGAAAAAAATGTATATTCTGTTGACTTGGGGTGGAGAGTTCTGTAGATGTCTATTAGGTCCACTTTATGTAGAGCTGAGTTCAATTCCTGGATATCCTTGTTAACTTTCTGTCTCGTTGATCTGCCTAATGTTGACAGTGGGGTGTTAAAATCTCCCATTATTATTGTGTGGGAGTTTAAGTCCCTTTGTAGGTCACTCAGGACTTGCTTTATGAATCTGGGTGCTCCTGTGTTGGGTGCATATATATTTAGGATAGTTAGCTCTTCTTGTTGAATTGATCCCTTTACCATTATGTAATGGCCTTCTTTGTCTCTTTTGATCTTTGTTGGTTTAAAGTCTATTTTATCAGAGACTAGGATTGCAACCCCTGCCTTTTTTTGTTTTCCAGTTGCTTGATAGATCTTCCTCCATCCCTTTATTTTGAGTCTATGTGTGTCTCTGCACGTGAGATGGGTTTCCTGAATACAGCACACTGATGGGTCCTGACTCCTTATCCAGTTTGCCAGTCTGTGTCTTTTGATTGGAGCATTTAGCCCATTTACATTTAACGTTAATATTGTTATGTGTGAATCTGATCCTGTCATTATGATGTTAGTTGGTTATTTTGCTCGTTAGTTGCTATAGTTTCTTCCTAGTCTCGATGGTCTTTACAATTTGGCATGTTTTTGCAGTGGCTGGTACCGGTTGTTCCTTTCCATGTTTAGTGCTTCCTTCAGGAGCTCTTTTAGGGCAGGCCTGGTGGTGACAAAATCACTCAGCGTTTGCTTGTCTGTAAAGTGTTTTATTTCTCCTTCACTTATGAAGCTTAGTTTGGGGGATAGGAGATTCTGGGTTGAAAATTCTTTTCTTTAAGAATGTTGAATATCGGCCCCCACTCTCTTCTGGCTTGTAGAGTTTCTGCTGAGAGATCAGCTGTTAGTCTGATGGGCTTCCCTTTGTGGGTAACCCGACCTTTCTCTCTGGCTGCCCTTAACATTTTTTCTTTCATTTCAACTTTGGTGAATCTGACAATAATGTGTCTTGGAGTTGCCCTTCTCGAGGAGTATCTTTGTGGCTTCTCTGTATTTCCTGAATCTGAATGCTGGCCTGCCTTGCTAGATTGGGGAAGTTCTCCTGGATAATGTCTTGCAGAGTGTTTTCCAACTTGGTTCCATTCTCCCCATCATTTTCAGGTACACCAATCAGACGTAGGTTTGGTCTTTTCACATAGTCCCAAATTTCTTGGAGGCTTTGTTCATTTCTTTTTATCCTTTTTTCTCTAAACTTCCCTTCTCTCTTCATTTCATTCATTTCATCTTCCATCAGTGATACCCTTTCTTCCAGTTGATCGCATCTGCTACTGAGGCTTCTGCAATCTTCGCGTAGTTCTCGAAACTTGGCTTTCAGCTCCATCAGCTCCTTGAAGCCCTTCTCTCCATTGGTTATTCTAGTTATCCATTCTTCTAATTTTTTTTCAAAGTTTTTAACTTCTTTGCTGTTGTTTTGAATTTCCTCTCGTAGCTCAGAGTAGTTTGATCGTCTGAAGCCTTCTTCTCTCAACTCATCAAAATCATCCTCCATCCAGCTTTGTTCCGTTGCTGGTGAGGAACTGCGTTCCTTTGGAGGAGGAGAGGTGCTCTGTTTTTTAGAGTTTCCAGTTTTTTTGGTCTGTTTTTTCCCCATCTTTGTGGTTTTATCTACTTTTTGTCTTTGATGATGGTGATGTACAGATGGGTTTTTGGTGTGGATGTCCTTTCTGTTTGTTAGTTTTCCTTCTACCAGACAGGACCCTCAGCTGCAGGTCTGTTGGAGTTTACTAGAGGTGCACTCCAGACCCTGTTTGGCTGGGTGTCAGCAGCGGTGGCTGCAGAACAGCGGATTTTCGTGAGACCACAAATTCAGCTGTCTGATAGTTCCTCTGAAAGTTTTGTCTCAGAGAAGTACCGGGTTGAATAGGTGTCAGTCTGTCCCTACTGGGGGGGTGCCTCCCAGTTAGGCTGCTCAGGGGTGAGGGACCCACTTTAGGAGGCAGTCTGACCGTTCTCAGATCTCCAGCTGCATGCTGGGAGAACCACTACTCTCTTCAAAGCTGTCAGTCAGACAGGGACATTTAAGTCTGTGGAAGTTCTTGCAGAGTTTTTGTTTGTCTGTGCCCTGCCCCCAGAGGTGGAGCCTACAGAGGCAGGGAGGCCTCCTTGAGCTGTGGTGGGCTCCACCCAGTTCCAGCTTCCTGGCTGCTTTGTTTACCTAAGCAAGCCTGAGCAATGGCGGGCGCCCCTCCCCCAGCCTTGCTGCCGCCTGGCAGCTTGATCTCAGACTGCTGTGCTAGCAATTAGCGAGACTCCGTGGGCATAGGACCCTCCGAGCCAGGTGCGGGACACAATCTCCTAGTGTGCCGTTTTCCAGGCCCGTTGGAAAAGCGCAGTATTAGGATGGGACTGACCCGATATTCCAGGTGCCGTCTGCTTCCCCTTTCTTTGACTAGGAAAGGGAACTCCCTGACCCCTTGGGCTTCCCGAGTGAGGCAATGCCTCGCCCTGCTTCGGCTCGCGCACAGTGCGCTTCACCGACTGTCCTGCACCCACTGTTAGGCACTCCCTAGTGAGATGAAACCGGTACCTCAAGCAGAAATGCAGAAATCACCCGTCTTCTGTGTCGCTGGGGCTGGGAGCTGGAGAACGGAGCTGTTCCTATTCGGCCATCTTGGCTCCACCCCTCAAAAAGTTGGTTTTTTGAAAAGACGTAGAAAACTGATAAACCCTTAGCCAGACTCAGTCATAGCATATTACTCTTGCACTTTACACCTGGTCATTCAGGTTGATCTCAATGAAATGATCACCCAACGAGTCTCATGTCTGAAACTGGATCTTCATCTTACTCAGCTGCCGCCTCCCACCAGCAGCCAGCCCGGCCAGCCCAGGCTGGGGTCAGCTACCGCTCGCCGTTTTACTTCTAAACGCTTGTGCCAAAGCCAGTAAGGTACTAGCAAGTAAGCCTCCCAGTTGTAACGTCTCAACATCTCGTTGCTGATCTCATTTAGTGATACTCAGATTAGTTCTCACAGGAACCCTTTGAAATTGACGTAATCCTTCCCAGATTCATAGTGAGGAGACATGAAATTATATGCTACAGTAATGCCTCCAAATTCAAGGACTATTTCTATATTCCCTACGAAAGTGTAAAGGTTTTATGTCCTTAGTGACTCCAGTCTCTTGCAGGGTTCTTTTTTTTTTAATCTTTGGCCACTAGAGGGAGACAGCTCTTTGAAGAACTGAGGCCATTTTGCAGGTTTGTGGGTATAGATAAAACACTGTGTTTAGGCCGGGCGCGGTGGCTCACGCCTGTAATCCCAGTACTTTGTCTGGGTTCCCCGTCACAAGATATGCTCCTGACACCTCAGAGTGTGCAATATGCGATTTCTGTACTAAAGAGCTTGCTTCCAATGAGGTAAAATGTCTAATATGGTAATCATGTGCGTCTAATTAAGGCTGCATGCAGAAAAATCAGCCACAGATGCCAAACAGCCAACTTAGGAACACAGGGACCACAGCGAGAACTCAGTAAAGATGACGTGGAATGACTTTAGTTTAATGCTGCGTATGACAGATCTTTATGTTATTATTAGAGAAGTAATTATATGCTTAACTTTTAATGTTGATGTAAAACTTAATTAGCTATTGCCAGAGAATATTGGTTGTATGATACCAATTTTGAAATTTGTTATTTTATGGTCTGTTTTACATAGCTATTCCATGTATACTTGGAAAAAATATGATTATCTGTTCCTTTTGGTGCAATGTTCAGTATCTATCCATAAGATTATTCCTGTTGATTATGCTGTTAAAATATGCATCTTTAATGATTTTGAATTATCAATTACTTGGAGAGATGTTCTGAAATCTCATCTTTTCATTACGGCTTCTCTTTATCTCTAGTTATGATTTTTCCTTAAACTCTCTTTTGCCAGATGTTAATATAGCCATGCCTGTTGACTTTTGTTTAGAATCTATATGCTATGGCTTTTCCTATCTTTTTATTTTCAATGTTACCATAGCCTTACATTTTAAACAATACTTATAAGTGGCATATAGTTGCATTTACAAAAATTTTAATTTGGGGGTACATAGTAGGTACATATGTTTATGAGGTACGTGAGGTATTCATCACATCAGGGTAACTGATGGTAGCCATTGTCTCAAGCATTTGTCATTTCTTGTGTTAAAAACAATCCAATTATACTTTTTAAGTTATTTATAAGACTGTAGTCAACCCTTGTGCTATCAAATACTAGATCTTATTCTATCTAACTACATATAGTTGCATTTAAAATATTCAATTCAGTAATCTTTGTCTTAAAAAGGGTGGATTTAGGCCTAGCGTTGGTTATAAGTAATAATACATCTGCATTTATTTCTCTCATCATGTTTTGCCCTTACTATTGGTCAATCTTTTCTATTTTTTTCTTTCCTTTTTGTCTTATTTTGGATTGATTATTTTCTCTCACTTTCTTCTCTTTCCTACTACCTTTGAAGTTATATATTTACTTACAAAATTTAACGTAAAGTTTTCAGTTGAGAAAACAATGACTAGGTCTTTTTCAATTTATATGCAATTATTGTAGTGTATTTTATTTCAATTTTTGATTCCATGGAACCTTATTATTAATATTGTTTCAACTGATATTTCTTTTGATTTGGTAGCATATTTAACATTTTTTTTATTTCTTTTTGCATCTTAAACTTTCTAACTGGGCTAACCTGCCTCATGCCTAAAGCACATCCTTTAGAATTTCTTTTTGATGAGGATCTATGAGGCAAACCCTTTCAGTCTGTTTAAAAATACTCTTTCCAGGGCCTACTTGAGGGTGGAGGGTGGGTGAAGGGAGAGGATTGAAAAGCTACCTATCGTGTACTATGCTTATTACCTAGGTGATGAAATAATCTGTACAACAAACCCCTGTGGCATGCAATTTACCTTTAGATCAAACCTGCACATTTACCCTTGAAACGAAAGACTTAAAAAAAAAAAAACTTTTATTTTGTTCTAATCTTCAAAGTTATTTTCCCTGAGCACACAATTCTAGGTTCATAATTATTTTTTATTTAGCACCTTGACGATATTGCTCCATTGTCTTCTGGCTTCCCTTGTTGCTATTGAGTAATAATTTGTTATTTTAACTTTTGGTCCTGCTGAGTAATCTCTTGTTTCGCTATGTCTGCTTTTACAATTTTTCTTTTTGTCTTTGATGTTCTGCAATTTCACTATGATCTGCCTGGATGAGTATTACTTTTAATTTCTCCTGTTTGGAATGTATTGAGCTTCCTGAATTAGACAGTTGTCCTTCATCCTTTCTGGGAAATTCTTAGCTTTCATCTCTTTGTGTATTACTTTACCACCTTCTCCTCTACATTAGCAATTTTGCTTAAATGTTTTTTAGATGTTGTCAGTCTATCCTCCAAGTTTCCCAACTTTTCTTTCGTATTTTCTTTGTCTGTCTGTACTATATTCTGCGTAATTTTCTCAGACCTACCGGTTTATTAATGCCTTATTTAGCTTTGTCTAACTTTCTATTATTGTGTTTATTTTACTTTTCAGTTTTGGAATTTTTATTTTTAAAGTATATGCTTCAGCTTTAAACAGTTTTTTTAAACCACTTACTCATATTTTTACCCACTCTTTTATTTCTTAAGCATATCAAATATATGTATTTTATATTGTAGGAGAGCAAAAATGGCTTCCCTCCAGCCTTGTAGGTTCTTTAGCTGAGCCACAAATTAAATTGACATAAGACAGATTAACAAGAGAAAAATCACATTTAATTATGTACATACACACAGGAGTCCCACAAAATATGAGACTCCAGGAAAGGTCAGATGATTGAAGCTTATACAGCATCCTGAGCAACAGAAAGGAATAGGAGCTTGGGGCTTCCGAGGGCAGGTGGTGACACAAGTTGAGCGAGGGTGAGGGGAGGCAATGTAAGATGAATAAAGATTATTTTGTTAGGCAGATAGAAAGTCTCTCAGGTGATAGGGTGGGGGCAGTAGCCTCAGCACTTTGGGAGGCCAAGGCAGGAGGATCACCTGAGGTCAGGAGTTCAAGATCAGCCTTGCCAACATGGTGAAACCCCATCTCTACTAAAAATACAAAAATTAGCTGGGTGTGGTGGTGCACGCCTATAGTCCCAGCTACTCAGGAGGCTGAGGTAGGAGAATCATTTGAACCTAGGAGATGGAGATTGCAGTGAGCCCAGATCGTGCCCTTGCACTCCAGCCTGGTGATAGAGCAAGACTGCATCTCAAAAAAACAAAACAAAACAAAACCAAAAAGTCTCTCAGGGAATAAAAGTTGTCAGGAGCAGGCGTCTTCCTGATACAGATACTTTTACTAATGTAGATTTCCTTTATAAAGGCAAATTTCTTTTACTAAAGGGCAAGAGCCACTCCTGTGTCTGCAGTTTCTCAGAATCATGAGCTCAAAATATGCCAAAGAAGGATATTTTGGGGTGGCATATCCTGGTCTCTATTGGGAGGGATATTTTGGGGCGGTGTGTCCTGAGGCCTAACAATATTGAGTGACCGATAATTCCAACTTTTGATAATTCTATTTTTTATGCCTACTACTCTTCAGTGAAGTTCCTTGTTTCCTTTTGTGTGTGTGTGTGTGTGTGTGTGTGTGTGGTGTGTGTGTGTGTGTTTAGGCTCCTATTCCTTGGAATTTTATGTGTGAGGATTCTTTGGGTCTCAAGTTCAAGGTGAATTTCTTAAGGGAAGGCAGGCACCTGTGGGACCATCAACTAAGGGTAATCTAAGGCAGGGGTGCCCAATCCCTGGGCCATGGACCAGTACCCATCCATGGCCTGTTAGGAACGAGGCCACACAGAAGGAGGTGAGTGGTGGGCAAGTGAGCATTACTGCCTGACCCCCCCCCGTCAGATCAGCAGCAGCATTAGATTCTCATAAGAGTGCGAACTCTATTGTGAACTGCACATGTGAAGGATCTAAGTTGAGAGCTCCTTATGAGAATCTAACTAATGCCTGATGATCTGAGGTGGAACAGTTTTATCCCAAGCCATTCCTACCCCCATCCTGGGCCATGGAAAAATTGTCTTCCATGAAACTGGTCCCTGATGCCGAAAAGATTGGAGACCACTGATCTAAAGCCACGTTCTCCTCCTGAGGTTTATTTGACAACATGGTAATGTGAATTGGGGTTCAAACTCACCTGAGAGCTGGCTTGTGATATGGAATTCTCAGGGGACTTTTCATCCCTCAGGCATCCAGTCATTCCACGTTAAGGCAGGCGGTTTTCCTTTCTTGTCTTCTCATGGTGACTGTTGTTGATGATGGTGTGAGGTGTGTGTGTGTGTGTGTGTGTGTGTGTTCCTTGTTGGTGGTGATGATTTCTAGAATGCTACCTTTATGATTTTATAAGATTCCCCATCTTTAGTTGGCCTAGGATTTGTCTCTTGTTCCCTGACAGGAGTGAAACTTTAAAAAGCAAACCTCTCGATGATCATCTTGACAAGTGTTTTCCTGTTGAGAACTGATGTTAGTGCTCTGATCACTCTGGTTTCTTTTCTTTCTTTCTTTTCTTTTTTTTTTTTTTTTTGAGACGGAATCTCACTCTGTCACCAGGCTGGAGTGCAGTGGCGTAATCTCAGCTCACTGCAACCTCTGACTCCCTGGTTCAAGCGATTCTCCTGCCTCAGCCTCCCGAGTAGCTGGGATTACAGGCACATGCCACCACGCCCAGCTAATTTTTGTATATTTAGTAGAGATGGGGTTTCATAATGTTGGCCAGGATGGTCTCGATCTCCTGACCTTGTGCTCCACCTGCCTTGGCCTCCCAAAGTGCTGGGATTGCAGGCATGAGCCACCACACCCGGCCCACTCTGGTTTCTTGTGTTCACTTGATTTCAGCCTCCAATGATTGTTTTCTTTATTGACAGCTTATTAATGCATATAACAATTATATTAAAGAAACCACTCAGCATTTTACTTGTTTTAGCCAGCAGGTCAGTCTTGGTATTTAATTCATCACATTCCTGGAAATGACATCCCCATTTGACTTTCAAAAAGTTTTATTTACTATACTGGATTTTTCTGTAACCCAATTTAAAATTGAACTTCAGTTGCTAGTAGTACACATTGAGTTGGGGTATATATTCTCTGTGATGTATGTATCTAGCTCTTTTACAACTTAAGATCTGAGAGTGTTGCACAAATTTTACATAATGACAGCATTTGGTGTTTAAAAACAGTCACTATTTTCAATACAATGAACTGTTTCTGTAGTAAATTTGTATTTGCAAATTGCCTCAATCCGTGTATCTTTTCAGAGGATGGCTCCCAATAACTAGATGTTACGGTCCAGCCTCTTGCAATCAGGGGACAGCTTGGGTCAAACCAAGACCAAACTCTTTTGGCTGAATAAACACGGGCCGAGAGAGTGTATTTGTAGGTGATGTGGGCCACTTCCGGCTCCACTTGAATTAATTCAAGCAGATGTGTAATTGACATCCTTAAAGTTTCTCAAGGGAGGAAACTGGAGCCCGCTTTCTGGAATCCACTGGTGAAACTCTGGAGAGGAAAGAGATACTTGGTGTGGCTTGGCAGCTAGTAGCCTTAGTATGTGGTGGTGGTAGAAAGATCAGAGTCTCACTCAGACCCCCTCATGAAAAAGGAGATTTGCTGAAAAAATGACATGGGCTAGAAATGGAGTCGGCAAAGATCCAAGGCAAAAGTAGTCCTGGCTGCACCCTTCTTCTCTACGTTATGGACAGTCTCTCCACATACATCTGTTTCTCTTTCTTCATTTGCTCCTCTCTGCCATCTTAATTCCTCTGCTTTTTTGTGATTTCTGCTTCTTTGCAGCTTCAGCTCACATATGTCTTTATGTCTAACATGGATCCAAGTTCCAGTTCCCAGAAGAGAGAATTTGATGGCGATGGCTCATGGAATCCTATGAGGATCCTATCCTCCTCACACTGTTGGATGGGTTACTCTTGGATCAGTGGACCACGCTCACCCAATCAGCTGTGGCTAAGCCCCCAGAAAATAGCCAAGTAACACAAAATGGCTACCATAGAGTTTTCTCTGCAGTAGGGGTTCAAGGCTGAGCATGCCTACGTGGAAGAGAATACTTAGAAGGTGATTGGGCTGTCTTAAGAGTGGCCAAATGCCTGTCACTGAGATTTAAATGAATATCCTACAAAACAAAGATAGTTGGTAATTTTGTCCTGACAGCCACGTACATGATTATTGTTTTCCAGATTAGCAACTCCTTCCTTTCCTGTACTTGTTTCTAGGCATTCTTCCCTTCTTAGTTTCCCATGACATGGCATCTCACTGGGATATAGGCAGGGCCTGCCCATTCTAACCATGCTTTACATAGACAAGGCCTAACCAAGCCCTATGGACTAATAGCAAAGTATATATCCTTACCTGATCCATTTAGAATCTTCTAAGCACAAAGTTTATGCTCCTATCCACCATTATTCTGGAATCCAAAAAGCTCTGAAGGTACTTCTGGTTTCCAGTTCTGCATGTACAGAACTTAGAAATCACTGCTCTGGCCAGGTGCAGTGGCTCATGCCTGTAATCCCAACACTTTGGGAGACTGAGGTGAGAGGACTGCTTGAGCTCAGGGGTTTGAGAGCAGCATGGTCAACATAGTGAGACCTCATCTCTACAAAAAATTGAAAAGAAGTTAGCTTGGCATGATGGTTTGTGCCTACAGTCCCAGCTACTTGGGAGACTGAGGTAAGAAGAGTTCTGGAGACTAGAAGTCTGAGGCTGCAGTGAGCTATGATCATGTACTGCACTCCGGCCTGGGTGACAGAGCAAGACCCTGTCTCAAAACAAACGAACAAACAAACAAATAAAAAACAAGAAGAAAGAAAAGAAATCATGACTCTATTCACTCTATCCTAACAACACCTGAAAACCTGAACAGACTAAAAAAATCAGCAACTCTTCTTGGATCCATAAGCTAGTGGAGGACACAGGGCAAATGGCTGCCCCCAAGATTGGAGAGACAGATAGGAAATACAGGGAGTTACAGCTTACGAGAGTAGACTCATGAGCAGAGACCACCTTGGGAACTGGTTTTGTGGTAGGGAAATATGAACTGTAATTGACAAATGTTGGAGACTCAGTGTGGACAAGCTAGGAGTTAAAAACTGCAAGCAGACCCAGTCATCAGGTGACCATGCCCCCAGCCACTTTCACGAATTTTACCTCCAAGAGCCCTACCAAGTTCTCACAGTAGATAATGGAGAAAAATCCTCTCGTTCTCTGGCAGAAGGAAAGGAAAAGGTACCATTTTGAAATATGCCAGAGCACTCTGTTCTTCTTCACAAGGCCTGGCCTCAGGGGAAACTGCTTAACCAGACCCTCACCTGCTGGGGTATGACCAGAGCCTAACTGACCCAGAGGAAGGGAAACAATCAACTTTAGTCGGCTCTAGCTTTCCACATGGGAGAAAACAATACTGAACTCCAGCCCACTCTAGCCATCCTGTCCCACCTACGGGAGAAGAAAAAAATGGAGAAACACAGTCCAAAGCATATGCTCACTAAAGGACTGAGACCTAATCTTAGGTCTATAGAGCGTCTCCTCCACACATACACACCTCTCCACCACATCACTAAAGGCCTGTTTACAGCAGCTCCTTTTACCTGCTACATCATGTCTGGCTATTAAGAAAAAATTACAAGGCCTACTAAAAGGCAAAAGACACAACTTGAAAAGATAGAGTAAGCATCAGAACCAGGCATGGCAGGGATGTTGGAATTCTCAGATTGAAAATTTAGAACAATATGATGAATTTGCTAAGGACTGTAATGAATAAAGTAGACAGCATGCAAGAACAGATGGGTGATGTAAGCAGAGAGATGAAAATCCTAAGGGAGGCCAAGGCAGGCGGATCACGAGGTCAGGAGATCGAGACCATCCTGGCTAACACGGTGAAACCCTGTCTCTACTAAAAATACAAAAAATTAGCCAGGCGAGGTGGTGGGCGCCTGTAGTCCCAGCTACTCAGGAGGCTGAGGCAGGAGAATGGCGTGAACCCCAGGGGGCGGAGCCTGCAGTGAGCCGAAATTGCGCCACTGCACTCCAGCCTGGGCAGCAGCAAGACTCCGTCTCAAAAAAAAAAAAAAAAAAAATTATAGAGATCAAAAGCACTCTAACAGAAATGAAGAATCCCTTCGATGGGCTTATTGGTAGACTGAACATGGCCGAGAAAAGAATTTCTGAGCTTGAGGATAACTTGAAAGAAACCTCCAAAACTGAAAAACAAAGCGAATCAAGACTGAAAAAAGCAGAATAAAGTATCCAAGAACCGTGGAACAACTACCAGAGTTTTAACGTGTGTAATGAGCATATCAGAAAGATAAGAAAAAAGGAACAAAAGAAATATTTGAAACGGTAACGATGGAAAGTTTCCACCAAATGAATATCAGATCCAAACAACAAACACTAACAATCCCAGAGAACACCAAACAGTAAAAATGCCAAAAAATACCCTCCATATAGGCATATCATTTTCAAACCACGAAAATTTAAACATAAAGAAAACATTCTGAAAGAAGCCAGAGGAAAAATACACCTAACCTATAGAAAAACAAAGATAAGAATGACATTGGACTTCTCCTCAGAAATCATGCAAGCAAAAAGAGTGGAGTGAAATATTTAGTGTTGAGAGAGAGAGAGAGAAAAAAAGCTAGTCCCCTGTACCCTGTGAAATTATCCTTCAAAAGTGAAAGAGTAATAAAGACTTTCTCAGACAAACAAAAATTGAGAAGTTTTTTTGCCAGTAGACCTGCTTTGCAAAACTGTTAAAAGAAGTTCTTTAGAGGGAAAGAAAATATGTCAGAAATTTGGAGTCACATAAGGAAAGGAAGAGCATCAAAGATAAAGTAAGTGGAGATAAAATAAAAACCTGTGGCCAGGTGCGGTGGCTCACACCTGTAATCCCAGCACTTTGGGAAGCCGAGGCTGGTGGATCACTTGAGGTCAAGAGTTTGAGACCAGCCTGAACAACAACATGGTGAAACCCCATCTCTACTAAAAATACAAAAAACTTAGCCACGTGTGGTGGCACGTGTCTGTAATCCCAGCTACTTGGGAGGCTGAGACAGGAGAATCACTTGAACCCAGGAGGTGGAGGTTGCAGTGAGCCGAGATCGTGCCATTGCACTCCAGCCTGGGTAACAGAATGAGACTTCGTCTCTAAACAAACAAACAAACCCCCCCAAATTTTTATTTGTATTTATTTTCAATTGATCTAACAGAAACTGTTGAAAATAATAATAATGTATTTGATGATGTATGCTTATGAATATCTTATATATGTACATACACATATATATTATTATGCATTTTATATATAAGTAGAATTAATAAAAGCAATGAAACCAGAAACAGGAACGAGGAATGTGGATTATGTTGTTATAATAAGGTAGTCGCATGCCCCATGAAGTGGAATACTGTTATTTGAAAGTGGACTTGGATTCAGCATAAGTGTATATTGTAAAGTCTAGGGCAACCACTAAAACAAGTAAAAAAAGAAGTATAGATGATATGCTAAGAAAGGAGAGTAAATACAGTCATATAAAATGTTCAACTAAAACTACAAAAGGCAGGAAAAGAGTGAACAACTAAAATAGGAACAAAGAACAAGGGCAACAAATATTAACAGAAAACAGTAACCAATATGGTAGACATTAATCCAACTATATAAAAATATCACTTTAAACATCAATGATCCAAATCCACCAAATAAAAGACAGAGACAGAGTGGTGTTAGTAAACAAGCCCATCTCTATATTGTCCACAAGAAACCCACTTTAAAGATAAAGACATATATAAATTAAAATTAAGTGAATGGAGAAAAGTGTATCATGCTAACAAATCAAAAGAAAGCAGGGTAGCTATATCAAAGACAAAGAAGGCATTGTATAGGGTCAGTTCTAAAAGAATACATAACAATCCTTAGCATGCATACATCTAACAACAGGGTACCAAACTATGTGAGACAAAAGCTGATAGAACTGCAAGGAGAAATAGATAAATTCACTATCATGGGTGGAGACTTTAAAACCCCTCTATCATAAATGGACAGATCCAACAGGCAAAAAATCAATAAAGATGACATACTTGATATCATCAATCAATTGAATATATGTATAGGCTACTTCATCCAACACCAGCAGAATGTCCATTCTTCTCAAGGTTACATAGAACATTCAGCAAGGTAAATCACATTCTGGGCCCTAAAACAAACTTAACAAATTTAAGCAAATGGAAATCATACAATGTCTGCTCTCAGACCACAACGGAATTAAACTAAAACTCAGTAACATTCAGATAATTGGAAAATTTCCAAATATGTGGACATTAACACACTTCTAAATAACACGAGTCAATGAAGATATCTCAAGAGAAATTTCAAAATGTTTGAACTAAATGAAAAGGAGAACATGACTAATCAAAATTTGTGGGATGCAACAAAACCGTCCTTAGAGGGAAATTTAATGAATATACTAGGAAAGAAGAAAGATCTAAAATCAATTGTCTAAGTTTTCACTTTAGGAAATTAGGGAAGAAAAAAGAGCAAATTAAATTCAAAGTAAGTAGAAGTAAAGAAATCATAAGATTAAAGGCAGAAATCAATGAAATGGAAAATAAGAAATTTATAATAGAGAAGACCAATAAAGCAAAAAACTGGTTCTTTGGAAAGATCAACAAAATTAATAAGCCTCTAGCCAGGTTAACTATGAAAAAAAAGAAAGAGGGCACAAATTATTACTATCAGAAATGAAATAAGGGACTTCACTGCAGTCCAGGAGCAACCAAGATGCGGCAGTTCTTTGTCAAGGCATTTTCAGTTTACACGCTACTACATTTTTCCTTCATATTGCACATTTTAAATGTAAACTCAAACATATTCCTTTGACTAACCATTTTTTCCAGTTTTCTTTACGAATCACTAAGCAGTTTTTATTGGTTTTAAATGAGTTTTTACATTTCAACTCTCTTATAATTATTAAATAATCCATCTTACTTCCCTCTACGTACTTGATGATTTTTATTTATCTGCCAAAGACATAAAGAAAGAATGTTAGGTCATTTGTACCAGAGACTTTGAGCCAGGACTCAGAATTGCTCATTCTTGATGGCTGTGCTGAGATCACTTCCCCAGTCCTAGTTTGAAGATAAAGTTCCTTTGTTACCTTGGATTATGGTTTATATTAAGTTAATGTCCCTCCTTTTTCTGATTTATATGATGAAGTGATTGCTTAAAGATGGCAGGTCTTCCAGAGTCCTGATCTTGACAAATGGTACCACTCCATCATTTAAGGCAGAACCTTGGGAGTCACCCAAGACCATTTCCTCTCCCTTACCACCCACATGTTCAATTAATCTCCAAGGCCTGCTGATTTTTTAAAAATAAAATTATAATATGTTTCTGGCCTATAGAAAATCAGAGCGCATAAGATTAACAACATCATTGAACCAACCCTCACGTTTGTGAAATGGTAACATTTTTAGTATATATATGTGTGTGTGTATATATATATATACACATATATATACACACATTATATATGTGTGTGTGTATACATATATATACATATATACACACACACATATATATACCTACACAAACACACTTTGTTTTTTAAAGTAAATAGAACATTATAGACAAAGTTGAAGCCCCCAATTCTAATTTTTGGTGTTTATAATTTTCATAATGTTTGTACAATTATTATAGAGAAGCCCCCAATTCTAATTTTGGTATTTATAATTTTCATGGTGTTTGTACTGTTATTATAGAGAGTATTGGGCTGCGTGTTTACATGTTAACATTTTATAGTGCATGCATCCATCTGCAGCTTGTTTTTTATCTCACTTAACATTGGTCTTGAGATTATTCAAGAACTAGACACTGAAGTCTAGTTCATTCTCTTAAACAGATGTATAGTGTTCCATTATATAAATACTGATGTCATTTATTGATACCCTTGTTAATTGACATTTGGATTATTTCTAGTTTTTTGCTATTACAAACACTGCTGCAATGAATCTCCATGTGCCTGTCTCCTTGTGCAAGCAAATATATGAGAGCTTCTCTGGGGCACAGTGGACTGTGGTGTGCCAAGATTTTTATCTCCTCCACTGATGGGACAGTGGGTGGGGCCAGAGATACAGAGTGGAGTCTACCATTTTTATAGTGTCTACTATGGGGTCAGACACCATCTGTAAATGACCTTGCTTTACATAAATTAACTCAGTCAATATCCATGATAACGCTGTGGGAAAGACACCAATGTTATCTCCATTTTACAGACAAAGAAGCTGAAGCACAGGAAGCAATTAAATAACTTGACCAGAGTAAGCCATTTTTAAGTGTCAGAAGCAGACTGCGGTGCTCCTCTAGGTAAGTACCCGGGAATGGAATTGCTAGGTACAGGAGTAAGTGTGGCCTCAACTTTACTAGATAATGCCACATTGCTCTTCAGAAAGGTGTTATTAATTTACAGTCCCAGCAGCACTATGTCAGAGCTTCTTGTGCCAATCTGATGGAGGAGAAAATGGTGTCTTTGTTGTTTGCATTTGATTTTCCTTGATTTACTAGGAGGTTGAATATCTTTTTGGAAGGCCTTTGGCTGTTCATATTTTCTGATTCTGTTGCTTGACTGTTCATATTCGTTGCCCTTTCTCTTACCTTTTTCCTTATTGATTTTGGTGAGTTTATTACATATTCTGGTTACTAAGCCTCTGTGTTCTATTTTTTTGCATATATCTCCTCTCAGTTGTCAAGAAAAACTGATGTACTGAGCTATAGTTCAAATAATATGAGACACTATTTTAATTTTAAATTTACTTTTTTAACAAGAAAAAATGCCTATAAGCCATGTTCTATTTCTGAGAATATCTGTACCATCTTTTTATATACTGTCTGAGCAAATTAGAATGACATCAGTGTCAGACATCAGAAGAGGTTAATGACTCATCTTCCCACGGAGGGTGAGTGTGGCCAAACTTCTCTGAAAGTTACAGTATCTGCAAGTGAACGGCTTTCTACAGCACTCACGGTTTCCATTAACAAGATTTTTTTTGTTTTTGGTCACAGGACTATAAACTATTTGTCACAGGAACAAATAGATTGATACTACAGAAAATCTTTTAGCCTGCTTTAGTAAAGAGACGTAGAAACTTTCCTAGGGCAAGATGCTGAGTGAGCGCAGATTTAATATGGTAGTAGGTTGCATTTGAAACAACCTTTTCTCCTAGCTTCTAAACAAAGGGCAATTGTTACTCCATTGTTTTGTATTCTCAAGGTTTCTGTTACTGATGACTAGGCTTCTGGTTTCAATTTAATGTTTTTTAGCTTTTAATTTTGAACATATTTTAGGTGTACTGAAAATTTACAAAAGTAATGCAGAGGAGTCTCCCACAAACCTTTTACCCACCTAACCCCAATGTTAACATGGTACATAACCATAGTACCAAAACTAAGAAATTAACATTGGTACAATACTATTAACTAAACCACAGACTTTATTTGAATTTGCTCATGTTTTCCTTACTGCCTCTTTCTGTTCTAGCACCCTCTCCAGGACTCCACATTACATTTAGTTGCCATTTCTCCCTAGTTGCCTCTGGCTTCTTGGTCTACCCTTGTTTTTTATGACCTTGACAATCTTTTTTTTTTTTTTTTTTTTTTGAGACGGAGTCTCGCTCTGTCGCCCAGGCTGGAGTGCAGTGGTGCAATCTCGGCTCACTGCAAGCTCCGCCTCCCGGGTTTGTCCGGCATTTCCCCTTGATTACGTGGGAGTTCGGAATTTTTGGAAAGAACATCACAGAACAAAGTGCCCCTCACACCTCACTATAAGAAGAGGAATGTGATATCTACATGACACCACAGGTGATATTAACCTTCGTCATCTGCTTAGTGTCGTGTTTGCCAGGTTTTTCCACTGCACAGTTGCTATTTTTCCCTTTCCCCATTCTGTTCTTTGGAAATGAGTCTCTAGCTCTGTCCCACCCTCAGTGGAGAGGAGTGGGGATTGAGCTCCTTCTCCTGGCTGGGGATCATCTACATATATTGTCCGAAGTTCTTTTGTGAGGAAGATCTGTCACTTCTCGCTTGTGTGCATATTTATTTGTTTATTCCATGGTTTATTGTGCCAGTATAGACTTGTATATTTATTTTATACTTCGGGTCATGGTCCAATGTTCTGTTGTCTACGTGGTGGTTCCAATGATTTCAGCTTTGGTTAGTGAGGGCTCTCCTAGCTTGGCTCCTGGGTCCCTTTGACACACCCCATCCTTTGGAGTTTCGAACACTTCCTTATTTTTTGGTTCTCTCAATAATTTTGGCATCCACCCATAGGTGCTGTCTGTGCAGTTATTTCTGTAGAGTTCTAGTGGCGATTTTTCTATTTCTCCCTCTCAATTTCATCAAGATAACTAAAGATATTTAGCATATAGTCTATCCGAGAGATTTGGGTTTGAATTTCAGTTCCAGCACTTCAAGCTATCTGCTATTAGGGTTCTCTGAACCCTGATTTCCTTTGTGTCAGAAGGCAAAGTGTAAAACTGTTTCTATACTCATAATACTTCTGATACCAGGTATGTGGGTGTTTTATCCATTCCCCACAACCAAGCAAATTTCCAATTCTCTGTAGACACCAAAATTGGGCGTCCTATAATTTAATGAATTTGATACTTACTCCCGGGAGTTAGTGGAGACCCCACAGGCTCAGTCCCAGAAGACTTCCCTGTACTTCAGACACCAACCAAAAGTCTCAGGTTACTTCTTGCACTTATGGCTGACATTGTAAATTGAGGGTTCCCATGACCCCCTCCCCACATTCAGTAATTTACTATAACAGCTCACAGAACTCAGGGAAACACTCCCCTTACTATTACTGGTTTATTATGAAGGATGCAGTTTGGAAACAGCCAAATGGAAGAGATGCACAGGGCAAGGAGAGGGGTGCAGAGCCTCATGCATGACCCCTCTGCGGGCACCATTCTCCCAGCAACTCTAAGTGTTTGCCCACCCAGAAGCTCTCTGAACTCCGTTGTTAAGAGGTTTTGTGGAAGTTCCATTACATAGGCACGGTTGATGAAGTCACTGGCCACTGGTGATTAACTCAGTCTCCAGGTCCTCTCCCCACCTGGCAGTCCAGAAGGTGGGGCTGAAAGTTCCAACCCTCCAATCACTGGGTTGGCTCCCGTGGCAAATAGCCCCACCCTCCAAGAGTCACCTCATTAGCATAAACTCAGGTATGGTGGAAAGGAGCTTATTAAGGGTAACAAAAATAGCTCCTCTCACCCAGGAAAGTCCAAGAGTTTTTAGGAGCTCTGTGCCAGGAACTGGGGACAAAATCTTGCACTGTCCCACTCCACCAGCCTGGGAAGGGAATTTTCCCTTTGGCACTGATACACTATCTGTCCTCTAGTCACTTAATAGGTATCTGAGTTATCAGATCAAAAAACATGGTATATATAGGGTTCCGTACTATCTGTCGTTTTAGGCATCCACTGGGGGTCTTGGAACGTATCCCCTGAGGATGAAGGGGAGAGCTGTATTATTATTATTATTGCTTCAACCAGCACTGTTGTCACCTCCATACTTCTTCCAGAGCCTGCTTTCTAAAATGCAAATCCAATGATGACACGGTATTGTTCAGAGTAACTCATTGCTGCCTGTTATTGTCAGCAATGGTTCCTAAGCCTGACTTTTGATCAAAATCATATGAGGAACTTAGATAGATAGATAGATAGATAGATAGATAGATAGATAGATAGATAGATAGACAAATGGATAGATAGATAGATGCCCAGTCTTAGTCCAGACCTTATTGACTTGAATTTTGGTGGGGGGGGTCTCAGCCTTTATCTGTCCTGGAGAGAGGTGACAGCAGGGGTCTGTGCAGCAGGAATGAGCCTGGGATCCCTGTAAAGGCTGACAGCTGGTCCCACCCAGTGACGACTCACAGCAATAAAGAGAAGACCCTGGTTCCCACCATGAAGTAGCCAATATGATGCCCAAATGTGAGATGAGGAGTCCGAAGAACTGGTTCTAGCTATTCCACTTAGTGCCTGTGCATTCCTATTTAGTCAGTTGGAAGGTAGCTGTCTTTTATATAAGGAATGTGTTCTTAGAAGCCTTGTTCAATTTAAAACATACACAAATAAAGACTATTATCCTAATAGGAATCAATATTAACTGTGTATTTATAAACCTAGTGTTAAATCAAGTTTAGCCTAAAGCTGCCTCCTTACATATTTTAAATTCGGCCTAAAGGTTTCTCAGTATACAGTGAGCCATAACCTAAATGAAGGTGTAAACAGATTGTAACCTACTGTTTAAAGAAAAACCTTAGCCAAATTAAATTTAAAAGAGTTTAATTGAGCAAAGAACAATTCGTGAATCAGGCAGGCTCCTGAACCACAGTAGGCTCAGAGATTCCAACACAGCCACATGGCGGAAGAAGATTTATGGACAGAGAAAGGAAAGTGACTCAGAGAAAACAGAAGTGAGGTGCAGAAACTGCCGATTGATTACAGCTCGGTGTGTGTCTTATTTGAACATGGTTTGAACAATTGGCCATATTTGATTGGCCAAAACTCAGTGATTGGCACAAGAGTTGGTTACAGTCTGTTTACGACTCTATTTAGGTTACAATTCACGATGTACAGAGAAACCTTTAGGCCAAACTTAAAGCAGGTAAGGAGGCAGCTTTAGGCTAAACCTGATTTAACACTAGGTTTATGAATACACAGTTAATATTGATTCCTATTAGGATAATAGTCTTTATTTGTGCATGTTTTAAATTGAACAAGGCTTCTAAGAACACATTCCTTATATAAAAGATAGCTACCTTCCAACTGACTAAATAGGAATGCACGGGCACTAAGTGGAATAGCTAGAACCAGTTCTTCGGACTCCTCATCTCACATTTGGGCATCATATTGGCTACTTCATGGTGGGAACCAGGGTCTTCTCTTTATTGCTGTGAGTCAAAAGGTATCAACTGTTCAAAACGTGTTCAAGTAAATCAAACGCTGATCTGTAACCAATGTGGCTGTTTATGTCCCTCACTTCTGTTTTCTGTACATCACTTTTCTTTTTCTGCCCGTAAGTCTTCTTCCCCCACCTAGATGCACTGGATTCTCTCTGAGCCTACTCTGGCTCAGGAGGCTGCCCAATTGGTGAATCATTCTTTGTTCAGTTAAACTCTGTTAAACTTAATTTGGCTAAGGTTTTTCTTTTAACACTAGAATGACTGTTGTGAACACTTTCTCTACTACTTCGTTTCACCTCGAACTCTGATACTTTGCAGAATGTGCCCCTCTTAATTAACAGTCTGGGGCAACATGATACTTGTGTATGCCCATCTTCTTAGCATTTAACACACAGAATTTCTATTTCAAAGTTGACTTTCCGAGTACATTTTCTTTTCAGCAGTAGCATGAGCCCCACCAATAAACACATAGATGGCATTATTAATATAAAAAGAATTTTAAATTATAATGTCACTGTGTATTAAAATATTAGTGTTCCATTGTCTATGAGGTAAACTACTTAAACTACTTCAGAATAGAAAGTGTAATTTATATGTTATATTAGTCAGAGTTCTCTTGAGGGACAGAACTAACAGGATAAATGTATACATAAAGGGGAGTTTATTAAGGAGTACTGACTCACACGATCACAAGGTGAAGGCCCACAATAGTCCATCTGCAAGATGAGGAACAAGGAAGCCAGTCCGAGTCCCAAAACCTCAGAGGTAGGAAAGCTGACGGTTCTCTCTTCAATCTGTGGCCAAAGGCCCCAGAGCCCCTGGCAAACCACTGAGTCCAAAAGTCCAAGAGTCCAAAAGCTGAAGAACTTGGACTCTGATGTTCTAGGGCAGGAAGCATCTAGCACAGGGGAACGATGAAGGCTGGAAGACTCAGCCAGTCAAGTCCTCCCACCTTCTCCTGCCTGCTTTATTCTAGCCATGCTGGCAGCTGATTAGATGGTGCCCACCCAGATTGAGGGTGGGTCTGCCTCTTCCAGTCCACTGCCTCAAATGTTAATCTCCTTTGGCAACACCCTCACAGATACACCCAGGAACAATACTTTACATCCTTCAGTCCAATCAAGCGGACACTCAATATGAACCGTCACATATGGGTACATGAATTACCTTTCATCTATACTCCGGGGTAATTACTCAGCGTTTGAACAGAGATTTATAATCAGAGGTGGTTAAAGAAAATGTTTTCTATTTTATTATAATAGATACAAAGTCTTCATTAGCTAGCATAAGGCATTTTAGAAATAATTTTCCAGAGATAAAATAAGTGGTGTTCAAAAAATACAGTCACCTAAAAAGACTGAATGGATCCCAGCACCTTGCTTGGTTGAAGTATCAGAATCAGGCCAGATTCTATGGGGGTGGGGCCCACATCCAAAACTCATGCCCTCTGGGCACCCCGTGTAGCAGAGGACTCTGTCATAAGTTCTATCTCAAGGTTGGCTGATCTCAGAGTTCATGCAGGGAACTTGATTGTTGCCTGAGGACAGAAAGAGGAGATCTCACCAAGCTAAGGAGAACAGGTATGCAACTGTCTGTGTAATAAAGCACTGGACTGGCCTTTGTCCCTAATTCCTGGGAGAGATACTCTGAGTCCTCGGAATTTCCTGAATAATAGGGGCATCTTTGTTATTCATGAGGCTTTTTGGATTGCATCTGATTTACGCTGATGAGACCACTCAGAATGGGAACTGGTCACCAGAAAGACCAACCATGTGATCTCAGGAGGCTAGGACGTTGAGCCAGTCTGATCTCCAGGGAGGGGAGAGGGGCTGGTGACTGAGTCTACTCCTTGATCAATGGTCTGACTAATCATGCCTATGTCAGGAAACCGTAATACAACTCTGGACACAAGCTCAGAGGAACTTTCTGTTTGATAAACACATGGATGTGTCAGGAGGGTGATGCGCTCTGATTTCATGGGAAGAGAGTGTGGGATCTCTGTGTTTGGGACCCTCTCAGATCTTGTCCTATGTATCTCTTCATTATGCTGGTCCTGATTTGCAGCCTTTATAACAGAACTGTAATTATAAGTCTTGCACCTTCCTGAGTTCCAGGAATTGTTCTGGAGAATTGTCAAGCCTGAGAGGGGTTGTAGGATTTGTAGCTAGTTAGTTGGTCAGGGCACAGGTGGTCTGGAGACCTGGAATTACAGCTGGCATCTGAAATGGAGACAGTGTTGCTGGGGACAGTGCTCCTAACATGAGGAATCTGATATTAACTCCAGATGGTTATTGTCAGAATTGTACTGCAGGACACCCAAACTATCTTTAGCCTGCTTACTAATAAATAGTTGTCCGGTTGGCAGAATATAGCCTTATCTTCATTTTGACAGACCAAGTAGTCTGAGGCTGGGCTTGTATAGCCCATACCTAGCTCTAACCTGGGAGGCTGCCGGTGTCCACCATAACAACCTGACAGTTGCCAAAGGGACAAATTGGCTTAGACCAGCCTCACAACCACACACAGAAGTCCCTCCTGGAAGTTCCAGCACCTGAAATAGCAGCATGATTTCTAGGACACTGAAAGTGGGGGCTGGTATTTCTCTTTTCCTGTTCATATGGTGGTAGCTTGTGGCAATAGTATAAAAACATTTTACAATTCACTGGCTTTCAGCTTTGGAATTATGTAGTGTTTTATTTTTTCTGGGGTATTTGAATTCAAAATTTGCTTATACAGTGATTTTATTAAAATTTTTGTGACACTATTTTAAGAAAATAACAGTGAGTAAATGCAACCACATTTAATTCTGGATATCAAGGTTTTCATCCATAAACGGAGAGAAAAGTGACAATGGCCCTACCTTTCATGTGCGTCCGTGTGAAGAGACCACCAAACAGGCTGTGTGTGAGCGACATGGCTGTTTATTTCACCTGGGTGCAGGCGGGCTGAGTCCGAAAAGAGAGTCAGCAAAGGGTGGTGGATTATCATTAGTTCTTATAGGTTTTGGGATAGGTGGTGGAGTTAGGAGCAATGTTTTGGGGGCGGGGGGTGGATCTCACAAAGTACATTCTCAGGGGTAGGGAGAATTACAGAGAACCCTCTTAAGGGTGGGGGAGATTACAAAGTACATTGATCAGTTAGGGTGGGGCAGAAACAAATCACAATGGTGGAATGTAATCAGTTAAGGCTATTTTTACTTCTTTTGTGGATCTTCAGTTACTTCAGGCCATCTGGATGTATACGTGCAAGTCACAGGGGATGTGATGGCTTGGCTTGGGCTCAGAGGCCTGACACTACCTATTTGTATTGAGGTTCAAAAAAAATGAAAGAGCTTTAAAAACTGTCTACATGATTTCTCTAATGGAAAGATTTCCCTAATGGAAAGATTTCCTTATTTTTGCATATTGGAAACAATGCTTAGAATAAAAAAGACTTCTTCTTCTTTTTTTTTTTTTTTTTTTGAGATGGAGTCTTGCTCTGTCACCCAGGCTGGAGTGCAGTGGCATGATCTTGGCTCACTGCAACCTCTGCCTCCTGGGTTCAAGCGATTCTCCAGCCTCAGCCTCCCCAGTAGCTGGGACTACAGGTGCCCTCCACCATGTCCAGCTAATTTTTTTCTTTTTAGTAGGGACCAGGTTTCACCATCTTGACCAGGCTGGTCTCAAACTCCTGACCTCAGGTGATCCACCCGCCTCAGCCTCCCAAAGTGCTGGGATTACAGGCATGAGCCACCATGCCCAGCTGGGACTTTTGTTTTTTAAAAGCAATTTATACTCAGAGGTAGAATTATTTTCTCTCACAAATGCCCAGGTTTGGGACCCACAAGATGGAAAGCAGGAGGGCTGAGCGTTTGTTTGTGTATCAGGAAACCTCACCTCCTCCTGGGGGCTAAGGGCAGGGATTAGTGATTTGCTCTGCCGAGCAATGCAGTCTGTCTCCTCGTCCAGGAGCTGCAGTGAAATGGCCCCACATTGCCCTCTCTGAGAAGGACTAGGGGACATTCTTTGCAATGAATGGGCCTATGTAGTCCCTCCAGTATCCGGACGGGTAGAGCTCAGGGAGAGAAGGTGGAAGCTGACAATGGGCCCACATCTCTCAGATCCAATGCTGCCTTCTGGGCTTTCTGGCTGGCCAGGAGCTGGCAGGGAGAGAGGGGCTCTGCCGTTGGGTGCCCAAACCCAGCATCTTCTGGGCACCTCACCCGATCTTGCCCTGAATTGTGCTTCTGGCCTTAGTTACAGGAAGAAGCATTCAGCAGTCTGTGACTCGCTAAGTTCCTGCCCCCAGGAAACAGTGGTTATGGAAGCGGAGTTATTGCGTAGCTCCCTGGTCCTAGCCACGGTGCTGGAGGCTTGGCTTCCAGCCGAGCAAGAGTCCCGCAGTGTTGAAGAAGCCACCACAGCGAGGCTGCCCCGTGCGATCCAGAGATCATAGATCGGGTTGTTAGGGACTCTCTTTTCCTCCTTTCTTCCTTTGATCATACTTACTTGAAGCAACTCGTGAATTTGTTTCCCTTCTGAAGAATACATCTTCCAAGAGAATGTTCATTGTGTGTGTTTATGTGTGTGTGTGTGTGTGTGTGTGTGAGAGAGAGAGAGAGAGAGAGTAAAGGTGTCTCGAAGGCCTGAGAACATTTTCATCAGACCCCTCAAATTTTCATGACAATTTAAAGGCTAGCTTAATTCCTGTTCTTGTGTACATGATCTGCTTTTTATCTCTGGAAGCTTTTAAAATGTTCTTTGTGGCTTGCTGTCTTCAGTACTGAGGGGAGGGTTTCACTAGTCCTCCATTGGTTCTCCATCTATCATGCAATTCATAGAACAATTGATAGAACAAGCAGACTGCCCTTACAATCACCCCACTTCCCTCCAAATCCTAGGTGACCCCCCATCTCAATGTGCCCGGGAGTGATGGCTTTCCTGGGACATGGGACTCTCAGTGCTATTACCAGGGAAGTCTTAGGCAGATCAGAACAAGCTGGTCACCCCACCATACTACTCCTTTTCTCCACTGGGCACCAGAGACCCTGATCCACTTAACAGATTCATTTATTTAACAAATGCTTAGGGAGCCTTATTTTGTTCCAGGCTCTTGGAATACACAGTAAATAAAACAAAGATCTTTGCCCTCACTGAGCTAACATTAGAGTCAGAGGTAAGTGGACACAGACCATAAACAATAACCATAATAAAGACGTAATCTATGTAGTATATTAAAAGGTGATAAACCTATTAAATATTATAAACCATAAAAAGCATTATAAGCTTTTCAGGATGCGTGGTTGCAACTTTAGATGGGATTATACCTCATTGAGAAGATGACATGTAAACCAGGACTTGAAGAAAGTGAGGGAGCTATGTGGATGTGGGGGGAAGAGCATTCCCAGGTAGAGGAAATAGCCAGTGCAAAGGCCCAGAGGCAGAGAATGTCTGGCATGAGCTACTATCAACAAGGAGGTTACTGCAAGTGGGACACATGCATGATTGAGACTAGTAGGAAATGAGGTCAGTGTAATGGGAGGCAAGGTAGTATAGGGCTGGCTGACCACAATGAACACTCTGGTTTCTTTTCTTTTCTTTTTTTTTTTTTTAGACGGAGTCTTGCTCTGTCGCCCAGGCTGGAGTGCAGTGGTGCAATCTTGGCTCACTGCAACCTCCGACTCCTTGGTTCAAGCGATTCTCCTGCCTCAGCCTCCTGAGTAGCTGGGATTACAGGCATGTGCCACCAAGCCCAGCTGAAACACCCTGGTTTCTACCCTGAGTAGAATGTGAAGTTATTGGAAGGCCTTGAGCAGGGGAGTGACATGCATTGAGTTGAATGGTGTTTCCTGCCCCTACCTCCAAAAAGATATATCCACACCCTAATTCCTGGAACCTGTAAATGTTACCTTCTTTGAGAAAAGGGTCTTTGCAGATGGAATGAACTTAAAGATCTTGAGATAAAGACATCATCTTAGATCATCTGGCAGGCAAAGTCCAGTGACAAGTGTCCTTATAAGAAGAGAAGGGCAGAGGGAGATTTGAGACAGACAGAGAGGAGACACGACACACAGAGGAGAAGGCATGGTAAAGATGGAAGCAGAGACTGGAGCAATGGGGCCACGAGCCAAGGAGTGCCAAGGATTGCTGTAAGTCACCACGAGGAGGAGAGAGGTGTGGAAGGGATGCGCCCTTAGAGCCTCCAGAAGTAATCAACCCTGCTAGCACTTTGATTTTGGACTTCTAGTCCCCAGAACTCTGAGAGAATAACTTTCTGTTGTTTTAAGACACTCTATTTATCGTAATTTGTTAAGGAAACCACTGGAAACAAATCTAGGAAGCCAGATAGCAAGGGGCCCAATATACCAAACTGAGGAGACTTAAGGGTTCTACTCTGACGGGAACTGGGAGCTACTGGAAGGTTTTGAGCAGAGTAGCGACATGAACCTGATTCTTGTTTTAAATAGTTAACTTATCCAGCATATAACCCTCCTCCCTCACACATTTTTCTGCTGGGTGATTGGATTCATAATTGGCTAGACATGGCCAGAGGCCATCTCAACTTTCAATTCAATTTCACTCCTTCATGGAAGCACTCCTTTGGATATTAAGCCTCTAAACTGGCTGTGTCCATTAGAACTGGATTTGGCTGCATTTCAGAGAAAACCTGGCCAGGCCCCGTGGTTCCCACCTGTAATCCAAGCACTGTGGGAGGCCGAGGAGGACAGATCATCTGAGGTCAGGAGTTCAAGATCAGCCCGGCCAACATGGTGAAATTATGTCTCTACTAAAACTACAAAAAATTAGCTGGTCATGGTGGCGGGCACCTGTAGTCCCAGCTACTCAGGAGGCTGATGCAGGAGAATTGCTTGAGCCCAGGAGGTGGAGGTTGCAGTGAGCCGAGATTGTGCCACTGCACTCCAGCCTGGGTGACAGAGTGAGACTGTCTCAAGAAGGAAAAAAAAAAAGAGAAAACCTAATAGTAGTTTAAGTAGGAGAGAAGTTTATGTCTCTCTCAAGCAATAGAAACCCTGAGCTGGGCAGTCCATGGCTAGAGTGCGGCTCCATAGGCATCATGGAATTAGAGTTCTTCTGGTTTTTTATCCTATTGTCTTTAGCATGTAGTTTTTAGCTTCAAGGTTGCCTTATGGTGCAAGAAGACAGCTGGAGTTCCATTATTTGAAAAATGCACAGTCAAGGAGAGAGGAGCAGAGCATACTGGTTACACCTCCAAGAAGAATAAAACCTTTCAAAACAGATTTCCTGGAAGCCACAGTCAGTTACTTCTGCCCACATCTTATTGGCCACCCTGTTTTAAAGGAAGAAGGGATATCACATGCCATTAAGAAAAAGTCATGGGGACCACCACTCAAGTTAACAGAAAGAACATTTCCAGCATTCCAGAGGCCGCTTCCTTCCCTTCCCGAGTCACCACCTCTCTCCGCACCTCCACCAACGTAGCTATCAACTTAACTCTTACTGGAATTACACCTTTACTTTTCTTTAGAGTTTTATTACCTGAATATGTATGTATTTTTAAATATTAAGATTTAGGTTTGCTTATTTGTTTGGGCTTTACATAAATGGAATTATTTAACAATAATTTTTAAAGCTTGTGTAGTGCAGAAAGGGGAGAGAAAGGATATTAGGTGGGCAACTAGTAATCTCCGCTACATCAGCAGAACCTGGAGTTAAGGCTCTTCCAACCATTGGTTTCATTAATGTATCTTCATGATTTACCTGGATCCTGAGCAAAGCCAGTCTAGTCTATGGCATAAGCCTCCCTTAGTATTCCAGGAGAAAGTATTACAATTGCTTATCACCATCTTCCTGTCAATCTAGGAAGACCAAGTGTTTCTGGCAGTACTTCCTTGCTTATTGAAATTTTTAGGGTGCTACATCTAGTAATTGCTAATATGGTTTGGTTGAAGTCCGCCATCTTGTTATTTGTTTCCTACCAGTCCTATCTGTTTTTATTCTTTTGTTTAATCTTTTCCTATCTTCTTTGAGGTTAGCTGAGTATTTTTAGTATTTTTTCTATTAGCTTTTGTTCCTTTTTATTATAATAAACAAGTAACATGAAATTTACTATCATAACCATTTTTAAATGTATAGTTCAATAGTGTTAGGTATATTCACATTGTTGTAAAACAGAAGATCTCCAGAAATTTTTCATCTTGAAAATCTGAAACTCTATACCCATTAAACAAATCTCTTCTGCTCCGTCCTCCAACTCCTAGTGACTGCCATTCTACTTTGTGTTTATATACATTTGGCTACTTTAGATAATGAATATATGTGTAATTATACATTATTTGGCTTTTTGTGACTAGAGTATTTCACTTAACATAATGTCTTCAAGGTTCATCCATGTTGAAATCTTATGATTTCTTTCTTTTTAAGGATGAATAATATTTCACACATGTGTCTATCACATTTTCTTTATCCATTCGTCAACGGAAATTTTAGTTGTCTCTATAGCTTGGCATTGTAATAATCTGCAATACTGCAATGCTCCCAAAATACCTGGGGGTGCAGATACCTCTTTGAGATTCTAATTTCAATTCTTCTGGATATATACCCAGGAGTAGGATGATTGTATCATGTGGCAGTTCTATTCTCAATTTCTGAGGAACCTCTATACTGTTTTCCATAGTGGTTGTATCATTTTATATTCCCACTAACAATAAATAAGAGGTTCAATTTCTCCACATACTCATCAACATTTTTACTTTTTTTGTTTTTTTTAAAATAATAATCATCCTAATAAATGCAAGGTGTTATCTCATTGTGGTTTTAATTTACATCCCTGATAATCAGTAATGTTGAGCACCTTATAATATACCTGTTGGCCATTTGTGTGTCTTCTTTGGAAAAATATCCATTCCAGATCTTTGCCCATTTTCTAATTGTTTATTTGCTGTTAGATTATAGGAGTTCCATATATATTTTGGAAATTAACCCATTATCAGACATATAGTTGATAGATATTTTATTTATGTCATAAGTTGTCCCTTCATTCTGTTGATTACTTCCTTTGCTGTACAGATTATTACTTCAATATCCCATTTGGCTATTTTTGCGTTTGCTACTGTTACTTTTGATATTATGTCCATAAAATTATTGTCATGAAGCTTTTCCTTCATGTTTACTTCTAAGCATTTTAAAGTTTCAGGTCTTACATTTAAATCTTTACTCCATGTTCATGTGATCTCTGTATTATGGTGTAAGATAGGAGTCCAGTTTATTCCTTTTGAATGTGAATTTCCAGTTTTCCCAACATCACTTGTGCAAGAGACTACCCTTTCCCTATTGTGTATTCTTTTTTTTTGTTTGTTTGAGATGGAGTTTCACTCTTGTTGCCCAGGCTGGAGTGCAATGGCATGATCTTGGCTCACCGCAAACTCTGCTTCCTGGGTTCAAGTGATTCTCCTGCCTTAGCCTCCTGAGTAGCTGGGATTACAGGTATGCACCATCACGCCTGGCTAATTTTGTATTTTTAGTAGAGATGGGGTTTCTCCATGTTGGTCAGGCTGGTCTCGAAATCCGGACCTCAGGTGATCTGCCCGCTTCAGCCTCCCAAAGTGCTGGGATTACAAGCATGAACTACCATCCATGCCCAGCTGCCCATTGTGTATATTCTTGATGCCTTTGTTGAAGATCAATTGACTGTGCATATGCGGGTTTATTCCTGGGCTCTCTATTCTGTTCTGTTGTTCTTTGTGTCTGTCTTTATGCCAATACCAAACTGTGCTGATTATTGTGGCTTACTAATATATTTTGAAATCAGAAAGTGTGATGCCTCCAGCTTTGTTCTTCTTTCTCAGGATTGCTTTGATTATTTTGGGTCTTTTGTTGTTCCATATGAATTCTAGAATTTTTCTCTTTCTTTAAGAAATGCCACTGGGATTTTGATGGGAATAATGTTGAATCTACAGATTGCTTTGTTTAGTATGGACATCTTAATAATATTCATTCTTTCAATCCGTGAACACAGAATATTTTTCCATTTATTTGTGTCTTCTTCAATTTCTTTCATCAGTGTATTGCAGTTTCTAGTGTACAAGTTTTTCACTACCTTGGTTAAGTTTATTCCTAAGTAATTTATTATTTTTGATGCTATTGTAACTAGGATTTTTCTTCTTAATTTTCTTTACAGATAGCTTGTTGTTACTGTATAGAAATACAATCATTTCTTTGTATATTGATTTTGTATTCTACAACTTTACTAAATTTGTTTATTAGTTGTAACAGTGTTTTGGTGGAGTCTTAGGGATATATATATAATATGTTACTAGCAAACAGAGATGATTTAACTTCTTCCTTTACCATTTGGATGCCTTTTGTTTCTTTTTCTTGCCTATATCTGACTAGAAGTTCCAATACTATTTTGAATAGAAATGGTGAGAGTGGGTATCGTTTTCTTGTTCCTGATCTTAGGAGGAAAAACTTTCAGTTTTTCACTGTTGAATATTGTATCAGTTATGGCTTGCCATATATGGCCTTTATGTGTTGAGGTAGATGCTTTCTATCCTAACTTGCTTAGAGTTTTTTTTTTTTTTAAATCATGAAAAAGAATGAATTTTGTCAAATGCTTTTTCTGCATCACTTGGGGTGATCATGTGATTTTTATCCTTCTTTTTGTTAATGTGGTGTATCGCATTTATAGATTAGTGCACATTGAACCAGCCTTGCATTTCTGGAATAAATTCCACTTGATTATGATGTATAATCCCTTTAATGTTCTATCGAATACATTTTGCTAGTATTTTGTTGAGGATTTTTGCATCTATAGTCATCAGGGATATTGGCCTGTAATTTTCTTTTTTTGCAGTGTTTTTGTCAGGCATTGGTATCAGGGTAACATTGGCTTCATAAAATGAGTCTGGAAGTGTTCCTTCCTCTTCAACTTTCTGGAAGAATTTGAAAAAAATTGGCATTCATTTCTTAAATATTTGGTAGAATTCACCAGTGAAGCTATCTGTTCTTTGCTTTTGTTTGTTGGGAGATTTTTGATTACCAATTCAATCTCCTTTTGTTATTGGTGCCTTCAGATTTTCTATTTCTTCATGATTTAGTTTTAGTAGCTTGTATATTTCTAAGAATTTCTCCATTTATTCTAGGTCGTTCAGTTTATTGGCATATAATTATTTGTAGTAGTCTCTTATGCTCCTTTTTATTTCTACAGTATCAGTTGTAATGTTTCCTCTTTGGTTTCTGATTTTATTTAATTGAGTCTTCTCTTTTTCTTAGTTTAGCTGAAGGCTAGTCAATTTGGTTTATCTTTTCAAAATAACTAGCTCTTAGTTTTGTTGATTTTTTTTCTTTTTTGGTCTTTATTTTGTTTTTTTCTACTCTGATCTTTATTATTTCTACTACCACTTTCTTCTACTAACTATGGACTTAGTTTCTTCTTGTTTTTCTTTTTTTTTCTTTTTAGTATTGCTATTTATCACTTAAACTTCCCTCTTCATACTGCTTTTACTGCCATAAGTTTTGGTGTATTGTGTTTTCCTTTTGTCTTAAGATATATCTTATCTTTTGATTTTTTTTTTTTTTTTTTTTTTTTTTGCCCATGAATTGTTCAGGAGAAGGTTAATTTCCACATATTTGTAAATTTTCCAATTCTCCTTCTGTTACTGATTTCTAGTTTCGTAACATGTGGTCAGAAATGATACTTGATATAATTTTAATCTTCTTAAAATTGTTAAGACTTACTTTGTGGCCTAATATGTGATATAGCCTGGGGAATATCCCATGTGCACCTGAGAAGAATGCATATTCTGTTGCTGTTGGGTGGTATGTTTTGTATTTGTCTTTTAGGTCCGTTTGGTCTACGGTGTTATTCAAGTCTGCTGTTCCCTTGCAGATTTCCTATCTGGATATTCTATCCATTGTTGAAAGGCAGGTGTGAGATCTCCTACTATTATTGTATTGCTATCTATTTCTCCCTTCAGTTCTGTTATATTTGCTTTGTATCTTTAGGTGTTCTGATGTTGAGTGCATATATAATTGTAATATTTTCCTGAATTAGCCCTTGTATCATTTTATAATATTCTTGTCTCTTGCAAACATTTTTAATTTAAAGTCTATTTTCCTAATTTAAGTATGGCCACCTCTGCTCTTTTTTTTTGACCATTTGCAGAAAAATATTTTTTCATTCTCTCACCTTCAACCTCAATGTCTCCTTAAACATAAGTCTCCTGTAGACAGCATAAAGTTAGGTCTTTAAAAAAAAACCCATTTGTCTACTTTACATCTTTTGACTGGGGAATTTAATCTTTTTGTGTTTAATTATGATTAATTTACATTAATTGAATTAACTTAATTATTAATTTAATTATTATTAATTGAACACAAAGAGATTAAACTCCCCAATAAAAAGATGTAAAGTAGATAAATGGATTTTTTAAACAGAGCTAATTATATGCTGTCTACAGGAGACTTATAGTTGATTATATTTAATTAATTATTAATTAAACACAAAATAATTATTGATAGAGAAGGACTTACTACTGATATTTTGTTAATTTTCTGTTTGCCTTGTAGTTCTTTTGTTTCTCTTTTCCTGTGTTGCAGTTTCCTTTATGTTTTGTTTATTTTTCTAGTGTATTTGAGTCTTTTCTCTTTCGTATCTTCTATAGGTATTTTTGTGTACATGTGGTTACCATAATGCTTGCATAAAACATCTTATAGTTATAATAGTCTATTTTAAGTTGATAACATTTTAACTTCAATCACATCTACATTTTTACTTCTCCTCCCACCAAACATACTTTATGTCATGGATGTTACAATTTACAATTATTTATATTGTGTATCTATTGGCCAATTTGTGTGTGACAGCTATTTTTAATACCTTTCAACATTTTTAAGTTTTAAAGTTTAAAAAGTCTTTTAACTTTTACACTAAAATTAAAAATGATTTACATAACACCATTACAGTGGTGCAGTATTGTTTTTTTCTTTATATTTACCTTTGTGAGTTCTATAATTCCAGGGTTTGTGTTTTTATTTACTAGTACTTAGCTTCAACTTGAAAAGGTCTCTTTTGCATTCTTGTGAGGCAGGTCTGGTGGTGATGGACTCCCTCAGTTTTTGTTTGTCTGGGAACATCTTTATCTCTCCTTTATTTTTAAAAGACAATTTTGCCAGGTATACAGTTCTTGGTTGACAATTTTTTTCAGCACTTTGAATATATCATCCCACTCCTTTCTTGCAAGCAAAGTTTCTCCTGAGAAATTTTCTGGTAGCCTTAACGGAGCTCCCTTATACATGACACATCAGTTTTCTCCTGATGCTTTCAAAATTTTGCTTTTCACTTTTGACAATTTGATTATAGTGTATTTTGGAGCAAACTTCTTTGGATTCATTCTATTTGAGGTTCTTTGGAGTTCGTGAATCTGGATGCCCATTTCCTTCCCCAGAATTGGGAAGTTTGGGCCTATTATTTTCTTAAATAAGGCTTTTCTTTCTGGAGAGACAGGGTCTCACTGTGTTGCCCAAGCTAGTATTGAACCTTTGGCTACAAGCAATCCTGTCACCTTGACTTCCTAAAGAGCTGGGATTACAGGCACAAGCCATTGTGCCCAGCCTATTTACATAAATAAGTTTTTTACTCATCTTTTTCTCTGCTCTCCTTTTGCAACTTTCATAATGTTTATATTGGTTCGCTTGATGATGTTCCATAGTTTCTGAGGCATTCCTTACTCTTTTTCATTCTTTTGTTGTTGTTATTCTTCTGACTGGATAATTCCTTTTCTAATTAGTTAATCTTGTTTTTAAATTGACATATAAAAATTGTATATGTTCGTTTTGTACAATATGATGTTTTGAAATATGTATATATATTAAAATGGCTCAATTGAGCTAATTAACATATACATTACCTCACATATAATTTTTGTGGTGAGAACATTTAAAATCTACTTTCTTAGAAATTTTCAAGAATGCAATACATTTTTATTGACAACAGTGACCATGTTTTATAATAGAACTCTTGAACTTATTCCTCGTATCTAACTGAAATTACCCTTTGATGAACATCTCCCTATATTCCCCACCTCAGACCTTGGGAACCACTATTCTACTCTCTACTTCCATGAGATTGACTTTTTAGATTCCACATAGAAGTGAGGGCAATATTGTCTTTTTGTTCCTAGCTATTTCACTTAACATAATGTCCTCCAAGTTCACATATGTTGGTGCAAATGACAGATTTCTTTATTAAGGCTGAATAGTATTTCATTATGTATATATACCATATTTCCTTAATTCATTCATTTACTAATGAATACTTAGGTTGATTCTACATCTTGGCTATTGTAAATAATGCCGTTTCAGTGAACATGGGTCTTTGATTACTTAAAAAGAAGGCTTTTCCCACAAGCCTGTAGTTTTCTGTATTGGTCTTTGAAGCCTTTTAATTATTGCTCTGGTTAAATAAATGAGATAATGGCTTGTGATCTTATTTAGTTATGTGTTTTAAGTCTTTTTTTACATTTTTGACAATTTCCCCAAATTGAATTCCAAATTAATCTCATAGATCTTGAGTTAACTTTGAGATTTTTCAGTTGGGAAAAATCAAATGATGTGTTTTTCACCCTGTGTAAGAGGGATATTAAGCCAATTAGGCTTATTTGATAAATTATTTGGAATGCATGGTCAAATAAAAGTGAAGCTAAACATTCTTTAAGTTATACTTATGGATAGGTTATTGATATGAGTGTTCTAAGAGCTGTAGGAGATTCCTAGATTCCTATGTTATCGATCATAATTTTGATATTATTTTTAAATGTTGTATGCCACAGAAATGACCAAATTTCCTCGTCAATTGCTTGCTATAATGTACTCTCATCAGATTTTAAGCCGTGTTTCTTCTGTCTTTGTCATCCACTGTTACTGTTTTTATTCTTCTCTGAAAGCCTTTGCAATCAGCTGCAGTTCAAAATTGCTTCTTCAGGGGGATTTAGGAAAAAGACTGACAAGTACTCTAAAATATAGGTTTCTGATAACTTTAAGATCATACCATTGGACTGGGTAAGAACTTTTAGAACTGTAATGAAGAAGCTGATGCGTTCATGAAATTGCCAATGCAACATCAAGCGAATAAGAATTAATTTTCTGGGGCCAGGCACGGTGACTCACACCTGTAATCCCAGCACTTTGAGAGGCCAAGGTGGGCAAATCGCCTGAGATCAGGAGTTTGAGACCAGCCTGGCCAACATGGTGAAACCCTGTCTCAACTAAAAACACAAAAATCAGCCAGGTTTGGTGGCCCATGCCTGTAATCCCAGCTACTTGGGAGGCCACGGCAGGACAATCGCTTGATCCATGGAGGTGGAGGTTGCAGTGAGCCGAGATTGCACCACTGCACTCCGGCCTGGGCAGCAGATTGAGACTCCGTCTCAAAAAATAAAAATAAAAAAAGAATTAATTACCTGGAACTGAACTGAACTAATAACGGATTATTATAGTTTTTAGTGAAACATTGCTGATTCTTTTTTGTGTTTTGTTTTCCAGATTTAAGGGAACTTTTTGTAAAGCTATATATAGTTTACAACAATTTGGTAAATTATACTTTTGTAAATAAAATTAAAATATTTACATTTTTTCTGCTGACCTCATCCCTCTAGAATTTGGAAACTATTGTTGAATATTCTTATTTTTTATGGCAGTATAATTATTTGCATAAGTTCAATAAGAATCTGTTCTTGCAACAGTACACGATTGGAAACACTGGTTATACTATCAAGGCTACGACTGGAACGTCATGTTTTCTGACATGAGCAGCCATCTTTAAAGAACTAGGGTTGACTTTCTGCAGCCAATACATCCTTTGGTGGGAAAAACTGGCCTGGTACCTTGAATAAACAGTTCACATAGTTGCCTCACACATAAGAAAGGAATCTCACTTCCTGGCAGGCCCAAGATCATCAGAATATTTTGGGGACCTTGAGGAAAAAGGACTTAACCTATATATCTGCAGGTATTTCAGGCAAAGTTTGGTGGTGAGTTCTTAGCTTGGCTTCTTAGCCTTTAGAGGCTTTTAAGAGTCCAATCTGAGATTGCTTATTAAAATTTCCAGCAAAACCAACTTAAAAGCACCTATTTAATTATTACTATTCTTGCTGCACTTATGTAAATAAGCAGGCCAAGTTTAATCAAACTATTTTTCTTACAAATAAACTGATCTTACTGTGATTATTTTTTGTAGAAATGGGGGTGACCAAAGAGAGAAATTTATGTTTCAGAAGAAAACTATAGTTCACCCGTTATTAAATTCTAGCTCATTGTTTTTGAGCATCTGTAAACTGGATCCTGAATTCTTCTAGTTTTCTCCAATATGTGGCGCTGACTTTCCAAACATTTTCAAGTTTCCTCCCGCTGTTCTGACATGGAATTACTGAAATTAAAACTGCTCTTTCCTGAAGCCCTGAAAGCTGAAGCTGGATGACTTACTATAGAATTCAGAGAAGTCACCATAATAATTTACATATAAACAACCTTCCTGTCTGTTAGTGTATGCATTACTCAGAAAGTTCACTGAAACATCATGCAAACTGCAAATCAGGAAAACCTGTCAGATGGCCATTGCCAGTCTCCACTGTCAATGTCAGTCACAACAGCTTAATTCCAACTGAAGATGCTTCAAACCCAGCATCTAGAAATCTCATTTGGCTGCCCTCCAGACTCAGAAACTAGTTTATAGACTGCTTCAAACATTAATCTTTATTTTTTTGTTTCCCTAGAAATGCATCGTATTCAAACCTATTTCCTTGCACCATATAGATGCCTAACTTTGATGAGAACTCACCTGCAACACCACCTCCTAAAATGAGGCCACAACTTTTTCACTGGACTGACCTATTCCCATGTCCCTTACCAGTCAGCTACTAACTCCATTTTTCTCTCGACACCCACCAACTCAGCTTTTAGTGTGTGAAACTTCTAGGGAAGTTTCAGACAAAGGAAATGAAAGAGTTTGGGAAATACCATCCCAAAATACGGTGCTTTGGTATGCTGATTATTTTGAACTAAGGACATGAGGAAGGGTGGATGCAGGCAGAAGCTTTCTTGAGCTCCACTTATCTGCCTAAAGATGAATCCTCCAAAGGGAACTCAGTTGTCATAAATCTCCTCCCCCAAAATCTTACCACGAGGGAAGATTAACTTGCACCAAAGGAGAGGAGGCTGGAGATTGACACCATGTCCAGAGATACTATAACCTATTCTTCTGAGGGCTGCTCAGAGACAACATTTATTACTTGAGAGACTTTTTATCTGCTTAACAAGATAATCTTTATTTACCGTACATTTCCTCCATTCATTCTTCCGGAACTTGTGTCACCACCTTCCCCAGAAGCCCTAAGTCCCATTCCTTTCTGTAGCTCAGGGTGCTATATAAGCTTCAATCATCTGACCCTTCTTCAGGTCTCATATTTTTAAGACTCCTGTGTGTCATATGTAATTAAATATGATTTTTCTCTCATTAATCTGTCTCATGTTAATTTAATTATTAGCCTAGCCAAAGAATCAAAAAGTGTGAATGAAAGCCATTTTTCACTCCCCTACACCACCTTTGTCGAATGTCAATTGAGTATAAATGTGTTGGTTTATTTCTGTCCTCTCTATTCTGTTCCTTGGGTCTACGTGTCTGTTTTTATACCAGTACCATGCTGTTTTGATTGCTATAGCTTTGTGGTATGTTACAAAGTCAGATAGTATGATGCCTCCAGCTTCATTCTTTTTATTCAAGATTTCTTTAGTTATTCACAATTCTTTCTGGTTCCATACACATTTTAGGATTTTTTTTCTATTTCTGTGAAAAATATCATTTGAGTTTTGATAGAGATTGCATTGAATCTGTAGATTGCTTTGGGTAATATGAACATCTTAATAATATTAATTATTCCAATCCATGAACATGGAATATCTTTCCATTTATTTGTGTATTCTTCAATTTCTCTCATCAGTATATTGTCATTTCAGCATACAGATCTTCTACCTCTGTGGTTAGATTTATTTTCAAGTTTTTTTGTTTTTATTTTGAGACAGAGTTTCGCTTTTGTCACCCAGGCTAGAATGCAGTGGCGCAATGCAACCTCCACCTCCCAGGTTCAAGCGATTCTCCTGCCTCAGCCTCCTGAGTAGCTGGACTTACAGGCGCCTGCCACCACACCTGGCTAATTTTTGTATTTTTAGGAGAGATGGGTTTTGCCATGTTGGCCAGGCTGGTCTCAAACTCCTGACCTCAAGTGATCTGCCTGCCTCGGCCTCCCAAAGTGCTGAGGTTACAGGTGTGAGCCACCATGCCCAGCCTATTTTCAAGTATTTTGTTCCTTTTGATGCTATTGTAAATGAGACTGTTTTCTTATTTTTATTTTTGGGCTGTTTATTGTTACTGTATAGAAACACAACTGATTTTTGGATGATTTTATATCTTGCAACTTTGCTCTGTGTGTATGTGTGGGTGTGTGTGTATGTGTGTGTGTGTGTGTGATCTTTAGGAGTTTGTACATGTAAGATCATGTCATTGTCAAACAGAGATGGTTTTATTTTTTCCTTTTAATTCTCTTGCCTAATTGTCTGGCTAGGACTTCCAGTATGTTGAATAGAAGTGTTTCGATCGAGCATCCTTGTCTTATTACTGCTCTTAGAGGAAAAGCTTTCAGCTTTCCACCACTGGGCGCGAAGTCAGCTGTGGGCTTTTCAAATATAGCCTTTATTATGTTGAGGTATTTTCCTCTTTTGCTACTGACCTTTTAGTCGAACCTCTTTGTATTTTTTTGTTGTTGTTTAGTAGTTACCCTGAGGATTACAATATGCATCCTTATTACAGTCTAGTTAGAATAAATATTCAATCACTTTACATTTTGCTCTTGACATCTGACTTTTCCCATTTCATAAATTACAAAGAACTTCACAACAGCTTAATTCCATTCAAACATTCTACCCCTTTCATTTAGGCTGTTGTTTTATGTCTTTTAATTCTTCGTAAGTCATCACTCGCAGCATAGTGTTATTCTTTTTACTTTAAGCAGTTATTTTTAAGGATATTTATAAAAGAAAAACATAGTCTTTTATATTTACTCACATATTGATCATTTATGAAATTTTTTCCCTTCCTGTGTATATTAATTTTCATCTTGTGTTATTTCCTTTCAAAGGACATTCTTTAGTTTTTTTGTGTGTGTACAAGCCTGTTGGTAACTAATTCTGTCATCTTTTGTTTATATAAAAATGTCCTTATGTCGTCTTAAATTTTAAATAATATTTTTCCAGATACAAGGAGGGTTGACATGGACCAACAAAAGGCCAGCAGGGCTGCAAAAGCTGGGATGAATTAATAGGACCAACAAGGGTGGATGTCGGCCGACATGGGCTGACTTGGGACCTCTCTCTCAAATTGCATTGATTCTACAGCTAGAAACGACCTTAAAGCTTTGTCACTTTTCAGAGGTGAAAACTGAAGCCCAGAAAGGCGATTTCTTCAGAATCACTCAATTGCATCATACCAGGATCCTGACTCTGGAATCACGTTTTTTTTGTTTTGTTTTGTTGTTGTTGTTGTTGTTGTTTGTTTTGTTTTGTTTTTTGTTTTTTTGTTTTTCTGAGACTCTTTCCCTTCCATCTCACCTGTCTCTTCATAAAGGGGAGGCACCAGGGTGCTGACTAATCTGGACAGCACATTCCTGAGAGCTCATGCATGTCCCTAGAGAGACTTGCAGCAGCTTTAGGACAAAGGTTCTTTCAACTTCTGGAGTAAATTTTTCATATTTTGCATTATCTAAGTGAAACCCCTGTGGACAATGACTTTACAGTATTGCCAACCCTTGAAAACAAGTCGCAATAGGCACTTATAAGCATTAGGTACTGATAACCACTCCCAAGTGAAGACATCCAGATCATAGACACATAGCTTTTGGATCACAAGACTTTGGGCACTTAATATTAACCACCTGTGTGACATATGGCTTTTACCTATTGCTTTTTAGCTTTCATTTCCAATCTTTTCTAGGTTAGACGGTTCAAGACCTGGAGTCTGGCTTTGAGCAACCCTAGGATTACCTTGGCTTGAATTCCATCCAGTATGTCTCTTTCTTCATATATTGGTATGTATATTAAAGATTCATATTGGCAATCATTTATTGATCCAAAGCTTTAGAGACATTGTCTAAACAAGGTGATAAAACAATGTGATCATAAACATTATCATAAAGCAATGATGCCCCCACCCCAGATATATCACAACAATCTTTGTGGAGCCTTGGGAGCCTCTGGGGACCTGTGGACACGCTAATCTGAAGCAAGTTACTTCTGAGTTGACACCCACAACAGCTCAATGAGGCACTCAGGGAGCCATATTTTGAGTGTACCCTTGTTAGTAGTGGAGAAAAGTGGAAGTCCCTCTTATATTCATCTTTAACATTTGGAGTGCTTAACCTCTCCCAAAGTGAGCTCAGAAGCCATCCCAAAGTCAATCACCTGGACTTGCACTGTGACTCCAGCTTCACAGTCCAGACAATCCCCAAGCCTCTCAGGAACTCACAGAGCACAGCTATCTGGGCCTCCTACCTCTGTGGGCCCTCACCCGGGGAAGAAGTTCTTCTTCTAGCACATGTGATGTTCAGTGTCTAGGACGCCCATCAACCCATCAGCATGCACCTGCCTTTTCCCCTCCCCTCCCCTCTCTTCTCCTTCCCTTCCCTTCCCTCTCCTCCCCTCCCCTCCCCTCCCCTTCTCTTCTCTCCCCTTCCCTTCCCTTCCTTTCCCTTTCCTTCTCTTCCCTTCTTCCCTTCCCTCCCTTTCCCTTCTTCCCATCTCTTCTCTTCCCTTCTTCTCTTTTCTTCCCTTCCCTCCCCTCCCTCCCCTTCCCTTCCCTTCTTCCCTTCTCTTCTTCCCTTCTTCCCTTCCTTTCCTTTCCCTTCCCTTCCGTTCCCTCCCTTCCCCTCCCCTCCCTTCCCCTCCCCTTTCCTTCCCTTCCCTTCTTTGCTTTTCTTCCCTTCTTCTCTTCCCTTCCCTTCTTGCCTTCTATTCTTTCCTTTCCTTCCCTTCCCCTTCCCCTTTCCCTTTCCCTTTCCTTTCCCTCCCTTCCCTTCCCTCCCCTCCCTTCCCCTCCCCTTTCCTTCTCTTCCCCCCTTTTCTTCCTTTCTTCTCTTCCCTTTCCTTCTTCCCTTTTCTTCCCTTCCCTTTCTTTTTCTTTCTGCCTTCCTTTGTTTCCTTTTCTCTTTCTTTCTTTCTTTCTTTCTCTTTTCTTTCTTTCTTTCTTTCTTCCTTCCTTCCTTCCCTCTTTCTTCTCTCTTTTCTTTTTTTCTGTTTATAGCAACAATACCACACAGCTCAAAGAAGAAAGAATAACATTGTTTTCAAAGTAACGACCATTTAGGATAAACTCCCCTTTTCCTTATTTTTTAATAAGAAAAAAAATTTAAATTTAATTATAAAAAGCATTACCTCTCATTGGAAAAAAGAATTCTGATCCTTGGCCAAGTCCCCTGAGATGGGAGTGGTAATTTGGCCAATGTGTTTCTCTTTTGCAGCATAATTTAAAAAGTGACATGGTTATCCTGTGTTTGGGCTTGACTCAAATACAACAGAAAAAGAGGAGAAAAGACACAAGCAGAGGGCAGAGGTGGAAGAGGGATTTTGGGTGACCGAGAGTGGCTGGTGTGGCTGTTGTCTATTTTCCTTCCCTGGAAAGTTTGCCTGGAGCCTGCAAGTTTCCTCAGGAGCCAAGCGATGTTATAATGCGAATAACGTCTAACATTTGTTCAACACTTGCTATGGACCATGCAGGTTTTATGTCTTTTTTTTTGAGGCAGGGCCTCACTCTGTTGCCCAGCCTGGAGTGCGGTGATACAATCATAGCTTACTGCAGATTTGAACGCCTCTGCTCACACAATCCTCCCACCTCAGCCTCCTGTGTAGCTGGGACCAAGCACATGCCACCATGCCCAGATAATTTTTTAATTTTTTATAGAGACGGGGTCTTGCTGTGTTGCCCAGGCTGGTCTCAAACTCCTGGCCTCAAGCAATCCTTCCACCTTGGCCTCCCAAAGTGGGGCACTGCACTCAGCCATGTTTTATAAGCCTTCACGTGAACTGTGTCGTTTAATTTTATGTAGCATGACAGAGCCACTCTAGGGAACCCCCGGACTCTGGGTCCTTTGTGCTAACTCTGTCTGCTCCCCAGCTCGCATCTGCCTCCCTGTCACTAAGCTCCTCCTATTTTCCGCTCCGCCTAGTCCTCCCTGTCCCAAAGCCTGCGTGGTAATTTCTAGCTCTGCTTTTCCATCTCGCGCTCTCGGTCTCCAGCCCTCTATTTCATTTCCATCCTCGTGGGGCAATGGTGCTTGAGACCATTCTGCCAGTAATGATTTCCCATCGTCCAACTCTGGAAGCTCCTCCTTGGCTCTAGGGCTCTTCTACAAACCACCTCCTCCTATGGGCACCAGCAGCGAAATCAGATTTGAAAAATAAAATAATAACACTGCGTATAAAAACATAAGTGGCCAAGACATAGACAAATAACTGTTTTTACGTGCTATGACTACAGAGACACAGCTGGGAAGTTTACAAATGGGCCCACCGAAATGTATTGTTTCCTGTTTATGCACTGAGTCCAGAGGTTTACGCTACTAAATTCTAAGTGAAAAAGAGTTTAAATGAGGCCATGATGTAGGATAACAGCAAATTAAAATCTTGCCCTTTTCCTTGGTTCCTCCCTTTGGTTAGCTCGACTGCAAAGTTAGCGTTGACTTTGTCATCTTCTAAAATTCCACCTCTGTGGGTGCTTGTATTTCTGGAACGTTCACCAAAAATAATAAGGTTGAACTCTCTACCCTGGTGTTAATTCTGGGTTGTTTGGAACCCAGTTTATCTGAAGGAGTCGGTCTCTGGACTTTCTAGTAAAGGGCGAGCATAGATTTGTGGAAAAGGGGGTGCTGTTCCTTTAAATTCTGAAAGTGAACTTGGCTCAGGAAGGCCAGCGGCTCAAGGTCCAGCCCCTGGAAGAGAGAATAGCTACAGATTCTCCATCCTCAGTCTTTGCAAGGCGACAGCTGTGCCAGCCGGGCTCTGGCAGGCTCCTGGCAGCATGGCAGTGAAGCTTGGGACCCTCCTGCTGGCCCTTGCCCTGGGCCTGGCCCAGCCGGCCTCTGCCCGCCGGAAGCTGCTGGTGTTTCTGCTGGATGGTTTTCGTTCAGACTACATCAGTGATGAGGCGCTGGAGTCGTTGCCTGGTTTCAAAGAGATTGTGAGCAGGGGAGTAAAAGTGGATTACTTGACTCCAGACTTCCCTAGTCTCTCGTATCCCAATTACTATACCCTAATGACCGGTGAGTACCATGTCCTCTTCTGGGCAGGGAGGGGAGGGCTGGCACCCAGCAGGGAACAGTGAGCTCCTGGCATTGGCGTCTTATTTAAATGCTCTGGATTCTCTAGTCCTTTGGGACATCAAAGGTAGATACAAAATCTGTGTTCTTGGCTGAGAAGACTTTTGTTTTCGCGGTGGTATTGTTTCCCAAAAGTTAGCCCAAGGACCTGTTTTGGATTCTCAGTGCGGAGGACAGAGAACTACAGCAGTAGATGATATTTGACCATATTAAAAGTGGTTGTTTGTTTTAGAAAGAGAAATTCTAATGAGTCTCGTATTTTCTAAGTTCAAGTTTGCAAAAGCAACAGGTGTCCGTGCATGCGTCCCAAGCTCCTTCTGTCCCTTTTCTCTGCTGTCATGTCATCCTGGCGTCCTGTGGGCTTGTTTCTCAGTGTGTTAGACTGTGAAAGTACCTGTGGGGTCCTCAGAGGGGAGTGGTGCTCCTGGATTTCTTGGGGAAGGGGGGATTTTTAGGTCATATCCTTCCCTGTTACTTAGCAATGCCACCTTCCCCTTCTTTTGCCTTTTTGGCCAAGTAAAATGATACGGAGAAGAAAAAGCTTGTGTAGTTCAGGTTCCCCTTTTGTGATTTGCAGCATCTACAAAAGATCAACCAACAAAAACTCCCCAAAACAAATAAAACCTCGGCTAACCCAGACTGCCTGGGCTTGGGATAGCTGATTCTCCTAAGGACGGCCTTCATCTGAAATTGCCAGGACCCCAAACATGACTGCACGAACCTGAGCCTCTATCCATGCAATAATAGAATGTTCAGCCCTGTCTCTGCTCACAGAGTTGGATTCCCAGTTTCTGGTTTGTTTTTCAGCTATAACCTTTGTAAAGGCAGCGAGAGGCTCTCAGAAAGAATTTAGCAAACTATCCAGGGAGGCTGTTAAGAATGCACTGTTATTGCTGGTTATGCGGGACTCAGCTATGTGCTCTGAGCACAGAGAAAGCTCTACTAATTATGTTAACAGAAAGAGAATGAGATCTCTGATATCTCACGGATCTCCACAGAACACTAAAGCCGAAAGAGTCTAAAACACACATTTATATCTCTGACTTTGTGCATAGATACTATATACACATGTACGTAAAAATGCCATAAACTGATGCCCCAAACTGAAGGGAAGAAATACTTTGGAGAAATAAAAATGAGGGCATGAGAGAGAGAAAAAAATTCAGACTGCACACAAGCAAGGAAGTTATGTATTTGTTTTTTATTTCCCCCAGCAGACAAAAAACAGTCTCTAAGATAAACAGAATTAACAAAAGTCTCTGGCCCTCCCCTGGCATGCGTCTCCCCTTGCAGGGAAGCGGTTTGCAGGCTGCCGGCTCACACATAGATGTGATTGTGTGCACAGCCGACTCCAGCTCTGTGCAGCAGCTTCACACACACAGCCCACCCCCACTCCAGCTGTCTTTCAGAGCCTTGCTGGGGGACCCAGTTCATAAACTGCCACGCCATGTGCAGCTTCTGCAATCTCAGTGGAAAATGAACAAAATCCATTTTAGAAAGGACTGAAGTAAGTAAAAGGACCAGTACAGACTCCACAGAGACACTAAGCCAATGACATGGCCTTTTGTTTGTCAGATCCACACTCCTGATATGGGCACAAGGAATAGTTTGCACACAGCCTCCGTCATGCTGAGACGCACCTTCTCTTCAGGCTGTGGGTGTTTTCCCTTGTGTTGTCCTGAGAGAAGAGCCCCTTCCGTTACGGGCGGCACAGGTCCCGTGAGTGCCTGACGAAGATCTCACCCTTGCTTTCAAACTGAGGCTGGCCCGAGGAAGCCACAGGTCTCCATATGTGTTATGTCTCTGATGGCCAAATGCATTCACTGATGTGGAAGTCTGCTTGGTCTATATGTTTCATAGAAGCTACCCTGCACAAGGGAGGTATCTAGCAAGGCTCGTGTTCTGTACAAATGTCCTTGGGTATGATTTGTCTTGTACCTACTGGGCAGACTTGCAGACTTGAAGCAGGATTCGCTGCTGGGAGATGCCAGGCCATGAAGCTGGTATCACCTCCACTGTCTTGGAACTGACTCAGAGTTAAATTTAGACTATTTTCCCCAATATCCATACTCATTTTTCCACCTGATGCTGAAAACGTCCTCTTTTATTCATATAAGGAAGGATATAGCCATTGGGAATTGTACCTAAACATATGGTTTGAGCATTTGAGCGTTTTATGAACCAACAAAATTGCTATGCTAGATCTTTTTGGAAGCAAAAGATATGCTGTTTTAGGGTTCCTCGGCATTCACAAGAGAGGCTAAGCTCTCACTTCATTACCCAAATTATTGCTCAGAAGACAGAAAGCCCTTGGTGTTCTTCCCTTTGCATAACGAGGAGTGATGAGTTGTTGGAAAGAATGCTGGCCCTCGAGCTGGGAGAACTTGCTTGGAGACTTCAGGCAAAATAAAATGAGATGAGCTGCCGGGGCTGCATCAGGCCGGGATTTCAGGTGCTGCTGGATGCAGACAGAGAACGAGGCAATGCACGGGGAGTTTTATTTTATTTCACTTCACTTTAAGTTCTGGGACACATGTGCAGAACATGCAGGTTTGTTACAGAGGCATACATGTGCCATGGTGGTTTGCTGCACCTGTCAACTTGTCATCTAGATTTTAAGCCCTGCATGCATTAGGTATTTGTCCTAATGCTCTCCCTCCCTGTGCCCCTGACCCTCCAACAGGCCACAGCGTGTGACGTTCCCCTCCCTGTGTCCGTGTGTTCTCATTGTTCAACTCCCATTTGTGAGTGAGAACATGCGGTGTTTGATTTTCTGTCCCTGTGTTAGTTTGCTGAGAATGATGGCTTCTAGCTTCATTCATGTCCCCACAAAGGACATGAACACATTCTTTTTTATGGCTGCATAGTATTCCATGGTGTATATGTGCCACATTTTCTTTGTCCAGTCTATCATTGATGGGCATTTGGGTTGGTTCCAAGTCTTTGCTATTTGCACAGGGAATTTTAAAGTTAGGGCTGGACCCTCCTAGGAGGCCTTTGTGTAGAAAGTATGCAAATAGCTGAAACTCCCTTGAGAGGGAGAATTTCACAGTGGATGGGGATGGGGAATCAACAGGCCTATTTGCGAGCAACCTTGAAACCGTCTAGCCCAGTTGCTGCCATGAAGCCACCATGGCTGATTATTTGTTTGCCTCAAAACATGTTTATATCAGCACAAACGCAACCAAAATGCCAATCATGATCATGAAGATGAATCAAACAATTGATTGCCAGGAACACGGAGTCTTAAAACAGGCCTTTCACCAGGGAGATTACATTCAAGTAGAGGAGGAAGAACACTCGCGAATGGGCACCCACTAATGTTCTAAAGTGTGTAGCAAGGTGTTGTGAGCCCAAATGTGTCCTCATCCTCCTGTCCCCCAGTTCAGGTTGGGTTTCCAGTACCTCAGACTGTAACCGCATTTGGAGATAAGGTCTTTAAAGGTGACCAAGTTAAAACAAGGCCATTAGAGTAGGGCCCTATTCCAATATGACGGTATAGGAAGGCGAAGAGACACAGGCACGCGCACGTGCAGAGAAAAGGCCATCTGAGGACACAGCAAGGCGGCCCTCGCAGGCGGTGGAGAGGGGCCCAGGAGACACCAACGCTGCTAACACCTCGCTCATGAACTGTGAACAGATAAATTGCTGTTGCTGGAGCCACTGCATCTGTGGTACTTTATAATGGCAGCCCAAGTGAATGAATACACAGAGAATAGGGACTAGGGCCCCAGCGTGCTGCAGAGGACCAGGGAGAGGAGGCGTTTCTTCCAGTTGGAGTAGCGTGAAAAGGCATTTTAAAGAGGAGAGATCTGAGCTGGAAGAAACAGCCACCGGCGTGGTGTGTGTCTTTACATCTTACTTCAGGCATAAGCTCTCTCTCTGAAGAGCGGTGTGTGGATCAACTTCATTCTAATGAAAACGCAACCAGTTTAAATGCCCTTGGAATGCTTTCTGTTTTAGTCTATCTTACCATGGATCTTTTCGTAAAGTTATTCTCTCTTTGGGGTAAATTCACATTTGACTGAAGTGGAGTTTAACATAAAGTCAAGGAAAGAAAGCAATGATTTGTTCAATCCAGGTCATGGGTAAGAGGGAAATGCTGCATCTGTTTTGAGGCAGCGTAACTTAGCATCATTTTGCTAAGGCTAATGGTAACATTTGTTTGCAATTCTCAAACACTTCTGGTTAAGCAGTTGGGGAAAAAGGGGCCTAGAAACGTTCTGAGTAGCGGGGAAGCCAGTCTAGAATTTTGTCTTTACTGCCAGTAACCTACCAAGAGATGAATAGATGCTGAAGTAAATTTGTTCCACAGTATATTATTATTATTTCAACATTTAGACACTAGTAAATAAAGTGCAGGGAAATTCAATGTTTTGTTTCAGGCACCAAAGAACGTCGTGGTTGAGCTAAGGTGGGGGAGCAGGCATCAGAGACCCCGTTCTCACACAGCAACTGGCCAGGGCCTAGGCCTGCATCTTAGAGTGGCCAGAAGGTTGTGCAAGTGACCTGAGACCCAAGGATAGAGATCTCCCCAAGACAGTCCAGGAAGCAGGGAAAGACTGAATCATCGTGCTCCTCTATGGAAATCGAGGCAACAACAGGGATGTTAACTACTCAGCCTTACTATTTGTGCCACGGTATTTTGTCTCGCACTCCTCGAAATTACCTGTGACACAAATTCTTACCAGATATCAAGGATCCAATGTTCTGGGGTAAAACAGCAGAGTAAGGTATACTTCCTACCACCCCGCCTTTTAAGAAAACATCTAATTTAAATTAAAACTGGACCAAAGGCAATCAATGCAGAAAGTATTTGAACAGTCGTGTTTCGAGAAAGCCCACATCCTCAGCCTTCTGCAGAATTCAAGCTTCCTTTGAGGGGCTGTGCACAGACTCTGCGTAAGCACAGCTCCAGGTAGGGCGGAGACAGCCTCCCTGGTCCCCTCCGCTCTCCTTCCCCCAGGATTAGCATTTACATGGGGACATTGCCCCAGCTTGTGAGCCTCCTTCAATATAGGTAGCTCCTGAAATAAACGATCTGTATTCGGCGTGCCCTCTTCCTGTCTTCCTACTCTCTCTTGCACCAAATCCAGCCAAGCTTCTGTTTGGAACAGTGTCTTCCCGGGGGTCCTGGTCATTCCCAGCCTTAGTTCCCTGGCTGGGAGCTGCATCTGCCTGACAGCTCACGGGTCCCAGGACCCTGTCCTCTCTCAGTTTCCTTTTACTTTACTCACTCCTCCTTCATCCCTTCCCTTGGTTCCTCCTGATCTCCCTGACCTTCCTTTGTCTCACAGTGAAATCAGCTGACCTTTCAAGGTCGATCCTCAGCCTCTCCTCCCCCGACCTCCGTTGCTGACCCCTGGCTGAAGCCACCACTCCGACTGCCTGGAGACTCCTCTGCTCCAGCTCCCTCTCACTGCCTGCCCCGCAACTAGAGCAGCCCTGTTTTGAAAGCAGTGCCTGCCCTACAACCAGAGCAGCCCTGGGAAAGCAGTCCTGATGACGCCACTCCTCTGTTCAAACCCTCCAGCAGGTTCTGTTGTACCCCAAGAGGAATCTAACGCTCTTGCAGACCTGGCCCCATAGGTCACCCAGCCCCTGCAGGGCCTCGCTCCCACCACCCTTCTCTTCGCTTGCTTGTGTCCCGCTGGGCATGCTCGAGCATGCTGTTCCTCCTGGCTCCTTCCCTTCTGCTTGTTCCCGAGAAAGGCCCAAGCTGGGCATCGCTGCGTTCTTCAGATCTGACCCCTCAGGTCACCGTTGCGGATGCGTCTTCCCCGGCCACCCCACCAGCGCTCTCTATCCCTCTTACTCTCTTTATTTTCCACCACGGCACCAGTTTATTTATTTCTATCCTCAAATAAAATTTATTATAGTGGGCCGGGCGCGGTGGCTGACGCCTGTAATCCCAGCACTTTGGGAGGCCGAGGCCGGTGGATCATTTGAGGTCAGGAGTTCGAGACCAGCCTGTCTAACATGGTGAAACCCTTTCTCTACTAAAAATACAAAAAAATTTAGCTGGGTGTGGTGGTGGGTGCCGTAATCCCAGGTACTCAGGAGGCTGAGGCAGGAGAATCACTTGAACCCGGGAAGTGGAGGTTGCGGTGAGCCAAGATCATGCCACTGCACTCCAGCCTGGGCAACAAGAGCGAAACTTCATCTCAAAAAAAAAAAAAATTACTATGGGGAAAAAGCATTATAATGATGATTAAGACATTCAGAGTTTCAGGGAAATGAATGATCACTTTGATATTCGACACTTCTAAACTAATGAGGAGAAAAAACGACAATCATGCTTTGCTCACACGAAAGCAATTCGCATTTAGTGAACTGATTACCCTTTACGTCTAGTAATCTTATATATCTCAAAATGTGTCTGTCAGTTTTGTTTTAAATTTTGATTATAAGGTTGGAGTCAGAAAGAGGCCTGGAAGAAGAGTCACCTCCAAGGAGAGCTGTGTCAAAGTAGGAGATGAAAGAGGCTGGGGATGGTGGGAGAAAGTTTAACCAGGAACCAGTGGTCAGCACAGCCCAAGGGAGAGCCTCGTTGTAGTGAAGATCGCTGAAGTCGAGAAAGTGGAGCCAACAGCCATGCATGGAACCAGGCACATGATTCAGAACCAGCGTGGAACACTGTGAGGACGGTTCAGGCCTAGGTGTGAGTGGTGTGGCTGTCAGACCTAGGGACGCATGTGGCAGCTTAAAGGGACTTGCACGGCCACTCTTGTGTTTTCAGCCTCTGACCCAGGCTGCTTAGGTGGCCAGGCTGTGTGTGCTAGCATCGCAAGGAGCTACTTAGATGCTTAAAAATATCAGGCCATGGTATGGGTTAGTTTATACACCCCCAAAACCCACGTGTTGACACCCTACCCCCCAATATCTCAGAATGTGACTGTATTTGGAGATAGGATCTTTAAAGAAGTAATTAGGTAAAATGAGGTCACTAGGGTGGGCACTAATCCAGTATCGCTGGTATCTTTATAAGGAGAGGAGATTAGGACCCAGACGGGCACAGAGGGAAGACCACATATAGACACAGGGGGAAGGCGGCTGTCTGCAAACCAAGGAGAGAGGCCTCAGAGGAAATCAAGCCTGATGACATCTTGATTTCAAACTCCCAGCCTCCAGAACTGTAAGAAACTAGATTTCTTTTGTTTAAGCCACCCAGCCTGTGTTACTTTGTCATGACAGCCATTGGAAAGCAGTATAAACAGGATCGTGACACTAGGCTGCTAATGGAAAAATGCAGGGTTTTTTTACACAGCCCACTTCTATGACCAAACCTACTCACTGAGAGTTTCTGGTGACTTCTGCCCTGAGATTGAGGCAGTCATGGTGTGTTAGCTTCCTAGAGCTGCTATAGCAAATCTGGATGCCTAAAGTCTGAAATCCAGGTGCGGGCAGGGCCATGTTCTCTCTGAAGTCTCGAGGGGAGAACGTGTTCTGCACTTTTCCCCCGCCTTCTGGTGTCGCCGACAATCCTCGGTATTCCCTGGCTGGTAGATACATCACCCCAACCTCTACTTCCATTGTCACAGGGCATTCTCTGTGTTCCTCTGTGCTTCTCCTTCTTATAAGGACACCAGCCATGTTGAATTAGGGCCCACCTTAATGACATCATCTTAACTTGATTACGTCTGCAAAGGGCTTATTTCTAATAAGGTCACATTCACAGGTCCTGAGGCTCAGAACTTCAATATATCTTCTTGGGGCCACAAGTCAACCCATTACGCATGGTCCAGTGGAGAAAGCTAGAGATTTGCTGTCAAAGATCAAACTTAATCTATTCTGTCACTTTTTGACTTTCAGAATTTGAACAGCTTCTTTTGAGTGTTAATATTTTGTTTTGTTTTGTTTTTGAGACGGAGTCTTGCTCTATCATCCAGGCTGGAGTGCAGTGGCATGATCTCGGCTCACTGCAACCTCCGCTTCCCTGGTTCAAGCGATTCTCCTGCCTCAGCCTCCTGAGTAGCTGGGATTACAGGCACCTGCCACCACACTTGGCTACTTTTTTTTTTTTTTTGTATTTTTAGTAGAGATGGGGTTTCACCATGTTGGCCAAGCTGGTCTCGAACTCCTGACCTTAGGTGATCCACCTGCTTCGGCCTCCCAAAGTGCTGGGATTACAGGCATGAGCCATTGCGTCCAGTGAGTGTTAATGTTTTGTCAGTAGAATGTAGAAAGTAAATGTTACCCAATAGGCTTGCTGTGAGAACAGAATGAGCAAATATATGTGTAAACTCACCATTAGTAAGAGTGTACATATTACCCCCTTTATCAGTAAGGTGAGGCTGAGTTATGTTGTTGCAACAAGCAATTCCACACCACGTCTGTCTTAGAATAGCTCAGGTTTATTCCTCACTCATGTGCGTGGCCTTGAGGAATGACCTCCCCCACCGATTTCCTCTTCATTCTGGGACCCAGGCTGAAAAAAGCAACTTCTAAATGAGACATGCTCATCTCATGGCAGAGGTAAAAGAGAAAATAGAACATTGTGATCATGGGTAGTTTGGGCAAAGGAGGAGAAGTGAGTGTGGTCAGGTCAGAAGGAAGGGGTGCTGAGCCCATTCACCATCTGGGTGTGGGTTGGGGGTTACAGAGAATAGAGTGTGTAAAAACCATGTGCAATTGATGAAAGTCGATGAAAGCCATACCAAAGGATAGTCCAACAGGCTCCTCCTCCCCTCCTGTTCCACTCCAGACATCACCACATCTATCCTTTGTGATGGGCTGTAAGTGAGGGGGAGAGTTGAATTTGAAGAGCATCCATGAGGCAGAACTTGCTGACTGGCTGATGAGTGAATATGAAAGAAGAGCCTGAACAGATGCCACAGCTGCAAGATCTTCTGAAGTCTGAGTAAAGGGGCTCCCATTAGCACAGATGGGAAAGTTTGAAGGGCTGTTTATCTCAGTGAGATTTATTTGGAAAAGTAACTTTTCATCAAATTATATTTCAAGTTGAGTAAGATATTCACTTGGCATTAGCCCTTTAGGGGATCAAAGACAATGTCTTGAAGGAGAGTTCAAGAAGCATGCAGAATACCACTGAGGCAAAGGAAAGAAATTGATCCTGTGGGTCCTAGTGGACCCCAGTAAATGGACTTCCTATCTCACTGCTTGCTGCCCAGCTGGTAGAGAATATTTCTCACAGATGCACAGTTAAAATCTGTCTTCCCACCTGAATTAACTTTTGTCAACATTTTGTCATATGCTTCCCAGAGACACCTAAGAACATTTTTTCCACTTAAAACTATACTCTCTGTAATGAGCCTCGATTACGCTGCCTAAAGAAGCAGGCATGGTAGGCGAGGTGTCCAGCAGTAGAAGCTAGAAGTGGGTAAGAGCACTACTAACCAGCCATGCCCCGAGAAAACAAAATGTGTTCTAAGAATTTACTAAAATAATGTCTCCCAGCACGTCATTATTTAAGCTCCTATCAACAGACCTCTCTGCACTGAAGTGTCACTTTTCAAAAAATATGTTTCTTTTGGCTTCTGTGGTGATGAGAGGGTGTTCTGATTATATGGCATTCAGCTGCTGGAAACTCACTCCATGAAGAAGGGAGTGGTGGTTAGAGTATGGGGCAAAGCTGTAAAATGTGGTGAAAGCTTTTGATTGTAATAACAGCAAAGGCGTTTCCAGAAGGCTTGTCCACGTGGAGCCACTGTGGTCCACACACCACGGCGATCTCACAGCCCGCCCCCGCTTCCCTCACCCCAATGTTGATTGATAGGATCGTGTGCCTCCTGCCAAGGCTTTGGGGGTGGCTGACCCCTGCAGCTCCAGTTCCTGCTCAGCATGAGCGCTGTGCCAAAAGTGGGTTAAAGGGCATTTCAAATTAATTTGGAGGGAGCCTGACTCAGCAGGTTAACGTTCAATTCAGAGACACCTTCAGCAACACCTGCTCAAGTTTCAGAGCCCCTCTCTGTGAATAGGCCCATTGTGTCCACACAATAACCAGGCAGAGACCTGGGGCAGGGCTGGGGGTCCTGGGGGCCCACATGCAGCGTTTGACTCTTGTTGGACACTTTGCTTGGGCTGAACCAACTCCCATCACCAGCCCTTTTGATAGCAAGGAGAGAAGATTCAGAAGGCAGATCGTGGGACGATGCGTGGGCCACCTTATTTAGGCAAAGGGCTGTTGGGGCTGAGAGCAATGGAACTTTGGTCCAGGATACTGAAGATCTTTGCTTCTTGATGAAGGAACTCCCTGGGGCACCTTCAAGAGCACATGCATGGGAGAATGTGTGTACATGTCTGCAGCAGAACATCCCGGGCTGAGTGCTAGGGACCAGGAGTGGGCTCCAGGTGTGCCAGGAGGCCAGGTCCCCTGGGAGTCACTTTTGGTGGTGAGCAGTCTCATCCACTTAACCTAGGTTGCCCAGGCAATTATCTGCACAGGGCAGGCTGCAAAGCAGTGTGGGCCACAGGGCAGGGAAAGGGGGCAGAGGATCCGGCTTCTCCTGACTGCCACAGTACGCAGGGACTTGGATACGTTACATCAACTTCCTGGTCCTCACTCTTGCTGTTTAGCGTGAGAAGACCAGACAAATGGAACCCTGAGGTTGGTTGTGCACTTAGTGAGTGCGCGATTGATGCCAATTAGGTTCTGGCCACCTAGGTGTGCTAACCCCAACCGAAGCCAGAAAGGTTCACAGTGACTCGATAGCCAATTACATATGCTTGAATCCACCTTTTGTTGAGAGGCCTCCACGCACTACGGATCATGTAATTAACCAACACACAAGCAGTAATAACAGTGTGGTGAGGAACCGCAGCACACCAACGGATGAGCCGAGTGGGTCCGGACGTCCTTGGGACACTGGTCAACGGGGTCCTCACTGCTTCTGGCATCAGATGCCAAAATTGGGAGAAGGCTTCAGAGCTCTCATGGGCAGAGGCTCTAAGGGTGTCTTGAACGAGGCCAGTTCTTGGCTGCTTTTATTGTCCTCCCAGATGAGTTTGTTCTCATCATCTAAGCCACCTTTCACTTTCTATCGGTCTGTTTCAGGGTTGGGGTGGCACTAGGCAGCAGCAGGTGTCATCACTTCAGTCCATTGCACATGTGTATATCGCTTTGAGGAGGGAGACAGCTTCACAGTGGGCTTACTGATACTTGGCATGAGTGACTCCATTTTGAGACATTAGGAGCACACATTATTATATCAGAGATGTGTGCTGGGAATGTTCTAGGTGCTGGAAATACCATAGAGAGGTTCTTAGAGCCCACTGAGTGGGAGCAGACGGAAAGGGGGGGACTGGCGTGGGCTCCCAGGGAGATGCTGTGTCCCTTGCCCTGTTTTATGATCACAGTAGCTCCAATTTGACCTGTTTTGTACATATGAAGAAAGTGGTCTATAGTTAATCCCACTGGACACCGATGGCCCCTAACAAGGACTGGCCTGAGGGAAGGGTAGACGGCAGCAGACAGAAGTCCTGTGTCTGTGGATGTCACGGTGGAGACACCCACGGAATTTGCCTAAGTGGCCCCCAAGCCTTGGGCTCTCCTTCCAGGTTCTGCACATGAATCAATCACAGTAGCCCATCAGCTCTGCAGCATGTCTAGCTTTCCCTGAAAGATCCTCTGTGTGTCTAAGGATTTGGCTTTCACAGGTGGACTTGAGAAAACATTCTTTAAAAGTTGAAAGCAGCCACTGTACAGAAACATAAATGTTTGGGAGAAAACCTCAAATATTGTGTTCTTCAGCCACTCACTAGTAGACCAAGGGCCTAGCGTGGAACCTGCTCCCCAGCCCCCTTCAACCTCTGCCTGGCAGCCCAGACTCCTGACAACAGCCCCCCAGCCCATGAGATATCTCATCACGGAGCCCACCAAAGAGGGAAGATGGGTAACTTTGAGGCTGGGGCACGTCAAGGCATGGGGGAGCCTGAGAGAAGACGCCTCGGCTCCAGCAGCCCCTGGAAAATGCTGCCATGTCACTTAGCCTGGGATGTTCCAAGCAGCGTGATCTGTGTGTTGAGTAGCCAGTTATGTTAAAACCATTCATGCATGTTCCCCTGGTCTCTGGTCAGACATGCTCTGTGGCATGGAGGCAGCGTCTCTCCTTCTCTGTTCAGCCAGACTCTTCTCAGAGCCCCTGCAAGGAGACACCACCATTCAGGTCATCAGGGCCCCAGCACAGGGTACTTGCCGGTTGGAGGGAAAACATACCTTGGAAGATGCCTAAGAAACCAGGAATCATGGTACCTATCGGGATGGCAACTGGACAGATGAGACACCAAGATGGGACAGAGACATTCTGTTGCCTATGTTTTTGAACCATGTGGATTACTTACCTATTTGCAATATTAAATGAAAAATTCGTATCAAATCCAATGAGACTTGCTCAACTCTAGTAGAACAAGCAGACATCTTGTTCAACATTGATTAAATCCCCACTTGTGATTTAGGGAAATACATTCACATTCAAAGAGTTTTTAAATACATGTTCCTCAACCTAGCGGACCTAAAGCAATGTTTTGTGGTTTGGTTTGGTTTTCTCAGTCTGCACTGCAGACTTGCAAACAGTGACCAGCCAGGGCTCAGGACACCCAAGCTCGAGGTTTTTGTCACTATCCTTCTCTCAATGCCACCACCTCTGGGAGCTGCCACTGCCCCTCTGAGAAGCAGGACTAAAGGCCAACTATGAGGCCTCCCGTAGTGTGCAGCCTTGGAAGGGCCCCCATTTCGCAGGTGGGTCCCTGCAAGCAAGATCCGTCCATGCAGTAATCCCCACTACTGTTGGTCTATACTCCCTCAGGGGCAGTGGAGTGTGAAGCATCTCCACGTTGGGGCCCAGTGCTTGCTCAGAGGAGACATTGGTTCTTGTTTGTTGGACTGCACTGGCTCAGAGCCAGGGACTGGGCTTTTCCCAACTCTGTGGCAGAAGCCTCGGGTTCCCCATCTTTCTACAAGGCTCTGGAGTTTTGCTGCCAAGCCCCATCTGTTGGCTGAGGTTGCGCTCTTTTCTAACAAACTACCCAATGCGTCATATGCCTGTTTTGATCTCACTGGATTCTGGATTCTTCTGGCCAAGCTCCATGGGCCCCTAAGTCCCCTCCCCTCATCTTCATGCTGGATGCCTCTCTCACCCTTAAGGCCGACAGCAACACCACTGCTGTGTTCATCCTGTTTTCCTGGACTTCCCAGCACCCAGAGCTATCCCTGGTGTTTGCTGGTCTCTGTGGCAGGATCTAATTCCACGTTCCAGTTACTCCCAGTCTGGCCCATTCCCCTGCAGCTTAGCTGGCTGGCCTTGTCCCAAACCATGACACCCCTCCCTGCACATTTCTATGAATGACTTTCATAGTCCATTTTAGCATGCTGTCTGTGTAAGACATAACACTAAAACTATACGAATGAGCTTGGAAATATGTAACAAAATCCACTACACCCCAATCCAAATTTCCCCCAAAGGCATTCAGAATTACAAAATGCCAAAAGCAGAGGATGACTTAGAGATGCCAGTGCGTTTGTCTTATTGTGCAGGACACAGAGGCCAAAGATTCAGATCTGGCAACCAGATAAAGGGAGAAGAACCACATCAAGTGCAGGTTTCTGAGCTGGGGCCAGCATCTGGCATCCCTTAGATGGTCAGGGATGGAAGCCCAGGCATTCCCTTCCAGCCCCTCTCACCATGTGCCCAAGGTGCCCTCTTTGCCTGAGCTCTCGACCTTATTTTGAGTACTCTACTCTTTCAATTCTGAACTTCTCTGGGTTGCTTTTGCTTCTTTCTTCACCCTCATTAACATCTCCCAGGATGTACAATCTGAGATGGAGATGAGATTCAAAGCAGTGCGAGAGAGAGAGAGAGAGAGAGAGAGAGAGAGAGAGTGGTACATGTGTAGATTTCATCAACAATTTGACCCAGGAGGAGGTGGAGCCACCTAGAAGATTGTGGCTGGTTTCTGGACTCAGCTTGGCCATCCTATTTTCTAGTGCCGTGAATAATAACTGAAGACTGGCTGCTATTCCTTAAACCCTTTACATAATCCCATCAAGCTCTGATGGAACAGATAAGAAAAGCACATTCCAAGGAATTCACTCTCAGCCTGTGTCAACATGTATTATAACGTCCAGCTAAAAGCTAAAAGAATCTAATAAAAACAAAGAGACTTTACCCAATCCCCAACCACCTGTTTGCCTGTTCTTTTGAACCGACTGGCCGGCTTTGGGGGGTCTTGAAAGTTGACTTCATGAGATTCCCTCAGGGGACATCAGACTGATCCCTAACCTTCAAACCAGAGGACCATGAGAGTTCTTGCAGCCAGTTGTGAGACGCCTGTTGGGATGGAATTTAAACCGTGATCTCTTCACCTCTCCCTTTTCACCTCCTGGTTTTTGTTGGAGGCCTCTCTGGGAACTCTCAGTCCTTCTCTTTGTTGATCCCATCTATTCTTTCTGTAAGAGCTTTACTCCCATCCTCCCCCACACCCGCAGCCCAAGCCCCGGTTTTCTTCTGCCTGTCTTTCTCTTTCAAGCCAAAATAAGATGCCCTCCTTCCAAAAGGCTTTGACGTGTAGATAGTAACATTTCACAGGTGGATGGTGCCTTGAGATCTTGTTATTTTCATCCACTTGCTAACTCCTTTTCCACTTACTGTCTGAACCACAGATTTTGGTAATTACACCAACATATAGTATTGACATACATAGTCATGCGGTGCATTCATACATGAATATTACCCATTCAAGGATATACTGAATTTCTACTTTGTAAGAGTTCTAAAGATGCCAGGACATGGCCTCTGTCCTGAACAAGCTTGAATTAAGCTGAAGCAATTAAGTATGTGTCAAAATGAATATAATCATTGGACAGGGTAGAACAGGCACGGGGGAAGCACAGCTCAGTTCTGAGAGTATGTGTGAAGAGGGAGGGTTTGCTGAGGCGAGTTATTTGAGTAAAGCCTGAAGGATCCGGACAGCTTGAAACCTGGAGGAAGGGCCTCGTGGGTGAACAGCATGGCACAAGCCAAGGGGCAGAGATGGGGTGACAAGGAGCATTTGAAGGCCAGAGCTGGGCGTTGGGATGATGACTGTGACGTCTCTGAGCAGGGCAAGTTTCAGGGCCAAGGGAGGCCACTCAAGTCTAAGTTGAAAATGATGGAGCCTGGGGGTCGAGTCCCCAGTGCCAGAATGAACCTCAGGTCAAGAAGTTGATCAGCTCTGTAGAGGGGGACCTGCGGGACCAGCTGGTCGTGGAGGATTAGAGAGAAAGAAGTGTTGGTTCAGATGAGAGTCTAAGCTAACCTTAGGGGAAGATTAATAAATTACTCTGTGTGTACAGTGAATTCAAGTTCACAGACTTGGGTGTATAAGAAATACTGCATTTCTCAGTTTTTATTTAAATAAACCTAAATCTATCCATGATCCTTGAACACATTCATCTAAGTGAAATCAGCCAGAAGCAAAAGGACAAATATTGTATGATTCTACTTATATCAGGTTACCTAGAGTGGTCAAATTCACAGAGACAGAGCGTAGAAGGCGAGTTGCCAGGGGCTGTGGGGACGGGGAATGGGAGTGAGTTTTAAGGGGTACAGAGTTTCCAGTTTAGGATAATGAGACATTCTGGAGCTAGACGTGGTGGTGGTTACACAGCAGTGTGAATGTACTTAATGCCACTGAAGATGGTTAATCATGGCCTTTGCAGGGACATGGAGGAAGCTGGAGACCATTATTCTTAGCAAACTAATGCAAGAACAGAACACCAAATACCACATGCTGTCACTTATAAGTGGGAGCTGAATGATGAGAACACATGGACACATAGAGGGAAACAACACACACTGGGGCCTATCGGACGGCGGAGGGTGGGAGGAGGGAGAGGATCAGGAAAAAGAACTATTGGGTACTAGACTTAATACCGGGGCGATGAAATAATCCGTACAACAAACCCTCATGACACAAGTTTGCTTAGGTAACAAACCTGCACTTGTACCCTTGAACTTAAAATAAAAGTTACAAAAAAATCAACATACAAAAATAAATAAAAAATTAGAAATTAGAAATTTTAAAAAATGGTTCAAATGGTACATTTTTGTGTCACGTCTATTTTACCAAGATAAAAAAAAAAAAATCTGACTCTGACTTCCAAGCCACTGGGCTTATCGGCATTTCAGTTTTGGCCGCTGCTGGGTGGGTGAGGGGTGTCTTTTTCCTGCTGAGGTCTAGGAAAGGTCCTTAGGTCATACACAGTCCCACGGAGTCGGGGCAGCAGCACTGGTCATTGGTCCACACTTGGTCCCCCCAAATGCTCATGTGCCAGTCCATGTGTCTCCAGAGACCAGGCTCTGTGGCTTTGGGCTGGACAACCTTGTGCCAAGACGCCAGCCTTCCCCATTGTATCTCACAGACATCAGTCCTCCCGTGTGGGTTCTGCCATCAAGCAGGGCATTGTCTCCCACTCTCCCTGGACAGGCTGACTCCTTCTTTTTCTTCCCTGGTCTGGGAAGAAGACTACTTACCAGGGCCACCATCGTGAATGTGGCCTGTGCAGTCCCACAGTTCTCTGTGCTTATTAGGACCCTGTGCTTGGTTTAATGCACTGTTGTCACTGTTTTGAAATTCTTAATAATTTGTGGATGAAGGATCTCACGTTTTCATTCTTCACTAGGCCCTGCAAATTATGTAGCCTGTCTTGCCTTCTTGTCCTCTTGTCTTCTCTGAAAGGCATGTGACTTTCTTCCCTCCCCACCAGAAACATTGTCACGATGTGCTCAAATGCACTCAGGAGGGGTGCATCTAGCAGTCATCGTGGCTGTTTGTTGCTCCAGAAACACAAGACGATGAGGGGGAACACACGGGAGAAAACATGTTAATTAATGTGCAGTGAAACATCTCAGTAGAGCATCTCAATGAATCGTTTATATTCTTGCACTGCGACGCTTGCAAGACATTCAGGTGGTGACTTCTTAGCAGCCATGAAGGCCTGGAGATACTGACTGAGGAATGGGAAATCATCTGAGTAGACGAGGGAAGGTGATGGTAAGAAAGAAGAACCTCGGGGACCATGCTCACATTCAGTGGGCACAGTGTGGAAGAAGAGGTATCAAAGGAGACAAGGAAGAGGCAAAGAGCTATCAGGGACCGTGGCAACATAGGTCAAAAATAACATTAGGATCCCAGCACGGCCAAAGCAATCAAGGAAAGACAAAGCTTCTAATAGAAGAAAGTCAGTATTATCGAACTGAACAATTAAAGAAAATAAGAAATGCAAACATCCTTAGGTGAGGGGATTTGTACTTAGCAGCAGAGTTTGCGAGACCTCTGCTGGAGCTGGAAAGGAGGAAAAATGCTTTGTAGGTAAATTCTGCATTTGGAGCTTTGGTGGTTGGTATTTGCCTGTGTAGCTGGGAATCTGGAGAATGTAACCTAATTTCCATATGCTAATTAGGTCCCATATATGGCTCTATAGTGGTGATCTTAATTGATCTTTTAAAATGATTACTAATAGCTTTATTGAGGTATAATTTACATGTTACAAAATCCAGCCATTTTAAGAGTACAACCCAGTTATTTTTAGTATATTTACAGAGATGTGCAACCACTGCGACAGTATACTTTTATTTAGAATATTTTTATCACCCCAAAAGGAAACTTTATGCCCTACAGTTGCTTCCCATCCTCACCTCCAGCCCTAAGCAACCTCTAACCCTGCCTTTATAGATTTGCCTTTTCTGGACATTTCATACACATGGAATCATGCAATATGTGTTCTGTTGGGTCTGGCTGCTTTCGTGCACTAACTCTAATGATTCAGAGGTTCGTTAATGTTGTATTAGTATGTTTCTCCTTTTATTGCCAACTATTGCACTGTGTGGATAGGCCACATTTTGCTTCTTCATTCACCAATGGATGAACATTTGGGTTGTTTCCACTTTGTGGCCATTGTGAATAATACTGCTGTGAACATTTGTGCACAAGCCTTTGTGTGAATATGTGTTGTCATTTCTCTTGAATAGATACATAAGAGTGAAATTGTTGCATCGTAGGATGATAATTCTGCGTTTAACATTTTGAGAAATTTCCAAACCATTTTTCAAAATGGCTGCACCACTTTACATTTTCACCAGAAACGTGTGAGGTTCTGACGTCTCCACAACCTCGCTGACACTTGTTATTGTCTTTTTAAAATTAGAGCCACTCTGATTAAAGAGCCATTATTGTCTTTTTTATCAAAGCCATTCCAGGGTTATGAAGTGGCATTTCATGGTGGTTTTATTTGCATTTCCCTGAAAACTAATGATGTTGAGCATCTCTTCTTTTCATGTGCTTGTGGGCTGTGTGATAATTTCTTTGGAGAAATGTTTATACAAATCCTTTTACTCATTTTAAAAATTAGATTGTCATTTTATTTTTAGTTGTAGGAGTTCTGTCTATATTCTAGATATAAATTCCTTATGGGATATAGGATTGGCATATATTTTTCTTCCAGGCTGTGGGTTGTCTTTTCACTTTCTTCATGAGATGTCTTGGTGTACAAAAGCATTTAGTGTTGATGAAGTCCTATTTATCAACTTTTCCTTTTACAACTTGTACTTTTTGTGTCATAACTACAAAATAATTGCCTAACCCAACATCGTGATGATTTACTTCTATGTTTTCTTATAAGACAAAATTTCTAGCTCTTACATTTAAGTTTGTGACCCCTTTTGAATTAATGTTTATATACAGTGTGAGGTAGTTGTTCCCGCACTATTTGTTAAAAAGACTATTCCTTTTCCATTGACTATTTCTGACAGCTTTGTCAAAAATCAATTGGCCATAAATATTAGAGATTATTCTTGGGCTCTCAATTTTATCCCAATAATCTATTGATGTTTAGGTGTATCCTTATGGGGAGATCAGACTCTCATGATTGCCACAGCTTTGTAGAAAGTTTTGAAATCAGTATGCATAAATCCTTTAATTTTGTTCTTTTTAAGACTGTTTTGGCTATTCCAAGTCACTTGTACTTTCATATTAAATTTGGAAGAACATGTCAACTTTTGCCAAAGCCAGCTGGAATTTGGATAACGATTGTGTTGAATCTGTAGTCCAACTTAGGTAGTATTGCCATCTTAACAATACTAAGTCTTCTGATCCATGAACATGGGCTGTCTTTCCATGTATTTGGGTTGTTGCAGTTTCCTTCAACAATGCTTTGTAGCTTTCAGCATACATTTGGTACTTCTTTTGCCAAATATTGCTAAATGTTTTATTCTTTTTGATGTTAATGTGAATGGAATTATCTTCAGAATATTATTTTTGCAGTATATACACTGCAATTATCTTCCTACCTTACTGAATTTGTTATTAGTTTAACGTTTTTTGTGTATTCCTGAGGATTTTCTGCAAACAAGAATATACAAGATCATATTTTCTGCAAATAAAGGCAGTTACTTCTTCCTTTCTATTCTTGATGCCTTCAATTGATCTTTATAGTCACCTTAGGAGTTATGTACAGGCATTTTACAGATGAGAGAACTTTCATCTAGAGAAGCTAAATGCCTTGCCTGAGGTCAACTAGCCAGGAAGTGAGTGGATCAAGACCAGAACAGAGGGCTTCTGCTTCCCCCTCCATCGCTCTGCGTTCTCAACACACTGCCTCCAGTTGGCAGAGTCAGGATCTGAGAAGACAATGGATGGCCTATTTCTGTAGCACTCCTATTGTCTTCCTTTATTACAAGTAGCCAGATTCAGTCAAGCAGGGAGCAGAACGTACATTTCCCAAATGTCTACCGTATTTTGTACTATGCTCAGTGCTAGGCACATTCAAACACTATTCCAATTAATCCTCATAAAACCCTATAAAATAGTCACAACTGTTTCCATTTTACAAACGAGGAAACCAAGGCTCTGAGATATTAAATTACCTGTTCAAGATCACAGGGCCCATAAATGGAAGAACTATGAGTTCAAAATCCTGTGCTCCCCACAACATCATGCTGCCTCTTCCTTCTGGCTTCTAAGGAAGCAGCTCTCAGGGCAGTGCCATCCTGCATAGGCATCTACGTGTCTCTCCCTTAGACAGTGATCTTGTAGCTGCATTATGCACATGGCATATGCCTGCACACATAGACACCCATAGTACACGAGCCACTGCCTTTCCAGGCTTCCTTCAGACTAAGCAACCTCATGGGTAACTATTTTTTAAACCCTCCTTTGTGTGTCTCAATGGACAATGTGAACAATAAGCGCTTCTGGGGTTGAGTATAAAAGAGAGGATTCAACATCAGACACTTAGCTACTTATCTCAAATGGTCAAGGCTGCACAGTTGTGAAAAATGGCTTAAACAGGCCTCTTTTGATAAGTCACATCTGGGATACTGCCCCAGACCACCAAGATGCAGCTCTGGACAAGTTGCTTCTGATTATACTTGGTTATGGGGACCTGGGAGGGCATGGTGGTCCCAATGAGAGCAGGGTCTGACTCACCCTACAACCCACTCAATGTGTCTCATGCTCCCTGACACTTAGTAAGCACTCTATAAATGCCTCCTTGTATATGTTTTAAAGTTTCTTGAAGCTGCTGTATCCTAAATAGTTAGCCAGGTTTCCTTTTTAGCTGTTCTCTTCCCCATCTCATTTCCACTCCAAATAGAAAAGAAATTCCTGCTGCCAATCTATCAAGGGTGATATTTTTAGTCTTAGAGCAGATGAAACATCCAAATGAAAGTGAGGGTGATCAGCTCAGACATAGCTCCCCGATTCTCTCTGCTGTCTTCTCCCCAGTGACAGTCCACACACAAACCAGGATAAGTTCTAGAAGCACAAAGTAGAAATGGAAGGAATTAAGTATTTTGCAAACTCTGTCAAATATTGTGAGGGGCAAGAAGGCACCAAACTTAAACTCTGTGGTTTACCTTTTCACTAAATTCCAGATTGGTGAGTAATCCAGTACTCTGGTGGTTTAAACAACTTCTTTTGTATTACCCAAGAGATATTAGGTTTGGGAGTTCAAGCCATTTATAACAGAGAGTCTGGAAAAGTTCTCAGAGACGGCGGTTCCCTGAGGCGACATGGTGTGTGGTAGAAGGTTTTCTGTTTTAGCACCCCTGCTTCCAGGTGGTTTCATGGTCAGCAAGAGAATATGATTTTTAATAACGTGAAATAAAAAGGCAATGCTTCTGCCAAAATAAGATTACCTTGTATTTTACTCAGCCATATTTTATATTTTCTCAGTTCTTTGCCAAATCCAACCACTTGTCTCCTCACACGAGTTCCCTTCCTTTTCATGCTCACATGCTGATCCTGGGCTCTGGCTGGCTTGCTCCTCTACGTCTCTTGGAGATATTCATGGGAGGAGAGCCAGGATGGACCAGAAGTGAGAGACACGGATTCTACTCTGGGCTGTGCTGAGATCTAAACCTTGTGGCTTCAGACAAAGTCTCCTTGGGTTCAAGTTGCTTTTCTTTAAAAATGAGGACATCGAGGACTCCAGGAGTTTATCTGAACGTTCCTGCAGGGTCCGCTCTATCTTCTGCCCTTCTGGCTTCCTCTGGTCTGTTTACTCCTGAGGCTTCCTGACCTTCGTCCGTGGAAAGGCAGGACTGTCATTGGTCATGAGCCCTGTTCACCGCCAGAGCTGCTGACTCAAACTGGAGCTTAGCACAGGAAGCCTGTACATGCTTACCTTTACTTTTTAAAGCGTGAATTTAGTCTTTATATACCCCTTTCCCTAGATAAGACTCAAAGTTATGATTTAAAAAGAGGGAAAATGGCCTGACTTGAGGTGGGATTTGTGGGATTAGAAATCTAGGCCAGGAATTTCTGTTTAAAATCACATCTTTCACTACCAATTCCCCTGAGGGACAAAGTCTAATTCTTTTTGGGAACTATCTAATGGACACCGTCCCCTCTGGTTTCAACACAGCACCCCTGACTCAGAGCCGTGGCCAGAAAAGGAAGGCGGCTGAGAGGAGAAATCCCCTGGCATAAGCATGAGGAACTATTTATTATATCAACTCCAATCCACTTTCCCAGCACGGCCCGGCTCTCTTAGCATGCAGAGCCACTCGGCTCCAAGCCACAGCCCCAAAGCACTTGACAGACTTGAATGGTCACCCTGGTGGGTCACACGCGGAAAGTGCAGGAAATTACATTTTCAAAGAATGGCAAATGCATCCACTTGCTTAATCACCTTATCTGTCATTTTGCTTCCTAGGAATCTTTCTAGATCTATTCAGGTTCAAGTCTAAGTGTTAATAGGGCCAGGGTTTGACTTCTTCATGGAAATCAGTACCTCCTCCGTCACATAAAATGCAAAACTGGTCCTACCAGAGGGCCCAGGGGATTAACAATCAGTCTCTCATGTGTGAGCGTGACGTGTCTTTATCTTGAAGGAAGCCTCCCACATTTAATTGGCAATACATTTTCCTGAATCTTTTCTCAGAAGACTTGCTTCTCTCTCCAGCTAAACTGTCCCTAACTCTGTAGCCCTCTGGAGCAATGTGGCACCGTCTTCCCACGTGGCTTCTGAACCGGCTTTCCCTCTCACGTGAGATGCCTGTGTGTGGTCTCACGGACCTGATTCCTGGCAGCCATATGCAAACACAGCGTGGCAAGACTGTGACACGGCTTCAGGATGGAAGCTTTGAGTCGTGTGCCGACCCTTGACTCAAGCAGAGCATGGGACCTCAGATCGTCAGACAACTTGGCACGGTGGGGGTGAAAATGGCAGTTGGTGAAGAAATTATCTTCTTTGTTTGGAACAAAAACCTAGGACAATATTTTCTTTGGTTTGAAGGAATTGGGTTAACGACATACATTGTAGGTCTTGGAATATACCCCACAGACGCCAACCTCCGCTGATGTTTTCATAAAGAGAAACCACTGGGAAAGGCTTCAGGCACAATGGAAACTGACAGGACTTCTAGAATTGAAACATAAATATAAGGATGGAAACAAAACACCCCTGGGTTTGTTCAGCCCATGGGCCATGTTATACTCTGTCCTGGAATGGTCTTCGATAAGAGCACGCTACCATAAAGGTAACACACAGAAGCTGACACCAAGAGGCCTATGCTTCCATACATCATCTGTCGTGACTCTAGCATCCAGTCATAAACCTTATTTTAATTAAAGAATGTATGCTCCAAGAGCAGGACTTGGTCTTGCTCTGTGCTGTATCCCCAGCCCCTGGTCAGTGCTGATTCATTCTTCATTCAACAAAATATTTTCAGAGCTTGCTATGTGTAAATAATAGGTGTCTATTCATTCATTTATTCAAAAAGTATCTCTTACCTTCCATGGAGCCAGAGATACTCTTCTAGGCCCTGGAGATACAAATGAACAAAACAGGGCAAAGTTTCTACCCTCCTGAAATTTACATTCTTGTGAAATGTTGCAGACAAATAACACATGAATATAAACAATGTTGGGTGGTAATAAATTCTATGGAAGAAGTTAGACAAGGCACCAAGAATGACCACAGTGCCATTTTCCATAGGATGGTCTGCAGACGTCTTTCTGATAAGATAAAATTTGAGCATAGACCTGAGCAAGGCCCTGGAGCTGGCCTGTAGATATCCGAGAACAAAGCATTCCAGGCAGGGAACAGCGACAGCTCTGAGGCAGGTGCATGCTTGGGATATTGGAGGAGGCCAAGAGCCAGTGTAGCAAGAGCAAAAAAGGAGCGATGAGAGGGGCAGTGAGGTCTGAGCGGTGTGCAGTGGTGTGGCAGCCTTCACACAGTGCTGCCCAGATCTGCTGCAGGGAACAGGGTTAACTGATGGTCCCAGCTGCTGCTCCTCTGAGTCCATCACCTTGGTGCCACAGTTTCACTTCTCCCAAGCTGACCTTGACCAATGACCAAGCAAGGTCAGGCTCCTGGTGCAGGCCTATTCCTCTAACAGGTGACGTTGGCTCAGCTTGAGGACTCCCAGCAATCTGGTCAAACCTCCTTAGATTTGCAGACATCCTTTCTACCCAATCTTTTCCTTCCCCATCTCCTCTCACAGATGCCAGACCTTACAAATGGGAGATTTTACAGCCGACCTCTGCTTCCTCCCCTCCCTCTGTGTGGAACAGGTGCTTTCTCAACACATTTCTTATACGTTTAACCTTGTCTTGGTGTCTGCTTCTTGAAGAAACAGAATGGGCAAGAGGCCACGGCAGGTCCTGTAGGTTGTGGCGCAGACTTTGGATCTTATTCTGAGTGTGGGGCTTGCCTTTGGAGGGTTCTGAGTAGGGGAGTAGTGTGATAAGACTTTCATTTTAGAAAGATATCACTCTAGCACCGGGGCATGGAGAGCACCGGCCAGTGAGGCTGAGGGTGGAAGCAGAGAGGCCTCTAGGAGATTTCAGCCCAGGCCACGGCGGGGCAAACGCATGAACTGGAATTCCACTACTGATGTCATCCTCTGCCCTTCCTGCTCTTCCTAAATTCACTCAAAACCTCCTAATGGCCAGACCCAATGGCCTCTCTCAAGATCTCCCTGTGTATTTAACCTTTTGACCATTCCTGCCTCCTAGAAACTGTCTCTTTATTGGGGTCCAAGTTTTCTCCTTCCTCTCAACCTCACCTTCTAGAACCTCCCACTGACTTCTCTTTTGCTGGCCCCTTTATATTGGAGCTCCCCAGAGCCTGGTCCTTATTTCTCTTTCTTTCTTGTTCTCCCTTCTCACCTTGTCAGTCTCATGCGCACTTATTGTTAATTCCTATTTGCCACCACCCCTGCCCCCAGAAAACTGCTAATCTATTTTGTGTCTTTTTAGCTTTGTCTTTTGTAGATATTTTATCAAAACAGAATCATTCAGTATGTGGTCTCTTGGGTCTTGATTCTTTTACTGAACATACTGTTTTTGCGTTTCATTTTCATTCACATTGTAACATGTATCCATAGTTTTTCCTTTTTTACAGCGGAATAGTATCCCATTGTATGGCTATTCCTCAAGTTTTTATAATAGAAAATTTCAAAGTACAAAAGCATTGAAATAGTATCATGAATATCTATGTACTCTTTATCAAGTTTCTCAAATTGTTAAGGTTTGGCACATTTGCTGCATTTGATCATTGAGAAATATAGGTTTCTCTTTTGTTTTTGCTGGACCAGCTGAGGGTAAATTGCTAACACCTGACACTTCACCTCTAAATCCTTCAGCATGGGTAAGGGTAAGATATTCTCTACACAACCACAGTGCTACCCAAGAAATTTAACAATGATTCAATAAATCAACTAATTAGACTATTTGCCATATTTTCAGGTTTTCTCAATGGCCAAAAAAAGAATCCCTTAGAACATATTTTGAAATCTAAAATCTAATCAAGTTTCAAGCAGTTCGTTTGGTTGCCATGTTCCTTTGCTCTGCATTAAGAGAAATTGTTTTGTCTTTTTGTTTTGGATTTTGGTCTTTCATGATGTTGGCAATCATAAAAAGCCCAGCCAGTTGTCTTGTACAATGTGCTGCATTTTGGATTTGTCTGATTTTTTTTCTTCATGAATAGATTCAAGTTAAACCTTTTTTGGCAAGAATACTACAACTTTTTTTTTTTTAATCTAAATAAGGACAAGGTGTTCTGCAGGTTAAAGAGGGTGATGAGAGTGAAAGGACCTTGGGTTCTGGGCATGATTCTCGCAAAAGGACACGGCTCCTCCTCCCTGCTGCCCCACCCGGAAGCTGAGACCGTGTGGCTCTAGAGCGCTGGCCGGGGTGTCCCCACAGGGTTTGTGTTTTGAGGTTCACAGGGATGCATTGTCCCTTCATTTGGTTATAGATGTTGCCCGTGGGATGTTGTTTCTGGTGTTTGTCTTTATGGGAGGGTGTGAATTTAGTGACATTCAAAACCTATGCAAATCAGGACACTTTTGAGAACGAAAGAGGAGGTAAGAATCATGACAGGAGCAACATGTGTAAACCAGGACTGTCCTGGGCAAACTCCACCCATGATCCTGTAGTTCTACTCCCAGCTACTCTGAAGACAGGGATGTTCTGTGTTCTCAATCCAGTTTAGTACACATTTAATACAATTTGACCTGCATTTGTAAAATATGCTATATTTACTTATCTCAGGATTCATACAGTTCATCGGTTCAGAAAATTCCATGATTATCTCTCATAATATTGCCCCACCTCTGTTGTCTCCAGTCTTCCTCCCAGCTGTCTCATTAGATGTGACACAGCTCCTCTCCTCCCATTCCTCCTGTCTCACAGCCTTTGTGTCAGGTCCCTAGGGCTGCTGTCACACACTCCACACACTGGGTGGCTCAGACAACAGGCATCGACTCTCATGGTTCTCGAGGCAAGAAGTCCAAAATCAAGGGTTTTGCCTTCTCAGTGCTCCGAGGGAGAATCTGTTCTATGACTGTCCTCCAGCTGCTGGTGCCACCAGAATTCCTTGGCCTTCTTGGGCCTGTGGACCCATCACTTCCACCTCTGCCTCCTTTGACATGTGACCGTCTCCCTTTCTTATAAGACCTCTTGCCATTGGATGCAGGACCGCTGGATCATGCAGGAAGACCTCATCCTGAAACCCTTCACTTAATGACATCTAAGACCCTTCTTCCAAATGAGGCCACTTCCGCAGGTTCTGGGTAGACATAGGTTGAGGAGCCACGATTTGCTTTCCCTCATATTTTAATCTCTTTCCCACATATACTGAATTCTGCATTATTGTTTCAATTACATCTTCCAGTTCATTGTTTTTTCAGCTGCATTGGTTCTGCTACTTAGCTTACTACCAAGTTTTTAACATTATTATATTCTTAATGTCCAAAATTATCTATTCGATTCTTAATTCTACATGGTTATTTCTTATAGTCTCTTGTTCCTTGCTAGTTTTGATTCTATCTTTTATTTCTTTAAACATGCCATAAAGCTTGTTTTTTATTCTAAATATAATCATTCCAAACTTAAAGCCCTTGGTGCTAAATCTGTGGTTGTTGTTTCTGCTGACTCTCACAGTGACTTCGGTAGTTAAGGTGAAACTTACCGCTGTTCACTTACACTCTAAAATCTCAGGGGCTTAACACACTAGAACTTTTTCCTCCCTCACATGATATCCAGTTGGTGCATGGAGGTGGGGCTGGCTCCATGCAGTCATTCACAGATGCTGATGGATGAAGGCTGCACCATGTCCAATGTTCAGGATCACCGTGAGCACCAACATCCTGCTGGTAGACAGGGAAAGGAAGGCTCTGGCAAATCGCAGGGGAAGCATCCATGGGCCAGGGCTAGAAATGGTGCATTTCACTTCTGCCTTCTTCCCATTGGCCTGAGTGAAGTTCAGGGCTTCATCTAGATGGAAATGTGGCTAGAAAATGCCTCTGCTGGTGAGGCAGTTGCTGAGTGTTTCCCAGCAACATCTGTTCACAGTGGAAGGACAGCAGAAGACACTGGTTGAGCGCTAGCCACCTTTGCCACGTGACTTATTGATATGCATGTTTGGTAAAAAATTTTAGCTCATATGTGATTGAACTTAGTCTGTGGGAAGCTTGGGGACTTGAACTGAAACTGTCCTGAAAAGAAGACATTCATTTGCTTCTCCAAGAAAGAAGGAACACCGCTGACCTGGTGGGATCACTTGTGAGCTTGGCAATATTTTTAAAACTCGTGTGTGTGTGTGTGTGTGTGTGTGTGTGTGTGTACATGCATGTGCATGTGTGTTTTATCCAGGATCTAGTTAAATTGTAAAAGGAGAATCCTACCTACAGAATATCTACTCTGTCAGGCTCTACATCCATGTTCTTAACATACCTGTCAATGGTGGGAAGTGTCTATGCTTACAATATTCAAGTTTAACCTATTCCGTCAGTGGTGCAAAGGTTGGCAATCTAAAATTAAAAGCTATTTACATATTTCTACATACTCAGTGTCTGCCTAATAGAATCAGATATCTGATTATGTTCTATTCATCTGACTATCTGGCTTAGAACTAATAGGAAGCATGAATCCTTCAGTGCAATAGCATATACAAATACGGCATGCATATCGTGCAGGCAAACATTGCACTATGTTTCCATAGCACCTTTCTTCCAAAGAGCTGTCAAATATTTTCGTATTTATAAACTCATTTATCCTTCAGATTTCATAACTTGTTGGAAAGAGATGAGATTCTATTTTATTTTATTAAACTCTGGGGTACATGTGCAGGATGTGCAGGTTTGTTACATAGGTAAACATGTGCCGTGGTGGTTTGCTGCACCTATCAACCCATCACCTAGGTATTAAGCCCAGCATGCATTAGCTATTTTTCCTGATACTCTCCCTCCCTCCACACCCCCCAACAGGCCCCAGTGTGTGTTGTTCCCCTCCCTGTGTCCATGTGTCGTCATTGTTCAGCTCCCACTTATAAGTGAGAACATGTGGTGTTTGGTTCTCTGTTCTTGCATTAGTTTGCTGAGGATAATGGCTTCCAGCTTCATCCATGTTTCTGCAAAAGACAAAATCTCATTCTTTTTTATGGCTGCATAGTATTCCATGGTGTATATGTACCATGTTTTCTTTATCCAGTCTATCATTCATGGTCACTTGGGTTGATTCTATGCCTTTGCTATTGTGAATAATGCAACGAACATCTGTATGCCTGTATCTTTATAATAGAATGATTTACATTCTTTAGAATATATACTCAGTAATAGGAATGCTGGGTCAAATGGTATTTCTGGTTCTAGGTCTTTGGAGAATCGCCACACTATCTTCCATGATGGTTGAACTAATTTACACTACCACCAACAGTGTGAAAGTGTTCCCATTTCTCCACAGCCTCCCCAGCATCGTTTCTTGACTCCTAGTAATCGCCATTCTGACTGACATGAGATGGTATCTCATTGTGGTTTTGATTTGCATTTCTCTAATGATCAGAGATGTTGAGCCATTTCCCTTATCTTTGTTGGCCACATGTATGTATTCTTTTGAGAAGTGAAGTGTCTGTTTATGTCCTTTGCCCGCTTTTCAATGGGTTTTTTTTTTTTTTTCTTGTAGATTTATTTAAGTTCCTTGTAGATTCTGAATATTAGGTCTTTGTCTGATGGATAGATTGCAAAAATTTCCTCCTGTTCTGTAGTTTGTCTGTTCACTCTGATGACAAATTCTTTTGCTGTGCAAAAGCTCTTTAGTTAAATTATGTCTCATTTGTCAATTTTTGCATTTATTGCAATTGCTTTTGATACTTTCGTCATGAAATCTTTGCCCATGCCTATGTCCTGGGTGGTATTGCCTAGAATTTCTTCTGGGGTTTTTATAGTTTTAGGTTTTACATTTAAGTCTTTAATCCATCTTGAGTTAATTTTTGTCTGAGGTGTAAGGAAGGGGTCCAGTTTTAATTTCCTGCATATGGCTAGCCAGTTCTCCCAGCACCATTTATTAAACTGGGAATCCTTTCCCCATTGCTTGTTTTTGTCAGGTTTGTCAAAGATCACATGGTTGTAAATGTACAGTCTCATTTCTGAGTTTTCTATTCTGTTCCATTGGTCTATGTGCCTGTTTTGTATCAATATCATGCTGTTTTGGTTACTGTAGCCTTGTAGTATAGTTTGAAGTCAGGTAGCATGATGCCTCCAGCTTTGTTCTTTTTGCTTAGGATTGTCTTGGCTGTACAGGCTCTTTTTTGGTTCCATATGAATTTTAAAGTAGTTTTTTTCTAATTCTGTGAAGAATGTCAATGGTCATTTAATGGGAATAGCATTGAATCTATAAATTACTTTGGGCAGTATGGCCATTTTCACAATATTGGTTCTTCCTATCCATGAGCATGGAAGGTTTTTCCATTTGTTTTTGTCCTCTCTGATTTCCTTGAGCAGTGGTTTGTAGTTCTCTTTGAAGAAGTCCTTTACTTCCCTTGTTAGCTGTATTCCTAAGTATTTCATTCTCTTTGTAGCAATTGTGAATGGGAGTTCAGTCATGATTTGGCTCTCTGCTTGTCTATTGTTGATGTATAAGAATACTTGTGATTTTTCCACATTGATTTTGTATCCTGAGACTTTGCTGAAGTTGCTTAACAGCTTGAGAAGCTTTTGGGCTCAGACAGTGGGGTTCTCTAGATATAGGATCATGTTATCTGCAAGCAGAGACAGCTTGACTTCCTGTCTTCCTATTTGAATACACTTTATTTCTTTCTCTTGCCTGATTGCCCAGGCCATAACTTCCAATACCACGTTGACTAGGAATGGTGAGAGAGAACACCCTTGTCTTGTGCCAGTTTTCAAGGGGAATGCTTCCAGCTTTTGCCCATTCAGTATGATATTGGCTGTGCATTTGTCATAAATGGCTCTTATTATTCTGAGTATTTTCCATCAATACCTAGTTTATCGAGAGTTTTTAACATAGAGCAAGGTTGAATTTTATCGAAGGCCTTTTCTGCATCTATTGAGATAATCATGTGGTTTTTGTCATTAGTTCTGTTTATGTGATGAATTATATTTATTGATTTGTGTATGTTGAATCAGGCTTGCATCCCAGGGATGAAGCCAACTTGACTGTGGCGGATAAGCTTTTTGATGTGCTACTGAATTCAGTTTGCCAGTATTTTATTGAGGATTTTTGCATCTATGTTCATCAGGGATATTGGCCTGATGTTTTCTTTTTTTGTTGTATCTCTGCCAGGTTTTGGTATCAGGATGATGCTGACTTCATAAAATTAGTTAGGGAGAAGTCACTCCTTTTCAGTTGTTTGGAATAGTTTCATAAGAAATGGTACCAGCTTCTCCTTGTTCCTCTCTGGTAGAATTCAACTGTAAATCTGTCTGGTCCTGGGCTTTTTTTGGTTGGTGGGCTATTTATTATGGCTCAATTTCGGAACTTTTTAATGGTCTCTTCAGGGATTCACCTTCTTTCTGGTTCAGTCTTGGGAGGATGTATGTGTCCAGGAATTTATCCATTTCTTCTAGATTTTCTAGTTTATTTGCATAGAGGTGTTTATAGTATTCTGTGATGGTTGTATGTGTTTCTGTAGTGACACCCCTTTATAATTTTGTATTGTGTCTATTTGATTCTTCTTTCTTTTCTTCTTTATTAGTCTAGTTAGTGGTCTATTTTATTAATTTAGTCAAAAAAGCAGCTTCTGGATTCATTGATTTTTTGAAGGGTTTTTCATGTCTTTATCTCCGTCAATTCTGCTCTGATCTTGGTTATTTCTTGTCTTCTGCTAGCTTTGGGGTTTGTTTGCTCTTAGTTCTCTAGTCCTTCTAGTTGTGATGTTAGGTTGTTAACTTGAGATCTTTCTAGCTTTTCAAGGTGGCCATTTAGTGCCATAAATTTCCCTCTTAACATTGCTTTAGCTGCATCCCAGAAATTCTGGTACATTGTCTCTTTGTTCTCATTGGTTTCAAAGAACTTCTTGATTTCTGCCTTAATTTCATGATTTACCCAGGAGTCATGCAGGAGCAGGTTGCTCAATTTCCATATAGGTGTGTGGTTTTGAGCAAGTTTCTTAATATTGAGTTCTAATTTGATTGTGCTGTTGTCTGAGAGACTTTTTTTGTGATTTTATTTCTTTTGCATTTGCTGAAAAGTGATTTACTTCCAATTATGTGATTGATTTTACAGTTAGTGACAAATATGGTGTTGAGAAGAATGTATATTCTGTTGTTTTTTAGTGGAAAGTTCTGTAGATATCTATCAGGTCCACTTGATCCAGGGCTGAGTTCAAGTCCTGAATATCTTTGTTAATTTTCTGTCTCAATATTGACAGTGGGGTGTTAAAGTCTCACACTATTATTGTGTGGGAGTCTAAGTCTCTTCATAGGTCTCTAAAAACTTGTTTTATGAATCTGGGTACTACTGTATTGGGTGCATATCTATTTAGGAGAGCTAGCTCTTCTCGTTGAATTGAGACCTTTACCATTATGTAATGCCCCTGTTTGTCTTTTTTGAGCTTTGTTGGTTTAAAGCCTGTTTTGTCAGAAACTAGGATTGCAAACCCTGCTTTTTTCTGCTTTTCATTTGGTTGGTAAATTTTCCTCCATCTCTTTATTTTGAGCTTATGTGTGTCTTTGCACGTGAGATAGGTCTCTTGAATACAGCATGCCACTGGGTCTTGACTCTTTTTTCAGCGTGCCATTCTGTGTCTTTTAATTGGGATGTTTACCCCATTTTCATTTAAGGTTAATATTGTTATGTGTGAATTTGATCCTGTCATCATGATGCTAGCTGGTTATTTTGCAGACTTGTTGATGTAGTTGCTTCATAGTGTCATTGGTCTTTGTACTTCAGTCTGTTTTTGTAGTGGCTGGTAATGGTTTTTCCTTTCCATATTTAGTGCTTCCTTCAGGAGCTCTTGCAACGCAGACCTGGTGGTGATGAATTCCATCAGCATTTGTTTGTCCAAACAGGATTTTATTTCTTCTTCACTTGTGAAGCTTGGTTTGGCCAGATAAGAAATTCTGGGTTTGAAATTCTTTTCTTTAAGAATGTTGAATATTGGCTCCCAGTCTCTTCTGGCTTATAGGGTTTCTGCTGAGAGGTCTGCTGTTAGTCTGATGGGCTTCCCTTTGTAGGTGTCCTGGACTTTCTGGCTGCCCTTAACACTTTTTCCTTCATTTTGACATTGAAGAATCTGATGATTATGTGTCTTAGGGTTGGTTGATCTTCTCATGGAGTATCTTACTGGAGTTCCCTGGATTTCCTGAATTTGAATGCTGGCCTGACTTGCTAGGTTGGGGAAGTTCTCCTGGAATGATATACTGAAGTATGTTTTCCAGCTTGGTTCCATTCTCCTCATCTCTTTCAGGTACCCCAATCAGTCATAGGTTTGGTCTTTTTACCTAATCCCATAGTTCTCAGAGGTTTTGTTCATTCCTTTTCATTCTTTTTTCTCTAATCTTGTCTTCCTGTCTTATTTCAGCAAGATAGTCTTCAAGGTCTGAAATTCCTTCTTCTGCTTGGTCTATTTGGCTATTGATACTTGTGGTTGCACATGAAGTTCTCTTGTTGTGGTTGCATTGTGAAGTTCTCTTGTTGTGGTTCCATCGTGAAGTTCTCTTGTTGTGGTTGCATCGTGAAGTTCTCTTGTGGTTGCATCGTGAAGTTCTCTTGTTGTGGTTGCATTGTGAAGTTCTCTTGTTGTGGTTCCATCGTGAAGTTCTCTTGTTGTGGTTGCATCGTGAAGTTCTCTTGTTGTGGTTGCATCGTGAAGTTCTCTTGTTGTGGTTGCATCGTGAAGTCCTCTTGTTGTGGTTCCATCGTGAAGTTCTCTTGTTGTGGTTGCATTGTGAAGTTCTCTTGTGGTTGCATCGTGAAGTTCTCTTGTTGTGGTTGCATCGTGAAGTTCTCTTCTTGTGGTTGCATCGTGAAGTTCTCTTGTTGTGGTTGCATTGTGAAGTTCTCTTGTTGTGGTTGCATTGTGAAGTTCTCTTGTTGTGGTTGCATCGTGAAGTTCTCTTGTGTTTTCTAGCTCTATCAGGTCATTTATATTTCTCTCTAAAGTGGTTATTCTGGTTAACAGCTCCTGTAGTGTTTTATTACGATTCTTAGCTTCTTTACATTGGGTTAGAACATGTTCCTTTAGCTCAGCAAAATTTGTTATTACCCACCTTCTGGAGCCTACTTCTACCGGTTCATCCATCTCAGCCTCAGCCCAGTTCTGTGCCCTTGCTGGAGACATGTTGTGATCATTTGGAGAAGAAACACTCTGGCTTTTTGAGTCTTCAGTGTTTTTTCATTGATTCTTCCTCATCTTCATGACTTTATCTGCCTTCAGTCTTTGAGGCTGCTGACCTTCGGAGGGGGTTTTTGTGGGGACTTTTTTGTTGATGCTGTTGTTGTTGCTTTCTGTTTATCAGTTTTTCTTTTAACAGTCAGGCCCCTCTTCTGTAGGGTTGCTAAGGTTTGCTAGGCATCCACTCCAGACTCCATTTGCTTGGGTTCCTCCCACACCTGGAGGTGTCACCAGTGGAGGCTGCAGAACAGCAAAGATGACTTCCTGCTCCTTCCCCTGGGAGCTCCATCCCAGAGAGGCACTGACCTGATGCCAGTGGGAGTGCTCTCGTATAAGGTGTCTGGCGACCCCTTAGGGGTCTCAACCCCTCAGGAGTCATAGGATAAAAGATCCGTTTAACAAAGCACTCTGGCTGCCCCTTGGTGGCGGGGGGGTGCACTGTGCTGGAAGGAATCCCACTCGTCTGGACTGCCCAGATTCCTCAGAGCCAGCAGGGGGAAAAGATCAAGTCTGCTGATCCATGGAGACTATGGCCACCCCATGCCCTAGGGGATCCATCCCAAGGAAATCAGAGTCCTATCCCTAACCCCCTGCCTGGAGTTGCTGAAATTCCTGCAGGGAGGTCCCATCTGGTGAGGAGGGATGGGTCCAAGTTTGGCCTAAAGAGGTAGCCTGGCCATGATCTGCCACAGCCACTGTGCTGTGCTGTGGGGAATTGTTCCTGAGTCCAAATCACCCAGTTTTCCTGGCACCAGCAGGGGAAAATGGCAGACTGGGGCTACAGTGATGGTGGCAGCCCCTCCCCTCCCCCTGGGAACTCAGTATTCTTAGGCAGTATCTCCAGCCGAGTGGCCACTGAGAATCTGCACAGCTCTGTGCCTGGGACCCAAGGCCCTGGTGACGCGGGCTCACAAGGGGATCTCCTGATCTGTAGGTTGTACAGATCCAGGGAAAACAAGTGGTTTCCCACGCAGGATAGCTCAATCACCAGGTGAGATTCTTTCAGCACATTTCAGAGATTAAAAAACTGAGCTTCAGAAGGTTGTCGTTACAGACAGAGTCTCACGAGGTCAAGGCCCAGGTTTCCACCTCCTGTCCACATTTCTTCTGTATGAGCGCCTTCAGGGCCTGGGCTGCAAGATGACTTGCTGACAGTTTTCTCTTATGCCTTGATGTTTTCTTGGTCCTGTGCTAATTCTCATGATTAACATTCTTGTTATGTCACTTTAATAAAATTTAATAAAAGTTCAATCAACTCTAACGGGTTCTTCTACAGACCCCACCAGCATGAGAGTACCCGAGGAGCCAACGTAGCTCGGCGGCCCCATTCAGTTGGTGTTTAGGACTCTGATCCTTAGCAATGCCTTTTCCCTCCTGCGGTTCAGTGCCGCAGGAGGTGTGCTCACTGTGGCCCACTGGAGATGCAATATGGCACACTGCTCAAAAGCCCTACCCCAAGTTGAATGGCCCACACTCACACCTCACCACCCTCCCCAAGTCCCTGCGAGCAAGCTGCTTAACACTTAACTTCTCACCGTTTCCATCTGCTTTCCTATTTAAAAAGAGGGTAATTATAGTGCCAACCTCACAGGGATGGTGTGAGGATTAAGCAAATAATGTTAGCAATGCACCTTGCATCCTATCTGGTACTTTATCTTAAAATGTGGGAGATGGAATTCATGCATCTGCTAACCCTGTTTACTGTCTCTTGTTTTCACTCTGCAACAGCTTTGAAGCAGAAATTGTCACTTCTATTTACTGACTGGAAATAATTGACTCACACAAAAGCATCAATGAGATTCCTAACAAGGCGCTGGGCTCAGCACTGACGTAGTAGTATCCCCGTCTCTCTTCTCGGAGACTTAGTATTTGGTACCTGTTAGTTGTAATGATGAAGATGATGCTTGGAGAGGCCTTGATCTGTTGGCTAAAGGTGCTGCTTCTGAAGTCGGATTCCTAGCTCTACCACTTACCAACTACATGACCTTGGGATATTGACTCAACCACTCCAACTCTCTGTTCAGTGGCAATACTAATGACACACAGCTTTTAAGATTATTTTGGGCCAGGCATGGTAGCTCACATCTGTAATCCCAGCATTTTGGGAGGCTGGGGCAGGAGGATTGCTTGAGGCCAGGAGTTTGAGATCAGCCTGGGCAACATAGTGAGACTTCCATCTGTACAAAGAAAAAAAAGGATTATTTTGTAATATTTTTTACACAACATCTTTTCTCTGCTCCAACCTCCTTCTCCCTTCATAAACACCTGCCACTTTTATGGACATCTGACCTGGTGCACCTAGCAGGCCAAGACATTATGTGGGGTGATGGTTCATAGCAGATCTGGCCAGGTCCTGTAATGGCCAGGCTCTGTTCTCACATGCCACACTGCTGTTTCCCTCTACCTTTGGGGTGGAATAAAGACCACGCTTGATGTAAGTGGGACTCCTGTTTCTCAATACTCCAGAACAAGATCTCATCACACACTTTCCAGCTGTTGATGGCATTTCCGTTTGGGGAGACTGCCGAGTTTCTGGCCCACAGGTTGACAACATATAGATTTCTGTGCTAGTGATGGCTGTGCTTCTTCCCAATGGTGATAAAATGCCCCCCTCTGCGGTGGTAGCCCCAGATGAAGGGCTTTTCTGCCATAGAATTGGCCATGACATCAACTCATAGTGGTGTAGAAGAGAAGAGCAGGGAAGGTATGCTGTCTCCATTAATGAAAATAATGGCTGCCTTTCATTCCGTGATTATTATGTGATTCAGTTACATGAATTATCTCTCTAATCATCCCTCTAAGAGGGAAAAAATAATGTGACTTATGGCCCCGTACTGATTTTTAAGGGGAGCGGATCTTGGCTTGCTGAAGCAGGGAGATGTGTATGGACTCGCTGGTTTGGAAACTGCGACTGGAAATGAGCTGAGGCCTCTGCCAGAGAAGAGAGAGAAACCGAGAGTTCAGAGGGCAGAGAAGAGGAAATGGACCTGGAGGCGAGGGTGTGAGGACACAAGGTGAGGCACTGGGCAAGGAGGGAGAGCGGGGTCAGGTCCTGGGAGCCGAGAGGAGAGACGGGGATACTACATCAATGGGGTCTTCCTGTCAGTGCTGAGCCCAGCGCCTTGTTAGGAATCTCATTGATGCTTTTGTGTGAGTCAATTATTTCCAGTCAGTAAATAGAAGTGACAATTTCTGCTTCAAAGCTGTTGCAGAGTGAAAACAAGAGACAGTAAACAGGGTTAGCAGATGCATGAATTCCGTCTCCCACATTTTAAGATAAAGAAACTGCGAGTCCCCAAGTTGGCCATCGGGTCATTGAAGTTTGGTGTGGGCTTCCACTGACTTCAAGGCCTGGACATTTACACACTTTGCTAAATTGTGCAACGTCTCTGAACATGGGCCGTCAAACTCAAGTACATAGACCTTATTTAGCAGTAATATCATAAGATACTTTTGGAGTACAAATTAGATGTAATTAGTTCCAATCCTGGTTCTGACACATACTGGCATGGTAAATTTGGAGAGTTTACTTCACCTGTCTGAGTCTCGGTTTTCCCTTAGGTAAAATATCTGCTTCAGAAGGTCAGTGGGAGGATACCGTGAGGTCATTCTGGAAATCTCACAGCACAGTGCTTGCAGAGAGTAGATGTTTCCATTCTTACAAGGCTGTCATTGGTTATTGTTACATATGTTGCAGGTGATAGTATCTTGTCTATTTCACTAGCCTGGCATGGGATTAAAGCACCAAGATCTCATCTCTCCTTCTGTCATTGATTGGTTGGTGCACTGATGCCCCCATTTATTTCAAAAAAAACTATGCTACTAAAAACACAAAAATTAGCCAGGCGTGGTGGCGGGCACCTGTAATCCCAGCTACTTGGGAGGCTGAGGCAGGAGAATCACTTGAACCTGGGAGGCAGAGGTTGCAGTGAGCCAAGATCGCGCCACTGCACTCCAGCCTTGGTGACAGAGCGAGATTCTGTCTCAAAAAAAAAAAAAAAAAAAAAAAGGATTTGGCACTTCTTCTAAGAGCTTGCTTTTTCACTATTTAGTAAAGCTGTGGCATCAGATCTTGCCTCTTCTGGCCTCATTTCTTATCATTTCTAACTTAGCATTTCTCTAGAGTCTGAGACCCTCTCATCTCTTTCCTTCAGAGGTTTGGGAATTACGATCCACGGTGTTCCCGACTTGACCCACCAGGTGTCCCCCCGGGATGGAACTCCCGCCCACCTCCTCACTCACTGTTGATCTGACCTGGCATTTCCACACTCAGCCTGTGGTGACGTGTTTCATACTTCTCTTATGCCCAGTGCTACACTGTAAGGCCCTTATGCACTAGAATCGTGCCCTCCTATTCTCCGTACCTAACCAGTGCCTGGAAAACAATAGATACTCCAGAAGTGGGTGGGTGTTTTAACCAGAATATCTCTAAGACCCTTTCAGCTTGGACTCTGTAATTTGAAAGTAAGATTCCCACAATGCCCCCGCCAACACCTAAATGGAAAGACTATTTTCTCTTTCCGCAGACACTTTCAGACTCTTCAAATTTAGCCACTTGGCTCTTTTGGGAGAATAGTAAACCCCAGAGTAACATTCTGGGCACCAACTACACGTAGGCAAAAAATTTATTTCACAAAAACATTGCCCTTAGACCTTCTTGGTCGTCGAATTCAACCTTCTGCCTCAAGTATTTGTACCTGAACTACCTTAGAAAGATTGGAAAATGGAAACTTGCACCATTTATAACAGGTCAGGAATGAAGGGGACAGAATTTAATACATCGTTTGTGTTTGGTTTCATGTTCAGATTGTTTCCAATATTGTGTTGAACATCCATATTCGTGAATCCCACCTTTGATTTCTTTCTTTTGTTATGCTTCTCTAAGTGGAGTTACTGGGTCCAAGGCTCCAATGAACACTTTTAAAACCCGTGATAGCCGGGCGCGGTGGCCCATGCCTGTAATCTCGGCCCTTTGGGAGGCTGAGGCGGGTGGATCATTTGGGGTCAGGAGTTTGAGACAGCCCAGCCAACATGGCGAAACCCCGTCTCTACTAAAAATACAAAAAAATTAGCTGGGCGTGGTGACGGGCGCCTGTAGACCCAGCCACTCAGGAGGCTGAGGCAGAGAATTGCTTGAACCCCGGCGGCGGAGGTTGTAGTTGGCACTACTGCACTCCAACCTGGGCGACAGAGAGAGGCTCCGTCTCAATTAAAACAAACAAACAAACAAACAAACAAAAAACCCTGGATAAATATCGTTCTGTTGCTCCTGCCACAAACGGTGAACAAACGTACATTTCCTCTAGCTGGTATGCATGCCACTCAGGAACTATTTATTTTTGTACATCACAATTTAAAAAGCCAAAAAAGTGAGATTGCATTATTTTCCACTTTCATCATTTTGACTACGTCAACCCGTTTAAAGTCATATTACTTTTTATAAGCCTTCTGTGGGCCTTAAACTGAAATGGAGAAGATGCAGAAAAAAACCCACATTAGTCATTACAAATTGGAACCCAGCCACTCTTCACTGCGCCCACTGCTCACCCCGGTCCAGGCCGCCTTATGTCCTCCCAAGTCACCCTGCTTCCATCCTGACCTGCTCAGTTCATCCCCGTGGCTGCCAGCATTACCCTTCAGACTGCAGGGAGGGGCTGGAGCTGTTTCCTGCCAAAGTCACTCAACCTGAAGTCACTGGGGGAGAGGAGCGTCGCTGGGTGCTGGGGGATGATGGAGGCTGGACTGCTAGCCAGAGGTTGGAGGCTCTTCAGGAGGCAGGTGTTGGCTGAATTTGTCTCCTGCGTGGAAGACTAAGGGTGAGAAATAAGATTTCCCCTCCAAACACCTCCCATCCTGAGAAGTCCCTGGAGGCACCTTTCTAAAAGGAAGACCCGCCAGCATTTTCCATTATGCCTCGAGGAAAACCTAACCCCTCCCGACAGTGGGCCGCACCACTGGCTCTGCCATTCTCTGCGACACCAGCTCCCCCATTTCCCACACTTCTTCCTTCCACCCTCTCACCCTGGACACTCTTGTTACACCAGGTTTCCCATGGCTGTGTCATCGTCATTATTTATGCCACCACTCAAGCATCATCTCACCAGCCCCTCCAAACCCTCCCGGCCCCCTAGCCAATGCTGCACCTCCCTGGCACACTCTCCACTGTTACTTCCACTGCCGACTGCACCTCACTTCCTGAAACTGTCCTGTCTTTTAGCTTACGTGTTCATGATCTGTCTTCTCCCGCCCGCGAGCAAGATTCCTGAGGACAGGGATTCTGTCCGTCTTCTTCTCGGCTCTATCTCAGCATCTCGAATCGTGCCTGATACACTGAGGTTGAAAAAAAATCAGTGTTTTTGTAACTAACAAATTACGTGAACACACAAGTTTTTAAATAACTATGTCAATATGTCTATTATTCTATCAAGGCAAGAAGTGGAGCTAAACTACAGCCATGGTCTTGGAATAGTTTCTTCTTTAAATGGCTTAGATAAAGCTGTGACAAATGTATGTCAACTGTGATGTGTCTGGCTCATGACACTTACCCCCTAATTATTTGAATTTGTTGTCTCGTGGTGGCAGATCGTATTTTCCAAAGAAATCTGCTGTAACAAATCCCGTTCTACTTGTTCTTCTTATATTGTGACATTGACGTTCCCCCATCAAGTGGTGTCCCCTCTTTTTGAACCTGAGTGGACCTTTGTGACAGCTTTGACCAACGGGTGCAGTAGAAGTGATGCCATGTAACTTCTGGGTCTAGGTCACAATCAATGCCAAGCCTGTTCTCTTTGCTTTCTTGGGGTGCTCATGCCTGGAGCACAGTCACCATGCTGTAAGGATGCCAGGTGGCCATATGGAGAGGCCACAGGTGGATGCAGCTGCTGACAACCCAGCTAAGGTCTCAGCCAGCAGCCAGCATCAACTGCCTGCAGATCCTTCCAGCCTCTGGTGTCAGGTTACCCCAGCCTCTGAGCTGCCCTTGCTGGTGCTGCCTCCAGCAGAGAGGAGCTTTCCCTTCCATGCTCCATCCAGACGGCAGATTTGTGAGCTGAATATATGACTATTGTTTAAGCCACTTGAGGTTTGAGGTTGTCGGTTACACCGAAACAGATAACTGATCCACCCCCTCACTTCAATGTAAGGGGTATACAGGCCAAATAGACATGCCTAAAAGAACCTGCCTGTTTCAGAGAACAGTTCTACTGGGAAGGGATTTTGTGACTAAAAGGAACAGATGTAGGTGATGATTATCGGTAGTTGCTAAAACCATTACATGCAGGTTGATAGGAACCTTCACAGTGGATAGATTAGGCTGACACCATCTAAACCCACCAATCCACTTTAACAGACACCACGAGCCACATGGTGTGATGCGAGAGCAAGTACATGGCACCATGTGTAGTGGATTCTTGCCTAAGACACATGGAACCTGAATCTAAGACCTGTAGATCAAACGAGGAGTCTGCAAGAACACAGGAGACTAAGGAACATGCTAACGGCACCACGAGGATACAATCAGCCTAATCCAGAATATGGGATGTTTTCAGACAGATGACCCAGTTCCCTCCATAAATAAATAGACAAGAATTAATAAAATGGAGGAGAACCATTATCAGTTAAAAGACGCTCAAGAAACATAATCAAATAAAATGCATGGGTTTTGTTTGAATGCTGATTCTTTTTTTTTTTCTTTTCTTTTTTGAGACAGAGTCTTACTCTGTTACTCAGGCTGGAGTGCAGTGGTGCAATCTCAGCTCACCACAACCTTCAACTCCCTGGCTCAAGTGATTCTCCTGCCTCAGCCTCCTGAGCAGCTAGTACTACAGGTGCACACCATCACACACGGCTAATTTTTGTATTTCACGTAGAGACAGAGTTTCACCATGTTGCCCAGGCTGGTCTCAAACTCCTGGGCTCCAGATATCCGCCAGCCTTGGCCTCCCAAAGTGCTGGAATTACAGGCGTGAGCCACCTTGCCTGGCCTGAATGCTGATTCAAATAAACGAATTTCACAGAGGCATTTTAAAGATAACTAGCGAAAACTCCACATGGACTGGGTATTGAATAATATGAAATAGTTATATTCATTTTGTTGGGTGTGATAACAAGAGTATGTTTTTTTAAAAGTCCCTCAGTACTAGAGACAGGCACAGAAGTATTTATGACTTCAGATGGGATGTCTGCTATTTGCTTTAAAAATATTCCAGTGTGGGGAGGAAGACACGGGAAACCAGGACGGAGCCCTGTCCCGTGTTATCACACTGTTTTGTGCATTCGAATATTTTCTTAATAGATAATTTTTAAGCTAAATGTAAGCTCTTCGGGAGAGGTAAACGTAGGTAGTCATCACTTTTAACACGAAGTCGCTTGTGAGATTTGCCACCGGTGATTGGCCTTGGAGAAAGGGGCAAAGTCAGGCGGCTAAGGCCCAGTGCTCAGAAGCCTGGACTGCGGCCCGGAGCCTTCATCTATAGTGGCTCTAAACTGGTGCCCTCCACAGCCAGGACCCAGGCCAGGAGCTGTGGGCGCAGAGGAGGAGGGCAAGGTGGCCAGAAATGTGATGACGGCAGAGAGAGGAGCCAGGGACAGGCAAAGGAAGCAAGTGACAGAAATCCCAGACCTGCTACTCCAGGCAGAGAGAGGGCTGGTGGCTCCTGAAAAAAGAAGCAGGAGTGAGGCAGGAGCCAGGAGAGCAGAACTCACCCTCCCCTGCTGCCCTCCCCGTGGCCCTGGCTGTAGCCCCAGCGTCTCTTCCTAGGGCCATGTCTTCACATGGGGACATTTCTTCCCAGCTCGGCCACCCAGAGGAATGGATTCCTCCAGCATGAAGAATCCTCCTGCCCAGCCTGGATCCTGGAGCCACAGTCACTGTGGCAGGAACGCGGCTCCTCGCTGGCCTGGCTAGGGCTGGATGCCACACTTTGCCCTCTCCCCAGAGCCAGAGAGGTTGGGTCACAGACGCTCCTGAATGGGCCATGCAGGGTGCAGGAGGAATTTCGCCTTTGGAGGAACAAAGGGGTGTTCGAAGTTAAACGTCCACTGCAGTGACCATTACAAATTGTGGTTTAAAAAAATCATAAACTTAACCAAAAGAAGAACTAAGAGAAGGAGGGAAAGAAAGGGCTGGGGTCAAGAATAATAAAATCCCACATAAGAAGCACACATCCTAAAAGGGAAAATGAAACACAACAAGGGTTAGGAGGGTGGGGTGGGGGAATGAGGAAGCGGGGGGGAGGGGGGGGGCACAGCACGAGACTCCCTGCCAGGACAGCCCAGGCAAGGCCCCGGCTCCAGGTTCAAGGCCCCGAGGCTCGCGTTTGCTGCAGCTCGTGGCCGGCGGACTCTGCCTGCATTCTCGGCATCTTCAGCACAGTCACAAGCAGCTGTCAGATTTCTGCGAATCCTGGAGGTGGCCTTCAAACCGGGAGAAGCAAACACAGAATTCAAGGCTGGCCCAGCCTGGCGCCTCTCGGCGCACTTCGGGGACGGCTGCGGGCGGTGGTGATGACCGCAGCCGCCAGCAGAGGGCAGTGGCGGGCCAGCGTGGCCAGGCTCAGAGGGCTCGCTCCCAGCCCTCCCGAGCCCCGCGGGCAGTTTCTGCCTGTGACTTTCACCCCCGTGCAAACCTTCCAGCTTCCTGTGCAAGGCAGATGCAACGTGGTGCTGCTTTTCAAGGGGGTTTTCTTTTCTTTTTTGAGACAGAGTCTTACAATGTCACTCAGGCTGGAGTGCAGTGGTGCAAGGGGATTTGAGACTTTTCCTCTGCAAATGATCTGTAGATATCAAGTAAGAAATGGACTGTCTGGCCCCATCCCTCCCTAGAAGAGAATTTTTCAAAGTGCCATTTTTTTTTTAATTTTTATTTTTTATTTTTTATTTTTACAAAATTTCAATCTATATAGACTTTAATTTGTGCATTTGTGATAATTTATGACAAAAAACATTTGTTTTTTTAGAATGACATAGTGAAAGGCACATTTCATTTGAATGCATGTGTACCATTCTAAAATATCCAAATTTCTTTACGAAGTGCTTGAGCTGTCACATACACATACAGTAATAGCAAAAGATATTTACACTCTATAAAGCTTAAAATTTTAAATCTGACTAAAATATATATTTTTTAAACTACAAAAAATTAGTGCTTTCTTCAGCTTAATTGTGTAAATAGACCCTGCCTTCTAATTTTTTTAGTGATTTGACTTCAATTAAAAAAAATTCTGTACACTGTGTAGTTACAAAATGCTGTCAGTTTTTAATGCCAAAAGCCTATTTTAGACATTACTTTCTTTGCTATTTGAGAACCGAAAAAGTGAGCAGACTGTACCTCAAAAGTATTTAGTGTTTTAATGTTGTATTAACACTGTTTAAAGCCAGACAATTAAGCTAAGTTCCTCTATTGTCCTTTGCCAAGGAAATTAACTGGCATTTTAAAATAACTTTAAGCCACGTATTGTTCCCCCTTTCTATAAGATTTTCTCCCAAAGGATCTTGGGTAATAAACAATTTGGAAGGTAATATAAATGATCTCTGGACAATTTTAATTGTTCTCAGAGTACAATGAAAAGTTGCTAAAACATCCCAGCAAATATTTATAAATGTTTTTAGCTCAACTCTCCATAAATCAGTGTGCTTTTTCATGTTTCTCATAAGATTTACACCTGAACAATTTTCAAGAGATGAGCTCACTGTGATTAAATAGTTAATTCAGTATGGTTACTTAACAGCTTGCTATTCCTGAGGTATAATGACCCTAACATGCTAAGCACAGGATCAAAAATGCTATTACTAAACTAAGAAAAAACAATAAAGTCATAGATTAGGAGAAAAAAATATAAAATCAAACCAAACCAAAACAAACAAAAAACTACAGGCAAGTGGAAAGTCATGGTTTGCAAAAAGTAACCATACTAAATATTTGCTGGGATGTTTTAGCATCTTTTCATTGTACTCTGAGAACAATTAAACAATTAAAGTTGTCCAGAAATCATTTATATTGCCTTCCAAATTGTTTATTACCCAAGATCCTTTGGGAGAAAATCTTATAGAAAGGGGGGCAATATGTGGCTTAAAGTTATTTTATAGCTTGCTATTCCTGAGGTATAATGACCCTAACATGCTAAGCACAGGATCAAAGATGCTATTACTAAACTAAGAAAAAACAATAAAGTCATAGATTAGGAGAAAAAAATATAAAATCAAACCAAAACAAACAAAAAACTACAGGCAAGTGGAAAGTCATGGTTTGCAAAAAGACAACCCTAGAAGAGTATAAAAAGCCATAGATGGATCCTTTGAAGAGTTGTATAAAATATTTCATCAAATTTTGTTGAGACTTTTGAGGTACAGCTTTAGTGTTATAATTCTTTTTTTATAAAATATAGACTGTTTTATCAAAAATATTTATACATTCTGTTACAATATATTGCCTTTACCCTCAATAACTGCCAGTATACAATCTGGATCCAGTGGCCTAAAATGTACAAATGCACTTAATGTAAATGCTGGAGTTTGAGGTGTCTGCTCGGCCACTGTACAAAAGTGATGAAGTGGTAAAATTAAATAATAACCCTACAACATAGAATACATTAAAACTTGCACATATACATGTTCACAGCATCTATACAATGATAATCCCTATGGTTTAACCAAGTTATAGTTCCCTTCTACAGCAGACACAAAACCAAGGTGAACTAGGTTGGCAGATGTAGAGTGAATATCAAAAAAGGGGTGATCAGTTCACTGATTCCGGAAGATATGACTGAACATACTGAGCATCTAGACTTTGGGAATGCATGCAGGTAACAAACCTTGGTTTAGCTGATTAAAAATCCTCATTCTTAACATCTTAAGTAAATGCTGATCTTGTTTGTTTCAGCACTGTTTAATAAACAAAAAAAATTGTTTGGCAAGCAGCTCTATTGGAAAGCTATAAGCCTCTGTTACATGGTTGATAAAAAAGGCAATATAAAGTTTTCTAATAATTATAGAACATTTATAAAATAAGACATCAATTCATTCTTTTTTAAAAAAAAATCAAGCCTCAAATTGTATACAAACTGCCATGTGTTTTGATAGTACAGTAATGTCTTTTTAAAAAAAAGGAGCATTTGCCTTATTCAAACAGAATCGTACTTTGTGTGAACAATAATAGCATTCCAAGCCCTTTTTTTCTTTTTGTAAAACATAGTTAAGTGATTAATTTTCTTTCCACTTAAGGCGGGCATATGGCAAAGCTAGGGACTATAAAAAAGTGGGTTTTTTCTTTCTTTTTTAAAATAGACTATTGATCCAAAAGTATTTGTGATGGATTTTCATGGCCAATGTTCACTCAACTTAAACTCCATGAAACTGTTCCCGGTGCTCATATTTACACTGAAGTACAATGAGAAGCCACTTTTGAAGAAGTATTAGAATGGTACTTTTAAACAAATCTTCACGTGTTTCAATTAAGAAAAAAAAAACAAAACAAAATTCAGAAGCTATTGGTGGCACAGAGAGCAAATGAAGGGTTGCTATTTTTAAGAGGTCTTCTTGGGAGTCAGTCAGCTTGGTTTCGCAGAGTCTAGCAACTTAACACCAATCAGCAGTGTAGTCAAAATCTCTGAACATTTCCTGCTCCTCTTCCGAAAGTATCCTTGGTTCTTGAGGTGGAGTCAGAATAGGTGCTTTTGAGGTAAATTCATCAGAAAAATTACTAACATCTTCTCGTCCTTTTATGGTAGGTATAAATGGTGGCTTTACTTTTTTGTCCATCAGAGCGCGCCAATAAATTAGCCGGAAAAATGGGTGCTTTTTTACATCTTCTGCATCTTTCTCGCTAGCCCCAAGGCGCAACTCAGGATTTCTTCTTAACAGCCTTCTCATTATAGAAGTGGCTTCTGTAGATAAGGACTTTGGATACCTTACTTCATCATTTACAATACTGTCAAAAACTTTCTCTCCATCATCACCATGAAAGGGAGGCTTACCAACAAGCATTTCATATATAAGCACGCCAAGGCCCCACCAATCTACAGCCCTTGTATAAGAAGTTTCTGTTAATACTTCTGGGGCAAGACATTCAGCATTGCCACAAAATGTGCTTGTTCTATCTCCATATCCCATTCCTTGTTTGCAAAGACCAAAATCAGCAATTTTCACAAAGCCCTCTGTATCTAGCAATAAGTTTTCCAATTTCAAATCTCTATGAGCAATTTTGTGTTCATGTAAATACTGCAACCCAAGAACTATACAAGCAGCATAAAATACAGCTCTTGGTTCAGAAAAGACACCAGTATTAACGTGCATCAATAAGTCCCCACCGGCAGCATATTCCATTACAAAGCAAACATGCTCTTTGGTTTGGAAACATGCAAAAAGGTTCACCAAAAAGGGATGCCTTACACTATTCACAGTTTCAAAAATTCTTTTTTCACACATCAGGCTGTCTACTTCATGTCGAGCCACAATATCTCCTTTCTTTAAGGCTTTTATAGCAAACATCTCATTGGTGTGTTTATATTCAGCTAAAAGCACCTTTCCAAAATTTCCTCTTCCCAAGACAGCATAACACCTGAAATCTTGTAGATTACACTGAAACCTTTGCTGACAGCTTCTATCCTCAAGTTCTTGAATACCGCTATATTCTAGGCCTGACTGAGGAGTATCAGGCTTGTATTCAGATTGAGATTTTGGAAGTATACTATTTCTGTCATTCTCAGTATCAAAAGCAGTCTCTGAATCCTGTCCTGGTGTATCCAAAACTCTTAATTCGGAAGATTCATCTATTTCTCCAAGGGAAGAAGCTCGTGGTGGGGCTGGAGGAGGTTCAGGCTCAAGATCAAAGTCCAGTTTGGTTACTGTAGAATCACTAGCTGGAGGTGCTCGTTCAGGGATGTGTACTTCAACCACTGGCACTGTAGTGGGCACAGGAGCTTGAGGGCTGAAGGTGCCAGAGTGATTTACTGTAGGACTAACTCTTCTTACTGGCCTTCCCCAAGTGGCAATATTAATATTCATTTGAGGAACTCTGAGAAATCTTTTGCCTTGTTGCTTTGAAAAAAATTTCTTTTGTTTTTGAAGTTTTGGTCTTCTTTCAATAACTGGATTAAAAAAGGTAACCTCTGCAAATAAAGTACCCTGTGGTTCCAAACAGAGACACATGCCATGCCGTTGGTTGTCTAAAAAATCTTCTAACCTCAGAAATTTTACAGCACAGAGAGACCGCCAATCACGCCAATAAACGGAAATTTCTAGTTCACGTGACCTGTCCAGTTCCAGTGTAAACTTCTGGTCCCATGACTGATTGGAAATGGGTTTCCAGCTAGTTTGGCCAACCACAGTATTATCGAGCTTCAAAACAGCACAGACATCACTGGACAAGTCATGGGTTTTTAGAAGATTTCCACTACTTCTGCTTTTACTCCTTCTGCTCATGCAACATAATCTGGTTTCACTTGGACTCCAACCAGGCAGCGCAACTGATGTTGCTTTTGACCGTCCAGGGACATTCTCTAGGATATCTTGGCAGCCGATAAGACGCACTTCCAAAGTCCCTGTTAATGCTGCTGGTTTGGATGGTGTACTATATTGATTCTGTGTAGATATCATCCTTTGACCTGGACTTAGTGTTGGTGATGCGGCAACAAGTGCAAGTTCTTCAATAATAACACTGCTTTTGGGATGATTCTTGGGGAGTTCAGTTAATCTTTGCTCTAATGAATACTTTAAAAGGTCCAACTTCTGACTTGATTCATTAAATCTTGCTTGAGCTTCTGAAAGTGCTTTTCTGTCTGTTACTTTTCCTGAGCCAAGTAATTTCATTACATTCTTTGCACCTTCTGCTACTGCAAACTCGATCCTAAAATGATGCCTTAATTCTTCCATCCGAAGTTCAAGAGGACTTATCACAGGTTTTGCATTATCAAAAGCCAATTCATTAGTCCGGACTGCCTGAAGAATCTGCATTCGTAGGACTTCTATTTTTGTCTTGCTGTCCTGGAGCAGTTGCTGAGCTGTACCACGGAGTTTCCGATCCTTTGAAGATCCATTTGAATACATCTGTATCATATTCTCTGCACCTTGTTTTACTTTAAGTTCTATATCCAACTGTTTTTGTAGAGCCTTCAATCTATTGTTGCTAGTAGAAAAATGAGGGTCACTGTTTGGAGTAGCTGGAATCCTCGGGCAATCTGTAATATCTTCTGGATCTGATACAACAATATATGCATTTAATTCCTGCAGCTTGTGATGTAGTTCTTCTAATTTTTTATTTGATTTTTTCAAAATGTTGTCTACATAAGCCAAGCTTTTTTTATCTGTTGTGACTTTCCTCAGATTTTCAGCTCCTTCTTTGATTTTCAGTTCTTTCCTTATTTCTCTCTTAATTCGATCCTTGATATCATCCAATTTCTGCTGCACCATTGTATCTGAAAAGTCTACTTTTTGAACAGCACGCACATTCTCAGAAAACGGAAGACTTCGGGAATCCCCCTGCAGTTCTGTGAGCAGAATCAACCCCCGTTTGGGGTTGGACGCCATCGCGCTCCGGTATGGACTTCCCACCTGGACGCGGCCGCAGCTGGCGAAGGGAGCCTTCAATCTATTGTTGCTAGTAGAACGAGGGTCACTATTCGGAATATCTGGAGTCCTTGAGCAATCTGTAATATCTTCTGGATCTGATACAACAATATGTGCATTTAATTCCTGCAGCTTGTGATGTAGTTCTTCTAATTTTTTATTTGATTTTTTCAAAATGTTGTCTACATAAGCCAAGCTTTTTTTATCTGTTGTGACTTTCCTCAGATTTTCAGCTCCTTCTTTGATTTTCAGTTCTTTCCTTATTTCTCTCTTAATTCGATCCTTGATATCATCCAATTTCTGCTGCACCATTGTATCTGAAAAGTCTACTTTTTGAACAGCACTCACATTCTCAGAAAATGGAAGACTTCGGGAGTCCCCCTGCAGTTCCGTGAGCAGAATCAACCCCCGTTCGGGGTTGGACGCCATTGCGCTCCGGTATGGAGGGTCCGCACCTGGACGCGGCCGCCGCTGGCGAAGAGAGAAGGCGGGACGGGGCTCGGAGTGGGGGTGAGGAGAGGGGAGAGAAAGAAAAAAAACAACTAGGGATTAATGGAGGCGCAGCCCCTGCGGGAGGTGCGGCTTATTCCGTCGGGTTCATCGAGAGTGGTGCGGAGCGAGGGCCCTCGTAGCTGGCTGCCTCTTGCTGCCTGCCGGCCGCCACCGCTGCCCACACCGGAATGTTGGGCCCACACCGGAATGTTGGTCTAGTCGCTCCCTAGGCAACGCCGGAATCCACCTCAAGCTTCTCTGTTCTGAGCACTGCGGCTATGGCTGCCTCAAAGTGCCATTTTTCAAAGTGGCCTTTTAAAAGGCCCATTTGATTGATAGGATTGGCCTTTTCCACGCCAGACATGGTGCCAAAGCTTTCCCTACCTGAAACCACTTAACTCTGAAAAAAGATATGATTATCTCCATTTTTCAGAGGAGGAAACTGAGGCTCAATAAAGTGGAGTGAGTCGTGTGAGGTGGCTGGGATGGGATTTGAACTCTGGTTTGCTGGGCTCCAAAATTCCTTCCACTTAGGCCACATGGTTCTCACAGGTCCTCGGTTCCTGCCAGGTCTCATCCTACCTGTTCCTTCTGTTTTTAACTCAAAAATCTCCCCTATTCCCTGGAGTCTACTGCTTGGACTCGGAAACTATCCGAAGGATGCAGCTCGCTTGAGTTGCTCTTTGATCCCTAAGGCAGATTATCTTTCAACAGCTTTTATGCGAAGAGCACCCAAGGAGGATTATAGACATGAATCATTGAATGAGACCCAGTGTCTGCTCCCAGCACCATCTGTTGATCTGCAGACCACCAGTGATCATGATCAGGACAAACCAGCTGTGGCTGCTGTGAAGTTAACCCCTGAGACTTGGGAGGCTGGTCTCGCTTCTATATGGGCACACCTGGCCCGAGGCCATGAACTTGGGCAGGCCAGCATCATACCTACCTCACATATTCTAGCAACGACAAGCAAAACTAACCAAGCTAACGAAAATGAGCTTGCTTCCACTTGTTTCTTTCCCTCAGAAAAAGTGGGCGGGGGATGGTTGACTGATGGGTTTGTACTTGATTGAGCTGTTCAAGTCCCTGATTAGTTCATACTCCTAAAGAGCTGGGTTCCATCATTCTCTATCAATTCCTGGCATTAAAAGTTGATCCAGTAATATTTTGGTAACTAGTCTTTTCTGTTGGAAATCATCACTCATTGGCCATTCTAAGCTCTACTCCAATTGAAAAGCTTGATCCCACTTTGGGAGGCCAAGGGGGGCGGATCACTGAAGTCAGGAGTTTGAGACCAGCCTGGCCAACATGGTGAAACCTGTCTCTACTAAAACTACAAAAATTAGCCGGGCATGGTGGTGGATGCCTGTAATCTCAGCTACTCAGGAGACTGAGACAGGATAATCGCTTGAACCCAGGAGAAGGAGGTTGCAGTGAGCCGAGGTCCCACCACTGCACTCCAGCGTGGGCACCAGAGTGAGACTCTGTCTCAAAAAAGAAAGAAAGAAAAGCTATCCTAAATGTGCTTTTTTTACTGAGTTAAATTTCCTATCCTTACCTCCCAACCCCTGCCCCAGGCACAGGTGGGGCAGCTGCGGGATGAGTGCAGTGTCTCTGCCCCTGGCATGAGGAGAATTTCTGCCCTGGGTGAGGACACGGGAAGAGAACATAAAAGGGGTACTCCCACCACCTGCAGGTGGAGCCTGGTTTTTGCCAAAGTCATCACCTACTAGTGTGAGGAACGCAGCCAACCTGGTCACTGGGGAGAGGAGGGAGACCAGTGGGTGGGAAAAGGAACCTTTATCACGAGCCAGAAGACAGAGGTGCTTCAGGATGGAGAGGGTGGCTGACTCTCCTGTATGGAGGTAGACATGCCCCAAGTAAGAAGCTCCTCCCTCCGAATATCTACCATCTTTTGAGAAGCCTCTATAAGAACTCAATAAAATGGGAGTGTGCCTCAAAAGAGATTTCATTTTCAATGCAGTAATTAATTATTGCTCTTTTCCAACTTTGCACAGCGGTGAAGAGGAATTGAATTGTCAGGAAATTTCTTTGAGCTTTGTTAAAAATTAGCTTTCTAAAAGTAAAAAGTGTTTAAGTCAAAACTTCAGGGCTCACATTTTTGTCCTTATGCAGGAAAATTATTTTTGTTTCCTTTTCTGTATTCTACTTGTTAAATAATTGCACCAAGCTGGCAGGCACTGCAGAAACATAAAGCAATGCATTTATTTTTAAGTCCAATGACCTCAAAACAATGAGTGTGAATGTTCCTAATCAAAGATGTCTCCTCTTTGGGGGTTATTTTTGTTGCAATCCCTACACTTCACACTATAATCAAAGCCCATTATCTCAGCCTTACAATATTTGTGTCTCAGAATCTAACGATGACTGTGTCTGGCACATACATCAGGAGTTGCTTTTAAGGATGTGCAAATTGTGAGCTTTCGTTTCACCTCAATCTTGCATATTTCATTGGAAACCACTTCTTTAACATCCAAAGTCTGTCTTTGAACACGTTAAAAAAATAAAATGGATTTCCCAACAGAGGTTATCTGCAAGGCAAATTTCAATTTTTAAGTTAGTTACTTTGAGCAACGCATTGTTAATTCTTTCAAGTCTCTTGGGTATAAAGTAGTTATTTGAAAGTTCACTAATCTAAGCAGGGTCTAAACTAATCTTTACACCTCCAAATGCTCAAGGAAAAGTACTAAAGGAAACCTACTAGTGGGAATGTCTGACTTATTTAACATTTTCTGGCTGCTTGGCTCCGAATCGAATATATAAAGTTACTTCTTGTAACCATGTCAATTTGAGATAGCCTATGTACGTTCCGTCTCTAAAATGTATCCATTATCTTGAGACCCCCTGATTTCAGAACTTTGGGAGCCTCTCTTTCCACAGCTGGCTTCTTTCCAGAGGAAGAGGAAGCTTAACATTACCATCTCCTTTGTTGATATCCCTAGTCTGAGAGTATTCCCTCCTTAGAGGTATTTACAGTTAAACTTTGGTGCATGATAATTGATTGCAAGAGATAAGAGAATGTCTGGCATTCCAGAGATCTGTGCATCTCCATGTGGTTACTTTGCTGAGAGTCTCAGCATCAGGCCTGACTTATGAGTTCATTTGTATTAAAATGGCAAGCCCTGGTGAACTGATGAGGCAACACCTTGCCTGGAGGGGAGCAGGTGCTGGTGTGGGGGAGGCGCGGATGCTGAGTCAGAGACCTGGTTGGGACTGGGGTTCTGCCCTCTTCATAGCTGTGCGGCTTCAGCCTCCTCACTCAGCCACCTTGAATCTTAGTTCTTCCATCTGCAAAATGGAGATAATATTCTCCATCTCCTAGAGTTATCTTGAAGACTAGATGCAAATGTAAAGCATTTAGTTCCAGATACAAAGGAGGTGGCCAAGGACTGGGAACTATTGTAATTAAACTGATCAGCAAGTGTCCAGAAAGTAGATTTCTGCCTTTGGCCCTAGGTTATGAGCTTCACCCCTCCAGAGTCCCAGGTAAAGCACTTCCTCAGTGGGCTCAGCCCCAAGACCTTCCACCTGGACTGACGTGTTCCCCTGAATGCATCCTGTCCTCGAGGGTGGAGGCTTCACAGATTGCATAATAGCAAATGTAACACCAGCAGCTTCCTTCTCCTGGGGGCTTCCTGAGTGCTGGGAATCGCGTGGAGTGCTGGTTCATTCTGGCTGCACAAGTGTTAGTAGATTGCAGTGGTGAAGAGCTGAGCCTCGGGATCCAGGCTGCCTGATTTAAATCCTGGCTCCAGTATACCTGGTGGTGTAAGACTTCAGGCAACTCACCTCTGCGCCTCAGTTACTTTACCTGGAAAGCGGGGCTAACAATAGTACTTATCCCTTAGGGCCACGGTGAAGTCGAAATGTGGAATTCCTTTCCTAGGCCTGCTGTAACAAAGTACCACAGTTTGGGTGGCTTAGAGAAACAGAAATGCATTGTCTTTTAGTTCCGGAGGTCAGAAGTCAGAAATTAAGGTGTGGGTGGGGCGTGCTCCCTCTGAAAATTCCTTGGTTCTTTAGCTTCTCGTAGCCCCAGGTGTTATCTGGTTTACAGAGCCATCTCTCCCTCTCCAAACATCATCTTCCCTGGGTACAGTCTCTCTGTCCACATTGCCCCTTTTTATAAGGACACCAGAAATGTGGGATTAGGGCCCACCCTAAGAACTTCATTTTAACTTGATGCCATCTGTAAAGACCCAATTTCCAAACAGGGTCACATGCTGAGGTACCTGGGGTGAGGATTTCAACAGATCTTTTTGGAGAAACACAATTCAATCCAACATAAGAGATGCCCTTGGAACAATACCTGCAATATAGCAAGCGTCACCTGTGCATCGACCACTTTTATCTTTAACGCTCATTGCAATCTAGCCAGATGAGTATTATGAATCCCATTTTAGAGAGAGAAAAAGTGAGGCTTTGAGAAGCTGAGGATTAGACTCAATTCCCACAGCTAGAAAGTGAGAAGACCCCAACCCAAACTCCTCTGTCATCTCTCCACCGTAGCCACCATCTCCCAGAGGCAGACAGGATGCCCACAGCCCAGGTCCCTGTGCCCGTCACACGTTGTTATAACCCAGGCTTCCAGCGGGTGGCCCCAGAGGCCTGCCTGCAACTCTGGACTCAGCGCTCCGTTGAATGCTGCCTCTGGGCAAAAACCTGTAGGTTAGAAAACAATGGTTTCCATGATCCTTCTTAGTGTATGGTAAGCCCCACTTATATCCCCATGTTTTGACTAAATCGATGTGCCTCAAATGTAACCCCCGTCTCCCCTTTCTGCCAGCTGTTTTGATCTCTAGTAGTCACAGCCACTGTCGCCTAATGGAAACACACATAGGCCTCAGAGAAATAAAACGAATGCCTTACAAATTAAAGATTACTGTCACTTTCTAAAGGTGGTTACACACCGGAATTAAGAAAGCGTTCATGCAATTGAGGAATTCCTCATCGGCTGCAGAGCCTGATTGTTCAGCGAGATAACCAGCTATGCAGTTGTTTTTCTGTATATATATTTGGAGACGTGAATAAAATGGTTTTCTTTTTTAAACCGAGAGCTTTCACCTTGAAATCAGCATACGTTTCATATTCCAGAGTCCAACTGTAACCATAAATCCGTTATTGTCATGGAAAGTGAAGTGTAAAGAGCATGACATGAGAAGCCAGGAGGTCCAGGTTCAAGTCACCCTCGTTCCCTTTGCTTCTCCACCCACCCACGGCTTATTGGAATTGTGGCCTTGGGCACACACTCAAGCCTTTCACATCTAATATATACAAAGGGCAGGGAGTTATTCCTCACCTCTGAAATTGCAGGGAGGGGACTAGACTAGGAGGCCACCTGAGGTCCCTTCCATTCCTGAGAATGTGTGATACCATCAAAGCTCGCAAGTACTTGTCCAGGGGACGCTCAGCTTGTGTGGTCTCTGATATTTAGTGAAAGACCCTTGCTCAAGTGATCAACACGATTTTCTTGAAAAATCCACGTCTTAGGGTTTTCCCTGGCCCTTGCGCTGGAGAGCCTCTGTTTGCCTGTCTGCCCTCCTCTGCTTTCTCCAGCCTGCCTTGAGCCTCAGAGGGTGACCTTGAGGGATGGCCTCTAGGACAGTGGCTGGAGAGGCAGATCCCCGTGCTATTCACCACCCGGGAGCTGAGTGGGTGGGTGGTAATGGCTCGCTGCTGCCATTCCTCCTGGGTTGCTTCGCCGTGCCATCGGCTCCCCTCAGCCCGGCCCACACCTTTGTAAAAGCCCCAGAATTAAACTCTGTGCAGCCTGTTTATTGCCAGGACCTTGAGTGAGTCCAGCCGTGACCATCTCGAATTGTGCTGGCACCGCATCTACCACATCAGTAAGAACATCTCACCTTTCAAAGAAAGTGAACTCTGAGTGTGGGGAATAGCAAAACGCCACATTTTACTGGCATGAGGACTATCCTAATGCCTACTTCAATAGGAAGCCCTCTGCCTTGGTTCATTCCCCTCCAGTCATTTTTTTCCCTCCCTCCCTCCCTCCCTCCCTGCCTCCCTGCCTCCCTTCCTTCCTTCCTACCTTCCTTCCTTCCTTCCCTCCTTCCTTCTTCCCTCCCTCACTCCCTTTGCTTCCTTTCTTCCTCCTTTCCTTCTTTCAAAAGTTGAAATAACTTAGGCTTCAAAATAGGCTTCCAAAGTTGAAATAACTCACTCTCGCATTTAATAGATTATTGAAGTTGTCTCTGTAGAAAAAGCGAACTTTCACATATTCATTCAAGTACTCAAGGAGATCGGGGTGATGACAGCATTATCCAACAATAGTCAGGCATTTGAAGTTTCTTCCTTCCTTCCTTTCTTCCTTCCTTCCTTCCCCACTTTTTTCCAGCACCCATGAGCCTGCAAATATAAGTTGAACAAGAACACTGGAGGGCTGAACTGCTTTTGAGAAAACTTTGAAGTTTGGAGAGAAATTTTGGAGGGGGTTGCTGTGGAGCAGAAAATAGGGAAGCAATGAGACAGTGAGATGTGCAGGCTGGGTCCATGAGAGTGGCGACCAGGAGAAAACCATGGGGGGAGGGGGCAGTGGTTGCTGCAAAGACTGGGGATACCTTGGATGTCTTTTTTCTTATTATTTCAATAGGTTTTGGGGAACAGGTAGTGTTTGGTTACATGAGTAAGTTCTTTAGTGGTGATTTCTGAGATTTTGGTACACCCATCACCCAAGCAGTGTACCCTGTACCCAATGTGTAGTCTTTTGTCCCTCACCCCCTCCCACCCTTTCCCCAAGTCCCCAAAGTCCATTACATCTTTCTTATGCCTTTGCATCCTCATAGCTTAGTTCCCTCTTATGAGTGAGAATATACAATGTTTGGTTTTCCATTCCTGAGTTACTTCACTTACAATAATGGTCTCTAATTCTATCCAGGTTGCTGCAAATGCCATTATTTCATTCCTTTTCATGGCTGAGTAGTATTCCATGGCATATATATACACCACACTTTCTTTATCCACTCAGTGATTAAGGAGCATTCGGGCTGATTCCATATTTTTGCAATTATGAATTGTGCTGCTATAAACATGTATATGCCAGTATCCTTTTCATATCATGACCTCTTTTCCTCTGGGTAGATGCCCAGGAGTGGGATGGCTGGATTGAATGGTAGTTCTACTTTTAGTTCTTTAAGGAACCTCCACACTTTTCCATAGTGGCTGTACTAGTTTACATTCCCACCAACGGTGTAAAAGTGTTCCATTTGCACCACATCCATGCCAACCTCTATTATTTTTTGATTGCAGCTATTCTTGCAGAAGTGAGGTGGTATTGCATTGTAGTTTTGATTTACATTTCCCTGATCATTAGTGTTGTTGAGCATTTTTTCATATGTTTGCTGGTCGTTTGTATGTCTTCTTTTGAGAATTGTCTATTCATGTCCTTAGCCCACTTTTTCATGGGATTTTTTTCTTGCTGATTTGTTTGAGTTCCTTGTAGATTCTGGTTGTCAGTCCTTTGTTGGATGTATAGATTGAGAAGATTTCCTCCCAGTCTGTGGGTTGTCTGTTTACTCTGCTATTTCGTTTGCTGTGCAGAAGCTTTTTAGTTTAATTAAGTCCCATCTATTTCTTTTTGTTTTTGTTGTCTTTGCTTTTGTGTTCTCTGTCAAGAAGAGACGTTGGATGTCTGATGTTCAGTTGGAAGTTCTTTGCTTTGCCCTCAATCTCCCCCTCCTCTCCAGACTGAATCCCCAATAAAGTTCACCCAACTCATGAATATTTCATCTGAGGAGGATCCTTTTTGTCATATAGGAAAGGGCTGAGCTACATTTCTAGACACCATATGTCCTGGAAGCAGGAGTATGGAGGTAGAGATGCCTGCAGTTATGTGCGTCTCCTGGGGACTTGTGAGAATCTTGGTGGAAGTAGGATTGGAACCGATCATATGGAGAGCTCATGAGAGAGAGTGCTCCAGCTGACCTCTAGATTGCATTCGTTTGTGTGACTCTTCCCCTAATACTCATAGTAATATAAGGTAATATTAACAGTGCTTACCATGTGCTATGTATGTTTATGTGCATGTACACATATGTGCATGCATACACACTCTTTGCTTTGCACAATTCAGATATGCACAAAACTCAATTACCACAGATTAAATAATGTCTGTTCTCCAAATAATCCCATCAAAAAATGGGCAAAAGTCATGAGTAGACAATTCTCAAAAGACGACATATAAATAGCCACAAACATGGAAAAATGCTCAATGTCACTATTAGGGAAATGCAAATCAAAACCACAATGCAATACCACCTTACTCCAGCAAGAATGGTTATAATTAAAAAGTCAAAAAGTGATATATGTTGGTGTGGATGTGGTGAAAAGAGAACATTTTTACCCTGCTGGCAAGAATGTAAACCAGTACAACCACTATTGAAAATAGTATGGAGATTCCTTAAAGAACTAAAAGGACAACCACCATTTGATCCAGCAATCCCACTACTAGGTATTTACCCAAAGGAAAAGAAGTCATTATATAAAAAAGACACCTGCACATGCATGTTTATAACAGCACAATTCACAATTGCAAAAATATGGAACAAACCTAAGTGCCCATCAATCAATGAGTGGATAAAGAGAATGTGGTATATATACACTATGGAATACTATTCAACCATAAAAATGAATGAAATAATGTCTTTAGCAGCAACTTGGATGGAACTGGAGGCCATAATTCTAAGTGAAATAACTCAGGAATGGAAAACCAAATATCGTATGTTCTCACGTATAAGTGGGAGCTAAGCTATGAGAATGCAAAGGCATAAGAATGATGTAATGGACTTTGGGGACTCATGGCAAAAGGGTGGGATGGGGGTGAGGGATAAAAGACTACACATTGGGTACAATGTACACTGCTTGATGACAGGTTCACCAAAATCTCAGAAATCACCACTAAAGAACTTATCCACACAACCAAAAACCACCTATACCCCAAAATCGATTGAAATAAGATATTTAAAAAAATAAAAAATAATAATGTCAGTTCTCCAACAACATGATTTGAATTTCAGTTACCACAGTATATTGACTAAAATAAATCTGGCGGCCCTAATTGTAGCTGCTGTAGCATAAACTATAAACTTCCCTGCTAGTCCTCAGTCCACTAGGACTATTTATCATTATGCAAATGACAAATATGCATCATGATTGTTGGTCAGTCACATCACTTCTTTCATAGTCTGCTGGTGATTCGCTGCTGCTCATCTAATATTAGCTCATGCACGGAGAGCAAAGCACGCAGTTGTGTTGCTTCCCTGTGTCCCACAGGGAAGTTAAACCCATATAGTTTAACTTCTAATGCATTACTATCATTGGATAATGCTCCAGGTCACGCTGACCCTCTTGAATACTTGAAAGAATATGAGTAAATTTGCTTTTTCTATAAAAGCAACTTTAATCATCTATTAAATTGGACAATAAGTTATTGCAACTTTTGAAGCCTATTATTTTAGATGTAAGTAACCTGTATTTCAGACAGGTTATTGATGATACAATGGGAGATAATGCAATTTATTTAGCTAAGCTTTGGAAGAACTGTGACATAAAACATGCAGCCAGAAACATTCAAGCATCATGACAGATAGGAACAGCAAGTAATATACATGGAGGATGGCAGAGACTCTTACTGTACTGGAAAATAACTTTGCAGGATTTGAATCAAATGTAAGTGGAATTATGGAAGAGATCATTGACCATGTGAATATTGACACTGACATCATTTACAAAGCTCTAGATATGTAGCCCAAGGACCTTACTGAGGGTGAATTTATTGACATAAATTAAGAAAAAAGTATGAAAAAAAAGGATGAAGATGTCCCAGAGGAAGTGACACCAGCAAAAACTTCACATTAAAGAGCCCCTGGAGCTATTTTATGACGTTGAAAGCACAAAGGATAAGATGTTGAAAGCCAACCTAAACTTAGAAAGAACATAACAATTCCCTAAGGCATAGAAAAGATGATCACTCATATTTTGTTATATCTCTGGAAGAAGCAGCCAAGCACTGTTCAAAGCATTCTTCATAAATTTCTTACAAAGAAATAGTGCCCTTTAATTCTCCACGTTTCTAATATTGTAAATTATAAAATACTAATAAATTATAATTGTACAATTCTTCCTTCATTTTCCTGTATAACTGATAGGAGAATTTTCAATATTTTGACAAACATTTTTAAGTGTCACAGAACAATCCTATTCCCCTCACCCCACCCCACTGATTATTAAGATAGCTTTTCATGGTTTTGGCCATTTTTATGGTTCCATGCTGCCATGCAAACGGATGACTGTTCACAATAATTGTTATGATGCCCATTACTCAGATGAGGCAATTGAGGCTTCAGAGAGTCTAAGCTACTTGTCCAAGGTCATGCAGACAGTAAATAGTAGAGTTTATACTTGAACCTATACAGTCTGACTCCAGAATCGTTCCCTTAACCACTGTGCCATATTATTGTCCATAGCAGACTGTGAGCCAAAGACAGTGACCATTTCTTTTTTATCTTTATATACTTAGCATGCAAACATTATCTGATAAATACATGTTGAATGAATGCAAAAAGAATAAAAGAGGTAAGGAACTATAAAAGGAATGACATTGACTGTTTGAAAACAATGAGAAAATTAAGACTGAAATCTAAGTAGTAGCAACCTTATAGATGTCCACTGTTAAACAGAAACTTGGCTGGGCACATGGCTCATGCCTGTAATTCCAGCACTTTGGGATACTGAGGCGGGTGGATCACTTGAGCCCAGGAGTTTGAGACCAACCTTGGCAACATGGCAAAACCCTGTCTCTACAAAAATTACAAAAAAAAAAAAAAAAAATTAGCCAAGCTTGATGGCGCATGCCTGTGGTCCCAGCTACTTGGGAGGCTGAGGAGGAGGCTGAACCTGGGGAGGTCGAGGCTGCAGTGAGCAATGATTGCTCCACTACACTCCAGCCTGGGTGACAAAGTGAGATTGGGAAGAAGAAAGAAAGAGAAAGAGAGAAAGAGAGAGAGGAGAAAGAGAGAAAAGGAAGGAAAGGAAGGAAAGAAAGGAAAGAAAGAAAGAAAGAAAGAAAGAAAGAAAGAAGAAAGAGAGAGAGAAAGAAAGGAAAGAGAGAAAGAAAAGAAAGAAAGAAAGAGAGAAAGAGAAGAAAGAAAGGAAAGAAGGAAAGAAAGAGAGAGAAAAGAGAAGAAAGAAAGGAAAGAAAGAAAGAAAAGAAAGAAAAGAAAGAAAGAAAAAAAAGAAAGAAAACTTATTTATGATGCTTGTTGAAGATGGTAAGGCAAACTTTCTTTAAGGAGGAACCACTGTGATAGATGGAAGGATCCTGCAGTGGGATCCAGCAGTGGGAGAGAGATTGGGCTCCACTCCAAGTACAACAGACAAGTAGAGATTGACAGACAAGGAACATGGTGGGGTCAGCGGATGGAAAACTATTAAGAAGAAACATCAAGGGAAACGGAATTCTGGCTAGGTCTACTCAACAGAACTCTTGCTGAAGGCAGGCAGGGTGGTGAGATATTGAGGGCGGTCAATACCAAGCGTGGAGGATTATCACTAAACTGACTTAGCAGGATTCTTGCTCAACCTGGACTCTACAAGCAAAAGGAAGGAAGCCCAAGGTTGGGCCTAGCTGAGCAGAGGACTCAGAGGTCAAAGAGAAAGTTTCTGTGACCATGAGCTATAGATAAGATGGACATATCCTCTACCTTCTCACGGGATGTGAAGGCCAGCCATTTCTGAGATGAAACACATAACATGGTGCAGAAGTTTCTGGGGGCTTGCTAAGAAACTTCTTGTGATGGTCATTACGTCTGAACACACTTGAGTAAGACTCTGGGGAATGAACACTGAAGGTGTCATATCCCACCCCCTTCATACAGCAGTTCTAGCTATGGGAACGATTCCAGGAGCTCTTTCTGAGAAAAGCAAACACAGATTTCAAAGCCCCCAGAGTAGTCATTTGGAGGAGGAAGAGCAGTAGATATTCCTTACAGCATACTTGGAAACCACCTGCAATTGTGGTGTTGGAGGATGTCAGGAAAGTTTCTACTCAAGCCTAGAGCAAAGAAACCAAAAAACCAAACCACATCCAAACTCTGTTTGGAAAGCACAACCAGAGAAAAACCCAGAACTGCAGTTGTATAAAAATAGATATGGGTCAGGCAGGAATATGGAGATGAGAGCTCGTGGGCTGCAGAAGCCAGTACATTGTGTTCTGTTCTGTTCTTTCAGCCACCACTTTTACTGAGGCAATAAAAATGAAAGAGCAAGAGAGACAGAGGGTTGGTAGGGAAATCAGCTTGAGTCTGAGTTGACTTCGACTGTTGCAAGCACAGACTGCAGCCTTACTGTATTCATGGGAAGGAGGGAGAAGATCTGAAGCAGCCTCCTCCTGCCGGCTTCCAGGAAAGGCCACTCTTCCCAGAGCAAAGGAAGCCCTGGGGACAGCACACCCTCCCATCTCAGCTCAGGGCCCAATCCAGCAAAAGAGAAACCCAACTTTCTCCACAGGAGCCTGAGGTGACCTTCTTGAAAGTGCTCCACCTTATAGGAATTCTCCAGGAGAATGTTCTCTCCATCTCTCTCTCTGTCTCCCTCTGTTTCTGTCTCTCTCACACCTGTGCATGCACACACACAATCGAGCCATACAACAGCTCTGCAATCCACAAGAGGCTCCTTATAATTTTCTACTCAGAGACAGAGAACAAAGAAGAATGAGCGAGTTTGGACACTTTAGAGTCCAGAGTGCTAAATATGCGTGTTGAAGAGAAGAGAGAAATGTTCACCAAATGATATGGGGTTTCTGAGATATACAAGTATAGATTATATGTACTTTAAAAATTGTTTTCTGGTTGCTTCATGCTTCCTTGTATGCAGCCTTGTGAAAACCACATCTTGTGAAGCCTCCATTTATCTTTGGGTTTCATGCCCTTGTTCTAAAATGGTCCAAACAACTCAAGCTTGGAAGCAGAGATCCCTCCACCCCTCTCACTCAGCATCTCTCCCTATTATTCCCATGTCTGATATCCGTGGTCCTTTCCTGGTGATTCATTCAGAGGCTCTTCTTTGGTTCCTGACCTCAGGAATGATGCTTCCCACACCCCCTTCCGATTTTGCACATTTGCTCAGCTTCTTTGCACACCAGCTGCAGTTGAGATAATCTCCTGGACTTGGGAGATCAGAGAGCATCTATCTATAAGGAAAGACTGTCCATGAAGGATGCCTTTTCCTGTGGATGTGATCGCGGTTATCTTGCCTTGTGAAAGGATGAGTAAGCATCATTAGGATGATACAATTTGTGACACAGAATGCAAAATTTTGAATAAAGGAAATAGATAAGTACTTTTACTTGTAATGGGGCTCTCTTAATATGATTCAACTTTCATATACTAAAAACGATAATGTAGTTGAACTAATAAAATTAGGACCCAACTTTTAATGAGTTGGTGAGAACATACTAGGAATTATCCTCTGCAACAGGGTGAGCAAGGGTCATCATAATTCTGAAGTTGTGGCTGCAGCCTGTCCTCCTTCTCAGACCCAGCCCCAGGAAGCCTGGGTCTTTTACACAGAAGACCCTCTGTTGAGTATTAAATTACAAGCCACTTGAGGATGGGCACGGCATTTATTCAGATTGGAATCTCTACACCTATCACAGCCTACAATACATAGGACTATATATATAAGAGCACTGAATACATGTTAGTTGAAACAATAAATAAAATAACCTCCTTAACCATTGCCGAAATTGCTCAACATATTAATTTTATTTTATTTTTAAGTTTATTAATCTTTTTAATGTGAAAGTTTTGGTCAAGATCAAAACACTAATTCTACAGCTTTGGGTGAAAACCGTTTTTGCTGGGATCTCTGGGAGCACAGTAGCATAGTTTGTGGCATGCCTTGCTTTCTGGATGAAATGAAAGGTTTTCCATTTGGTATTTTTAGTGTCTATTTTCCAAATAGTATTTTATAATTTTTCTTGTTTCTGTTTAAAAATAAAATTTGGGGAGAGGTGGTGAGAAGAAACAACGACAGTAAAACAAAGAAGAAAAGCCACTTGATTAAGCATAGTTAGGGAGCTCAGTGAAGCATGTTTCATCCTGGTGCCAAATGACGCTCACTAAAATTGCAGCAATTTTTGATGCACTTGCCAATGTATGTGTTATTTTTACTTTAAAGATGTAACAGATTGCTCCAAAATAAATAATTTAAGCCTAATGTTTCAAAAGAGGCCAAGCGTTTGCGTCTCTCACTTCTGGCTTGTCTTCTGGACTAAGCTGTGTTCAACAGAACCAGCCCTCGTTCTGTATAACACTGCATTTGGAGGGTTGTTTTCCTGCTTTGTTTTTTAAAGTTGAATCTATTTTTCGCCATTCTGTTCCAAACGTCATAGGTTTTATCACTGTTCAGTGCTGAAGCAACAACTCCTCTTATCTAAGAAAGGAAAGAATAAACACTGTAACAGCTGGATTGCTGATCTCACGGGAGGAGGGTTTGGAGGATGCAGAGAGGCTCTGGGGTGAGAATCTGAGACCAAGTCTCAGAGGAATCCACAGATATCCATGCTAATTCATATTTAGACTTCAAGCTCTGCACACGGTGTGCTCAGTGTAACTTAAAACAGCTGACTTTACAGGGTGACGTCACTCAAATGACCCCACCCTCCGTCAATTAGTGACATCTTACTGGATTGTCTACCTTCATGGCACAGCTTAAGAAAAAAAAATCTAATTTTTTTTAAAGTCAAAAGCAAATCTTTATGCTGTTCTGTACTTCCTAAACAAGCACGAATGGCTTATATATCAAGAAACAAAGATAAAAATAGAAATCACCAGAACCGTAAACTGACAGCTGTGTTCTCATTGACATAGGCCGCCATTGTGAAGTTCATCAGATGATTGGGAACTACATGTGGGACCCCAACACCAACAAGTCCTTGACATTGGCGTCAACAAAGACAGCCTGATGCCTCTCTGGTGGAATGGATCAGAACCTCTGTGGGTCACTCTGACCAAGGCCAAAAGGAAGGTCTACATGTACTACTGGGCCAGGTGAGTGTGTGAACATCCATTCCAAATCTCAAATCATCACAGAGTCTCCGAGGACAGTTACTGTAAAGTTACTATTTGAAGACCAAGCTGTGGTTTGGAAAATGGGATCTTTATTTAAGAAATATGTCTTGGCCGGGCACAGTGGCTCAGGCCTGTAATCTCAGCACTTTAGGAGGCCGAGGTGGGTGGATCACCTGAGGTTGGGAGTTCGAGACCAGCCTGACCAACATGGGGAAACCCTGTCTCTCCTAAAAATACAAAATTAGCCGGGGTGGTGGTGCATGCCTATAATCCAAGCTACTCAGGAGGCTGAGACAGGAGAATCGCTTGAACCCAGGAGGCAGAGATTGCGGTGAGCTGAGATTGCGCCATTGCACTCCAGTCTGGGCAACAAGGGCAAAACTCGATCTCGAAAAAAAAAAAGAAAAAAGAAAAGAAATATGTCTTATGGGCACATTTTTTGAAAAAAATAACATCAGACCAGAGATAATGCTATTTCCTGATTCTCTTGACATAGCAAACACCACAGGATAGCTTGCTTTTTTCATGTGCAAAATGTTGGATATACAGGAGAGAGAAATTATAGGGTGCTTACTTGCTTTACAAAAAAAAAATTGGTGTACCATTTCATACGTCGTTGAGCTCCTCTACAATATTGAAAAGAGAATTGAAAGCACTCACTATTTTTTGGTAGTCCATGAAATGAAGTCCCTTTGTGTTTAAGACTCCCACACTACATTCTAGCTCAACGAGGTAAGTAGTCATGCAAACTGCCTCGGCTGCTGTGAGAAGTCGTCAGTATACCCTCACCTTGGTCACCGAATATCTTTCATTAAGGATGAGAGGATTCGGTGATAACAATACAACCCGCTTCCCATTGTCTTTCCATTGGTGGGATTCATTACTTAGGTAAGTGGTCAGTTTACCTTTCCCACGCCCATGGCAATAGACCACTTCTTTCCTAATTCTCAATGGTGTCATCCTGATGATGACCATTATGGAGAAGATACCAGGGAGCCTAGACACTGAAGGCATAAATGAAGAGCAGCCTGTAGGAGACGGGGTGAAGTGGCTGAGGGGGTCGCACTGGTCTGGATTGAGGACAGCGGCAGCCTGATGGGTCTGTGAGCAGGCGGTGGGTTGTGAAATGTGTAGTCTGCAGGGAGGGGCAGTGGAGAGGGGTGAAGGCCCCACAAGGATTGCATGGGCCTTCAGCAGGAGTTTGGAGGATGCTGGATGGAGGTGGGCGTGTGGGGAGCTGCTGGGGCACTCCAGGCTCTGCAACTCTCGGAGGTGCATGGAACACAGACACACGGAGACCGTGGAGGGCAGCCCGCCACCCAGCTGCGGCGTGGCACATGCCCTACAAGCTGCTGCAGAGCAGTGGCCACACCGGCAGGTGAGATTCTGAAGGCCAGGGCAGGCTGCATGAATTCACAGCTGGGCCGAGCAACAAAGACATAGCCAGCATAAGCTCTCCCAGCGACACAGCTTCAGGGGATTGATCACAGTTTCTTCAGAAGACACCTAAGATTCCTTCCATAGCAGCCATCTCGGCTGACACAAGACATCTTGAGCAAAGGAAGAGGAAGAGTTTAGGAGGATTCCACTATCTTACAAGGAGATAACTTTTCATGGAGTTGGACTAGATTTAAGGAAGCAAGTCACTGCATGGAGCAGGCTCATCAGGCTTGCTAAAGGAGCCAAACCCAGGGGTGAGTTTGACTCTTCTAGCAAGTGTGATGAGGTCAAATCACAAAGATTTTGTTGCACTTTGAGGTCATTCTCAGAGGCATTATTATCAACAATTCATACACAGGCATAGCAGAGGGAATGGATTGGGCACACTGCATTAGGGACCACCTGGAAACAAATCTAAGGACCATCAAGATGAACGTGGCCAATACCATGAGGATTATCTTCCATGATATCTGGTAGTTTGACTTTCTCTATCTTGGAACTTAAGTTTTCCTGCTTTGAAGAGCACACCCTCACACACAAAACCTTCCTGCCAACAACCCTTGAGCCCCCTCCACATAAGATCTCCTGGAGAGGGCCTTTCAGCAGCCAGGAGGCCAGTGCTATGGCCAAGTGGGAGGAGATCCTCCTGAGGGCAGTTCCATATTGCACACACTTCTCTCTGCAGCAGTACAGGGTATTATTATTAGGCTTTATCTCCTTTTGTTTTTGACAGAGTTTCACTCTTGTTGCCCAGCTGGAGTGCAGTGGCGTGACCTCAGCTCACTGTAACCTCTGCCTCCCCAGGTCAAGTGATTCTCTTGCCTCAGCCTCCGGAGTAGCTGGGACTACAGGCGTGCACCACCATGCCTGGCTAATTTTTGTATTTTTAGTAGAGACAGGGTTTTACCATGTTGGCCAGGCTGGTCTTGATCTGCTGACCTCAGGTGATCCACCCGCCTTGGCCTCCCAAAGTGCTGGATTACAGGCATGAGCCACTGCTTCATGCCTCTATCTCCTCTTGGAGAATGCAAATTTATATAGCACTGAGTGTCTAAAGAAATCCGAAAGCTAATTTGCATGAAAAATATCTTGTTGCTCCTCCAAAACAGCTCCTTCAGGACAAGAAGGGACCAATAGCTTCCTCTGATTCACAGTCTAACAGCTAATGGGATGTGACAAAAATGCCTTAAGATCAGTTATAGTGTTAACTGTCAGGAGGAAAGAAGCTATAAAGATAGCCTCCTAGAGTTCCTCAGTGACCTAAATGAAGATTCCCTGAAATCTGGCCTGTGCTGAAGCCTTCGTAGATATAGGATAAAGTCTCTAGTCTCTCAGACACCATCTAGTCCTTCTAAACTGGATACTCCAATGAAGCTCTGAGAGAGCCAGCTGTCTCTGCTGCCAGCCCAGCAAGGCGTGCCCTGGCACCCTCTCATCTTCCTGGGGGGCAGCTGCAGTATTTCTGGTTGCTGCTGTCCTTTCTCTGTCTACCCTGGTTCCCTCCAGCCTCAGCCAATAGCCCGGTGAGCACTCACGTGTCTCTGCAAGATTAAGTGAGGTGCAGGGGCATTTCTTCAAAACACGACTTGATTGTATTTTTCTTCTTAAATCCTCCTCTTCCTTCTCCACTCCCCACAGGATATTGTACAGACCTCTCGGTGAGGCCTGGAAAATCTTCGTTGCTCTAGTGAACTGGGTTATGACACGCTGAGTCTCGCCATGAAGTCAATATTTAGAAGTGCAATTTAGAAATGGCACTAGTTCAAGTCTTCCTGTCAGGTAGATAAAGCAGCAGGCTGAAAAACTGACCCACAGTGAAGAGTCCAACATACTCCACCTCAAGTCTGAGCGTTTAATATCGTTCAACAGGCCCCTTTAGCACCCACCCCAATGTTGCCATTGGAGTGCAGGGAGAAATATGCCTCTGGAAATGATCCCAGGCCCTAAGTCAGGTATGGCCCCCCAAATCAGCCAGAAACTGTATATAGACCCCAGTTCTGTTCTGCAAGGAGTAAGGGCTGAGTGTGTGTTGTTCACTCACTTAATCCCTCCACCCTATCCTTCTAGTTTAATGTTAAAAGAATTGGCAGGGGTGGGGGCCGGTGAGGAAGAGACTCCAACATTCACTTCATATGGAAAGAACCCAAAGCAGAGAATAACTATGGAGGAAGGAGGGAAAATAGGGAATATGGGAGAATAGTAAGATATGGTGTAGAAATGCAGCTTGATTTTCTGGATAAGCCAGGGCTACCTTACATGGTGGCAGCAGTTTTTAAGTTTATTCTTATGACTATTATAAGATACAAAAAAGGAATAAAAAATAGCAAACTTTTAAAGTCTGCGCTTAAAACTCTTTGGAGTTCTAAGTTCACATCTCCCACCATGCATGTTGCAATGTTAACTCCCCTACAGCCAAGCAGTCAGAGGACTTGGATGCAACCACTCATATGCTCCTGGAATGGTGTTGGGTGTGGGTCTGGGCTCTTCTCCTGGCCTCTTCCGTCCAGGCAGGCCTTCAGACCCAATAAGACACTTCTACGTAGAGAAGACACTATTCCACCTGGTTTCCACTCCTACACTTTCCAGCAGTGGGCTGGGTTGGGGAGTTAGTGGGTGGGCATTGACTCAGCTTCTATCAAGTTTTGCTTGTTAAAATCAGGTGACGTCATCTGGATAATAGGAGGCATGCATGGCTATTGGTGAAGAATTATGGGTCAGGTTACAGCCTCTTGTCTTTCCTGCCGTGGTAGGACCTTGACAAACTTCAATCAGGCCGACCTTAGAATAGGGCTCAGGCACAGGGACAATTACGAGCTCAGCATTGCTCATACAGAGGTGTGAGTAAAACTGATAGCTAAGTCACGGGCCTCTATGCATTGACACCAATCCTCTGGATAAAAACTGGGCCGGGCGCGGTGGCTCACGCTTGTAATCCCGGCACTTTGGAGGCTGAGCCGGGCGGATCACAGGTCAGAGATCGAGACCACGGTGAAACCCCGTTCTACTAAAATACAAAAAAAATTAGCCGGGCGTGGTGGCGGGCACCTGTATCCCAGCTACTTGGAAGGCTGAGGCAGGAGAATGGAGTGAACCCAGGAGGCGGAGCTTGCAGTGAGCCGAGATGGCGCCACTGCACTCCAGCCTGGGTGACAGAGCGAGACTCTGTCTCAAAAAAAAAAAAAAAAAAAAAAAAAAAAAAAAAAAACTGGAATTTTTTTCAGGCAGATGTCAAAACATTGCAAACACAAGTGGTCTGGATATCCACTATTTTTTAAATAACATTACCAGTTTGGCATTAGACTGTGGTTTATGTAATTTTAGGACTGAAGAGGCCTTAGTCAAGGCATAATTTGCTGTTTCCTGCCCTCATTAGTCAAGAACCTCTTTAGGAAACTGAAAAAAACTGTAGACATCTTTCCAGAAGAATGCATCCACATCCACTACACTCACACTTTTGTTCTCATGTAGTATAAGAGATTACAATGCCGAGGATTGCCAAGCGGTCCTTGATGTGATAACATACACATACCTATGATAGCTAATTGATTTGATTTTTTAATGCAATAGAAATGTGTTAAAAACTCATCAAAGTATCAAATAAAACCTAAGCTTCTGCAATTAATGTTATCTGGCAAGGGCAGGCTTGGGTCAAAATTCTGTCAGCCTCTTTGGGTTGAATTCACATTGCATCATTTCCTTTGTCAGTAACTTCGGCAAGATCTGCATCGCTGATGTTCTCTGTGTCAGCAAGAAAAGGACTGCAAATTCACATCTCAAGAGTGAGATTGTCTCCACAAAATGATCTTCAAAAGCGTTCTGCAGGGTTTCTAGGCGTCGACCATTTCTGCTGCAGAGAAATGGAGGAGATGCTGCCTCTCTGGACTGCTGTCTGCAGAAGTGATTCCTCCAGTGTTCAAAAGTTTTTATAGCTGTCTAACCACATCCAATCTCCCTTTGCAGGATGGTATCTTGGCCAAAAGAGTGCATAGTTTTTTAGCAGCATCCATTATGTTGATTAGAAAGTTTTAAAGAGAAATCCAGGGACGAACTTCCATCCTTCACAAATCATGGCAAATCCACTTCTTCACAAAACATCTTTAAAGGGTGTGACTCAAGGCCTTGGAATGAACTCTCAGGAGGCGACCATGAGCAAAAGCAGATACAGACCCTCCTCACCTGCACCCCCTCCCGAGAACCTACCATCCAGTGAAGGAGATAATTGATCTAATACTTATCAAAATAAATGTAAAAGTACAGGTATCATAAAGTACAATAATGAAAAGCAGGCATGATGACATCATCTAATAAGGAGTCTAGCTCCATCTGAGAGGGTTAACAAAGGTGTCCTTAGAAAGTGACAACGAGGGGATGGGTAAGGTGGGGAGAAGACCCCAGACTCAAGGAGCAGCAGGTGCTAAGGCCCTGGATAGGGTGGGAAGCATGCAAGTTTCAAGACAGTGAAAGAAGGGAGGAGAGGTGTGGTGTGGATTAGGTGGAGAGAGGCTGAGGCCAGGCCAGGCTCTAAGAGCCAAGCTGAATACTTTTTTTTTTTTTTGAAACAGGGTTTTTCTCTGTTGCCCAGGCTAGAGTGCAGTGGGGCAATCGTAGCTCACTGCAGCCTCGACCTCCTGGGCTCAAAGGATACTCACACCTCAGCTTCCTAAGTAGGTGGGATGATAGGTGCACACCTCCCCACCCTGCTAAATTTTTTACGTTTTGTAGAGATGGGCATGGGGTCGGGGGTGGCAGGGGTTCACTATGTTGCCCAGTCTGGTCTCGAATCCTGTACTCAAGCAATCCTCTTACCTCAACCTCCCAAAGAGCTGGGATTACAGGCATGAGCATCTGACCCATGCTGAAGCATTTATTCTGATCATGAAATGAATGAGAAGTCACTGGAAGGTTTTAAGGAAGAACGTGATGGCATCATACTTGCATTTTGAAAGCACTACTCCGGCTGCAACCTGAATGGAATGGAGGCATCCAGGGTGGGTGAATGAGGGCGACTGACACATCAGGAAGTCATTGTGGAAACCTGGAGAGCAGGTGAGCATGGCTCAGACTGGGCAACAGAGGTGGTGAGAAATGGCTGGGTTGGAGGCACACTTAGGAGTTGGAACTGCCAGGACCTGCTGATGGCTTGGATTTGGGAGTAAGGGATTGGACGGTGACAGGCATGGCCCTGGGCTTCTTGCTCACAG